>NC_064920.1:385899088-386549643 GCF_023897955.1 Schistocerca gregaria | reverse complement strand
TAAGTGAAATAAAACAGGCGAAATATTTCTCTACAACAGTAGATTCTATTGCGCACATTTCACATATTGATCAATTATCTTTCATATTAAGGTATGTGAACGAGAATGGTGAATCTGTTGAACGTTTCCTTCTGTTTTTACCAGACCCGGGACAAGTTGAGGCCGTACTAAAAGTCCTGTCTACAAATTCCATTGTTATAACTGACTGTAGAGGCTAGTCATATGACAACGCTGACAATATGTCAGGAACCTACATTGGTTTGCAGGCACGCACTAAAGGGTTAAATCCGAAAGCGGATTGTGTGCCTTGTGCAGCACATTCTTTGAATTTAGTCGGCACTAGTGCTGCAAGCTGTTGTCGGGAAGCATGTTGACTTTTCAGTGTAGTGTAAAACCTTTATAATTTTTTCTCTGCTTCTGCACAGCGCTGGGATAAACTTCTTTCTTCCATGAAACCAGGAAGCAGAAAGGTAAAGAGTTTATCAAAAAAAAAAAAAAACGTTGGTCAGCAAGAGAGGAAGCGAGTGTAAGTCTATATGAAAGCTGGGAGGGCGTTATCAATGCCCTCACACACATTGCCAATAATACGTTTGAAAAACCACTTGTGCGAAATGAGGCTTCGGCTTTATTGCATCAACTCAGCAGGATAGAAACAGTATTCATGATGACAGTTTGGAAGGACATACTCCAGAGACTTAATAGTGTAAATCTGTAATTGCAACGTGTAAATAAAGATACTAAAATAGTGCATGAACAATATGAATTTTATTGCATCTACTCGTGGCATGTTCGACTATAATGAAAATAATTACATGGAGATTGTGACTGATATAGACTATGAATGCACCTATAAAAGATCACGAAAACGAAAACTTCGTGACAACAAAGAAGCGCACTCTGAACAAGTTTTTCTGACTGGAAGGGAAAAATTTAGAATCGAAACATTTCTCCCAGTACTCGGCAACTTGTACGCCCAATTAATGAGGGGCAAGGGAAGCTATAGAACACTATTGGACTCCTTCACTGTTTTCAGTAACCTTAAGAACAGTTCGCCTGACTATATTGCAGACACAGATTTAGAGCCTTCCTTCCCGAGTGAATGTGTACATTTCGCGGAACTTTTGAAATCTTCAGACATTAGTGATATGCCAGTCGAAATCAGTAATTTTTTACTAAAAAGAGAGGTTACAGTCCGAATGTTGACATTGCTTTTAGAATATTTGTATGTATGGCACTTACAAATTGTTCAGCAGAACGCTCGTTTTCGGCTCTTAAAAGACTGAAATCGTACCTACGCTCTACGTTGTCTGAGGAGAGATTGAACGCCTTCTCCGTTCTTCAAATCAAAGCCGTCCTCCTAACTTATAACTGTCTGAAATTTGAAGATATGGTCAACGACTTTTCTGCCGTCAAAGCCAACCGCAAACTTTACTGACTGGTGAGTTTCTTTATTTATTCACATCCCTTTTAAAAGTTTAAGATTATAATGTGATTTTTATTATAACTGAGAGCACATTCATTGGATTTACAAACTGCATATTACCTGTTTATTTTACAATTACTGATAGCAGAACGTGGAACTAAACCTAGTACGTGACCAAAGGCGCCCAACAATTCTAACAATACCCGAATGACACAGGCCGCTCGGCGCTGTACAGTCAAGTCATATTGATGCTGCAGTATGTTACAACTGATGCGTATTCTTGAGGTTTGCTGAAATACATAGTTATCAAGGAAATATATGTTATTAGACAGTACGCTCAGATGAAAAAGTGTTCCGTCGATAAATACGTAAAAGCTTTGCTAATACCTTTAGAAAGAGCTATGGTGAGAGCAGTAGCTGCAGTACAAAGCTGTTCAGCCCTTACATGGATTAAAGGTATCGTGTACGCTTATTATACAGCATCTAGCTACAAGGACCCTAATGATTAACACGTTAACTATTAGACTATAAAACAAATTTGATTTTTTCACACTAGTTTGTAACATTATGTAATAGAAAATTCAGTTCTGTGTTTGTTCGTCTCTATTTAGTTATTAGTTTTTTTCCCTGCAACACATTCAAGTTATTAGATCGTAAAATGACAGTTCAATTTTACTTTTGAACGCATCTCTGTAAAAGTGCATATTAATTTCTAATGTATGACACGTTCGCTTCAATTTTTAAATCGTAACACAATTTTTTTTATTGTTATTTTCAACGGTTTCGTGTAAAAGAACATATTAAAAGTGAATGTATAACAAAAATCCGTTATCTCCTACACGCTCTGCTGAATTTTTAGGCCATAAAGAAAATGTTCAAATGTGTGTGAAATCTTATGGGACTTAACTGCTAAGGTCATCAGTCCCTAAGCTTACACTCTACTTAACCTAAATTATCCTAAGGACAAACACACACACCCATGCTCGAAGGAGTACTCGAACCTCCGCCGGGACCAGCCGCACAGTTCATGACTGTAGCGCCCTAAACCGCTCGGCTAATCCCGCGCGGCTGGCGGTGTTCGGTCAGGGGGTTTAGCTACCCTCTGTAATAAAAAAACTGAGTGAACAGGCCATAAACGAACAGTTATTTTCCTTGTGTTCGTTTCTGTTGCCTTTCGACAGAAGAATGTGTTAAGACAACGCAGTTTTGTTTTATCCGCTGCCGAACATCAAGGTACTGAGCGCGACTTGACCGCTGACGCGTCCTTCTGAACAACGAATAGCAGAGTACGGAAACAGCTCACAGCGCTCCCATACGGCAATTGTGAAGTGATCGGGTAATAGTTATCATTTAAAACATGTTTTCTTTGGAGGGAGGGGGGGGGGGGGTGTATTATATGCTTGCGGAGTATACAGGGCGTTTCAAAACGATTCATTCAGTTACACAAGACTGTATATCTTGACTTTCGCATAGTACTTAAGAGCCAAAACACTATGACCAGTGCTCACCAGGAGATGAGGGGCACAAAATTTTTAAATTCGCCGCTGATTGTAAACAATGCCAGTGGGCGCAATGTTAATCGGCTACGGGTCGTACTCCCCCACACTGGACTCGCATTCCGAAGGACGACGGTTCAATCACGCGTCCGGCCATCCTGGTTTAGGTTTACCGTGATTTCTCTAAATCGCTCCAGGTAAATGCCGGGATAGTTCTTTTGAAAGGACACGGCCGACTTGCTTCCCTATCCTTCCCTAATCCGATGAGACCGATGACCTCGCTGTCTGGTCTCCTGCCCGAAACAATCCAATCCAATCCAATCCAATCGTATTCCCCACGCCGTCCTGTCTGTTTCCGAATGATGAACAGAGGCATGGAGGGCGGGGGCAGGCCGGGTGAAGGGTCCTCCGTAGCTATCGTCTGCTGTGATGCTAGGGTGAACTTTTCCGGTAACCGACGTCGTCACACGCTCCACAGCAGTGTCGTCGTAATCGACTGTCCTGCCGCCGTAGCCCGGGTGGTCTTACTCGATCATCCTACCGCCGTAGCCCGGGTCTTTCTTTCCTCGTTTAAGGGGAACGGTCGACGAGGCTGTCGATGTGACTGGTTCCGGCGGACAGTGACCGTGCAACTCCGTTAGTCTTCCGCGGCATCGCGTTCTCGACGTAACTGACGACAGACGCGCAAAAATTTAGGCTGCAATTCTGATCGTACGCAGTTACGAGCTCCTGAATGTATAGCTCTTAAGCGTCGCTCACTCCGGTTCTTTTGTCATTCGCCCTGCCCCACGGGACTCGCACTAATGCCCGAGTGCGAAATACTGTACAGTGGAGTGACAACCAGAGCCCTCGTATTCTCAGGATGTTGAAGGCGAAGAAAGACGATGTGGGTGGGGGCGGGTGGGGCAGGAGGGGATCACGACTGCTAAACGTATTTCGAAATGTCCTTCCCGAACACGTTGTTTTGCGGGAAAACATTACCTAATATGTTACAAGGACGTAAATGTTCAGTACCGTATATGGTGAACATTAATAAAATCGACAAAGTGCATGGACGGGTTCCTGACTGGAAATGAAGGAATAAAGGTCGTATGAATATGCGTCAGGAAATGGACGGTGTGTGCAACGACAGCACATCGTCCATAAACACTCTACAGAGCTGCATCGCATCCACGCCACAAAAGATGTTCAAAGTGGCCCCCAGGGGATGCAATGCGCGCAGGACGCACGTAATCGTACTTTGGCTTATACCACGTTGACAGGCTACTTGTCTGGAGCTTGTACTAGTTTTCATCTTAACATCCTGTAGAACCCAGTCCTTCTAGTCTGGTGTACGTATAGTCCACCAACTCCTGCACGTTCCTCTGTCTGGAAGAACCCATGATGACACCATCGCCCAAAAAGGGCTTAAAATGTTGTGTAATGTAGTTGGTGTCTGTGAGGCTACTTGTTTTGGTATAGCCGTGCTGCCTCTCGAACGTTTCCATCCACCTGGCTGTATGCAAACACCATCTCGGATTGTTCCCGACATGAACACCGGACCAGTCTGTTGCTTACAGTACGCTGCGTCAATGACACAGCCTGTAACACACGAGAAACAGACGGCGTGTCTTTAGAGGAACTTTCATTCGTCAGTGCCATCTACCATGGCAAGGATCCATTTCCGGACACATTTTCATAGGATCCTTTTTTCCTCCATCAGCAGTAAGCAATCCGTCACTGCAGTTTGTCGGTTTTTGCCAATGTTAATAAACCGAAACAACTGAAGAATTATTATGAAATGGAGTTAATGATTTTCGATTTACAATTTAATTACGCCAGTCGCGTTGAAGACTACTGCTATTCCTGCAAATGTACTTTACTTTAACAGTGGCAGTTTTTCAATCGAAATAAAATAACGCACAGCAGCGATGTTATTAATGAATAGCGCTATGCTACTTCTTTAACGAGACACTCACTCATTTCATCAATGTATACTGCATTTGTGCATCGCAAACTTAAAAGTTATCAGATCAGAGAGACTTCTGACACCAGCTACAGGACATAAACCGCGTACTTTGACTCAATAAACAAATCCCTATCGCTAGTTGGTTCACCGAAGTTATGAAGCCCCTTACGTCACTGAACAATACTTTGCACGCGGGCATTCAGCAGCTCCAGTGGTGCACAGCGATTGACAGCCGGTGCACACGAATGTTCAGGTCGTAGCTGCGTACTATTAGAGATATGGCCGAAATTTTTGCGCGGGATCCAGTTGGGGATGGTTCATTAAAAAGCCGTCCTCACACGGAAGGTGGATCTCTTCGCGAAGAACGCCACACGTGGTGTCCGCTGTGCTCGCTATACGCTCTGAAACGACCTGCCACATTTCACTGAACGTGCTCCTCTTCATAACGTGTAGGCTTTCACGGAACAGTGTCATCATTAGTTAAAACATCCGGGCTGAGAGATTCTGGTCGGTCTGTAAAACTTCTTCCTGACGTTTCGTTGCCAACTACTGGCAACATCTTCAGAGGTGAGTCAACGATTGGCTGCCAGGCCGTAGAGGTCCCGTTCATATAGAGCGCATAGAGGGCACCCCCATACGTCACGTGGGACCGACTGTAGATCTATCTCTGACTTACGTCATGATTCTCGACAGAAGGTAATCGACTGTCACATCGTTGGTGCAAAGTCGACCACCATATCTTACCTAACTTTAAGCCTTCCTCTTTTATATTACAATTTTATGGTGTTCTGAATCTCTGTAGCTTCTCTAAACATGCGAGCATAATAATGCGATGTCCTGGCTAGCAAGCTCGTCCCACTAGATTTAATTTCATGATCACCGTCTTTAAAAACATATTTCGTTACAGCCGATTTGTCGAAATGTCCAGTCGACAGTTCCTTTTGTGTTCGGTTAAGCGGATATTCACACTTATTTTCGTTGTTTCAATATAAACCTAATCTATTTATGGAATTTTTTGAACAGTAAAAGCTCTGGTATCGGTATGTGGATGACACTTATATGGTAGGGAATCACGATGAAAAGGAACTATATGGTTTCTTGGTGCACCTAAATAGTATTAATACAAAAATACAATTTCCTATGGAGAAAGAGCCGACTTAATTTTTTTATGTATTAGTAATTACACGGGCAGTTAAAAGTCTAGGGCATAAAGTGTATGGAAAAGATATACGCAACGACCGTTACCTCCATAAGGATTTTAACCATCATCCCAGGCGGAAGAGAGGTGTCATTAAAACATTGGTGGACAAAGCTAATAAGATCTGTGAGACAATTTATTTGCAAGATGAACTAAATCATTTGAGAACGGCTTTTAAGAAAAATGGATACACTGACAACGAGATAAATCGAGCACTCTACCCCAGAAAACTGTCTGACAACATTCAGCAACGACAACAGTCACGTTTAAAATTTTTCTTCCATTTATTCGCAATATTACGGACCATACTAGGAAAGTTCTGGCCAAGTTGCAAGTTGAAACAATCTTTAGCCCCACCAAGAAGATTAGTGAGTGTTTAAGATCTGCGAAAGACGTTCGACACACCTTAGCAAGTCCTGGGATAAATAAAATTCCATGAAGCTGTGGGAAGGTTTATACTGGAACAATGAAAAGAGGTGTCAATACCCGCTTAACCGAACACAAGAGGAACTGTCGACTGGGCCATACCGACAAATCAGCTGTAGCGGAACATGATTGCGTCGCGAAGTATTCCACCAGAAACCGCAAAGGAAATAGATGAAACTCGTACAACATCAATATTGTCAACGTTGTTGTTGTTGTTGTTGTTGTGGTCTTCAGTCCTGAGACTGGTTTGATACATCTCTCCACGCTACCCTATCCTAAGCAGGCTTTTTCATCTCCCAGTATTTACTGCAAACTACATCCTTCTGAATCTGCTTAGTGTGTTCATCTCTTGGTCTCCCACTACGATTTTTACCCTCCAAGCTGCCTTCCAATGCTAAATTTGTGATCCCTTGACGCCTTAGAACATATCCCACCAACCGGTCCCTTCGTCTTGTCAAGCTCCGCCACAAACTCCTCTCCTCCCGAATTCTATCCAATACCTCCCCATTAGTTATGTGATCTACCCATCTAATCTTCAGCATTCTTCTGTATGACCACATTTCGAAAGCTTCTATTCTCTTCTTGTCCGAAATATCTATCGTCCACGTTTCACTTCCATGCATGGCTACACTGCATACAAATACTTTCAGAAACGACATCCCGACACTGAAAGCTATATTCGATGTTAACAAATTTCTCTTCTTCAAAAATGCTTTCCTTGCCATTGCCAGTCTACATTCTATATCTTCTCTACTTCGACGATCATCAGTTATTTTGCTTCCAAAATAGCAAAACACCTTTACGACTTTAAGTGTCTCATTTCCTAATCTAATTCCCTCAGCATCACCCGACTACATTCCATTATCCTCGTTTTGCTTTTGTTGATGTTCATCTTATATCCTCCTTTCAAGACACTGTCCATTCCATTCAACTGCTCTTCCAAGACCTGTGCTGTCTCTGGCAGAATTACAATGTCATCGGCGAACCTCAAAGTTTTTATTTCTTCTCCGTGGATTTTAATACCTACTCCGAATTTTTCTTTTGTTTCCTTTACTGCTTGCTCAATATACAGATTGAATAACATCGGGGAGAGGCCACAACCCTGTCTCTCTCCCTTCCCAACCACTGCTTCCCTTTTATGCCCCTCGACTCTTATAACTACCATCTGGTTTCTGTACAAATTGTAAATAGCCCCTACCACCTTTAAATTTGAAATAGAGTATTCCAGTCAACATTGTCAAAAGGTTTCTCTAAATCTACAAATGCTAGAAACGTAGGTATGCCTTTCCTTAATCTTACTTCTAAGGTAAGTCGTAAGGTCAGTATTGCCTGACGTGTTCCAACATTTCTACGGAATCCAAACTGATCTTCCCCGAGGTCGGCTTCCACCAGTTTTTCCATTCGTCTGTAAGGAATTCGTATTAGTATTTTGCAGCTGTGACTTATTAAATTGATAGTTCGGTAATTTTCACATCTGTCAAAACCTGCTTTCTTTGGGATTGGAATGATTATATTCTTCTTGACGTCTGAGGGTATTTCGCTTGTTTCATACATCTTGCTCACCAGATGGTAGGGTTTTGTTAGGACTGGCTCTCCCAAGGCCGTCAGTAGTTCTAATGAAATGTTGTCTACTCCCGGGGCCTCGTTTCGACTCACGTCTTTCAGTGCTCTGTCAAACTCTTCACGCAGTATCGTATCTCCCATTTCATCTTCATCTAAATCCTCTTCCAATTCCACAATATTGTCCTCAAGTAAGCCCTTTTATAGACCTTTATATACTCCTTCCACCTTTCTGCTTTCCCTTCTTTGCTTAGAACTGGGTTTCCATCTGAGATCTTGATATTCATACAAGCGTTTCTCTTCTCTCCAAAGGTCTCTTTAATTTTCCTGTAGGCAGTATCTATCGTACACCTAGTGAGATAAGCTTCTACATCCTTACATTTGTCCTCTAGCCATCCCTGCTTAGTCATTTTACACTTCCTGTCGATCTCATTTTTTAGACGTTTGTATTCCTTTTTGCCTGCTTCTTCTTCTTTCGTTACACCCTCTTTGGGGTACGCTGGATCAATCATTTCTTTGTGCGTTGTTCTTTTCTTAGGGCCCAGTATTTCTTCATTCTTTCTGATCTTCTTCTCCTCTCTTCTTCCGAGATGAAGGGTTTGGACTTTAGTGTGGATTTGTCTTGGAACCTTATGTTTTCATCTTTAGTAATTAATTTAGCAGTTCGATCAATAAGTGAATTTTCTGAAATCTTTAATTCCACCAGGTCTTTCTCAGTTTCTTTAAACCAGTTGGGCTTCTTTTTTCAGTTACGGAAGAAGTCAAAGATTTGTTTAGTTAATCTGTTGGAATTCATTCTGAGAAGATGACCATTAAATTTTTTTCTCCTTTTTCGCATAGAATCTGAAAGTTTTTCAATTTTCATATAGCGAGTTTCGTTTTTGATGTATATAATCTTATTGTCTTTAAATTTTGGCCCAATGATTTTTCTTAAAAATTTTCTTTCCTTTACCTCAAGTTTCTCCATTTGGCCTTTGAAATTCATGTTAAATGTTTCTGCTGCATACAGTGCTTCATTTACTGCATTTTTATATTTTCTTCTTTCATCAATTAACTTCAATATTTCTTCTGTTACCCAAGGATTTCTACGAGCCATCGTTTTTTTATCTACTTGATCCTCTGCTACCTTCACTATTTCATTCCTCAAACTACCCATTCTTCTTCTACTGTACTTCTTTCCCCCATTCCTGTCAATTGTTCCCTTATGCTCACCGTGACACTCTGTACAACCACTGGTTTAGTCAGTTTATCCAGGTCCCATCTCCTTAAATTCCCACCTTTTTGCAGTTTCTTTAGTTTTAATCTACAGTTCACAACCAATAGATTGTGGTCAGAGTCGACATCTGCCCCTGGAAATGTTTCACAATTTAAAACCTGGTTCGTAAATCTCTGTCTTACCATTATATAATCTATCTGATACCTTCTACGGCCCGCTGTGGCCAAGCGGTTCTAGGCGCTTCATTCCGGAACCGCGCTGCTGTTACGGTCGCAGATTCGAATACTTAGGATAGTTTGGATTAAGTAGTTCTAAATCTAGAGGACTGATGACCTCAGATGTTAATTAAGACCCATAGTGCTTAGAGCCATTTTAACCATTTTATACCTTCTAGTATCTCCAAGATTCTTCCACGTATTTAACCTTATTTCATGATTTTTGAACCAAGTGTTAGCTATGATTAAATTATGCTCTATGCAAAATTCTACCAGGCGGCTTCCTCTTTCATTTCTTAGCGCCAATCCGTATTCAACGTATTGTCAACGTACTAGAACTGAAATTGTGGGCATTTGAATAGTTGCGTTCTTTATGGGAGACCCTTTCGATGTGGAAGCGCGCTGCCAAAAAATAAATAGGGAACAGAAAATATGAAACTGAATTTGTGACGCAACCAACCGTCGCGCGTGGCCTCCAGCCACTGACGCAGTAGTGGTTGCCGCCCACGCCGTGTCGCCGGCGGCACTCGGGGCGGTGGGGCGGAGGCAGTATTTATCACGGGGGCTGGGGGCGGCAAGACGTTGATAAACGACGCGTGTTTATTGTGGCTATTGGCCGGCGATAGGCGTATGACAGCGCTGCGCCGGCTGGTCCTTCCCGCCCCGTCTGGCTGACGTACGATTATGTTGGGCCGCCGGCTTTGGGGGCGCCGCCGCCGCCGCGCGCTGGTCGGGTTATCGGACGACGCCCCTCGCGCCGGGCTGCCAGTAAACACGGCCGGTGCCCACATGCTGTCATTCAGCGCGACGATATCGTGACAGCATGCCTCCGCTCCACGACACGACAGCGGCAGGCGTCCAGCCGGATGTGGCACTGTCCTTTCAGTTTAGACACGCTCGTATTCCCCTTCTGTAAACTCAGTACTTACGCCGTCGTCTCACTGGACGTGAAACGGCACATGGACAAGGAGCTGGTGGTGCCACATCACGGAATTCGGGGCCCAAGGAGAAATACGGCTCTGGCAGCGAACGAAGCCTAAAGAAAGACAGGCCTTGACGCGCACGTCACAGTTACGATCACCACCAGCCGTCTCCGGCTGGGAGCGAGTAACTATTTCAGACGAGTTTAATGATTCTTGGTTTCACGTTTGAATGCATACGAGCTCTAGAAAACACACGACAAAGTTAAGAACTTTAATGGCTACGGCCGGCCGGAGTGGCCGAGCGGTTCGAGGCGCTACGGTATAAGGTTCGAATCCTCCCTCTGGCATGGATGTGTGTGATGTCCTTAGGTTACTTAGGTTTAAGTAATTCTAAGTTCTAAGGGCTTGATGACGTCAGAAGTTAAGTCCATTAGTGCTCAGAGCCATTTGAACCATTTTTTTAATGGGTACCTTATCAATTACACTGAGCAGTGCGCGGCTCGCGGTCATGCCGTTTATTGCTAGTCATCTTGTTTATGTGGTTCTGTCCCCTCTTTCTTATTCAACACTCAGTTGCAGATTTGCTTCCCAGTGAGTAGCACCAGCAGCTCTTGTCGATAAGTGCACTGTCGTACTATCTCTGGAGCGACCGTTAGTACACTACTGGCCATTAAGATTGCAACAACAAGAAAAACGCAGATGATAAACGGGTATTAATTGGGATAAATATATTATACTACAACTGACATGTCATTACATTTTCACGCAATTTCGGTGCATAGATCCTGAGAAATCAGTACCTAGAACAACCACCTCTGGACGTAATAACGGCCTTGATACGCCTGGGCATTGAGTCAAACAGAGCTTGGATTGCGTGTATAGGTACAGCTGCCCATGCAGCTTCAACACGATACCACAGTTCATCAAGAGAAGTGGCTGGCGTATTGTGACGACCCAGTTGCTTGGCCACCATTCACCAGACGTTTTCAATTGGTGAGAGATCAGGAGAATGTGCTGGCCAGGGCAGCAGTCGAACATTTTCTGTATCCAGAAAGGCCCGTACAGGACCTGCAACATTAGGTCGTGCATTATCCTACTGAAATGTAGGGTTTTGCAGGGATCGAATGAAGGATAGAGCCACGGGTCGTAACACATCTGAAATGTAACGTCCACTGTTAAAAGTGCCGTCAATGCGAACAAGAGGTGACCGAGACGTGTAACCAATGGTACCCCATACCATCGCGCCGGGTGATACGCCAGTATGTCACCAAACACGGATGCGACCATCATGATGCTGTAAAGAGAACCTGGATTCATCCGAAAAAATGACGTTTTACCATTCGTGCACCCAGGTTCATCTTTGAGTACACCATCGCAAGCGCTCCTGTCTGTGATGCTGCGTCAAGGGTAACCGCAGCCATGGTCTCCGAGCTGATAGTCCATGCTGCTGTAAACGTCGTCAACTGTTCGTGCATATGGTTGTTGTCTTGCAAACGTCCCCATCTGTTGACTCAGGGATCGAGACGTGGTTGCACGATCCGTTACATCCATGTGGATAAGATTCCTGTTATCTCGACTGCTAGTGATACGAGGCCGTTGGGATCCAGCACGGCGTTCCGTATTACCCTCATGAACCCACCGATTCCATACTCTGCTAACAGTCATTACATCTCGACCAACGCGAGCAGCAACGTAGCCATACGATAAACCGCAATCGCGATAGGTTACAATCCGACCTCTATCAAAGTCGGAAACGTGATGGTACGCATTTCTCCTTCTGACACGAGGCATCGCAACAACGTTTCACCAGGCAACGACGGTCAACTGCTGTCTGTGTATGAGAAATCGGTTGGAAACTTTCCTCATGTCGGTAAGTTTTAGGTGTCGCACCGGCGCCAGCCTTGTGTGAATGCTCTGGAAAGCTAATCATTTGCCTATCACAGCATCTTCTTCCTGTAGGATAAATTTCGCGTCTTTAGCACGTCATCTTCATAGTGTAGCAATTTTAATGGCCAGTAGTGTATTTCCGGGTTGTCGTCTGTCGAGAGTTCAGTCGGGATGGAGCTCCAGTGAGATCTGGACAGCCAGTACTCGCCCGACCGCTGGCGACACACACAAGGACTGTCCGACGGAAGGAGACTTGATCGGCGTCGACCGTTGGTTGGTCGTTCAGTCGGTCGTTTCATTAGGTGGTGCGTATTTGGTCTTCCGACCGCTTCACGACCCCTTCAATTGTTCATCTTGCGCGGGACTTGGGTCGGTTCCTTCCGTGTGCAGAGAAGTCGGATGGCCAATGGGCAAGTGGACCCTCTGCATGATTGGGTCCGAGCCAGTATTTTCGGCTCGTCGTGTGTCGGGAGTTCATTTGGGACGGAGCGCCAGTGAGGTCCGGAGAGCCAGTACTCGCCTACCGCTGGCGACACGCATGAACTTTCCGACGGAAGGAGATGGGAGCGGCAACGACCGTCCGTTGGTCGTGTCATCGGGCGACGTGTAGTTGGTCTTTTGACCGTTTCTGTGCTTCGTCAGTTTGTCATCTTGCCGGACGTGGGTCGGTTCCTTCCTTGTGCACAGATGTCGGGTGGCCAATGGGCAAGTGTTACGTCTGCATGGTTGGGTCCGAGCCAGTGTGCCCGAGTCGCAATGTCTCCGAGTTCCGAACGGACATGGAGTTGAGTCAGGAAGGAGCTGTAGTGAGCTCCGGACAGCCATGACTCGCCCGTCCGTTGCCGACACACATAACGTGAGGACGACCTTGGTTGGTCGTTCGGTCGGTCGTATCATCGGACGACGTATATTTGGTCGCCGACCGCTTATGGAAACTGTGTGTATCGATTGGTGATTTCTCCTTGTTGTTCCGCAGTGATTGGTTTTAGGATTGTCGGAGTTCTTGGTGCTAGTGTTTATGTGGAACTGTGTGTGTGTGTGAGTGTGTAGCTTCAGTGATTCCCAGTGAGCAGTTATGAATGCTGTCTGCGTACTGGAGTAGGCAGTGAGTCGGTTGGGACAGAGCAGAGAGGAAGTCTCAGCGGCGAGGTCATTAGCGTAGTGTTTCGCAGTGTGTTTTTCCTCGCCGCGTTGATGCTGTCCGTACCGCGTGTAGTTGGACAGCCGTTGGTGTTGTTCATATTTTTGAGTGGTTATTCTGCCTTGGCTGTTTTTAGACGCCAATTTTAAACACGTGGTGCTGCTGGCATCTTCGTCCTCGGCTGGTATTTTCCGTTGTCGTTCCGTTGGTTGGTGGAAGGGAATTGAGTAGGTTGTTGGTCGGTCCTTGAGCGTCCCTGGGTCTGGTTGCCATCTGATTACTTAATCTTATTCTTGGTTGCCTATCTCCCCTAACCTTACGTTAGAGTTACCTGCTCAGGCCGACCCCTGGAACACTTCTGAGCACCACTGTTCTGTTGTTTGTGATTGTGATTTTCTTTTGTCGCAAGTACTGTGCCAGGCCTTCATCCGTGTATTAATTTTGTCTTTTCTATGTTCAGTATATGGCCTTCAGCCGAACCTTATGTGAAGTATCCCTATTTTACCCCTGATACCTTCAGAATTTCAAAAAAGTGTATTCCAGTCAACATTCTCAAAATCTTCCTCTAACTCTGCTGATACTATTATCGTAGGTTTGCCTTTCTTCAGTCTGTCTTGTAAGGCAAGTCGAAGGATCAGTATGGTCTTGCACGTACGCCCAAACTAATCATCCCCGAGGTTGGCTTCCATCACTTTTTTCCATCCTTCTCTAAAAAACATCATGTCAGTATCTTTCAACCGTAACATGTGGTATCGTCCAACGACCACGGTGCCATATCAAAGTCGGCATAAGTGCCACAGCAATGAATGGGAGGCGTAGGTAGAATGACGCCCTCTCTCCCTGCACCGCAGCGCCACCAAGCATAGGTCAATATACAGCTGCAGAGAAAGGCTCTGTCCAGTTCGTGACCTCCAATCTACCAAGCATCATCGTTTTAGACGGGGCACCACTGAATAATGTCCAGTGCTAAACTTTAATTTTGGAGAGGTCTTCAAGATTAGGATTCAGTAAATGTGTTCATCAAGTGATGCTTTACTATTCAAAGAGATGTGTAAATAATCAGAACATCCCTGTGGATACGGACTGTATAAAGTTAAGTAATAAAGTGAACTACTATTCCCTATGTTGCAGTTCCAAAAGACCTAAGTGGAAACAAGGCCCCGGGAGTGGGAAACATTCCATTAAAACTACTGACAGCCTCGGGAGAGCCAGCCATGACAAAACTCTTCCACCTGGTGAGCAAGAATTATGAGTTAGGTGAAATACCCTCAGACTTCAAGAAGAATATCATGATTCCAATCCGAAAGAAAGCAGGTGTTGACAGGTGTGAAAATTACCGAACTATCAGTTTAATAAGTCACAGCTGCAAAATACTAACACGAATCCTTTACAGACGAATGAAAAAACTGGTAGAAGCCGACCTCGGGGAAGATCAGTTTGGAAACCGTAGAAATGTTGGAACACGCGAGGCAATACTGACTCTACGTCTTATCTTATAAGATAGATTAAGGAAAGGCATACCTACGTTTCTAGCATTTGTAGACTTGGAGGAAGCTTTTGACAATGTTGACTGGAATACTGCCTTTCGAATTCTGAAGGTAGCAGTGGTAAAATACAAGGAGGGAAAGGCTATTTACAATTTGTACAGAAACCGAATGGCAGTCATAAGAGTTGAGAGCCAAGAAAGGGATGCAGTGGTTGAGAAGGGAGTGAGACAGGGTTGTAGCCTATCCCCGATCACTTGATGAACACATTCTATCTGTATATTGAGCAAGCACTAAACGAAACAAAAGAAAAATTTGGAGTAGGAATTAAAATCCATGGAGAAGAAATAAAAACTTTGAGGTTTGCTGATGACATTGTACTTCTGTAAGAGGCAGCAAAGGTCTTGGAAGAGCAGTTGAACGAAATGGACTGGGTCTTGAAAGGAGAATATAAGATGAACATCAACAAGAGTAAAACGAGGATAATGGAATGTAGGCGAATTAAATCGGGTGATGCTGCGCGAATTAGATTAGGAAATGAGACGCTTAAAGTAGTAAAGGAATTTTGCTATTTGGGGAGCAAAATTACTGATGATAGTCGAAGTAGAGACGTTATAAATGTAGACTGGCTATGGCAACAAAAGTGTTTCTGAAGAAAAATTTGTTAACATCGAGTATAGATTTAAGTTTCAGGAAGTCGTTTCTAAAGTATTTGTATGGAGTGTAGCCATGTGTGGAAGGAAACATGGACCATAAATAGTTTGGACAAGAAGAGAATAAAAGCTTTCGAAATGTGGAGCTACAGAAGAATGCTGAAGATTATATGGGTAGATAACGTAATTAATGAGGAGGTACTGAATAGAATTGGAGGGGAGTTAGTGGCACAACTTGTCTAGAAGTCATCGGTAGATTGGACACATTCTGGGGCATCAAGAGATCACCAATTTAGTACGGGAGGGAAGCGTGGAGGGTAAAAATCATAGAGGGAGACCAAGAGATGAATACACTAAGCAGATTCAGAAGGATGTAGGTTGCAGTAGTTACTCGGAGATGAGGAAGCTTGTACAGGATAGAGTAGCATGGAGAGCTGCATCAAACTAGTCTCTGGCCTGAAGACCACAACAGCAACAACAACAACAGTTCCGATCAACTATCTTCCATAGTAATCAAGGAACCTACGGTTATGACCGGACGACTGAAGTTTCGTCAGGTCATAAAAACCTATTAAACTGATGGTTATGGAATATTCACACCCATCAGCACCTGCATTCAGTGGAGTAGAAGTTATTGCAATCTTCTTGAAGTCTGAGGGGGTTTCGCCCGTCTTTAACTCCCTCATTCTTTCCCCCTTTTTATTATGGTCTAGAAAGCTACAGAAGAGCAATAACGCAGACATAAAATTGTGCTCCATCTAAATGAACATCTTTTGGCTAAATATCACACAAGTTCTCGTGTACACATTCCTGTTACAGGCAGAGATTCATAAAGGCGAAAGGAAGCAAATAAGAATCCTCTTACAGCAACGTTCCTCAGGGGTAATATCTCCATTTTGGGTTCAAATGAGAGCTCGAATCAGGCGAACAGGAAACCCGCGCGAGCATTGTTCTTCCCCCTCCGGACTTGAGACCGAGGCAGGCACGCCAGCGAGAATTTCAGACAATTTCGCCTTATCAGGCATCAAATCGGCACCGCCGCAATTGCCCGTAATATGAGGCCGCACAGTGGGGCCCTGCCGCAGCAAAAGTTTCCTACGCTATCCGATAAAAGTTAAGTGAATAAGATTCCCCGCGATATCGCGAAGAAAGTCGTTTCTCGAGCACCCCACCTTGTTGCCCGCTTCCGCTCAAGGAAAAAAAAAGAAAAACCAGTCGGCCAATAATTAATACGCTGCAAAGTCTTCAGAGCGCCTTCGAGTTTTCCGTTTGTTCGTCAAAAAGTTTATAATTACCTCGCACAGCGTCCCTTCGGCCGCCTCATCCCACTACCCCTTTTTTTTCTTTACTCTTGTTCTTTCCATTCGGGGAACTTACGCAATCTCGCACCCTCTTTATCGACCGCGCCTCACAAATTACAACTGATAAATATTTCATTAAGTCGAAGCTTTTAACTCGGCTTCAGAGCGTATAGTCTAGCCCACACACACTTTCCCCCGAAGTAACGAAACGAAACGCTGCATAAGACAGTCGTTTCCATATTTTAACGAGTTTACATATGCAATTTTCCAAGAATAAGTCATTAAGGGACAAAAGGGAGATGAAAAATGGGCTGTTTTTAAGTCCCCCAATCTCGAAATACATCTCCGACCTCAGCAGCACCACGCTGTATTTTACCATTCTTTCTAACCGAAGCAGCCATGACGAGAAGAAGAGAGAGAAATGGAAAATGCACTGAAACAGCTCTGAGCAAAATATAGAGTTCTCAAAGTCCCACTATCATTTCAAAAAAATTGTAACGTAGAAACTATTGGAGACTCGTGGTTTGTTGTAAAAAGTTTAGCAGCTCTCAAAGTTTTGTTTCTTTATTCTCTGTTACAGATTTGATTGGAGTTCGTCAAAAAAGGCGATAGGCCAGGAGAAAGCGTTACGTGTTATCTGGTATGCAAAATCCAAATCTGTGACAACGGCTCTGCGGAATTATAGACGGCAGTGTGGGAGGGCATCACGGGCAAAAGTGATTCAAAAACTTTAAACAGACAGCCACTGTCAAGGGCCTTCCTCGAAGAGGACGTGCCTCTGTGTTGCGAGCACGTGTTGGCAGTGCGCAAGCTGTAGTTTACCAGTCCACCGCAGGAGCCCCCACCCACCCCCCGCCCCCGCACCAGAAATAAATTTATCTTGCTTCACCCGAATTGCAAAAAGCAAGATCTGCTGTCCATAAAGTTTTATACAGGTGGTTGTGTATTTTTGCGCACGAAGAGCAATTGGTCCAAGCTTTACAACTGAACTTCCGTGCTTCGCAGTATGCTGGCCTCCATTGATGGTGGCAATGATTATCGGAAAAAGTGCCTAGTTTCAGATGAAACGTAGTTCCACATGTGAATCGCCACAACTTCCGGATTTGGAGTTCCGAAAACCCACATAACACGCGTGAAAACATCCGTTCAAAGCTTTCTATGTAATTTATCTATATATGAGATACTGAATACTGTTTTTTTTTCGAAAACTTTCTCTTCGTATAACTTGTGCTTTAGATATTGTATTCCGCTGCTGAGCAACACAGACTGATGGTTGGCCCTGTATTGGGTATGTGAACAGTGTTGTGAAACAAAACTTAAATCTTAATGAGATGAATTTGAAATAATGAATGCGAAACTAATTAAGTGCCAAAAGAAATTAATTATGTCTTCAGTGGAAACTGTTTAACTGATACTCGCTACAGAGGTTCATTATGAAAGTTACGTGATGTGAAGTGCAATTTCTGATTTGAAATATAAACGAAATAAAATACTGCTCAACACGGTACAAAATAACTTAATATTACGTTCACTGTTGACTGTAAAGTAATCTGCTTACTTAGTACAACACCTGAAAATTCTGACGACGTACTGTTTGCTCAGAAATGCAAAGTGAGATCTTTCCTAGAAGAAAGTAACTTATCTCTTGCTCAGTATGCTATTTATTTCCGGTGTACTGACGTTCCCGAAAGCAAATTGAAATCAGCAAATATAACAATAATATTAATAATAATAATATTGACCTATTCATTTGGAGTAGTGAATTGGAGTAACACAGAACTAGAAGCACTCAATACACTTACACATTAACCAGAAAGGAAGGAGGAAGGGGATTTATCGACATAAAAACCCACATTATGGACAGGTAGACAATTTAAGAAAATTCTTAATAGAACCAGCAGAAACCGGCAAAATACACAAAGCAGTCACTCATATAAATACATCGGCTACACCATTACAATTTCATAACCTTTTCTACAACCCTTTAGATCACATAACATCAACAGATACAAAACAAGTAAATTGGAAAAAGAAAACACTACATGGCAAGCACCCTTATCATCTAACACAGCCACACATCGATCAAGACGCATCCAACACATGGTTAAGAAAAGGCAATATATACAGTGAGAAAGAAGGATTCATGATTGCAATACAGGATCAAACAATAAACACCAGATATTACAGCAAGCATATTATTAAAGATCCCAATACCACAACAGATAAATGCAGACTTTACAAACAACAGATAGAAACAGTAGATCATCACAAGCGGATGTACAATACTAGCAAATACAGAATACCCCAGAAGACATGACAATGTAGCAAAAATAATACATAATCAACTTCCCATACAACATAAACTAATAAAACAACACGTTCCCACATACAAGTATGCACGACAAAATGTACTGGAGAATGATGAATACAAATTATACTGGAACAGAACCATTATAACAGATAAAAAAACACCACATAACAAACCTGACATCATACTCACCAATAAAAAGAAGAAATTAATACAACTAATCGAAATATCCATGCCCAATACAACAAATACACAGAAGAAAACAGGAGAAAAAATTTAAAAATACATCCAAGTGGCTGGGGAAGTCAAGGACATGTGGCATCAGGATAAAGTTGGCATTATACCAATTGTACTATCAACTACAGGAGTCATACCACACAATATCCACCAGTACATCAACGCAATACAGCTACATCCAAACGTATATATACAACTACAGAAACTGTAATTATTGATACATCTTCAATTACCCGAAAGTTCATAAATGCAATGTAACATATACCGTACAGTTAAAAGGAAGTCACGCTTGATCAAGGTCCGCGTCACTATCCATTTTAAACCAGACATGACGTCTGAGAAAGGAAAGAAATAATAATAATAATCGGCTCTAAATTTTTCTTTGCTTGTCACGTGCAATACGCACACGACAAAATATTTTAAATTTGACTATGAATGATGGAGTGTTTTACTTTAAAGAAAATCGTTCTCGAAAAATTAAAGTCTGATTACTGTCTAAAAAGACAGTACAACATAAAAAGACTATAACACTTACGATATTCTCCCATTCCAAAAATTATAGACATTTCAACCAATTGCGTAATTTGTCACATAATGAAAACAACGAGATCAAATTAACACAAGTAATGCATATTATTAGTTATCTACGGGACAAAGATTTCCTTCAGATGATAGTTCTGACAAACAAACATTTCATTCTTGCACGTACGTGGGTTACCTTGAAATATTTTTCCCAAAATCTTCTCCATGAATACAATCAATAATATAGCTTTAAAAACAGTTTTTCATCTCCATAAAAAAGTGTTCCATATAATATCTCCCAGATTCGCAAATGCCAGATCTCCTCCTCTAAAACTCGACTGCTCGCTACTATGCCTCAAATAACGCTGCTCCAACGCTTCACAACAGACTGGGAAGCGAGCGCACATCACAGATAACAATAAAGACAGAGCCAAGGTTCTTAATCCACTACCCCTGCAGTGCGCTCAAGAATCTTTGTCCCAGTGCAGGCGAATTACTTACAACGGCAGAAAATATATGAACACGTTTCACCTTGATATCCCAGAGCTTGGTGTGTCCTAATGTACTACAGGACGATAGATGCGCTTTTCTTAGCAGAGAACACCACAACGGGAAATGTTTAAAAAAGCTCGAATAGTTCTTGCTACCACAGATGGAAGAGCTGTTGCGGCCGTCCATCATCTTCCAGCATGATGATGCAACTTACACGTTGAATTCTGATCGTGATGTGTGTGCTGAATGACACATCTTTTGAAATGATAGTAGGACTTGATGAACATCCTGGACAGCTCCTCTGCTAAATAATAAGTAGAGATCTCTCAAACACAGCCTCTTTTCTGTACTGATGGATTTTCTTCAGAGGAGGTTTTAATTCTCTCAACCAACACAGTTCTCATTTTATAACAATTTATTAAGCATTAATATTATTTACTTGAACAAATTGAGCGTCTGGACACATTTTTACGGCTTAATTTATACCAAGACGTGCTTTAAGCTTTTACTCATCTTCACTTTAGTCTACATCTCCGTCAGTATGAGATTTTAAACGCTATAACTGCCCTGTGTAAAATAACTATCTTCCAGAGCTGTGTATTTACTTTTGCCCTGTGATTTTCAGCTCCTCTTTCCGCCCTTATATCCATAGCTCGAATATTTATAGATTCACTGACTTGCCGATACAGCGCAGCATTGAACATGTGGCCGATTAATACGTTTCTTAATACAGGGAATTAGGTCTAAAGTCAAATAACAATTTTGTTGCACATCCCGAAACTAATTCTGAAGTCAGTTACGTTTATGGACTTAATATTACTGACCTTGCTACATGCATGCCTCTACAGTGTCCACAATGCAATAGATCGAAATGTTATATCGACGAAGATACAAATACTTTGCACTTACTGAAGACGTGTGAAAGCCCGCAACGCGATACTGGCCACTAGATGTCACTAAAGGAGGACCCGACAGTACAATAAGAGATGGGGAGTAGTGTGTCGTCCGCACAGAAGCAGTAATAGGAAAACGGATTGGTCAAGAGGGCTCAGTGACTTCACCTGAGTCATAAATCCATCAAAAACATTTCAGTCCTTCTAAAGGTGACCGAGTCGACTTTTGGTGATGTGGTAGGTCCGCTGTTGTTTTCTATCTACATCAATGATCTTTTGGATAGGGTGGATAGCAATGTGCGGCTGTTTGTTAATGATGCTGTGGTGTACGGGAAGGTGTCGTCGCTGAGTGACTGTACGAGGATACAAGATGACTTGGACAGGATTTGTGATTGGTGCAAAGAATGGCAGCTAACTCTAAATATAGATAAATGTAAACTAATGCAGATAAATAGGAAAAAGAACCCCGTAATGTTTGAATACTCCGTTAGTACTGTAGCGCTTGACACAGTCACGTCGATTAAATATTTGGGCGTAACACTGCAGAGCGATATGAAGTGGGACAAGCATGTAATGGCATTTGCGCGGAAGGCGGATAGTCGATTCATTGGTAGAATTTTGGGAAGATGTGGTTCATCTGTAAAGGAGACCGCTTATAAAACACTAATACGACCTATTTCTGAGTACTGCTCGAGCGTTTGGGATCCCCATCAGGTCGTATTGAGGGAAGACGTAGAAGCAATTCAGAGGCGGGCTGCTAGATTTGTTACTGGTAGGTTACGGAAATGCTCCAGGAACTCGGGTGGGAGTCTCTAGAGGAAAGAAGGCGTTCTTTTCGTGAATCGCTAATGAGGAAATTTAGAGAACCAGCATTTGTGGCTGACTGCAGTACAATTTTACTGCCGCCAACTTATATTTCACGAAAGACCACAAAGATAAGATAAGAGAAATTAGGGCTCGTACAGACGCATATACGCAGTAACTTTTGCCTCGTTCTGTTTGGGTGTGGAACAGGGAGAGAAGATGCCGGTTGTGGTACGAGGTACCCTCCGCCACCCACCGTATGGTGGATTGCGAAGTATGTAGATGTAGACGTAGATGTAGATGTGACTGGGGAGTGGAAGTGCGAGGAAACAACCGCAGATAAACCAAGACCAGGCAGAGTTCGTGTACTGGCAGACGGGGACCGCCGAACTTGACGGAGGACGCTCGATAAACACCACGTGGAATGAATGGAAGGAATCACTCCTGACTTCCAGTGTGCTCCCAGCAGTCCAGCAAGCGCAACGTCTGTGCTTAGGGAGTTACAAAGAATTGGGTACACTGGTTGAATACTTCTTCATAAATCACACTTTCCTGTAGTCAATTCTAGGCGATGCTTGGGGTGGCGTAAAGAGCGGCACCACTGAACAGTGGATGACTGGAAACGAGTGACGAATCACGCTGTACACTGAGTGAATCCCGTAGAAGGTTTTGGGTTTGGCGAATTCCTGGAAAACGTTGCTTGCAGCCGTGGTCTTACGGTATGGGGGTGGTTTTCGTGGTTTGGGTGTGAGCCCCGTATTGAGCACATAAATCAACCATAAATGAGGAAGCATACCAACACATTTTACAGCATTGTGTACTGAGTACAGCAGAGGAACAATTCGAAGAAGGATGTTTGCATCAGTGTGAAAACACGTCGCGACAGAAATCTGTGTTTAATTCCCATATTTATTAATTATCCTTCACTCGAAGAGACATTGCCTTCCATGCGAGCGAGAGGTTTACGTCTTTCAATGAAGTGGGGGGGGGGGTCTATACCGGCGTTGGTGAGGCTGCTGGCAGGGTCTCCTATACTGGGAACGCCTCTTGCACGAGAGACAGGCAAACAGTGCCTCACAACGTCTCACCTTTTTCTTTATCCGATCCCGAACGTTTCTTTCTAGCTATGGCAACATAGGGTAGGTGGGTCTCTTAGCCATAGTGGTGGCAGTCTCCCTAGGGGAGTAAACCTTGACGAAAAATGTAGTCCTCCATGTAAAAACAGGATCAGCTACGTTTCCCACACAGTATAAAACCTTCAGGTGGATCAAAAAGTATCGATTCTATATAATAACAAGGACTCTGGTTGTGGAACATGGAATATACAGAGGTTAGCAGGGAAAAAATGTAATTAAGAAGTACCGGAAATGGATGTCCTGGTAATGACAGAAACGAAAAGTGACAGGAGACCATAATCTTTTTTGGAGTGGAATGGAGAAAATTGAAACAGCAAAATCAGGAGTAGCAATTCTTATAAGAAGTGCAAACAACAAATAATTACTTGGAAGGAAGTGAGTGAAATAATAATCAGTGTAACAATAAAAATTCATTTAATAAAACTGGAATTAATAGTATATGTGGTGCTAATAAAGATGTGCCTGACGAGGAGAAGAGACTTCTTCGATAACATACAAAAAGGTTTCATCTCATAATGAACACATTTTACAACAGAAATTTAATGATCCGAAGATGACAGCAAAATCTATCGAAACTGTTGTTGTAAATAGAGAAATATTAACGCGATCTTGGCTTTAGAAGCTTTTTACCAAGTAAAATAGAACGCTATGTCTGATTTCTCAACATGAGAAAATTCATTCTCATTGACGAATGTTCAGGTGGACATGGATTGTGAAGAATGAGGGGTTAAATGGACGAAATGGAAAAGATTAAATGATGACATAGGGTCATGGGGAAAGGATGTACAGACCGGTAATGGAAAGAGGTTGATTAACTTCCATAAGGTTCACAAATGTTCTATTATGAATGGCCAAGTCCAGAACAAGGAAATACGTAAGTGTACCTGGGCGGATCCGTCAAGAAACCTGAAATCAGTTGTAGACTAAGTAATATCGCACCGCGAGGAGTGGCCATGCGGTTGGGGGCTCCGGGTCATGGCTTGTGCTTCCCTCCCGCTGGAGGTTCGTGTCCTCCGTCGGGCATGGGTGTGTGGGGAGGTTAGTGGAGATAGCCCAATTGACCTGTTTTCTCGCCAAAATTTGAAATTCCCACCCTGACGTCATTACGACGTTGCCACATCTAACACCGCCATCTTGGATCCACTGTCTTGAATAACTTTGGCAACAATACAGAGTGGAGCCAAACGAAATTTGTCCTACTACCTATAGTCTATAAACTCATAGTTCCATTTTCATTTAGATTAATATTACTGTCATATATGCCATGTACAAGTGTGCCCCAGTAGACTCCTTTCATCTGCAAACAGCTGCGTGAAGTATGATAACATATTGTGCAGAAGAAATGCCCTTGGGGAGGGGGAGAGAAGTACACAGCCTGTAGGAATGGGTAGAATAAAAAGGGTAGTAACCAGGATATGCAGAGCAGAGAGGAGAAGAAATGACTAAATTAAGGAGATGATGTATATGGAACAGCCAGTCATGCAATACCTGTGGAAACTTTGTAGCACGAGAGAGACTCAGGGAAGCTAAATATATTTTGTGCATCAACGCAAAACAAAGTTTACAGATCAATATTCATTTTCAAAGGTATGGCCATGTACGGTGACTGGAGCAACGACGATGACCAAGCAATCCTGGAACAGTCGCCGCCATGGCGGAACAAGCATGGACGGACGAGAATAAAATAGAGAGCGGGAGTAATTGGAATGATTAGGAAGAGACGTCTGAAAGAGGAAGACTGCCTTGATCGAAAGCTGGCGAATGGGATTACAGGGCAACAGCTGAGCAGAAGTGAAACTAAGTAAGTAATTAGTTATCCATTGCGCGGCTTTGCTTTTTCGTTTCACTTGATGTTGTGGGAGCGATCTCTTCACTGTATAGGCGTCCAGGTTTAGACCCCTTTTGCACTGGAGGCCGTGCATCTGGATGCAGTGAGTCGCACTTACCCGCCGCCGGTCATCGCTCAGAGCCGAATTCCGGCTCATTGCTCTCAGAGCCAAACTCAGCCCTCTGCGGATGTCACGTGATACATAAACAGAACTGCTGCTTGGCATATTGTTTCTAGCACCAATCGATAACAAAATGTTTCCTGTAGTGGAAATAGTAGTTGGTACTGCTGCAACAAAAGAAACGCAAAGTACAGAAAAGAAAAAAATAGTGCCAACCAAAAACTAGTTCTCGATTAAGCCTTCTCGGGACACTTCGAGCAGATCCAAAGATATTTTTCAATTTTCGTCGTATGTCATTAATTTCATTCGATGAACTGTGTACAGTACTGAAACCATTCCTTTGGTTGGTGGACACCAGCATGAGGACGCATATAACCGTGCAAGAGAGGGTGGCTGTGACTCTAATGTGGATCCAAAACAAGCATCTATTTGTAAAAACATAAACATTTTATCAAAATTTTAACACGTTATTGTTATAGATACAAATATGTCAATCAACATAACAGACTCTAATAACATGGAAGTTGAAACTTTCATGGCAGATAAAAAAGTGTGAGCCGGACCGAGACTCGAACTCGGAACCTTTGCCTTGCGCAGGCAGGTGCTCTACCAACACAGCTACCCAAGCACGACTTACGCCCCGTCCTCACAGCTTTACTTCCGCCAGTACCTTGTCTCCTACCTTCCAAACTTCACAGAAGCTCTCCTGCGAACCTTGCAGAACTAGCACTCCTGGAAGAAAGGATATTGCGGAGACATGGCCTGGGGGATGTTTCCAGAACGAAATTTTCACTCTGCAGCGGCGCGGTAGAGCACTTGCCCGCGAAAGGCAAAGTCCCGAGTTCGAGCCTCGGTCTGGTACACAGCTTTAATCTGCCAGGAAAGTTTCATAGCGGCGCACATTCCGCTGCAGAGTGAAAATCTCATTCTGAAAACATGAAGTTTTTCAGCACTGTACGAAAAATGTAGTATAGTACGTATTAACGAAGTAAGAAGTTTTTTCAAAGGCTCAGAACTGACGAATTATCGGATTAATTCTCTATTTCTCGAGTGGGCTGTGTAAGTGCTATTTACCATGAGTGAGGATGGTTCAAATGGTTCTGAGCAATATGAGACTTAACATCTGAGGTCATCAGTCCCCTAGTATTTAAAACTACTTAAACCTAATTAACCTAAGAACATCACACAAATCTATGCCTAAGGCAGGATTCGAACCTGCGACTGTAGCGGTCGCGCTGTTCCAGACTGAATCGTCTAGAATCGCTCGGTCACATCGGCCGTATAGGGGGGAGTTGCGTGACGTATTTCAAAGGCATCTGAGGAAAACTGCTGGCGTGAATAAAAAGCAACTGGGGGGAACATCACATTGTTGTGTCATGTGTGCTGCAAAGTTCGCATAACCTGGCTGATGCATAGTCGTAAAAGAGTTTAGCTTACATTATCTTCCTGACATAAGTTAGAGAATGTTCTGGAAAGAAATAGGTACGTTGAGAGCATTAAAAGAGAAAGCAATTTGAATGCGTTCAGTTATTCAGAATAAGGTAATACACGAGCATCATATATCTCCTTTACTTAAATTTTGTGTTGAATAACAGGTGACAAAATGACAATAGATTGCTGCAGAACCACTCTTTACTTCTCGAGATCTTTTAGAATCCCTCACGTAACCTCACATTCTTACACTTCTTTTGTATATCAATCCCTAAAAATATTATATTTGTCATTAGTATATTTATTTAAAACTATTCTTCTTACAAGTACTTAGCGTCTGGTGCATCCCTTACTGACCTGGATTACATTTTCCAAATTGGAATTTCAACCTTTTTGGAATAATACAGGATGTATGCAAAAAGATATGGAATCACATGAGACAAATCACTGTGCCAATGCCGAACAAGGAAATGTGGGAAGCAGTAGCTGATGGACTTTTCAAAGTAACAGATTTCCCGAACTGCGTTGTCGCAATAAATGTAAAGCTTGTGAAGATTATTCATGCACGAGACAGTGGCTCAATGTTTTATAACTACAAGCATTATTTTTCCATTGTACTTCTAGCTGGTTGCGATCGTAATTATTGCTTCACTGCTGTTGACACTGGAGAGCTTGGAAAAAAATTCTGACTCTTCTCCCTTCATGAACTCGACTTTTGGAACCAAATTATAAATAAAACACTTGCTTCACCTAGCACATGCCCGTTGCTAGGAACCAAAAAGTCGGATTGTCCATGAATATTATGCGTCATTTTGCTTGAAGATCTCTGTATTTGAAAAACAGAGTCTTTACCTACCGTCTGTCAAGCGCAAGACGTCTTATTGAATGTACATTTGCAATACTGTCAAATAAGTGGCGAAGTTTTCACCGACCATTGAATAACTCCCTCGAGTTTGCAGAAGACATTGTAAAGTGTTGCGTTGTGGTGGACTATTTTGTCCACACCCTAGATGGAATAAAAGTTGAAGATAGTCTACATCTACGTGATTACTCTGCTATTCACAATAAAGTGCTTGGCAGAGGGTTCAATGAACCACCTTCATGTTGTCTCTCTACCGTTCCACTCCCGAACGGCAAGCGGGAAAAACGAGCACTTAAATTTTTCCGTCCGAGCCCCGATTTCTCTCATTTTATAGTGATGATCATTTCTCCATATGTAGGTGGGTGACAACAGAATGTTTTCGCAATAGAAGGAGAAAACTAGTGATTGAAATTTTATGAGAAGATCCCGTAGCAACGAAAAACACCTTTGTTCTAATGATTGCCGCTCCAATTCACGAATCATATCTGTGACACTATCTCCCCTATTTCGCGATAATACAAAACGAGCTGCCCTTCTTTGTACTTTTTCGATGTCATCCGTCAGTCCCACCTGTTGCGGATCCCACACCGCACAGCAGTACTCTAGAATAGGGCGGACAAGCGTAGTGTAAGCAGTCTCTAGACCTATTGCACCTTCTAAGTGCTCTGCCAATGAATCACAGTCTTTGGTTTGCTCTACCCACAATATTATCTACGTGAGTGTTCCAATTTAGGTTATTTGTAATTGTAATACCTAAGTATTTAGTTGAATTTACAGCCCTCAGATTTGTGTGACTTACCGCGTAATCGAAATTTAGCTTATTTCTTTTAGTACTCAAGCGAATAAGTTCGCACTTTTCTTTATTCAAGGTCAAAAATGGATCAAATGGCTCTGAGCACTAAGCGACTTAACTGCTGAGGCCATCAGTCGCCTAGAACTTAGAACTAATTAAACCTAACTAACCCAAGGACATCACACACATCCATGCCCGATGCAGGATTCGAACCTGCGACCGTAGTGTATTCAGGGTCAATTGCCACTTTTCGCACCATACCATCTAAATCATTTTGCAAGTCATTTTGGTCATCTGATGACTTTACAAGACGGTAAATGGCAGCATCAACTGCAAACAATCTAAGACGGCTACCCAGATTGTCTCCTATGTCGTTATTATAGATCAGGAACAACAGAGGGCTTATAACACTTCCTCGGGGAACGTCGGATATTACATCTGTTTTACTCTATGACTTTCCGTCTATTATAGGCACAGAATGTGGCTCAGTTACTAACTGTAGATCGATTGCAGTGGAAAAATATTCCCAATAATTTTGCAAACTAGTTTGTCCGCAGTACTAGAGAACGCGAATGGCCGTATTCTCGAATACAAACGTTATGTAAACGTTGAGGAAGATAATTGTGATGTGTTGTCACTTAGCACAAAACGAACTGCAATACAATGTATCAGTTTCGTATGTTCGTACAGGAAATACCTGATCACAGATTAATAAAAATATTTACACTTATTTACCTATAATTTTGTTCTCTTGCCGCGACAAGGGTTCAAAATCCTTGTTATACATTCCACAGAACGCATTGCAAGCAATGGCCTACGTTGCACTCCGCAATGAAACTCTCTTCGTCGAACGTACTCCCTGTTTTCTCGATGGTTTTAGACACTCACGCAAACCTTTATTGGTGATCTATACTGGTCAGTGGAGAGAAGCAACAGACGCGCTCTGTCAACAATGCGCACCGAAACTTGGCGCAGAAGACGGCTAGCGGCTCGCTGTATCCCATAAGGCTCTGTATAAGGCGAGTTTGGACAAGAAGAGAATAGAAGCTTTTGAAATTTGGTGCTACAGAAGAATGCTGAAGATTAGATGGGTAGATCACATAACTAATGAGGTATTGAATATAATTGGGGAGAAGAGAAATTTGTGTCACAACTAGGTTAGAAGAAGAGATCGGTTGGTAGGACATGTTCTGAGGCATCAAGGGATAACCAATTTAGTATTGGAGGCAGTATGGAGGGTAAAAATTGTAGAGGGAGACCAAGAAATGAATACACTAAGCAGATTCAACTGAAAAGTGTTTAGCAAAACGCGCCGGTATCGAACTGAAAGTAGTCGATACCAACAGGTAAGTTTTTTTTTTTTTTTTCGCGTGCCTGCCTGACGCTATTTCCTTCAGTAACGACGCAGGCTAGCAGGATCCTCGTGGGCCCGGTGAAGCCAGCCGACCCGGGCCGCTAGAATCAGGCGTGTCGGGACTAAGCGGCTGTGCGGCGTGCCGTCAGAGGAGCCGAAGCCGCCATCCTTGACCGCCGGCCCAGACGAACCATTGTTTCCAACCCGATTATTCCCGCCGCCCTGTGAGGCGCCGCGCTTCACGACCGATTACGCCGGTCAGCAGGCAGCTGGCGCACGCACCGCCACCAGCGTCAGCCACGGTCGAGAAGCGAGCCGCCTTATGCACTGCTAGCACTTGTCCAAGGTCACTACACAGCGAGAGCATACTTCTTCTCCTGCTCTTCGCAAGGCAAAGTTTAAAGCCCTTCACTTCTTGACGCATTGTGTGCCCATCTCTTTTCTACTCTTCCTGCATCTCAAGTATCAGCTGGTTTAAGAGTCAATACTAACGTGGAAAGTCGAATGTTATTATCTTCTGCATCTGTTTCTATATAAGGGATTCCCAAACTTTTCCTCTGACGGGACAGTTTGATAATTCTGCCACTCTGATTCAACACCTTGTTTATTTTGAGAATTAATAATATTTTACAAAATCAAAAAAAAATTGTTTTATTCTGTGACTCAATTTTATAACTAACTGAGACCATAGTAAAATATAACAAAAAAATAGTATCGTCAAAATACCGAAAGAAACGCCATTTCCTTAATAGCTTTTCGCGTAGAATTTACCTAACTTCCAGTAGAACACCGGTGCTGCGCGAAACATATTAAGGGAAAATCAGATCAACATCTATTCTCTGCATCTCACAAGTGTATAGCAGGGGGAACTCCCATTGTACTATTATTAAGGCTTTTTCCCGTTCCGTTTGTGTGTGCAGATCGGAGAGGATGACTTCATAAACGCCGTAGGAAAAGAAAGCCATTGAAGAGAGACTACTGGAAAGAGTACCTAACGCAAAGTATCTAAGAGTTAACTATCCAGAGCGACCTTAAGTGGAATGACCACAAAAACAATAGGTTAAGCATACGCCAGACTAAGAGGCAGAGGAAGAATTTTAAGGTAATGTAATTCATCTACGAAGTAAGTAGCTTATAAGGCGCTTTTCGATCGTTTCTTGAGTATTGTTCATCAATATTGGATCCATACTGGGTAGGACAGAGCAGATCCAACAAAGAGTGAGTGATGCGTCATTTAGTCGATCGGTGCGAGAGCGCTACCGAGATGCTCAACAAATCTCATTGGCAGACATTACAAGAGAGGCATTATGCATCACGTAGACATTTGCTACTGAAATTTCGAGAGAGCACTTTCCGAGAAGAGTCGGATAACATTTTTCTTCTTCCACATACATCTCGCATAATGACCACGACGAGAAAATTCTAGAAATCAGATCCAGTACAGAGACTAACCGAAAATCATTCTTCCCACATGGCCTTCTCGAGTGGAACATGGTAGGGGGGATGAGTCAGTGGTACCAGAACTACCAGCGACCACTCACCATTAGGCCATTAGGGCACTTGTGCAGAACGATGTAGATGAAGATGTAGCTGACTATATGTAGCTATAATTAGTCATTCTCCCCATCACCTGTACTCACCTTGTTTTGCTTTTGTCGATGTTCATCTGACACCTCTATTGGAGACTGGTATCAGTAGCTCCGTTAACTAGTGCATAATTCGCGTTATTAGAGAGAAGTGCCCTAAACTAGACTCCCCCCCCCTCAAAAGTGGACCACGTTCTCTTTTGGCTCTTCATTCTCCTAACTCTAGTGGCATCAAGTATGAGTTTAGGCTTCTACTACTCTGTAGCGGAGCGCACAAGTCGCTCATTTCGCCTTTTACTTATCATTTCGCCACTACAAGTTTTGACAATGGAAAAACTTTTTACACTACAGTTTTCGTTATTTCTCCTAAATAAATGCAGGTAGACGTTTAAAACATAACTGTGTTCTTGAATAGTATGGATAAAGGTTAACTTTAATGATTAAACCATTTAGTTTAAATAATCGGGCAAGAATTTACAGGGTTAACAAAAGTAGGATAGGCGCTTCAGTTTGGAACCGCGCGACCGCTACGGTCGCAGGTTCGAATCCCGCCACGGGCATGGATGTGTGTGATGTCCTTAAGTTAGTTAGTTTTAAGTAGTTCTAAGTTCTAGGGGACTGATGACCTCAGTTGTTAAATCCCATAGTGCTCAGAGCCATTTGAACCGTTTGAAAAGTAGACTATGGTCGCTTGAACATGTTGTTGTTGTTGTGGTCTTCAGTCCTGAGACTCGTTTGATGCAGCTCTCCATGCTACTCTATCCTGTGCAAGCTTCCTGTTTCTTAAACCGGACCACTTATTTTTCTCGTTTGAAGTCTGGCTGTATCGGCACACACTCTTATTCTCTTGGAATTCTCTTGCAGATTCCAACAAGCTAATGGGAACGGATGCTAAAAGAATATGGCGTCCCTGTAATGTGACTAATCCTATGGAAGCGGTTCATAACAGAAAATGGATTGGAAGAAGGCGAATAAACAGTTTAACAAGGAAGGATAGAAATAAACCAGTCAGTGGCAATCCCATTGGTTTTTTCTTATTCTTGCACATCCAGATCTCAGCTGTTAATAAGCATCTTCGTGGCATTCCTTCTACCTGTACATCAGTGAAGTCATGTACTGGCTTGTGCTGCTGGGAGTGCGTTGGCTTATAAGTCCCTCAAATGCACTGAAGGCGGCTATTCATAGCTGAAATCCGGATATTCAAGAGCAAAACAAAAAAAACAGTACGATTGTGACTGATTGCTGTATTCCTATCCTTCCTTAATATAACACAGAGTCGCTGTGCTCAACATTCCCGTAAGGGGTAGGGGTTGGTAAACCATTTAATGTTGAAAAAACAACGCTTATAAGGTTGTCCAACATGAAGAACATTATACCTGGGGAAGCAGTAAAAATAAAAAGAGGCATTCATAAAACTTTCGGAAGAAAGGTTATGGTTAACGTTCCATTGATAACTAGGCCATTAAAGACGCAGCAGAATCTCCGATAGTTTCAAGGCTGGGGAAGGAATCGAAACCATCGCGGGATTTCCCGGGAGCGATTTAGTAAAATCACGGAAAATTAAAATCCGGATGATTGGACATAGATTTCAACCGTCGTCCTCGCAAATGCGATTCCAATTTGTTAACCACTGCGCCATCTTCCCCGGTGTAAAATGTGCGGTACAGATCTTGGAGAAGATCTGGTTTAGTGCTGTTGGGCTATGGAAGCTTCTTTCTTAGGACTTAGTGGTAGTGACTTCTGAAAAAGTCCGTTCATTTGATATATAGAAATAGCAATGAATAACCACTCGAAGATGAAATTCCTAGTGAACAAATGGGTTAGTCTTTTTTCTAACCGCCACAAAACCAAACTGTCGGAAAGGACATCCCATAGCCGGGCTCATCGACTCAACAAAAAGAACGCAGATATATTCTTCGGGAAGATATTATTTTGTAACATATCTGATTCATCTACTTTTGTTTAATGTTATTTTTCTATTTTTACAAGGAGATCCATTTTTGCCACAATTTTTCAAGCTCAGTTAGTGTAAATTTTCGAAACTACTTTTCATAAAGAGGATATGCTGAAAAGTAATGCCTCCTAATTTTTCATTCGGTTCTCAATATCGATTGAGGATGACGTCATGATATTATTCGCTCGATTTTCCCGCCTCGTTGACGCACGTTGCAACCCTCTGCCACTAGAGGGTTGGTGTAACATAGTGATGTGTAATGTAACTTTGTCGGTGCTTGAGTAACAGCGTGCTGTAATCGAATTTCTGACCGCAGAAAACGTGCCCCCAATTGAAATTCGTAGAAGAATGAAAGTTGTGTAGGATGATGAGTATACTGACCTCAGTAATGTGCGAAGTAGAGTTGTTCGTGTTTGTGATGAAGGAAACGTTGATGCTAAACTCAACATATGTGACACAGCTCGGAGTGGACAATCGCTTACGGCAAGGGACGAGATTCATCAGAATCGGGTTGAAGAACTCATGGGAGAAAATCGTCAGATAACACAGACACAGCTCTCAGGTAAGTGTGTACAGGCCATCCATCATTGCAGAACTGCGGTACAGGAAACAGTGTACACTGTGGGTGCTTCGAACACTTGGTCTTGACGTGAGAGAGATGAGACTGGACACTTGTCGACAATTTCTTTTGCGATTTGAGTGTGAGGGCGATGGGTTCCTTAACAACACTGTGGTGATGAAAGTTGGGTTCATCAATTTGACTCTGTAAACAAGATACCATCAACGACGCCAAAATACACTCATGGTCATAAATTAAGGATAATTGCATAATGTGGTGCCACACAACGTGGCACTACACAAAACTGGCGCTAATAGCATAGGCACATAGGGAACACACACGACACAGATCTGAAAGACCATGGTATTGGGGATAAGCTGAGAAAACCGTCCTGAAACACGTGTGCTACAAAACGCCACTGTTTAGTGTGTATGTATCCCGACATCAATATGAGCTATGATCACCATGAACACGTACACAGGCCGCACAACGGGTTGGCGTGCTCTGGATCAGGTGATCGAGCAGCTCCTGGAGTATAGCCTCCCATTCTTGCACCAGTGCCTGTCGGAGCTCCTGAAGTGCAGCGATACGTCGACCGAGAGCATCCCAGACGTGCTCGATGGGGTATAGGTCTGGAGAAAAGACAGGCCAGTTCATTCGCCTGATATCTTCTGTTTCAAGGTACTCCTCCACGATGGCAACTCGGTGGGGCCGTGCGTTATCATCCACCAGGAGGAAGGTGAGACCCACTGCACCCCTGAATAGGCGGACATGGCAGAAATCACGCCCCCATACACCTGACCTGTTATAGTTTCTCTCTCACCAATCAAACTCCCACCCTACACCATGACACCACAACCTCCACACAGGTCCCTTTCAAGGACGTTAAGGGGCTGATATCTGGTTGCTGGTTCACGCCAGATGAAAACACGGCGAGAATCACTGTTCAGACTATACCTGCACTCGTCCGTGAACATAACTTGGGACCACTGTTCCAATGATCATGTACTGTGTTCTTGGCACCAGGCGTTACGGGCTCTCCTGTGACCAGAGGTCAGTGGAATGCACCTTGCAGGTCTCCGGGCGAATAAACCATGTCTGTTCAGTCGTCTGTACACTGTGTCTTTGGAGACAACTGTTCCAGTGGCTGCGGTTAGGTGCGGAGCAAGGCTACCTGCAGTACGGCGTGGCCGTCTGCGGGCACTGATGGTGAGATATCGGCCTTCTTGTGGTGTTGTACACTGTGGACGTCCCGTACTGTAGCGCCTGGACACGTTTCTTGTCTGCTGGAATTGTTGCCATAATTTTGAGGTCACACTTGGTGGCACACGGAGGGCCCTTGGTACGACGTACTGTGTTTGACCAGCCTCCAGTCGCCCTCGTATTCTACCCCTCATCACGTCATCAATGTGTTCTTTGAGTCATTTTCAACATCATCTGAAAACGTCTGCACACTTACTCGCTGCACCGTAATCTGACATGCACCAACACACCTCTGCGTATGGGGACTGCTGCCAGCGCCACCGTGCGACGACTGCAGGTCAAATGTACCGCATGATCATACCCCGAGGTGATTTAAACCCGCAAACCGCCCACCAGAGCGTTGTTTCAGCATGTATCAGCATTATCCTTAATCTATGAGCATGAGTGAAGTTCAAGACAATGCCATGAACAGACAAAGTTATGCTCACTGTGTTATGGGACGTTCAAGGCGTGGTGCATTTCGTATTCATTCCTAAAGACACCACCATAAACTGTGCAAGGTACTGCGACACCCTCAGAAAACTGAAACCACAAATTCGCAGAGTTCGCCCACACATGGAGAACCCTCTCTTTCAGCATGGAAGAGCCAGACCACACAAAAGCACTCCGACATTTGCAACAATCCGACGCCTTGGGTTCGCTGTCATCAATCATCCTTCTTACAGACCCGACTTCGTCCCATCCGATTTTCATCTGTTTCTAAAACTTAAAGAGCACCTCTGAGGTGTGCACAGTGATGAAGCGGTGCAAGCAGAGGTGAGGTTGTGGTTGTGATGGCTGTTATCGTTGAAACAACCAGTTTTTTCACACAACAGTTTAATCTTTGACTGTTAAATCCACTCCATATAACCTGTTTCTGAATTCACCGATTTTCTGCTTTTTGTTCCTATTATTTGCTGCAATAAACTTGGAAATCGAACGAGGATTGAAAATTTTGACTCACTCAGTCCCAAGACACATAGATTTAAAATATTAAATTAAACAGATAAAGAAAAGACAGCTTAGTCCGTCCATAGTTCGTTATGTATTTTCGAGAAGTAATAAGCGGTTGAATACTCCTAAAAGCATCAATATTTCTTGAAACTCTGCACAAATATCATGTTCTAATTGGAGATCATATCATTATTTGGGCATTACGAATACTTAGCGCTTAATGTTGAAAAGTGACATCGTAAAACTTTATTTTTTGTGCTAATTTGTCCGTTTTCAAAGACTAAAAGCGGATAAAGGTACATTATGTAGACACAGGTAGCGGATCAGCTAGTTTCTATTTTTATTGTATACTATGAATGAACAGTTATTGACTTTTTAATTTATTACTGTTACCGCCATTTCCTGCATCGTTTATTATGTTACAAAAATAGCAGACAAAGCTTTAATGTCTTAAAGCAAATGAAGCATCGTACTTCATTGCTACGTCATTTCATGAAAATATTTCCAGACCACGGTTGGTGTAACTCAACAACACAAAGGATGTGCGGTGAATACTGTGTAGACCGGGTGTGGGCAAGTCTTGACCTCCGGCCATGAAACACGGTAACAGTTGCATAATTGTCCCAGCAATGCTGTAGCAATTCTTATACCACGTGTTTGTTGCTCATTCCTGTCGGCATTATTATTAAAATAGTGCTGAACGCTTTCCGTTTTTTTGTGATAAGTCTGTATTTCAAACCAATGCAAATTTTACGAATAAAAGTTCCTCCTTTTTTAAAGAAATTTCAGCTACTTTGACAAACTGATAAATCGGTTTTTTAATCGGTTATTAGTAAAATTAAAAAACACATGTCATAACAGAGATAGAACATATACTGAAAAGTAGCGGTTTGCAGAACTAGAAAATCGATATCGGTTTTAATCGATTGGTTTTTCCCATCGCTACGCTCTGGTTCCATCAACAAAGTCGACATTCTGTAGTAACGGTATCAGCAAACTGATCTCTCACTGGGACAAATGTGGTTGTCGCATGTATGTTCAGAGATAAATATGTCGACGTAAAGAATGAAGATGTAGGATGCACGAGGGCTGTTCAATAAAGAATGATCATAATTTTTATGGTCATTATTTCTTGCGCTAAAATTTAATCTTATGCTATTCTGTTAGCTTAATGTGCAACAATCACGCCGTAGTAGTTTCATTGTTGGCACTCCTGGTTCCCGCCTGTGAGAGACAGGCGAGGTCAGACAAGTTCAGTATCGCCTACCGCTGCAATGGATGTAACACGCGAGGAACAATATGCAGCTTTGAAATTCTGCTTTCGTCTCAACAAATCTTCAGCTGAGGCCTATGGAGAGTCTGTTCTTTCCTACAGCACAGCTCGAAGGTGGTTTTTATTTGTTTAAAGAGGGGAGACAATCAACTCCAAAGGAACGTGGACCCGGTGCTCCAGTTACTGCTCTTAAGGGAGAAAACATCAACACTAGTGCTGTCACTGTGAAAGAGAATCAACGAATTACCTTAAGATAACTGTCTGAAATGCTGAACATTTCATTGGGTGCCACCCACACGTTGGTGACAGAAACATTACACATAACACGTGTTTATGCGCGATGGGTTCCAAAACTGTCGATTCCCGAACAAAAGGACATTCACGTGCAGGTCTGCATGCAGTTAAAGTTGATGTTAGAGGAAGATCCCGAGTTTCTTTCAAATGTATTCACTGCTGATGAAACTTAGCTATATCCTTTTGATCCTAAGAGCAAACAGCATAGCTTAGTGTGGAAATCTCCTTCATCACCAACCCCCAAAAAAGCAAAAGTTGTTGCTTTTGCTGGGAATGTTATGGTCATCTTATTCTTTGATATTCATGGAATGGTTTAACACCATGTTGTACCTGCACACACTTCAGTAACTGGACAATACTACAGGGATGCCCTGAAAACATTGCAAGTCCATTGTTTGTTGTGTTGTGGTCTTCAGTCATGAGACTGGTTTGATGCAGCTCTCCATGCTACTCTATTCTGTGCAACCTGCTTCAAATCCCAGTACGTACTGCAGCCTACATCCTTCTGAATCTGCTTAGTGTATTCATCGTGTATTCATCTCTAGGTCTCTATGATTCTTACAGTCCACGCTGCCCTCCAACACTAAATTGGTGATCCTTTGATGCCTCAGAACATGTCCTACCAACCGATCCCTTCTTCTAGTCAAGTTGTGCCACAAACTCCACTTCTCCCCAATTCTGTTCAATACCTCCTCATTAGTTATGTGATCTACCCATTTAATCTTCAGCATTCTTCTGTAGCACCACATTTCGAAAGCTTCTATTCTCTTCTTGTCCAAACGATTTACCGTCCATGTTTCACTTCCATACATGGCCACACTCCATACAAATATTTTCAGAAATGACTTCCTGACACTTTAATCTATACTCGATGTTAACAAATTTCTCTTCTGCAGAAACGCTTTCCTTGCCATTGCCAGTCTAAATTTTATATCCTCTCTTCGACCATCATCAGTTATTTTGCTCACCAAATAGCAAAACTCCTTTATTACTTTAAGTGTCCCATTTCCTAATCTAATTTCCTCAGCATCACCCGACTTAATTCGACTATATTCCATTATCCTCGTTTTGCTTTTGTTGATGTTCATTTTATATCCTCCTTTCAAGACACTGTCCATTCCGTTCAGCTGCTCTTCCAAGTCCTTTGCTGTCTCTGAGAGAATTACGATGTCATCGGTGAACCTCAAAGCTTTTATTTCTTTTCCATGGATTTTAAATCCTACTCCAAATTTTTCTTTTGTTTCCTTTACTGTTTGCTCAATATACAGATTGAATAACGTTGGGGAGAGGCTACAATCCTATCTCACTCCCTTCATAACCACTGCTTCTCTTTCATGCCCCTCGACTCTTATAACTGCCATCTAGTTTCTGTACAAATTGTAAATAGAATTTCGCTCCCTGTATTTTACCCCTGCCACCCTCAGAATTTGAAAGAGAGTATTCCAGTCAACATTGTCAAAATGTTTCTCTAAGTTTGCAAATACTATAAACGTAGGTTTGTCTTTTCTTAATCTTGCTTCTAAGATATTGCCTCACGCGTTCCTATATTTCTACGGATTCCAAACTGATGTTCCCCGTGGTCGGCTTCTACCAGTTTTTCTATTCGTTTGTAAGGAATTCGCGTTAGTATTTTGCAGCTTTGACTTATTAAACTGATAGTTCGGTAATTTTCACATCCGTCAATACCTGCTTTCTTTGGGATTGGAATGATTATATTCTTCTTGAAGTCTGAGGGTATTTCGCCTGTCTCATACATCTTGCTCACCAGATGGTAGAGTTTTGTCAGGATTGGCTCTCCCAAGGCTACCAGTAGTTCTAATAGAATGGTGTCTACTCCTGGGGCCTTGATTCGACTCAGGTCTTTTAGTGCTCTGTCAAACTGTTCACGCAGTATCGTATCTCCCATTTCATCTTCATCTACATCCTCTTCCATTTCCATAATATTGTCCTCATGTAAATCGCCCTTGTATAGACCCTCTATATACTCCTTCCACCTTTCTGCTGTCCCTTCTTTGCTTAGAACTGGGTTTCCATCTGAGATCATGATATTCATACAAGTGGTTCTCTTACCTCCAAAGGTCTCTTTAATTTTCCTGTAGCCAGTATCTATCTTACCCCTAGTGAGATAAGCCTCTACATCCTTACATTTGTACTCTAGCCATGCCTGCTTAGCCATTTTGCTTCTCCTGTCGATCTCATTTTTGAGACGTTTGTATTCCTTTTTGCCTGCTTCCTTTGCTGCATTTTTATATTATCTTCCATCATTAATTAAATCCAATATTTCTTCTGTCACCCAAAGATTTCTACTAGCCCTCGTCTTGTTACATACTTGATCCTCTGCTGCCTTCACTACTTCACCCCTCAAAGCTACCCATTCTTCTTCTACTGTATTTCTTTCCTCCATTCTTGTCAATCGTTCCCTAATGCTCTGTCTGAAACTCTCTACAACCTCTGGGTCTTTCAGTTTATCCAGGTCCCATCTCCTTAAATTCCCACCATTTTGCAGTTTCTTCAGTTTTAATCTATAGTTCATAACCAACAGATTGTGGTTAGAGTCCACATCTGCCCCTGTAAATGTCTTACAATTTAAAACTTGGTACCTAAATCTCTGTCTTACCATTATATAATCTATCTGAAACCTGTCTGTATCTCCAGGCTTCTTCCATGTATACAACCTTCTTTTATGATTCTTGAACCGAGTGTTAGCTATGATTAAGTTACGCTCTGTGAAAAATTCTACCAGACGGCTTCTTCTTTCATTTCTTCCCTCCCTCCCCACATCCATGTTCACCTACCATGTTTCCTTCTCTTCCTTTTCCCACTATCGAATTCCAGTCACCAATGACTATTAAATTTTCGTCTCCCTTCGCTATCTGTATAATTTGTTTTTTATCTCATCATACATTTCTTCTTACATATGAACTTGTACTACTGTAGTAGGCGTGGGCTTCGTGTCTATCTTGGCCACAATAATGCGTTCACTATGTTGTTTGTAGTAGCTTCCCCGCACTCCTATTTTTTTTATTCATTATTAAACCTACTCCTGCATTACCCCTATTCGATTTTGTATTAATAACCCTTAATTCAGCTGACCAAAAGTCTTGTTCCTCCTGCCACCGAACCTCACTAATTCCCACTATATCTAACTTTAACCTATCCATTTTCCTTTTTAAATTTTCTAACCTACCTGCCCGATTAAGGGACCTGACATTCCACGCTCCGATCCATAGAACACCAGTTTTCTTTCTCCTGATAACGACGTCCTCCTGAGTAGTCCCCGCCCGGAGATCCGAATGGGGGACTATTTTACCTCCGGAATATTTTACCCAAGAGGACGCCATAATCATTTAACCATACAGTAAAACTTTATGCCCTCGGGAAAAATTAAGGGTGCAGTTTCCCCTTGCTTTCAGTCGTTCGCAGTACCAGCACAGCAAGGCCGTTTTGGTTACTGTTACAAGGATAGATCAGACAATCATCCAGACTGTTGCCCCTGAAACTACTGAAAAGGCTTCTGCCCCTCTTCAGGAACCACAAGTTTGTCTGGCCTCTCAACAGATACCCCTCCGTTGTGGTTGCACCTACCATACGGCTATCTGTATCGCTGAGGTACGCAAGCCTCCCCACCAACGGAAAGGTCCATGGTCCACATCAGGCGCAAAAGACCACACTTCAGTGAAGCAGGCTGGCTGCTGCACCACGGTAATGCGCGGCCTCATTTTGCCAAATTTGTTGCTGAATATCTTGCAAAAATCAACGTGAAGTGCATCCCTTACCCTCCCTTTAGTCCGGATTTAGGCCCTTGTGACTTTCTTCTGTTGCCTAAGACAAAGAAACGCCTTCGTGGGAGGTATTATCAAACATCCGAAGCAGTGGGGAATGCTGCGGCGGCAATTTTGAAGAACCTCTCAAAAATGGTTTCCAGCATGTATTTGAAGACTGGCAGAAAGTCTGGGACAAGTGCATCGTGTTTGTGGGAGACTACTTTGAGAAGGACCATCAAAATTACGAGGATGAGTTAAGGTATGTTGGGAAAAAAAAAAATAATATGATCATTCTTTATGGAACAGCCCTCGTAGTTAACTTCCGTTTCATTTAGAAAGCTTTAAGAGTTTTCACAGCGTAGATTCGATTTTTTGCGTTAGCTAATTTTTTTGGTGGGAGAGCAACACATACACGGTTTTTAATGATATACCAGAGAAATAAATCCAGTGGTGTCAAGTCTGGGGAGCAAGGTGCTCACGTGATTACCCTTCTCGGCCAATGCGCCGACCTGGGAAACGATTACAGTGGAAACCTCGAACTTCCGTCAGGAAATGAGGTGGTGCACCGCCTTGCTGGTAGTGTACCACCCCGTTTCGGACGTCTTCAACGAACTATGGAATTAAAAAGTTTTCAAGTGTTTCCAGATAAACAATACCAATGACTGTTTTCTCCATGAAGAAGAAAGGGCTAAGGGCGCAAAACACATTAACTTTGGGGCTGTCAGGAAAGTGTTCGCCCGTCTATGTGACCATGCGGTTCTAGGTGCTTCATTCTGGAACCGCGTGCCCGCTACGGTCGCAGGTTCGAATCCTGCCTCGGGCATGGATGTGTGTTATGTCCTTAGGTTAGTTAGGTTTAAGTAGTTCTAAGTTATGCGGGACTGATGACTACAGATGTTAAGTCTCATAGTGCTCAGAGCCATTTGAACCATTCGAAAGTGTTCCAGGGTTGCATGCGGATTTCACTGTCCCGTATTCTGCAGTTCACAATGCCTCTGATATGAAATGTTGACTCATCGTTGAAGATTATTGTGTTCAGGAAAGTCTCGTCGTCCTCTACCCGATGCACCATTTCCGCACAGAATTCCCCACGAGCAACCTTACCTGCATCACTAATGTGCCATTGCGAATCTGTATGGTTTCAAGAGTAAACGTCCAGGCATACGCGCCAAACTGTCTTTTGTCCAGTGCCCGTCTCGCAAGACACGCCTCGCGTTGAGTTTTGTAGACTGCGGGCAAAGCTCTCCCTAATCTGTTCGATACAATCATCAACACGATGATGACCTGTGATTTATCATGTCCCAGTGAATAACCCGCCTCAACAAAGTTCTTGCGGCAAGAGTAAATAGTAGGCTCTCTTGGAGATTCTTTAGCGTATTCGGAGCGGAATTTACGCGGTGCAGTTCTTTCAGAGTTCTGTTCATGAAACCAAAACGCACAGCGAGCACGCTCTACGCCAGTGAAAGTAGCCAATTTAACTTTGCACTCCTGGTGGCGGAATGGGGTCCTGATGCGCTACATGGACCAAACACAAGGTTGTTTGTTACAGGTTGACATATATGGCGATTCTGTAAATTATCGTAATAAAGTTCTATATCATTCCGAAGGTGCATAGTTCTTTTTGACTCACACTGCACATATATAGCGGGGGAACACGTGTTCACGCAGGCTACGCCCTTTCTTTATAAGAAGCACAAAATAGGGAGAGCGGTGAGGGTGACGGCCGATGCAGCCACAGAGGAAGTGCGATCTCTCTCTCTCTCTTCCTCTGCCCCCCCCCTTTCTCTCCCTCTCTCTCTCTCTCTCTCTCTCTCTCTCTCTCTCTCTCTCTCTCTCTCCCTCACGCGTTCTCATTAAGGTCGCGGTGGGCCGCGAGACCAGGCGGCAGCAATTTTACGGCGGCGCGCTGCGGCGTCGGCGCCGGTGATTTCTGAACGACCGCCCCGAGAAATTGAGGAAACCCGCGGAGGACTTCATTAAGCGCCGGAGATTTTAGAATTAAGTGCCGATCGCCGGCTGGTGCAGTTTGCGAAACGAGGTTGCCACCTCTCGCCGCCTTCCACGCCTCGCCGCAACGCCGACCAGGGCGCTCTGCCGCTGGATCTAAAACCAGTAACTCCTCAGAATATAAGCCACGTTCTTCATTTTGTGATCGAGCTGCAATTTAAACCAATTTTCTCTCGAAAACATGGTGTTAAAACAAAACGTTCTGTGTTAAATTTCAGATTGTCTGCTGTAGGATAAATATGATAACAAAAATATATCACCCCTTATTACGTCGTTGTAGTCAAAAACTTTGCAACATCTATTTTTTGCCACGCTGTAGATGCCATTGCTCTAGTAAAACATTTTTACAAAGTTATAAAACCCTGTATCAAGTGAAGAATCTAGAGATATTCTTCATCTTACCCTGTCCCCCACATATCTTTCCTGTGAAGACTCTATCAGACTAATTATGTGTACCGTAAGACATTGAGTAGACACACCATCAGATTATTTGACTTGTCGCTCTAACGAAGTAGATGAGTGTCAGCAGTATGTCTTGTGGTCTTATCGTGGCGTGTTTATCTTCTGCCGTTAGGTCATACAATGGAAGTGCCACTTGCACGCTTAGAGTAGCAGAATTACGGTGACCAACTTTAAACATAACTTGATTAATTTTCACACACATTTATTACAATAATAACAAGCATAAAAATTACTTAACTTGGTTCTGGATGCTATTTACAATTGACAATCTGAAGTTCCTTTGGTATTGGTACGTTAATCCTATTCTCACATATATCTCTGATACTTGACAAAGTGTCTATACATTTCTCTTCATGGCTATGTACAGGAACTTCCAAAATATTTTTCCAGTCAGTGCACAAATGTAATCGATAATTCAGTAATGAATAACGGTAAAATAAATTACATAATTAACTAATTTATGTATATAATGTAACACTCAGCAAATGTAACACCTCTGACTGTATACAAACTGTTTATGAAACCATACTCTCGTCATAATCCTGTAGCATGTTTTGATTGCAAAAAGAAGCAGTGTAAAAGTCCGCAGCTTGTGGTCTATTGGCTACCTTTGCTGCATCTGGATCACGGGGTCCCGGGTTCGATTACTGGCCGTGTCGGGGATTTTCTTCGCCCGGCGAGTGGGTGTTTGTGTTGTCCTCATCATCATCTCATCATCAATCGACATGAACCGAGACTGGAAACAGAAAGATTTGGAACTTGTACGGGCGCTGGTGGCAACGATGTTGAGCGCCTCATAAACCAACATCATCATCAAACAGTGTAAATGATTATATGTATGTGTGTTATATTCTGTATAAGGGAGGAGCACAATGTTTCTAGGTAGAAAAACTGAAAATTATCTTCAAATAATAAAAATAAGACTGACGTACTGTTTCTGATTGCAAGATCTGAGCTGTAATAAATGTCGCAATAAAAGTTGTACTGTTTGTAAGTAGGCTGTTTAGGTTTTTATATTGGTAACGCCACGTAAATACATTGTTTGTTCTCTATCAAAATCTTTCATTTGCTAACTATGCCTGTCTTTTATTTAGCTAGGAGTATTAGCGCTCGCAGTAGTTTGATTAACGAAGATTTTTGTGAGGTAAGTGATTTGTGAAAAGTATAGGTTAATTTGGTCAGGGTCATTCTCTTGTAGGGATTATTGAAAGTCAGATTGCGTTGCGATAAAAAATATTGTGTGCCAGTTTAAGCATAGTCATGTGTAAGGGGACGTTTCATATGTCGATCCTTAGCCGAGGATACCTCACTGGAATCTTCTGATTTTTCCTTGTTGTTTTTGTAATTAGTGTAGCTTTTGTTTATTGCTAGCGCGTAATCGTAGAGAGAATCTCCTTTGTAGTTGCAGTCTTTCATTGTTGTACAGTAAAACAGTTGTGGCATGCATGTAGATTTGTACCAAGTATTTCGCAGCTGCGCTTGCAATTAACTAGATATTATTTTCAGTGCTATGTTAATGTGTTCTCTTATTTTTGCTCTTCAAATTGTGCTTTTCTGTGTTATTGTATGAAATATTGTGATAATAACGACGTGTGAAAAACGTAACACTAGGCTCCAAAGTAAACTGAGAAATAATAGTGACGAAGAGCGTAACTTATCAGCACCACTGTGTAATGAATTAACAGACATTCGAAGTAGTAATTTGGTAATTGTGCATAGGGAAATGGAGCAGGCGGCAAATAATGGTGTAGACAGTGAAACAAGTAGTAAACAGGGAAGCATTATCGATCGATCGGTCGCCAACAGCTCGCCTCAGGAATCCGAGATGATAGAACACATTGTTGCAAATACTGTAGACTCAGGTTTTGGGTCCTCACCTTTTTCTCAAATGAGTCAAGACACATTTTCTGCTTGTCAAAATGTGAATGTTGCCGGTGAAAATGCACTGCCAAAAAGCATAGAGAAACAGATTCCAGACACTAATACATTATTATTGCAATTACTGCAACAAATGGAACAAAATAAGAGACAAATACTGCAAAAGGTTCAAAAGTTAGACACAATGGAACAAAATCAGAGACAAACACAGCAAAAGCTTCAAAAGTTAGACACAATGGAACAAAATCTTCTGAAGTTAGACACCACGCTTGAACAAACACGTGAAGATCTAACTACTGAGTTACATAACATTGAATCGAAATGTCAAAATGTCTGTAATGACGTAAAAACACAAATTTGTGAGCATTTTCAACCTATTTTTTCGAGGCATGAAAATGCATTACAGAATCACGAAGCAGCCATAAAAGAACTGCAAACTATTGTTCATGAAAATCATGAGACCTTGCAAGCTAAAATTGACTCAGTTGCATCTACCGATTCGGTTACGCAACTTGCAAGAACTCAGGAAAACTTAAAGGACACAGTAGATACTCTGAAAATTGGTTCAGAAAGACACATAGAGGAAATTAGTTCATTATCAGAGAAAGTAGTTGAACTTTCGGATCAGCTAAATAATTTATCTACGAAGGTAGATGATAATCTGAATGACACAAAACCGGTAGTCTTTAATGACACAGAAGAGTACGAACAAATTAGGAAATTAAAACAAAATCAGGATCAAATTAATACGCAACACCAAAGGGAAATCCGGGAAGTATAAGATCAGCTGACACAGGTAATACTAGAATTACGTATTTCAGAGGACACTCGCGCTCCAATACGGGAAGAGGGACACAGAAATACGGAACAGCCACAAAATAACAACACGGGGTACTTCGGAAATTATGAAAGAAATTGGCAAGGTACACCGAATTTTGAGATGGAGCCGCCGAAACGACGTAACAATGACCGATATGCGACTCGACGACACGATGATTTTGACTATAAGCTGTTCATTACTACACCTCAATTCAAAACATTTAGTGGCTTCATCAATTCTCTCATTGTTTTCCTCACAACTGGTCATTAGAGCACAGATTAGAATTTACGTGTGGCTATTTAGAGAATGAACCAGCTGTAAGAATGCGATCCGTCATTCACTATTGCCACAGTGAAGGAGAATTTTATCATGCCTTCCTCTCAGCATAATGGTCTCAAGCTACACAAGACCGAGTAAAACATAGCATCATAATGATGAAACATTTCGAACAATCTGAATTTTCCAGTCTTGTCAAATATTTTGAAGACATGTTGCACAAGTATCAGTACCTGTCAAACCCATACAGCCCCTCAGAACTCATCCGCATTTGCTTAATCAAATTACCAGAACATTTACGGCATATTATTTTGGCAGGACGTTGCAAAGACGACATTGAAGCTTTTCAGGGGCTCTTACAAGAATTAGAAATTGACACTGACAATCGCGGAACGCGAAAACAGGAGCACAACAATTACAGGTCACACCTGTCACAATTCCGCGATGACAGAAATAATACACGACATGGCTATTCGTACAACGTAAATCGTGACCAAAACAGAGACCACCCGTATGACAACCGTTGGCAGAGTAGTAATAATTACAGGAAAAGATCACCTCTCCGCGGTAGTGACTATCACAGAGACAATCAGAGAAACAGACAATATGGGAACCAACATAATTATTATCAAGGCAGACAGAATAACTTTAGACGCAATGGTCCAGTGCGCAGTTACGATTCAGGGAGAAATTCTCCACCACGTGACCGACAAGAAAGAAACTATGGAATCTACCGACATGACGACAGACGATATGATCGTAACGACAGACCTGAATTGCATCAGAACTGGCGGGATTGAAACAGGGCAGGGCCCTCTCAACAAGGTGAACTTCTAGAAGTTAGGTCTCCTAATCCCAATAACGACGCACGGCAACAAAGAGATAGCAGACAATGACTCGCACCGCAGGCAGCCACGTGCGCCGGCTGGCTCAGAGAAAAATAACATAGACGCTAACCTTGAGAAAAATTTGAGCATTCTTTACCGATGTACCATATACCACATGACAATTCCGTTGAAGCTGGAACTCTGCATAGTAGGAAGAGAAAAGGCTTGCACCACATTTCACATGTAAAACCGTTTATTGAAAGATAATCTGCTTTTTAACTTAGTCTTTGCCATAAAACTTTTCACTTCACGTTACTAGTATGATTTGTCAGACATAGAATCTGTTAACATGCAACAATGTTTTGAAGTTAACTATTCAGTCTAGAACCTAGGGAACATATTTAGACAGTATTTACGAGTGCATTGTTATAGTGAACAGACGACACAGTGTTATTGTGTGCGTACATTCTTGTTTGTTAATTATACGATTACATAACGACTATAAGGCTCACATACATAGAACATGTACCGGTACTGCTAATGAGATTTTATTGCAACATTTTGGTTTACTTGAAAATACATTCTGGATTTAAAGTACTTTCTGAGAGATACCAGATAACACGGTGGTTAGTTTATTTGACAGCTATACGATTGTATCACGACACTCCTAATGTGAGACACAATTTACATTGTTGCTTTTGCGGTGTACCTGTTTTATATCTGCACAGTTTTTCTGAATTCTTCTGGAAAGTAAAACATGTAGTAGTAGTAACTTTTGTGGTATAGCTACAACGAGACAGCCTTTTCTGTGGCACTACAATACGTTACAGCACAGTACTTTCTTCATCACGGCAATAAGCGTAATAACTAAGATATCTATACGAAAAGCATTTCACTTTTTGTTTGTGAGGAGGTGAGTACATTGACTTCAAGAGAACTTTGCTTGCAGAGGACGATAACTACGACAGTTCCACAGAATTATCTTACAGCAAGACGCACATTTAGCGCTACTGGACACGCATTTAAGTGATTAATTTTGTACTTAAAACATTTATTTTTAAAGATTTTTGAACTACAATGATACAAAGGTTTTTCGTGATACATTTCATTCCATCGCTGTAATCTGCAACACCTGAGGGTATAATTACATTAATCCTCAGGGGGGTACACGCTTACTTTGTGTACCATGTGTTTGGCAAGCACAAGGAGCCCTAGCTAATATGGTATTTGCTTATACAACTTTGCACATCGCTACCATATTTCTCTAACACATAAATTACGCAGCTATCTGACCATTTAACTGAGAGACAAACTTTTTTTTTTACTACATCAGCGATACATGTTTACACAATTACGCAGTTGGATAACTTTATACTTAGGAAATTGTATTTTGTCTGTACTTTGTGAAAGGTTCATATTTTTTCGGAACCATTGTAATAATATGAGAGCTTTGAATGATGTATTTGGTAAGGGATCATGAATTTTGAAGTACGTTTGAGGTAGATGACTTTATTGAAGGTCTTGAAGTTATTGAAAGAAGCTGCAACGATTCTGGGATGTGATTGATCTGTTATGATGTTATTATTACGATGACGATGTCTATTATGCTGTTGAGGTAAGTTTATGATCAATAAGCTGATACTACATGAGGAATTTGATTATGCTATGTACTTATTATGATGAAATATTCAAGTGTCGACGCAAGATTGACGTGTCGACGAATATGTATATGTGTAATAAGGTAAGGAGTAGCGAGTAGTGGTTAGGGACGCTGGCTTGTGAAAAAGGACGTTGGAAACCAAGAATCGTACTTTAAGAGTTACGAAATGTCTGTAAATGCCTGAATGTATCACAATGCCGCCGAAAAGTTTTTGGACTCTGTTATATTGTTAAGAATTTGTTTCTACACATTTGTAACGCAAATTCTCGACCTATGAAATTTTTTTATGAGATTGTCACTGTAGCGCAAACTGCCACCGTAAATATTTCGGTAAGAAAGCTAAGTAACCTTGACGTAATGCATTGTGGATGGCCAGCTGTGCCACCTGCCTGGAAAAAAAGCCATTAGGTGGAGAAATAAAAAAAAGAGGCCATTATCCTCGCTATTGATATTTCTTTGTAGAAAGCATCGCAAATACGACACACTCAAGCTTGAAAACATATGATTACACTGTGGAGATCTTAATTTTTGATATTTACTAAAATGCCTAATGAAATGATGAGAAACATTTTACATCTATTGTCTTTCTAGTTGAGAGATTGCTTACTTTGTTTAATATCTAGTTCCTAGCTGCACTGCAGCATTGGTTAATATAAAATTTAATAGATGTGCTAATGTAAATATTTTCTGTTTACAGATCCATTAAACAATAATTTTATGATCTACTTTCTTAAAAAAAAGGGAACACAAATAGATATTGCCCTTCACAGGAATTGCATAAATGATTTTTTTACGATTTGGTAACTTGCCTGCTAGAGTAAGTTATCTTGATGCGTCACTCTAGTGTTAAGATGTGACATAGGTATTAGACATGGCCATCTTTACTGTAATATTTTTTCTACTTGAGCTTTGTCATGTTTAGATATAAGTATCTGCATATGCTGCTGCTGTGTGCCAGGCATAGTGATACAGAATTTCGCTTTGTATTATCTGTTAAGCCAGATTTATTACTGATTTATTTTTCTTGTTTGCTGCATATTGCCATATATTGGTTGTAATATTGCAGTTGCTTTGCTCATTTATATTTTCTGCTGCTTGCTTTGCCAATTTGCAGTTTTTGTCATTGCTGTTTGCGTTAATTGTTTTGTGCTGCTGCATTGCCTCATCCCTTAGTTTAGCATCTGAGCTCAGTAGATTTAAGTTGGCTTAAGAGGGGGTAGGCTATATAAGAGAATGACTTGTGATGAATTGGAAGAAATGCATTGACAAGGTATAAAAAAAGAAAAAAGTGAAATAAGAGGAAACATCTATGGAATGAAGTTTTGGATTGGACTGCGGTACCAAATGTTACACTGAAAACGAACCCTGTCCTTTCCTTTTGTATTATTCCGCCATATGTTTGTGTACCCTTGTGTATTTGTGTTCTTCCTGTCTTTATGTGTTTATCTGATACGATTTATGTTGTAGAATTTTTCTACATTCACTATGATGAGTCAGCACTGTCTTTCCGTTGGAAGGACAACACTACTTCTTCAAGACTGCATGGAAATCCACTATTTCCGTGTGCATTTTCTTTTACTTCTTAGACTTTGTGCATAAAATTGTAATTAATACTGTGATGAACGATCAGGACTGTCTTTATGGACTGTGAGAAAGTTTTAGCTTTTGACCAACATTGTATCGATAAGTGTGTGCATTTGATTTCATTGTCATTGGAATTACGAAAAAATGTTTCAAATTTGTATTGGCCACTGCCTAAAACAATTTGTAAAATTTTTTGTGGGGAGCATGGGGGCTATGTAAGTAGGCTGTTTAGGTTCTTATATTGGTAACGCCACCGCCACCTAGCGCTCGCTCTGTATGAAAATCACTGGCTGTGCTGTGTGCAGTCTGTGGCTGGGTGGCATTGTTGGAATTTGCTATTGTAGTGTGGGGCAGTTGGCTGTTAACAGCGCGTAGCGTTGCGCAGTGGGAGGTGAGCCGTCAGCAGTGGTGGATGTGGGGAAGTGAGATGGCGAATTTTTGAGAGCGGATGATCTGGACGTGTGTCAATCAGAAACAGTACATTTGTAAGAATGGATGTCATGAACTGCTATATATATATTATGACTTTTGAACACTTTTAAGGTAAATACATTGTTTCTTCTGTATCAAAATCTTTCATTTGCTAACTATGCCTATCAGTAGTTAGTGCCTTCAGTAGTTTGAATCTTTTATTTAGCTAGCAGTATTGGCGCTCGCTGTATTGCAGTAGTTTGAGTAACAAAGGTTTTTGTGAGGTAAGTGATTTGTGAAATGTATAGGTTAATTTAGTCAGGGCCATTCTCTTGTAGGGATTATTGAAAGTCAGATTGCGTTGCGCTAAAAAATATTGTGTGTCTGTTTAAGCACAGTCATGTATAATTTTTCTAAGGGGACGTTTCAAATTTCTTGATCTCGTTTCTTTTGTAGTTCTGGGATTTGTATTGCCTTGCCTACTTAACTTCTCTAATCGTTTAGCTTTCTAGTTCTTCTGTTTTTGGTGTGTCTGCTCAAGGCATCATTCTCGTTTTATTAACCTCTTTATCTTATTGCGTACTTTATTCACACAGTAGGTCTGGCCACCTTTTGATTGGGCGCCAATGTATCTGGTTTCCCAAACTGGCTGTTAATGGGTTAACAGACCGCTGTGCCTCTCCATAGAGTTTTCGGGCGGTCTGTTTCATGTGGTCCTTTAAGATTGGAACCCTAGCCTGCTCGTGGAGCTCCCTAGTGGGGAAGCATCTGGGTGGTGCAGAGCAAGGTGTATAGCTTTGTTCTGCATTTTCTGTAGTGGATGTTGGCAGCATTGGCCATACCACAGAAGCGTACTCTAATAAGTGCCAGAAATAGTGTTAATTCACACTGGGTGGATAGCGTCGTTGTTGGATTTAAGATTGCGTAAACATGCATAGGCGACCCAACGATTTGCCTCTTACTTCGCGAACGTGAGGTCCCCAGGTCATGTGCCGATATAGGGTCACGCCGAGGTATTACCCTGTTCGTGACCATGGAGTGGGGCCTCCCATGATATAAAGCGGTACTAAATCTGCAGGAAGCTTTTTCCTGACCAAGGCTTGGCTTTTAGCCATGACCAGGGCTTGGTTTTTGGCTGCATTCATCGTGACTTGCCATTTGGTCGTCCAAGATCTAAGATTGTTGCATGCTTCTTGTATACGACCCCTCATTATGTGCGGGCTAAGACTGCTTGTAAAGAGCGCTGTGTCGTCTGCAAAAAGTGCAAGTTCGACTCTGGGAGTTTTCGGCATGTCAGACATATATAGAGTGTACAGCAGGGGACCGAGAACGGAGCCCTATGGCGCTCCCGCCCGAATTTGTCTTGCTGTGGATTTGAATCCGTCCTCTCGAACGTACCGTCACTTATATTGGATTTGAACAGGCGGACGTGTGACACCGGTACCTCCAGTACAAGAAGCTTGTACAGGAGGCAGTTGTACCACATGCTATCAAATGCCTTGAACATGTCTAGAAGTACGGCCCCAAGGTATTCTCTATGATCCAGCGTTCCCATTGCCTGCACAACCAATCTAAGAAGTTGTTGTTGCGTTGAGTGCCCCTCCGGAAAGCGAACAGCTCATCCGGAAGGAGGCGCTCATCCTCCACGTGTCCGCACAGCCGTTTGGCGTAAAACCTTTCGAAAAGCGTAGAAAGGACTGGAAGTAGGCTTATCGGCCTGTAACTGTGCGCGAGTCTTGTATCCTTAACAGGTTTAGAGATGGCAACAATCTCCCCGTGTTTCCACGCAGAGGCGAAGCTGCCAGTTCGTAACATTTTATTAAAGATACCTGTCACAACATGAACTACGTCTTGCGCCATTTGTAGGAGAATGGTGTTTTCGATCTGATCGACACCGCTTGCTTAACGGGGGTTGAGGTGGGAGAGTTGTACCTGCATTTCTTCCTCAGTTACTGCGTCAATGACGTCGTCCTCGTCCGGATTTCCCAGGAAAACTGGTAAACCACATTTTGCTTAGAGAAAACACCTCCAGTGTATTTGTTTGCATCATTTTTAGTAAGCGTCGCGAAATGAAGTTATGAAGCGTGACAATGTGTTCAATTACTTTTTTCATTTTTGTGCTTATTTGTATTTTATTAATTATTTGAATTTGTGTATGTAAATGGTGAGACTCCAAAGTAAAAGCAGACGAAGCAAAAGCAGAGGTTTCGATGTGCTAAGAAGCCACAAAAAGAAGTTAAAGCGCAGGTCGAGACACCTGGTGGGAAAGGCAGAAATCATCTGAGCCAGCATCTCCCAGTCAAAACGGCAAAGAAGAATGATAATGCATACTAGGAGTAACCATTAAATGTACTGATAAAGGGCTGTGCAACCTTGCTGGTCATTATTGTAGAAGAAGACAAGCGCTGTTCATTTGACAAAGTTGGGAGTAGCTTAATGTCTACGCTCGTTTGGGTAACTACTGAGCATTTTTATTTCTAATTTATATGCATAGACACTTTGGGAAGAATTAGCTCAGAGATCCTGCCAAAAGTGGCACACTAACATTTTTTAAACTCTGGTATACAAAAATAGACAGGACTAATATTTTATTATTTCTCTCTAAGGAAGCGACGAGGCAAAGACAGTCGGAATTGTGGGAGAATTATAAAATGACGTAAGCTTAGAACGCGAGAGTATTAACAGCATTTTGTATGCTGTTATAACTGAAATCAGATCGTTGCGAATTAGTGAAGTAGTACCTGAAAGCCATTGTAATTAAAATGTAAGGGTCGAAGAATGCATTAAAAACTAGTCTTACCGATAAAGTTAAGAATTCAAAGAAAAACTGTTAAAGGAAACGATTATTCCCATTAAGAACATATATGTGTATGTTTCAAACTTAAGACAATATTTAAGCATAAAGGAGACATAAGTTTTAATATTCTTTAATTAGAAAAGACCAGATTACATTATTTATTTCAGTACGTTTCTCACAGTTATTGCGATGCCGTCAGTATTAAGTTGGTTTTGTTGCAGATTTAAGATTACCTCCACCATAACAACATTTCTACTAATATACTCTAAGTAATTCTCAAATTTAGCATTTTTCAGTAATTATGTTTTTAACAGTGAAACGTGTTCAATTGAAACTCATTGGGTTTAAGTTCACAAATTACTTCGCCTAATAGCAACAATGTGCACCATCGCTGGTTTGTTAGAACTGAAAAAAAAGGATAAACTAGAAACGAGTAGCGGTACTAATGCAGGCAATACTAGTATCTTACGCTTCCGTAATACCGGTAACCTCAAGAAACAATGACATATTAATGAAGCAGTTTAATTATTCTGCTAAGCGAAGGCATATGAACAGTATTTAAACAGCTTTATTCTCACAAGTCGGCTAGTATAAAAGTCAATTACAGTAATGATACCACAGTTACTAACCAAAGCTACATTCGTTATTGATCTCATCTCTGAGTTAGTCGTCGGGCGGGTTGCGCGATTTCAATAACAGGTGAGACCCACCAAGACCAGCAGATTTGGATTACGGTACGTTACTGCGCAACATCTATTATTAAAATACAGGGTGTCCACAAATTACCTTTAACTTAACTTCAGCAACTTCAACACTATACTAGTCACTTACAAACTGTTTTCAAAATGTGGTATGATTACTCATAAGGTTTTTGTTCCTTTCAGATGACGCAGTTTTTCACAAAACTGAGCTTGGAAAAGAGATGAAATGTGGACACCAAGGGAGCTAGCTCTGTGTGTGGGCTGATTCATACAGACGACGTGCGATAGCCAAATGCAACGAAACTTTCGAACACTAGACTTCTTCCTATGGGGTTTTGTAACCTGGGTTGGAGGCGTACAGGACTTAAGGCACGCGTTCGCAATGCATTTGAACATGTCGCCATGGTGATTCTGAACCGTACGTGGAGAGAAATGAAATCCCGACTAGCCATTAACCATGTCATTAAGGGTACACTCATTGTCTATGAATGAGAAAACAAAACTTTATCAGTTATCTTATGTTGAACACCATTTGTTAATATCTAGTATAGTTTTAAAGGTATTAAAGTTCTAAGCTGTAAAGATAATTTATGGACACACAGTATAAACCATTTTTCAGTAATGTTATCGGTATCTCCGTATCAGACCTAGAAATCTTCACCTTGCCCTGACTTGAGGATCTACTGTGATTCAATCTCTATTCGGAAATATTCGCAGTTATAATTTTCCCGAGGCTGCTTAAATTTTCATTAATAATTAGCATTAGCGGCCGGAAACTTCCGGCTGAACAAGTCAACCTCATTCTGTCAACAGAATTGTCAAAGAGCTAGGAGGAGCGGACAGAGGTTCAGGACACTGTCTTCTCCTAGGGGTGGGAAACTGCCCCTAAAGGGGGACGAATCAGCAATGATCAACAGCATGAAGATGTAGAAGGTAATGGAAACCACTGAATTAAAGACAAATAATGTGTATCCATAGGACATGTGGCCTATAATTGAAGAAGTGTCATGATGATCTCTCCTTCAACAAAACATCCCGGAATAGTCCCCCATTCGGATCTCCGGGTGGTAACTGCCAAGGTGGAGGTGACCATGAGAGAAAGGCTGAATAACAAACGAAAGGATAACGTTATTGAGTCAGGGCGTGGAAGGGAAGCTAGAAAATCTGAATAGGAAACTCTAGAGGCTCAGTCTAGATATAGTAGGGGTCACTCAAGTCAAGTGGAAAGAAGACAAGGATTTCTAGTCAGATGAGTATAGGGTGATATCAACAGCAGCAGAAAATGGTATAACGGGAGTAGGATTCGTTATGAATAGGAAGGTTTTTCTTGCCATAATCGACAGCAAATCAACACCGTTAACATTAGTTCAGGTATACATGCCGACGTTGCAAGCTGAAGATGAAGAGACAGAGAAAGTGTACAAGGGTATTGAAAGGGTAATACAGTATGTAAAACAAGATGAAAATCTAATAGTCATGAGGGACTGGAATGCAGTTGTAGGGGAAGGAGTAGAACAAAAGGTTACAGGAAAATATTGGCTTGGAACAAGGAACGAGGTAGAAGAAAGGTTAATTGAGTTCTGTAATAAACTTCAGCTAGTAATAGCGAATCACAAGAGGAGGAGGTACACCTAGAAAAGGCCGGGTGGTACGGGAAGGTTTCAGTCAGATTACATCATGATCAGACAGAAATTCCGAAATCAGATACTGGATTGTAAGGCGTACCCAGGCGCAGATATAGACTCAGATCACAATGTAGAAGTGATTAAGAATAGGCTGAAGTTTAAGACATTAGTCAGGAAGAAACAATACACAAAGGACACGAAAGTACTAAGGAATGACGAGATACGCTTGAACTTCTCTAAGACTATAGATACAGCAATAAGCAATAGCTCGGTAGGCAGTACGGTTGAAGAAGAATGGACATCGCTAAAAAGGGCGATAACAGAAGTTGGGAAGGAAAACATAGCTACAAAGAAGGTAACTGCGAGGAAAACATGGGTAACAGAAGAAATATTTCAATTGAGCGATGAAAGGAGGTAGTACAAAGATGTTCCGGGAGAATCGGAATACAGAAATACAAGTCGCTGAGGAATGAAATAAATAGGAAGTGCAGGGAAGCTAAAACGAAATGGCTCCATGAAAAATGTGAAGAAATCGAAACAGAAGTTATTGTTGATAGGACTGACTCAGCATACAGAAAATTTGGGTGACATTGAAACAAGGGTGATAACAGTAAGACTGTAACGGGAATTCCACTGTTAAATGCAGACGAGAGAGCGGGTAGGTGGAAAGAATACATTGAAAGCCTCGGTGAGTGGGACGATTTGTCTGATGCGATAGAAGAAGAAACAGGAGTCGATTTAGAAGAGATAGGGGACCCGGTATTAGAATCAGAATTTAAAAGAGCTTTGGTGGACTTAAGATTAAATAAAGTAGAAGGGATTCCATCAGTATTTCTAAAATCGTTGGGGGAAGTGGCAACAAAACGACTATTCACGATGGTGTGCAGACTGTATGAGTCTGGCGACATACCATCTGATTTTCAGAAAAACATCATCCACACAATTCCGAAAACGGCAAGAGCTGACAAGTGCGAGAATTTTCGCACAATGAGCTTAAGAGCTTATGCATACAAGTTGCTTACAAGAATAATATACAGAAGGATGGAAAAGAAAATGGAGAATGCGCTAGATAACGATCAGTTTGGCTTTAGGAATGTTACAGGCACGGTAGAGGTAATTCTGAAGTTGCGGTTAATATTGGAAGCAAGACTAAAGAAAAATAAAGACACGTTCATAGGATTTGTCGACCTGGAAAAAGCGTTCGACAATGTGAAATGGTGCAAAATGTTCGAAATTCTGAATAAAACAGCAGTAAGCTGTAGGGAGAGACGGGTCGTATACAATATGCACAACAGCCAAGAGGGAATCATAAGAGGGGACGACCGAGAACAATGTGCTCGTATTAAAAAGCGTGTACGATAAGGATGTAGTCTTTCGCCGCTATTGTTCAATCTGAATATCGAGGAAACAGCGATGGAAACAAAAGAAAAGTTCAGGAGTGGAACTAAAATTCAAGGTGAAAGGATATCAATGACACGATTCGCTGATGACATTGCTTTCATGAGTGAAAGTGAAGAAGAATTACTGCTGAATGGGATGAATCGCCTAATGGGTGTGGAATATGGATTGAGAGTAAATTAAAGAAAGTAATGAGAAGTAGCAGAAATGAGAACAGCGAGAATCTTAATATCAGGATTGATGGTCACTACCTAGGCAGTAAAATAACGAGTGACGGACGGAGCAAGGAGGACATCAGAAACAGACTAGCAATGGCAAAAAAGGCATTCCTGACCAGAAGAAGTCTACTAATATCAAATATCGTCCTTAATTTGAGGAAGAAATTACCAAGAATGTACGTCTGGAGTAGAGCATTGTATGATAGTGAAACATGGACTGTGGGAAAACCGGAACAGAAGAAAATCAAAGCATTTGAGGTGTGGTGCTACAGATGGATGTTGAAAATTAGGTGGACTGATAAGGTAAGGAATGAGGAAGTTCTGTGCAGAATTGGAGAGGAAAGGAATATGTGGAAAACACTGGTAAGGAGAAGGGACAGGATGATAGGACATCTGTTAAGGCATGAGAGAATGACTTTCATGGTACTAGAGGGTACTGTAGAAGACGTCAGAGATTGGTATGCATCCAGCAATTAAACAAGACGTGCGTTGCAAGTGCTACTCTGAGATTCTGAGATGAAGAGGGTAGCACAGTAGAGGAATTCGTGGGTGGCCGCATCAAATCAGTTAGAAGACTGATGAACCAAAAAAAAAAAAAAAAAAAAAAAAATAGTTACGTGAAGTTCTTGCGATATGAATCACTTAGAGCCACTTAAATTGTGTCAGTGAAACTGAGCTCGTAAAAGTTGCGCATCAAGACGACGAGGTGATTAGTGATCTAACTGAAGTGACTTACTGCATCAGCGCTTTGAGCTTCTTGCTGTATAGAGAGAGAACTGTTACCGAAGTACGCAAGACCAACGGGAAATCCGCAAGAATCTGCAGCCGTTAACTGACAATCTGACACCGATCGATCCATCAATTGGTCAACGACGTCTTGTGACACCGACGATAAATCGAACAGCTTCCCAGCCTCTCATAGTTGCGGGGACAGCCTTGACGACGATCTATGTTTCATTAAAGAAACAAAATGCGGCAAGCACAAGAAAGTTGATACTCCAGATGGACAGGACACGACCTACTGCTGTATGTGGTTAGACCGGTCCATAAATGCACTGCACTCAAGAACTGGAGATCATCCCATACATTATGTTTTAGCTACCAGCCAAGTGTAATTAAAAGACCTTGAAAATGTAGAAAAGAAGAGTAATAGGAACTACTTGAAGCAACTGTTTGCAGTACAAAGCTTATTGTTTGGCTTAATTATAACGATGTTTTAACCAACCATGTTCTAGTCCAGTAAAGAAAACAAGAAGTGTGCGTCTAAAGATGAGAGATCAAATCTTAAAGTCGTGTGGAAATTACCGTCCAAGATCTAGACCAAAAACATGATTGTTTCATTGAGACAGTACTCCAACGAAGGGCTGAAAAATATTTTACTGGAAGTTAAGCTGTAACAGAACTTCGGTTCCTTTAGCTCGCGCCACATTTAACTTTCTTTCCACAACTGAAAACTCAGAACAATAGTGACTGTCTAGGAATTAAAAGCGTTCTTTCACGTACAGGGTGGACAGTTATCCAACTGTCAGAAGACACTTGGCACAATACTTTAGTCTGTACAGTGTGAGATGAAGAGATATCCTGAGTGCAAGTGGAAGTGATTTTGAAAAATTAAATAATCTTCTTTGTATCTAGGTATAATTAGCTCACTTGGCAGTGCAACATGTTACCCTATTTTGACGTGGCTCTGGGGTAGACTATTGACGTCGACAGTCCTAAATGTGGCCCGTGTTTGCTCTCGTTATTGAATTATACCTCCTTTGTGACGTTCACCGCTATTCTTTTTAATATCAGTGCTTAGTATGCCGTGTTTTCGGTATAATGTTGAGGCAATAATTCTCAGTACAGTACAGTACAGAAAGGAGACATTTTTCGGTTGATCCTGTCATGACTGCGTTAACTGACATCCGTAAGCAATCAAAACATTTTTTTATTATTATTTTTTAAATTTTTTTATTAACATCATATGTCGCGTTTCATTATCAGGTACTTTGGTTTTCAGATACTGCTTTTGCTGTTGTTACTGTGCTACTACGACAGGACACGTTGAAATTACAAATTTAGTAAATATCTGATTTTCATTACTAGCCGCTGATACTGACGTCCACTTTTATATCTTGCCATCAAATGATATAAAAAGTTTGCAAAACCAAGCAAACTGCTCATGACACTGATTGTTATCGTTTTATTATTAAAAAGTTCAAGTACACACATAATTGAAGAAAGAACTCCGGACATCCCCATTCAAAGGCAATAGATTCAACAAAACAGAAAACAGCTTTAAATACAGAGGCGTTTGCCAATCACTTACAGTTGACAACGAAGACCATCATTGAACTTCACACAAACTAAAGCAAGAAGGTAGACACAGAATGCCTGTATGAGCAGCAGCTGCATTTGCATTGAGCAGATCGTCAGATCCTTCGAAATCAGATACAAATAATACGTTGCTACCCTAAGGAATTTAACCACACATATCGGCAGTCGCCACCCAACCAGTAACTGCTCGCCATCTATGTGGAGCACATGTTGATCTCACCGCGGAATTCCAGACTGAACCACACACAACTGTTTTCAGCAAAGCGTACAGGCCTGAAGATGGCGTTGACGCAACGCCGAAACTAGTAGCGAAGTATATAAAAAATCTTAAGTACAGCTGGAGGAATTTCATTTTTAATAAAAATTGTACTGTGTTCATTGATATTAACACCAATCACGTACACAGATCCTGCAAATTGAATCGTTCCGCATCATTTCCATATAAAAATCTTTCGAATGATCTGTGGAACATGTAACTAACACAGAACGATAGAGCTCAGAGTGGGACAAATTAATGATGTGAGATGGTCCCTAGTGTTGACACTGCTCCGGAAGGTAGCTAAGGATTTGGGTACTTACACTGTATGATATATTGCCTCCTCCTCCGTGGCCTACGGGTAGCGTCTTTGACTAATAAGCAAAACATACTGGGTGCCTGGTTCGAAAAAAGCGGCAGCTTAAAGTTTGAGAATCAAGAACGATCAACTCTCGAAGGTCTAAAAGGAATTAGAAACCACTGTATTAAAAACACACAATGAATATCAACAGTACATGTGACCTGTAACTGGAAAAAAGTCGTGAGCGTCGCATGACTATGTAATGAGCATGTAATATAAGATGTCACAAGGGCCATTTATTTTTACTACGAGCATGAAATTGATCCCTATCTAGAGTGGTTAAAAGTTGCTACTATCATGGGAATCACAGTAAGACGCGTTTTTTTAGTTAGATGCGGAAGCCGAATGTGTAATCTGGCAGAGCCGCGCGGCTGATGAGAGTGACGGGGAACTAGTAGATTACTGCAGCTATGAGTCTGCAAGTGTTAACCAAACCAGTTTAGGAATAAAAATCACACTACAGAGCAGGAGCAGAAATAAAATTTGATGTAACTTTGGAAAATCATTGTCGCAGCTAACAATGAGTCTTCGAGGACTATTACACATAATGGTACGACAAGCGATCATAGAATGGCAGTCTTTACCTTGAAGAAAGAAACTGCAGAAATGAGAGAGCCCTGTTTGCAGAATCTGAGCTGCGACATTGGTAAAGGAAATTAGAACCTACCTAGGTTGAAGAGAGAAGCTCGAGATAACAAAGTACATTGCAAACGAAAAAGGCAATTAATCCTCTGAAAGCTATCCTAGATACCCAAGGAAACCTACAGACGTTAAAGTCCTCGTTAGTAGACATAAGATATTCACAATATTAATAAAAGATCGTATCACAGAGGGTGTTTTAGAACAAACCTTGAAACCTTCAAAGCTGCAGTGATATAATAAATTTACACAAAAAAGTATCGCAGACTAGATTCGGGCCCTTGAATAGTTAATGTAATCATCAACTAAACATAAACACACATGAAATACCAGATCAGATTGCCTGCATTGTCTACCACAAAAAGAGACAACATGGTGGGAGCAGCAGGAAGAACAACAAGAGACAGAAAACACTCTACAGGGACAGTGAGGAAGAGAACTGAATGAACCATACTGCAATGATTGAATACTGCTCCCATTTGTTCAAAGAGAAATTGTCGCTACGAAACAAAAGATAGGGAAAGCTTCCCACCTAAGTGCTCTATAGTCAAAAGTACTTTTTATTGAACAAGTATTTGTTTCAAAGTGTCGTACTAACAACACAGTACGAGCCAAAGGATTATCTTTGTAACTGTGCAGGCACAGACTGCATCAGAACGGACGTTGTCTCTCAGATCCGAAAAGAAGCAGAAGTCGTCGCGGTGCTGACACCCGGAAAGTCTGGAGATAACCCAAAGAGTTTAAGACTGATATCCCTGCTAAGTGCCTCCTATAAATTATTCGAGAAAATGTTACTGACTAGATTAACTCCATTCTGCATACCAAGAGGTTTTTACAGCAAGTAGAAATTGTTACGATCAAGAGCTGCCCGTCACTACTGAAATTGAGAAAGGCTTCCATAACGAGGTGAAAACCGGCCTGGTTACCGTAGATGTTAACATCAGCTAACGATACAGTATGGATTCAGTGGCTAGTGCTTAAGCTAACTAAAATCATCAGATTTGAACAGACTTACACCTTGCTCAACAACGTGAACAGATACGAAAATCAATGTTTCATTTCGTCGCACGAGTAGTGAGAGCGTGGCCCTGAACAGTGGACTAACACAGGGTTCGGCACTAGCACCCATTCCTATCAATTTACATATTGCCATCATGCTGGAAACAAAATCACATAAATTTGCGTACGCAGACGACCTGGTCACTGCATATCAAAGTAAAAATTTTAACTATCTCCATAAAACATGAAATGCAGACCTGGAAATACTGAACACCTACGACACCCACATCTAAATCCAAACAAAACGAGCAGCACCATAATACACTTCAATGATAGAGACTCAAATAGAAAACTACAATGTTATACGAATGGCCAAAGCGTCAGTCATGAGGGTAAGCCTAAATACTTGGGAGCGAATTTAGATCGTAGTCTAACTTATAACTTACATCTAGGAGACGTAAAATAGAAACTGAAATCTCGTAACACTATACTGTCGGAACGACATGGGGTTGTGGGGCGAGCACACGAACAACTTAAGCATTAGCTATTGTCTACAGCGTGGCTGAATACTGTTCCTCGGCCTGGATGAAAAGTGCACACGTACTAAAAGTGGACGTCCAATTGAAGGAGACAATGCGAGCAATCTCTGCCACACTAAGAGTTACCTCATGTGGCCGGCTCCCCGTCCTAGCACACATATGGCCCCCTGAAATTAGGCGATCACAATTAGCCAAAAGTTCACACGGGAAAATCCAAGCCAGAACTCAGTATACATCAAGATGTGGCAGACTTCAGTCCAGGTCACTTTCATGGAAAATCGGCGAAGAACCGCAAGGCTTCGACTCGAAGACATGTTGGAAAGAACTGTGGGCTATAAGTGAACGTAAGAATCGAAATTTGGTGGATGACTCCAACAAGAAGGTGGATGTGTTCAACCTGCTGAGGAAATTGTGGACAACACGTGGTTGGTAGGTGTAAGAAACTAATGAACCATTGGGGCCTATCGGACAATGTGAGTGCTGGGAGACACTCAATGAATCAATTACTTGTGTGTAAGGTGAGTGGCTACGAGGGTAATTTGAAAGACATACATAGATTTTCCGACTCAGCCATAGAGTGATTCAAAAATATTTGTAATATTGCATAGTATTATGAGAACACATGTAACTGGTATTGTAACTCAGTACACAGCTGTTAAAATATTTTAGTTAATACAGTATGTGATGAATGCCTTTGTAAATGCTGAACCAGTAAATAATATTTTTATTTTGAGCTTTTCCTCAATACAGAAGCTTATCTCCAACATAATAATTTACTCGGAAATTACAGTACAAAGAATAAACGGTCTTAAACTATATTTTACAAATATTCGTCCAGGTGTTTCGAGCTTGTGTGTCCTCTTCCTCTGCCCCCATTCTCCTCATTGTGTGCTGTACATTTTGGAGCCAGGTGGTCATAGATCGTCCTCTTCTTCTTCTCCCATCCGGTTCCCAATCCAGTATCAATTTTGGTATTCTGGCTTTCTCCATTCGTCGTACATGCCCGTTTCACTGTAATTTCTTCCTAACCAGGAAGTAAATAAAATACATGAATAAATAAATCTTTGTAAAAAGTGCAACAGAAATTCCACAGATCCATCACACACCCTTTTCGTCAGTTGAACACTCTTACAAATTACAGCGACGATTCATGCGAAAGGTGCCCGATCAACTGATAGGACACAAAATGTATTTTAAGAAGGGAGAGCCCGCATCTCGTGGTCGTGCGGTAGCGTTCTCGCTTCCCACGCCCGGGTTCCCGGGTTCGATTCCCGGCGGGGTCAGGGATTTTCTCTGCCTCGTGATGGCTGGGTGTTGTGTGACGTCCTTAGGTTAGTTAGGTTTAAGTAGTTCTAAGTTCTAGGGGACTGATGACCATAGATGTTAAGTCCCATAGTGCTCAGAGCCATTTGAACCATTTGAAGAAGGGAGAGTCGATCGAAGACGCCGTAAATCATGCAAAGGCGATCGCTGTTAACAGTAGGGCTCACTCCCCCTGCTCATTATAGAACTCAGTCGAGCATTTGATGATGATTGACAGTTGCATTCTACTCACTTAGCGACACGTTTCGGCCATGTCATAATAGTTTTACCACCTTGCATTCCATCCCACGCCAGTGTGAGACACTGATATTCTTTTAGCCTGGCTATGGTGGTTGGCGGACTATATACGCCATTGAAAAAAATAAATGCGCCGACTGAACGTCACACACGGCATCTATATCTGCATCTGTATTCCGCAAGCCACCGTCACACGGATCGTGCGTTTCAACTTCACGTTGAGTGTGGCGAGTCCAAAGTGCCGCTGTAACGGTGCATACGGTACTTGTGTCTCAACGTGGTATACAGGAACGCAACGTGCTACAGCGGCAGTCGTTGCCTGTATCTGGCTCGCAAATCACACTGTATACGAAATGTGCGGACGTAAAATTCCTACGTTATTTATCGAAAACGCACATTTCCGTCCTACTTATGTTATTCTATCACAAGATTTTTTTTTTTTGCGTCATCAGTCTGCAGACTGGTTTGATGCAGCCCGCCACGAATTCCTCTCCTGTGTCAACCTCTTCATCTCAGAGTAGCACTTTCACCCTACAGCCTTAGTTATTTGCTGGATGTATTTCAATCTCTGTCCTCCTCTACAGCTCGCTCTAGTATCATGGAAGTTATTTCCTGGTGTGTTAAAAGATGTCCTACCATCCTGTCCCTTCCCCTTGTCAGTGGTTTCTACACATTCCTTTCCTCCCCAATTCTGAGCAGAACCTCCTCATTCCTTACCGTATCAGTTCACCTAATTTTCAACATTCGTCTGTAACACCACATCTCAGATGCTTCGATTCTTTTCTCTTCCGGTTTTTCCGCAGTCCATGTTTCACTACCATACAATGATGTACTCCGAACGTACATTCTCAGAAATTTCTTCCTCAAATTATGGCCTATGTTGGATTATAGTTGACTTCTCTTGGCCAGGAATGTTCTTTTTGTGAATGGTAGTCTGCTTTTGATGCCTCCTTGCCCCGTCCGTCATTGTTTATTTTGCTGTTTAGGTAGCAGAATTCCTTAACTTCAACCATTTCATGACCATCAATCCCGATGTTAATTTTCCGGCTATTCTCATTTCTGCTACTTCTCATTACTTTTGTCTTTCTTCGATTTACTCTCAATCCATATTCTGTACTCATTAGACTGTTCGTTCGATTCAGCAGACCATGTAATTCTTCTTCACTTCCATTCAGGACATCAATGACATCAGCGAATAGTATCATTGATATCCTTTCACCTTGATTTTTAATTCCACTCCTGAACCTTCCTTTTATTTCCATCATTGCTCCTTCGATCTACATATTGAGCAGTAGGGGCGAGAGACTACGTCCCTTTCTTAAATCTTTTAGAATCCGGGACCGATGACGTTTTGATTGCTAATTAGAGACGCTACCCATAGACCACGGGTGCTGTTTGTCTGTAGTATACATAAATAAGAACTTCAAAATACATGAACGTGTTCTAAGGGAAAAAGGAGAAAAGTAGCATGTCCAGTGAATAGGAACTTAAAAGTTCCACCACAAATAGCGCAATACAAATTTCCAGCAGTTGTCCTCATACGATGAATATTATTTCATCAGTTTTGAGTAAAACTCTAAGGTCAATCTTATTTGATCACTGGTCCCATTCAGAGGCAGAATCGTAATTACTTGTGAACTATCAGACTTGAAACAAAAAAGTGCAAAACGTCTTACTACAAGCAGTGCAAGCTGTCTTGAAGATTAGGCCAATTGAACGAACTCTTCCTCAGAAGAAGAGCATCAAGTATTATAGAGTATACTTTTATTAAGCTAATAAGAAAGTATCAGAACCTATTAGAAAATGCGATGGTTAGAAAAAAAATAAATAAAATTAAATAAAAAAATAAAAATTGGAGTCAGCAACATATTACCTGATTGCTTACAATTATACAACGTTTAATTACAACAAATTGTACCAAGAACAATGGGTTTTTAATGGATCCTGAATGTACCGCTGCCTTGAAATGGCCGACTCCCATAATACAGAAATTACAATGATGCTTTAACGGCGAATATAATGTTTCCTGTCAATTTATTACAACGAATCGAATAATTAACAACAAGTTTCAGAGAGATCCTCAATTTCCTAGTGCTCAGAAACGGCATGTATATGTAAGGGCTTAAACTGAAAGCCATAATGGAGCCCCTCGACACTGTATTGAAGAGAGATGGCGTGCTTGTAATGTAGGTGGTATTGTTCCATCTCATTTTTCTACGTTTAAACGCACGTTCAGAATATCTTACTTGCTACATGTTGCTTTGCACGTTCTGAAAGACTTCCCAATGTGGTTTTTCTACGCCGTCACATTAGAAACTCGGCACGCTCAACGCTCAACGCTGGAATACACAGCCCGTGTGGCGACGGCTTTTACGGTGTATTACGGAGCGTTCTTCTTCTACCACTGCCTTTCCGCCCCTTCGTTGTTCCATTCTCGAATGATGTATGGGAAGAATGAATGTTGGTGACCCTCCGTATGAGCTCTCTTTTCTCTGAATCCCTTGTGGTGGTCCTTTTAAGAGAGGTACGCGGTAGGACGTACGAGCTCTCCAGTCTCTCCTTGGAACGTACGCTCGCGAAATTTCAACAGTAATCCACTCCGCGATGTACATCGCCTCTCTTGTAGCGTCTACCACTGGAGTTTGCTGAGCATCTGCGATGCTCTCTCGTGCCAACTAAACTGCTCCGTAATGGAACGTGCCACTGTTTCGGCGAATGTCCTCTGCCTCTTTTGTTAATTCCAGTTAGGCTGACTAGATTTCAAAGAGAAAAACCGGAACACTTTTGTTTATCCTTTATGACCAACTTCATTATTACACTTACCTTTTTTGATGGTTACCATGATATTCTGAAATCGATAATGGGACTATGACCACTCCGGACCTCTAAAACCCATACCAAGAATGTAATTCCATTTTGTGAATGACAAAGGAGGATTTAAGGACGTTACATATAAACAAAATTCTTTAGTTCAGAAATAAGAAGAAAATGATATATACACTACTGGCCATTAAAATTGCTACACCAAGAAGAAATGCAGATGATAAACGGGTATACATTCGACAAATATATTATACTAGAACTGACATGTGACTACATTTTCACGCAATTTGGGTGCACAGACCCTGACTCAACCAGTACCCAGAACAGCCACGCCTGGCCGTAATAACGGCCTTGATAGGCCTGGGCATTGCGTCAAACAGAGCTTGGATGGCGAGTATAGGTACAGTTACCAATGCAGCTCAACACGGTACCACAGTTCATCAAGAGTGGTGACTGGAGTATTGTGACGAGCCAGCTGCTAAGTCACCATTGACCAGACGTTTTCAGTTGGTGAGAGATCTGGAGAATGTGCTGGTCAGGGCAGCAGTCGAACATTTTCTGTATCCAGAAAGGCCCGTACAGGACGCGCAACATGAAGGGTAGAGCCACGGGTGGTAACACTTCTGAAATGTAACGTCCACTGTTCAAAGCGCCGTCAATGCGAACAAGAGGTGACGGAGGAAATCAATGGCAACCCATACTATGACGCCGGGTGATACACCAGTATGGCGTTGACGAATATACGCTTCCAATGTGCGTTCACTGCGATGTCGCCAAACACGGATGCGACCATCATGATGCTGTAAACAGAACCTGGATTCATCCGAAAAAATGACGTTTTGCCACTCGTGCACCCAGGTTCGTCGTTGAGTACACCATCGCAGGCGCTCCTGACTGTGATGCAGCGTCAAAGGTAACCGAAGCCGTGGTGTCCGAGCTGATAGTCCATGCTGCTGCAAACGTCGTCGAACTGTTCGTGCAGATGGTTGTTGTCTTGCGAACGTCCCCAACTGTTGACTTAGGGATCGAGACGTGGCTGCACGATCCGTTACAGCCATTCGGATAAGACGGCTGTCATCTCGACTGCTTAGTGATACGAGGCCGTTGGGATCCAGCACGGCGTTCCGTACTGCCCTCCTGAACCCACCGATTCCATATTCTGCTAACAGTCATTGGATCTCGACCAACGCGAGAAGCAATGTCGCGTTACGATAAACCGCCATCGCGATAGGCTACAATTCGACCTTTATCACTGTCGGAAACGGTAGGCAACGCATTTCTCCTCCTTACACGAGGCATCACAACAATGTTTCACCAGGCAACGCCGGTCAACTGCTGTTTGTGTATGAGTAATCGATTGGAAATTTTCCTCATATCAGCACGTTGTAGGTGTCGCCACCGGCGCCAACCTTGTGTGAATGCTCTGAAAAGCTAATCATTTGCATATCACAGCATCTTCTTCCTGTCGGTTAAATTTCGCGTCTGTAGCACGTCATCTTCGTGGTGTAGCAATTTTAATGGCCAGTAGTGTATATTATTACAATAGTCCGGATTATTTTCCGCAGTATTTAGTCGTTCACTAGGTGCTTGAACACAATTTATTACCTTAGGCTCCTGGCCGCTAACGAAGTGCGAATTGACGGTACCTCTCGTACGGAAAGGAGAAGCTGATGCTACTGAGGACTCGGCGGCGAGCATTTCCGACGACTTCTTGGACTCTCACTCGTGATGGCATTCAGTCAAGGGTGCTGTCGAGTGCTGCATTCGAACGCGGAATACCTGCACTGTGCGTTTCCGCACTCAGTAATCAGATGCAAACTGTACATTTCATACTGAAATTTAAGATTTTGTTTGACTGTATACTGTTTTGGCAAGCTTGTATACTTGCCAACCAGTACACAATAAACACTGCTGACACAAGCCGTATCGCTCATATTTTTCACGAAATTATCTCGTCTATCGTAGTAGTTAAGTGATGCTCTTTTAACCTCCTTTGGTTTTGGTTTTAATGTCTCGAGGACCATAAGTGGAAGGTGAGCAACTTAGAAGTGGGGGTAGGTAGCACCTGCTTTTCTTTTCAGAGTATCCCTTACTCTTTCTTTAGGCATAAGACAACTAAATGCGCGAAACCTTTAGGGGTTATTGTGAAAATACATATTCAGTTGTTTTTCACAAATATTTTATTAAATGAGAAATATTATTGAACGCATTTTGTTGCTCGATTAAAAGGCGAACACTTATCTATTCCGAATATTTTTCTTGGGACAGAGGACATTTATTTGAAAACCGGGACTGTCTCAGTAAACCTGAGACGTCAGGTAAGCCTAAGCCAAGTCGGTAAGGATGTCTGACTGAAGAGCAATGCTCAAGCATCGATCGAATGTTTGTTTTGTAAGTTTTATACATCGTGACTGAATTTCATTTCATGAAGAAACTCCTGCTTCTCCTACACTTTGTTTTGCGTGATCATTCCACTTTAGGTCGCTCTCGATATTTACTCATAGGTATTTACTCGTAGGTATTTTTCGGTAGTTACTGGTTTAAGTGATTTGTCGCCAGTAATGTTCTCGAGCAGTAATGAGTCTTTTCGCCTGCTGATACGCAGTACGTTACATTTATTTACGTCGTGGTTCAACTGCCAGTGTCTGCACCAGTCGTCATGTTCAGCACGTCTTCCGACGTTTCCCTAGTCCTCTGGGGTTGATGTTTTACATGTCTGTAGACAGCAGCATCGTACGGGAAAACCAACATGGAACCTCAATGTTTAGTCAGAGGGAAAATGTTCTCTGATGGTAAAAGTTTGCTTTATCAATTAGTTTGGTTTTGTACTGGCTTGGGGCTTGGTTGATTGGTTGTAACTTAGCTGTTGTTTAGCTTTGGGTGAATTTGTACATATCCAACTGAGAGAGAAATCAGATATATCTATCTGCGAGAATACAACATGAATTTGGTCCTGTTTTATAATTTTTCCTAAAACGTGTAAACTGATTAAATCTTGAACGTAACTATTAATTTCTTTAAGTAAACAAAATCTGCGTTAATGATCAGCCTAATAATACTGTTTGAAAACTAGTCCCTATGCATTGATCATTTTCGTAGTAAACTGATCCTGAATGAAACTATCTTACCTCGTAATGTAATTGCTTGGAAACACAGTGCTTGCTGCAGTTACTGAGAGCTTAGTGCAATGCTCCAAGCAACAAATAAACTATTTTATACACATCACTGAGTCAGACACTCTTTAAATGAAAATGACTTGGATCGAGGATGTGTACAATGCTCTTAGATGAAATGTTTCTTTAACAGACTGTTTTTAAATTCTCTGGAATGACTTGCATGATATAAATGTTACGACGCTCATTAACAATGTCAAAGCGCAACATTGACACCAACTCGTACTCTCACAAATGTTTGACTAATAATAAATAAACATCAAAAAATAACTTACAGTGAAAATGATCCAATCTTTAATGAAAAATCTAAAGTTTCCTGATGTGGATATCTCATTCAATAATGTTTCAGAACTACGAACAGCTGCAATACAACGAAATAAAAAGTATTACCTTCATCTGCTTTTCCAATCAAATTCCAATCTAAATCACTAATCGAAAGCTTTCTCCTCTGTTTCACAATATTTGAACACAAATAATTTTACTTAAACACAGATGCAATTAGCTTCCATGTCCACATTGGTACGAGTCGTCTGCTCGGCGTCTGTCTCACTACTCATCTAACTAGAGGTGAGCAATAAATCGCATATCTGTTATAGATCACAGTCATTGCCAAGTCACAGATATCACAATAGCAACTTTGCAGAACCTCCCTGCAATTTCAGTCACAACTAGGAGTCGCAAGTCCAACGCCGTGTGCCATCTGTTGGCCGAATTTCGTACTTCTTCCTATAAATCTGTTGTCTACCTGCGATTTCAGTGACAAGTCGGAAGTAGAAGACTCAAGTGGAAACTAAAAACCGCGGTAGTTAACATTCAACGCCGTGTGCCATCTGTTGGCCGAATTTCGTACTTCTTCCTATAAACCTGTTGTCTACCTGCGATTTCAGTGACAAGTCGGAAGTAGAAGACTCAAGTGGAAACTAAAAACCGCGGTAGTTAACATTCAACGCCGTGTGCCATCTGACGGTCTAAGCTCGTACTATCGAGTCTAACTCCTATTTCCGTGACACGTCGCAGCCATAAGTCGCAAGTAGCAACTAAAAGACGCAGTTAACATTAGATGCCGTATGCCATGTGTTATCCTACGTCCTTACTTGGTTGTGAGAACTTCGTGTCTCACGATATGCATGTATTAAATGCCTGTGGTCGAAAAAATGGACCAAAAGGCTAACTTGCTCTGGGAAAAATTTTGTACTGGGTTGAGAATTGGTGCAACTGAGGAATGTGACGGCCGAATGAAGGTTGTGCTAATAGACAGATTTATAGCGTAGCCTGGAATTTTCGTGACATATTGAATCACACTCATCATAAAAGCTAAAACTGCAGGTTAATGTCGAAAACATGTAATAAGGCTGCGATGAGTATTTGGAAGCGTGTAACAAATGTTCAAATGTGTGTGAAATCTTATGGGACTTAACTGCTAAGGTCATCAGTCCCTAAGCTTACACACTACTTAACGTAAATTATCCTAAGGACAAACACACACACACGCACACATGCCCGAGGGAGGACTCGAACCTCCGCCGGGACCAGCCGGAAGCGTGCTACACACATATATCGTACACAAACTATTAAAAATGCAATCTGATGCCTACTATGTAACTATTAACAAATATTTAACAACTGTATTCACAAGAATAAAATTTTTCCCAAAATATAATACGCAGTTGTAAACTTTTGTGTGTATTTTCAAATATTGCTTTAGTCCTGTTCCCAATTGTCAACTTGTAACTGTAAGATCACTGATTTCACTTGCACATCATCAAAATTAAAACACGTAACCTTACAACCTAACCTAGACCTTGGGCTACGCTACAGGTCAATCACAACCAATATTCAAGGCTGTAGGAATGGACGGATCAGTATCATACTCTAGCACGTTTTGTCACTAAATACACGGCAGGAAATTTTGGAGTATAGGATGAAAGGTCAAAATGGAATTTTCATAATTCACTCACAGTGTAGTTTACATTAATGTATCATCCCTTTCAAAATACATAATGACTTCAGTGACACACTGAACTAATACTCATTCTGCACGCTTATGGTTCAATTATGGCTCTTTTACGCTTCGAATTCTTCAAGGGTCGTTTTGTATCTTCATAATTATCTCTTCTAGGTGCAGTCAATAATCGGAACGGGAACTGCTCCTGGTAAATCACGAGGATTATTATGCTTTTATACTGCTACCAATTACTAGGAACGTAATTCACATTATATAAGTGTTAATACTTCTGGTAATGAAAGCAGTGGAGTGGAGGAGGAGGGGGGGGGGGGGGGGGAAGGTTTCACACTTTGCATAAAAGATGCCTCTACGTTCATTCACAAACTTAGAAACTAAACTTACTTCTGACGAAGACGGTGTAAAGGCACTGTGACAGCTTTTCCAGTTCTGCTGCATGCTATAGACATACAGTCTGGAACCGCCCAATCGCTACGGACGCAGGTTCGAATGCTGCCTCGGGCATGGATGTGTATGATGTCCTTAGGTTAGTTAGGTTTAAGTAGTTCTAAGTTCTAGGGGACTGATGACCTTAGAAGTAAAGTCCCATGGTTCTCAGAGCCTCTTTCCGACAGTAACCCGTTTGCTTCTTTTTCCGAAATACAGTATTTCTCGCCAGTAACTGTAACCATACGTAGCACAATTGGAATTGCGGGTACTTTGGTCATCTGTTTGATTTTACTTTTGAATTTCATTTTGAGGTTTTCAAAGTCTATACCATGCTTTGTAACACAGCAATCGTTAGTTACTTAGTTCCATGTTCCATGTATCATTTGCACGATAAATCGTAATGATATGGAACGAGTCATTATACACTGACATCAATATTTTTTTAACTATGCCTCCATGCTGATCATTTACCAGTTTTTATGTTTTCTAATTAAAGACAGATGGACGCTTAGCAGTAGCTCCTACCCATCATCATTTATACATTACTGTAAAAGATAATCTTCCGCGGAATAGGAGGAGTTATCACAGCGAAACATTTTCAGTTTAGCTTCAAATTTTACTTTGCCGCGTATCAGACATTTTATATCAATGGGTAAGTGATCAAGTTTTGGTTGCAGCATTGTCAACCGTTTGTGCCATAGAAGACCTTAATGTGGTGTAATGAATGTTATTTTTTCTTCTACTATTGTATGTACATGATTATACCTGTTGAAGTGCAGTGTGTTATTTACAACAAACGTCATGAGAGAATAACTATACTGTGTAACGGACAGATCGCTACTCACACTCCGAGCACAAGAAAAGGTTGTTCACATAAATTTGCAGCCAAATCCTTTTTCAGAAATGAAGTGCACCACACACACACACACACACACACACACACACACACACACACACACACACCATACTCACGTAACTCACTCACACATGACCGCTGTCTCCTGCTGGTTGTAAAGTGTCAGGCAAATCCAACACCTTACATGAAATATGTAACGTGTCAGGCAAATCCAACACCTTACATGAAAACCCTGACATGATAAGCAAATCTACTAGTATGTCACATAGCTCCGAATAAATCGTGACATTAAATTAACCAAAGTAGTACGAGTAACGAGTGAGCAAATGGAACACCACAGACTAACACAAGAATGCCTAAATGCATGTCGTACCTTCCCACCGTGAGGCAGACGCAGTTCCGAGGGGAGAAACGAGAACAGAAGCCGAGAGCAGAACCATGTTAAAAGCTAGAGCCCTCCAGAAAAGCAGTATAGATCTTACGACAACACAGAAAGGGCCACTACCACCCGCAAGTTTTAGCTTGAGACTTTTTCGCGTCTCAGGTATGTCAAGGACCACCCCCCAGCCCATGTTAAAAGATAGAGCGCTCCAGAAGAGCAGTATAGATCTCACGATAACGCTAAAAGTACCACACCAGCTGCAGATTTTAGCGTGAGACTTTTTAGCGTCTCTGTTACGTTGCAAACTTTAAAAAACATTGCCCCACCACGAAAAGTATAACGTTCCTCATTGGATAGACAGAATTTTTGTAGGCGGAGCTTAAGGTTAACATTGAGACCCTGATTGGTCAGATGAAAACATAGCCAGATAGTTTTTTTTAAACTAACTTCGGTAAATTGTAGTAAGGAGAAGTTGGAGCAGAGTTAGTTCCGGGACGGCGAGCTGGATGCTCCTGCGCCGGCCGCTGCCGCCCTGACGCTGCTTAAACACCGACAAGGTAATGAACGCACGCAATGCCGCATTTTTTAGCGCATAAGGCTTCTCACTCAGAACTGCAGAAGTCTCATCTGTTACACCCCCTTTTTGCGTAATACTAGTGGTGATCGTTAATTAAAACTCATGGTGTTCACATTTGCCACTTGAAGAACAGATCTGAAACGCGATGATTTTTCTTTTATATAGTTATTGAGAAGCCACATCAGCCACTGTAGTTTACGACAAGTTAGATAAGTAATTAAAGATAATTGAGGGTCACTGTAGATCATTTTGATAGTTTTCTCTTTTGTGAAACTTAATTTAAACCTAGATTATAGATGTGATATGGCATAGGTCATCCTTCGATCGATTGTAGAACTTGGAAACCCATTTAGGTAATATTCGTTCACATTTTTGTTGAACGCAGTTGGTTTTTACCATCCTGTATTAAAACATTTCCTTTTATCAATAGTGCAATTTATAAACGATGTTTTGTGAGTAGAATAAAATTTCCAATGGTAAACTTAACTGCTTTTTCGACGTTATTTTACCAGCTAACTAAAAATAGGAAAGCCTTGAACCCTTTCCACTAAATTTAGTTAGTATTAAGATTCTTTTACAGGGAGTGCAGTGGAGCTGACGCTGAGATCATTAAGTATTGGGTTATATCATCGATAGTCTCACTGAACTCTTCTGAATTCTACATGTCATGTGTGGTCTGGCGTCTCCTTACCAGCAACAGGTCCCAGGTTCAAACTAGTTAATTCCCTAAAAAACACGCTCAGAGCGTCGTTGCGCGAAAGTGGTAGGGAGACACGATATAGTACAATCAGACACCACCATGAATGATTAGATGGTATAGACAGACAGTGAAAAACACCAAAGAGGAGAAAGAACGGGCCGTGAGTAAAATAAGCCAAATCTAAAGTCAAATGACACAAATGAAACCACTACAATAAAAGTAAACAGTGTAACAATAATTCATGTATATGAAAGAACATATTGCTTGAATTGCTCCTCTTATGATGAAATGTGATTCTTTTAAAATTTAAATTACGGTCGGGTCGATTAGTACACCCCTTAGCAATGTAAGGTGACATTTTTGAAGGAAGAACTACTTCTCCACGCAATCAAAGCACCCAATATAGTCGAAGTTTCACCGCGGTGAACTATGGGGCTATGAACGTGGTGCAGCTATTGTTTTGGGCTAGCTAGGACGGCAGACATCGGCTTCAAGTTTGTGATGTAATGCCACCTCCCTTCTTCTTCTTCTTCTTCTTTTTTTTTTTTACCTCCATGATCTTTGAGCGACACAGCTACTTGGCCAAAGAAAGCGCGCGAGTAATCAACAAACTCGAAATTGTCGATTTGCCTGTGAGACATACAAAGTATGTACAAACTCCAGAAACGCAAATAAGAGACTCCCAATAGACCTGTTTCAACGGTTCCAGGCGACGCTAGGTGTTCTTTGATATTCACCGACCGTGAGAAAAAGAGATTTCACCGAATTAGCAGGGGTAACCATGTGCACTCGATACTATCTAACCGAATACATTGACTGACTGCCAGCAAGAAAAGCGTAAGAATGAGTTTCTGTAAGCGGTGAAAGATATTTTAGAAGCTAATCAAGAACTATAATTTTGCGACCACGGTGCTTCGAGCATGTGGCTAGATTATAGGCAACACACAAGGCATACATATGTTGCATAATGCCTATGCCCTGCCTTATCTTAGGGGCATAACCAACACAAAAGGACAAAAATGTTCAAATGTGTGTGAAATCTTATGGGACTTAACAACTAAGGTCATCAATCCCTAAGCGTAAGCAGTACTTAACCTGAATTATCCTAAGGACAAACACACACACCCATGCCCGAGGGAGGACTCGAACCTCCGCTGGGAGCAGCCGCATATTTCATGACTACAGCGCCCTAGACCGCTCGGCTAATCCCGTGCACCTACAAAAGGACACCTAACGTTCCTGAAAAGTGTCAGCGAAGATTCTGTCTCAAAATAAAAGCTGTTTCCCCGAGGCGTGACCTATTACGCGTATAAACAGTAATGGCCCCCAGAAGCCATCGTTGTGTTACTCCCAAAATAACCTCCACACGTTTTGGTTTTGTTTCATTAAGAAAGACGTGTAGAGTTCTATTTGCAAGAAAGTGCTGAATCAGATCCTACACCTGGCACCGAGCGAGGTGGCGCAGTGATTAGCACGCTGAATTCGCATTCGACAGGACAACGATTCAGATCCATGCGGATTTGGGTTGTCCAGGATTTCTCTAAATCGTCTAATGTAAATGCCGAGGTACTTCCGTTGAAAAGATATGGATGATTTTCATCTCCATCCTTACCCAATCTGAGCTGGTGCTTGGACGCTAATGACAACGCTATCGACGGGACGTTAAACCAAATCTTCTTTTTTTCACACCTGGCCTATACTCGTAAGCTCGTACAGGGTGTTTCAAAAATTACCGGTATATTTGAAACGGCAATACAAACTAAACGAGCAGCGATAGAAATACACCGTTTGTTGCAATATGCTTGGGACAACAGCACATTTGCAGGCAGACAAACTTTCGAAATTACAGTAGTTACAATTGTCAACAACAGATGGCGCTGCGGTCTGGGAAACTCTATAGTACGATATTTTCCACATATCCACCATGCGTAGCAATAATATGGCGTAGTCTCTGAATGAAATTACCAGCAACCTTTGACAACGTGTCTGGCGGAATGGCTTCACATGCAGATGAGATGTACTGCTTCAGCTGTTCTATTGTTTCTGGATTCTGGAGGTACACCTGGTCTTTCAAGTGTCCCCACAGAAAGAAGTCACAGGGGTTCATGTCTGGCGAATAGGGAGGCCAATCCACGCGGTCTCCTGTATGTTTCGGATAGCCCAAAGCAATCACACGATCATCGAAATATTCATTCAGGAAATTAAAGACGTCGGCCGTGCGATGTGGCTGGGCACCATCTTGCATAAACCACGAGGTGTTCGCAGTGTCGTCTAAGGCAGTTTGTACCGCCACAGATTCACGAAGAATGTCCAGATAGCGTGATGCAGTAATCGTTTCGGATCTGAAAAATGGGCCAATGACTCCTTTGGAAGAAGTGGCGGCCCAGACCAGTACTTTTTGAGGATGCAGGGACGATGGGACTGCAACATGGGGCTTTTCGGTTCCCCATATGCGCCAGTTCTGTTTATTGACGAAGCCGTCCAGGTAAAAATAAGCTTCGTCAGTGAACCAAATGCTGCCCACATGCATATCGCCGTCATCAATCCTGTGCACTATATCGTTAGCGAATGTCTCTCGTGCAGCAATGGTAGCGACGCTGAGGGGTTGCCGCGTTTGAATTTTGTATGGATAGAGGTGTAAACTCTGGCGCATGAGACGATACGTGGACGTTGGCGTCATTTGGACCGCAGCTGCAACACGGCGAACGGAAACCCAAGGCCGCTGTTGGATCACCTGCTGCGCGTTGCCCTCTGTGGTTGCCGCACGCGGTCGTCCTACCTTTCCAACACGTTCATCCGCCACGTTCCCAGTCCGTTGAAATTTTTCAGATTCTTCATTGTATCGCTTTTCGGTCCTTTGGTTACATTAAACCTCCGTTGAAAACTTCGTCTTGTTGCAACAACACTGTGTTCTAGGCGGTGGAATTCCAACACCAGAAAAATCCTCTGTTCTAAGGAATAAACCATGTTGTCCACAGCACACTTGCACGTTGTGAACACCACAAGCTTACAGCAGAAAGACGACGTACAGAATGGCGCACCCACAGACTGCGTTGTCTTCTGTATCTTTCACATCACTTGCAGCGCCATCTGTTGTTGACAATTGCAACTACTGTAATTTCGAAAGTTTGTCCGCCTGAAAATGTACTGTAGTCCCAAGCATATTGCAACAAACGGTGTATTTCTATCGCTGCTCGTTTAGTTTTTATTGCCGTTTCAAATATACCGGTCGTTTTTGAAACACCCTGTATTTAGCTCATAGATTGTCTTAGACTCTCGACACAAGAAGACACTAGTGCAGTGGTCTTCAAACTGCGGCCCGTATTCCGCAGCCGCATTTTGGAAGGTGCCTCTGAAAAGTTCGGTGAATGATTTCAGAAAATACCTTTACTGCCCTTCAAACTGACCACCATTAGCTACGTCACACATTTGACATCGGCTATTAAGCTGTTGGAAGCTGTGAGCAAACGCTTCTTGTGGAATAAGCAGACGCACGGTGATCAACCGAAGCGTATACAAAGCTTAAGCACTCCATAGCCAACTTAAGATGGGTAAACACAAACAAGTGTGCTGGCCCCACGTCTGGAGGATAAGGGAGAAGTTAAAGAACATTCACCTTGTGTTGAGCGAGAAAGTTGAGCATACAGACATTGCCTGACCACGGCGCTTCGAAGGATTTCACAAGAGGCGTTTGCTGACCAATTCCAATAGCTTTACAACCAATGTCAGAAGTGTATTGTAGCTAATGCTGATTACTGTAAAGGCCAGTAAAGGTATTTTCTTTGTAACTCTTCCTGTTTTTTTATGTCATTCACCGAACATTTCTAACGCTCTTTGTAGAAATATAGGCATCTATACCGTGTAAATCGTAAGAATCAACCTGATGTAAACATTGCAGCATGTATTCTTTCGCGTTGCTGGAAACTCATTGGATTTCGTTTCATGTGGAATGGAAGCCAAACTGTCTAGTGCAGTCATGTAAGATAACAAGGATACGTTTTATGCCGTGAGTTACGCGCCCATCTGAGCGATTAATACGGGGCAACAGCTTTACCGGCGCATGTAACTTGGTCCAACTAACTTGCAGTGGTGTGAGCAGTTGCAGTTACGACACAAAAAGATACGCGCGGAGCAGCAACATAGCTTCGAATGTCATCTGACCTTTAAGGGTAGGTTTACTATATTTAGCCTGAAAAAAGCATGTTCTTTGAGAATTTTTTCCTCGGAGTGTGTTATAGATATTAATGTCAAATTTGGCCAAAATTTTTTATTGATATTTCCTCTACAAACTGGAATTTTTTCGACCGCAAATGTCGAAGAGCAAAGGCGGAAGTGCCGTCGGAACGGAACAAAATTTCTATGTACACCTCCACGCGCGGTATGCCACAGGTCAGCCGGCTCGTCTGAAATCCAAACTGAGTTGACGTTAGCGAAGTATACAAGATTCTTTAGCAATTTTTCCTCGCTTAAGTTATTTGGACCATAGGGAAGAAAATGGCGGCTATTTGAAGAACAATAGGATTTCTTCGTCGATTTTTCGACTTCGTCGTCCAAGTAAAAATATTTATAGTTGATGGATCGGAATAAAAGTGGTACAACTCCTAGACAATTTAGTTAACTTCGTCGGAAACAAAGAATCATGCCCATCGGTTCAGTAGATTTGAAGTGACCGTACCGCGCAATAAAAAAAAGTCATTTCGAGAAAAACGCGTTTGAAGTTTTGACTACATTAAATGCAATGTTATGCTACTTACATTCAATCTGCTATTCCGTGTCCATAAACTAGTCCTTCCTCTTCCTTATAGAGGGCGTTCTGCTCGATCTTGGCCATCCTGCGTTGCTCCAGAGCCGCTCGTACGTCCATTGTTGTCAAGGTCTTCAGAATTACTGAATACCCTTCGTTGAAGCTGCTCACTACCAGGAAAGTCAAAATCTCCAGTCTTCGCACCAGAATGCAAATGCTTGGGGGATAACTTCCAAACACACGTGTTCAAACTTTCATTTGGATTTTGTGTGTTTCCTCCTCCTCCTCCTCCGAAAAAACTGGTGCGTGAAAAAGGCCGATTTCAGGAAGGTGCATTTTTTTGGGGTGGATTATAAGCACTTTTAGGGATCCACAAAAGCAATTTAAAAAAATCACTTTTTTTAACCAAAAGAGAGCAGACCTCCCCTTAAAGAGAATGAAATCATATTCGTCAAAACTCCAGAAACGTCACTTGCTTCTTAGAGGACCAGACGGAAAGCATAACGTGCTGTTCTCGCCTAATATAGTATTATAATTAAAAACAAGAGTAATTTAAATTCCTAAATTAAACACTAGATAAGTTTTCTGCCCGAGATATGTGTGACGCAAAAGCGAATTGCAGGGTTTCCACCATACAGTTAAATATTGGAAGCACTGAAGGTACTGCTTGTCTGGCAATCTCTAATCTCTTTCCGAAACCGAGAAATATATTTCAGCACTGGAACCGTCATCTGCTCCATTGATAACGAGTCGATCAACGACAGAAATCACGAAGCCATCCAAGCGCTACATTTTCTTCTCTTCTGTTATGACGCGTCACTCTGTATCCCTCCAGCGTGCGGCAATGACGTGCGACATACATTATTTTCAGTACGTCTGACAGCTTAAAGGCCTTGTTATTTATCGCGAAAAACCTCTTAACTTGGCTCCAGACCAGTGATGTTGGGATCGCACTGCATTAGTGTGGCGGCAACTGTAAAATTGCCGCATTTGCGTGATATGCTAGATGCTGTGAATATTGTTTCTCATCTTTCCACTATGTTTATCAATCTGACTCGTGTGAGGCCACATCTTTGGTATAAATCAACGGGCGTAATCGAAATAAAGAGTATTTGATTTTTTATTTTTGTCCTAAAAATTTCATTTGTTTTGTTTTCTTACTTTCAGCAACGTTTGTTAACAGTCTTTTATAAAATATCGATAACTAAGAAATTATATTTGCACTGACAACAGGAATTTTGTTTGGAATATTTAATCAGAAACATGAAAAGCGGACGATTAAATATGTGTTAATTAACACATTTGATGAATTTTACATTTAAAGGCTATAAGTATTCCAAATTGAAAGGAAAAAACACCAATGAGATATTTGAACCACCGAAGCATAATCTGTACCGAATTACAACGCAACGTCGTTTCCGATTAAGGGGCACGATAGAGTGACGGACGAAAATATCGCTCAAATTCAAGACTTGTGAAACATATTAGGAACAACCTTTTTCTCGGCGCTTTTAACTGTGTTCCACGTGAGTGTTCACCACAGACCAGGAATGCAGTAGGCAGATGGAGTTTGCTTGCAATGAATAGAGCATACACTAAAGCTTTCATTGGTAATTTTATTGAAAAATGTTAATATCTTCACCCTTGTAATTGGGATTTTCGCGAGGCAGCTCTGAAAGGAGGTAGATCCACGGTTGTTGCTCGAACTCCGATTGTGGTTGTATGAAACATGAAATTGTTAATCACCCTGAGCCTTATAAATGTAATTTTAGTTCATCTTAGGGGTTGGCAAAAAAAAGTATTTTGGCGACATTATAGATATTTGAAAAATGGTCATTTTTGCACCCCTCATTTTTGGCCGAAAAAAATGCTGAATATCAATATAATGAAATCGGCTACGATGAACTGAGGAGAATTCAGCTTGCTTCAAGGGATATCAAAAACCATTAAAATTGGATGAAAATTATAGCATGGGCGACGACAACTATGCCAAAAACATGGTTTTGAGAAAAACGCATCTAAAGTTTGACAAGTATTTATCGTATAATTATCGATATCGGGATATCATCGATGTGAGGCCCTTAATAACTATCACCCCGGCTAGTGGGTTTACTAACACTCCTTAACTCGAGTAAATATAGATCCACAGAAAACTTTGAAGCAGGTTCTTTCTGCAGACTTGTGAAAGATATTAGGGACAACCTGTTTCTCGACGCTTTTTAACTGTGTTCCACGTGAATGTTCACCACAGAGCAGGTAGCAGCGTCAGCGATTTTCAGCGCGGCGATCACAGCACAATAGTACAGAGACTACCACTGTAGATGATTTTTGAAGTAGAAACTAAACTACATAGCTAAGATATGATTAAGAGAGGTGTTGATGGCTGTCAGTACATTAGAATATCTTAAAGTTTCATTTATTGTGACATAGTAATAAGACATCTAATACATAAATAGGACTTGCTTCCAAGAGGGTAACAACAGCAGTGCACGTGTGCTACAGATATTGACCAATCATCGCTTTTGTGTTTGTTTGCATCAGGTGCGAAAATGTCAACTAACATTAAGTCAGTCTTAAGAGCGTAGATTTCCTGCTCAATAACAAACAAAAATACACAGACAGTAATATTTTACATGTGTTTCAATTGGCGTTGCTGAATTCGGTAGTGTGCTAAGTAAACTTGGCCGCTTACCTCAGGGCCAGACGGGTGGGTAGCGCGGCCACCAGGGGGTTACAGAATGTGAGATGGAGAATGATTTATTGTTTGTATTCCGGCTTCCGGTACTGACAGCTGACAGGCATGCGCGACTTGCACAGATCAGCTGCTATCGTGCTTATTTTGACACGACAGTGACATGGATTCGTCAGTATGAAGTATAGAGACGATCGTTTCAAAATGCAGTACATATCTGTCGCATCGAATTTAAAATTATGTTAACAGAATCTTCCGCCTGTTCTTGGTAGAACAACATTATAACAAATGAAAAGCACCAGTTTGCTTTTGTTCTACAATATTACTTCTATTTTGTTAACCGTTTTTTGGCTTACAAGGCCATCTTCTTACATTTACTGTGTATTGTCACCAAAGTAGTTACAACATTAGAAGAGAAGTGACACGTCTAGACTGAAGCAAAAACATGTAGTAAGTAACATCTTTGACAGTGTCGTGGTAATTCAATGAAATAGTAAAAAGTTGAACAATACATGAATAAAAATAGAGTAGACAGCAAAACTTTAATACAAAATAGGAACAGCATGCCTACATAACAGTTTCTATTAATAAACAAAACTAATAAAATAAAATTTAGTGTTTGACAAGGCTACATCAGAAGGTATAAAACATGGAGAGTGATACACAAACCAATTAAAGAAGAAACAGTTATCAGTGTAACTACAGAATACTTAAGGAACTTCAGCAATATCAATAAGATAAACAGAAATAAATAAATGCAGGAAAATGGAGGAGTTTGAGGGAGCATATAGTAAATGCAATCTGTGAGAATGTGGTAGTACTGCATTTTAACATTAACATTATATTCAAAACTGTGGCTATGTAACAGTTTGCATTAAATAAACGAACCAAGTAAAATATAAACAATATTTGATGAGACTACTACACGAGGTTTAAACTTGGACAGTAATAGAAGTATCAGTTAAAAGAAAGCCTTAACAATTGAAACTACAGTCTCTATGGAAAACGTAAACAGCTTCAATAAAACAAAAGAACTACATGAATGGGAATATGTAGGAACAGGCAGTGTAGGAAGTAATGAACAACGGGGATGACTATATGAAGTTTAGGAGAGGGGAATTGTTGAGCTGTGTCTGGTCCTTTAGTATTAGATCTGGACTGTGAGCAAGATGTATGCTAATTTCCAGGGTTTCCAGGTTGAGCTTATGGCCTTTGTTTGTTAAGTGAAGTACGTGGGACACTGGCTGGTAGTTGTGTCCCTCACTCAGTACATCGTCAGCAAATGCGAAGTCAGAATTCTGCAACCTCCAGGTGCATTCACGTTCAGAGGCAGAGATTTACCATTATATAATCTATCTGATACCTTTTAGAATCTCCAGGCTTCTTCCATGTATACAACCTGAAACGTCCCCTTAGAAGAATTGTACATGACTGTGCTTAAACTGACACAAATAATTTTTAGTGCAACGCAATCTGACTTTCAATAATCCCTACAAAAGAATGGCCCCGACTAACATTAACCTATACCTTTCACGAATCACTTACCTCACAAAAATCTTCGTTACTCGAACTACTGCAATACAGCGAGCGCCACTACTGCCAGCTAAATAAAAGATTCAAGCTACTGAAGGCACTAACTACTGATAGCCATAGTTAGCAAATGAAAGATTTTGATACAGAACAAACAATGTATTTACTTCAATAGTGTTCAAAAGTCATAATGTATATAGCAGTTCATGACATCCAGTCTTACAAAATTTCAAAACTCCGCCATCTCTCTCTCCACATCCACCACTGCGGGCGGCTCACCTCCAACTGCGCAACGCTACGCGCTGTTAACAGCCAACTGCCCAACACTACAATAGCAGACAACAATGCAAACTAGCCACAGACTGCACACAGCACAGCCAGTGATTTTCATACAGAGCGCAACGTGGTGTTACCATTAAAAATACCTGAACAGCCTACTTACAAACCTTCTTTTATGATTCTTGAACCAAGTGTTAGCTATGATTAAGTTGTGCTCTGTGCAAAATTCTACCAGGCAGCTTCCTCTTTCATTTCTTACCCCCAATCTGTATTCACCTACTATGTTTCCTTCTGTCCCTTTTTCTACTACCGAATTCCAGTCACCCATGACTATTAAATTTTCGTCTCCCTTCACTATCTGAATAATTTCTTTTGTTTCATCACACATTTCTTCAATTTCTTCGTCATTTGCAGATCTAATTGGCATATAAACTTGTACTGCTGTAGCAGGCGTAGCCGGCCGCGGTGACTGTGCGGTTCTGGCGCTGGAGTCCGGAACCGCGGGGCTGCTACGGTCGCAGGTTCGAATCCTGCCTCGGGCATGGGTGTCTGTGATGTCCTCAGGTCAGTTAGGTTTAAGTAGTTCTAAGTTCTAGGGGACTTAAGACCTAAGATGTTGAGTCCCATAGTGCTCAGAGCCATTTTTTTTTGTAGCAGGCGTGGGCTTCGTGTCTATCTTGGCCACAATAATGCTTTCACTATGCTGTTTGTAGTAGCTTACCCGCACTCCTATTTTTTTAAGTATTATAAAACCTACTCCTGCATTACCCCTATTTGATTTTGTACTTATAACCCTGTATTTGCCTGACCAAAAGTCTTGTTCCTCCTGCCACCGAACTTCACTAATTCCCACTATATCTAACTTTAACCTATCCATTTCCCTTTTTAAATTTTCTAATATACCTGCCCGATTAAGAGATCTGACACCCCACGCTCCGATTCGTAGAACGCCAGTTTTCTTTCTCCTGATAACGACATCCTCTTGAGTAGTCCCCGCCTGGAGAACCGAATGGGGGACTATTTTACCTCCGGAATATTTTACCCAAGAGGACGCCACCATCATTGAACCATACAGTAAAGCTGCATGCCCTCAGGAAAAATTACGACTGTAGTTTCCCCTTGCTTTCATCCGTTCGCAGTACCAGAACAGCAAGGCCGTTTTGGTTAGTGTTACAAGGCCAGATCAGTCAATCATCCAGACTCTTTCCCCTGCAACTACTGAAAAGGCTTCTGCCCTTCTTCAGGAGCCACACGTTTGTCTGGCCTCTCAACAGATACCCCTTCGTTGTGGTTGCACCTACGGTACGGCCATCTGTATCGCTGAGGCACGCAAGCCTCCCCACCAAACGGCAAGGTCCATGGTTCATAGGGGGGCTCATCAGATATATTGTTTATATTGTCTATATTTTACTTGGTTCATTTATTTAATGCAAACTATTACATAGCCACAGTTTTGAATATAATGTTAATGTTAAAATGCAGTACCACCACATTCTCAAAGATGGCATTTACTGTATGTTCCCTCAAACGCCTCCATTTTCCTGCATTTGTTTATTTTTGTTTACCTTATTGATATTACTGAAGTTGCTTATTTATTCTGTAGTTACATTGATAACTGTTTCGTCTTTTAATTGGTTTGTGTATCACTCTCCATGTTTTATACCTCCAGATGTAGCCTGTCAAGTACCAATTTGATTTGATTTTATTAGTTTTGTTTATTAATAGAAACTGTTATATAGGCATGCTGTTCCTATTTTTTATTTATTTACTTTTCAATTTTTTACTTTTTCATTGAATTACTACCACACTGTCAAAGATGTTGCTTACTCTATTTTTCTGCATCAGTCTAGACGTGTCACTTCTCTTCCAATGTTGTTTGCAAACATTCTAACTTCTTTGGTGACAATACTCAGTAAATGTCTGAAGATGGCCTTGTAAGCCGAAAATCGGTCAACACAATAAAAGAAAATATTTTAGAACAAAAGCAAACTGGTACTTTTCATTTATTAATTTGAAAGTAAATTATGGCTGTTGCAGTACAACACAATGAGTAGAAGAAAAATGACTTTCAAATTTAGTAAACGTTTGTAATGATGGTCTCGCTCACACAGACGACCGAGGGCGACAGCAAACTGAAACAGAGAAGAGTCGACAGGAAGTGTTCTGAATGGCGGCAACTTTTCACGGTCAGTACTTGCTTGGGGGCGGCGCCCAACATTTCGCGACCTTACCATGGCTTGTCCGCTGAGAGATCATAAAATACCAGTTTATGTACGTTAGCAATGGTATGTATGCCGCCACAGGTGACGCCCCCCAATGTCGGTATTGCTCTAGAGCAAAAGAGCTTGAGGACTATTGCGCTAGTGTGTTAGATCGTCTAGCAACAATAGTTCACTGTTGTATTCCGTGTGGTTGACGAGTGACACGAATTATTCAGCCTACGACGTAGACAGAAAAGGTGTGGCAGCAGAACTCAGAAGACGCTGACGAAAGTTCGGAAAGAGCTCGTGAACGCTCCTCGCCCTCGCCGAGCGGCCGATCCTGCCGCCCGGGCAGCAAAGCGCGGGCAAATAAAGGAAATCTCGCTCCGGGACTTCAGTTCTTTTCGGGCTCCGCATTTTCAATTAAGCCCCTCGCAATTTGCAAACCGAGCCGTGCAAAGTAAAATTCGCCGGAACAGTTTCAATATTGTCTAAACTTTAATACAGATATTCCTTTTTTTTTGCTTTTCTTTCTTTGCTATTTGAGCGTAATATTACGTAAAGCGCACTTCTTTAATTTCCTCATTAAAATGGCCCTACTATGAAAAAAAGAGCGAAGGGAAAGAATTCCGAAGTTGTACAAAAGGAGAGGCGGAGCATCCGTATTTATAATTTACATTAAGGTAATGAATAGACAAAGGTGGGTAAAGGGTTCTGAGATTATTACCGGAGAAGCGGGCCTTCTTTCATTTTTTTTTCCTGCCTCGAAGGCAAATGGGATGTGGAAGAGAGTAGGGGGCGTATTGAGAGGGGGGTTGGGGAAGGGGGAGAGCAGATCATTAAGCGGCTGAGAGTCTGCACACACTAAGGAGATACGGACGGACAGGTTTGTAAAGGCCTACCGCAGCACGGGGAACGAACGAAATCCAGCCTGTAGGCGCCACTTCTTTTTTCTATTCTGGGAGATCTTTGAAATGCGTACGCACTGGCATTTAGAACAGCCTGTTCATTCTACAGGGTGTCACACAATTCATGTTACACACTTCTAGAGGTTGTAGACGGGACTTTCGTAGATCGAGTTTTACATAGGAACCCATGTCCAGAGCCGCGCGGGATTAGCCGAGCGGTCACAGGCGCTGCAGTCACGCACTGTGCTGCTGGTCCCGGCGGAGGTTCGAGTGGGTGTGTGTGTTTGTCCTTAGGATAATTTAGGTTAAGTAGTGTGTAAGCTTAGGGACTGATAACCTTAGCAGTTAAGCCCCTTAAGATTTCACACACATTTTTTATCCCATGTCCACTAATGGTTCGTTTCCATGTTACACTGAGGCGCCAATGAAACTGGTATAGGCATGCGTATTCAAATACAGAAATATCTAAACAGACCGAATACGACGCTGCGGTTGGCAGCGCCTGTATAAGACAATTGTCTGGCGCAGTTGTTAGGTCGGTTACTGCTGCTACAATGGTAGGTTGTCAAGATATAAGTGAGTTTGAACGTGGTGTTACAGCCGACGCACGAGCGGTGGGGATAGCAAAAAAATGGTTCAAATGGCTCTGAGCACTGTGGGACTTAACAGCTATGGTCATCAGCCCCCTAGAACTTAGAACTACTTAAACCTAACTAACCTAAGGACATCACACAACACCCAGTCATCACGAGGCAGAGAAAATCCCTGACCCCGCCGAGAATCGAAACCGGGAACCCGGGCGTAGGAAGCGAGAACGCTACCGCACGACCACGAGCTGCGGACTGGGGATAGCATCTAAGAGGCAGCGATGAAGTGCTTATTTTCCCTTAAGACCATTCACGAATGTAACGTGAATATCAGGAATCTGGTAAAGCAACAAGTCGCCGACATCGCTGCGGCTGGAAAAAGATCCTGAAAGAACTAGACCAAGGATGATTGAAGAGAATTGTTGAAGGAGACAGAAGTGCAACCCTTCCGAAAATTACAGATTTCAGTGCTGTGCCATCAACAAGCGTCAGCTTGTGAACCATTTGACGAACCATATCGACATGGGTTTTTGGCGCCGAAGGTCCACTAGTGCACCCTTGATGACTGCATGACACAATGCTTTACGACTCGCCTGGTCCCGTCATCTCCGACATTGAACTATTGTTGACTGGAAACATGTTGCCTTGTCGGACGAGATCATTTCAAATGGTACCGATTGGATGGACGTGTACGGGTATGGACACAACCTCATGAACCCATGGGCCTTGCATGTCAGCAGGGGACTGTTAAAGCTGGTGAAGGCTCTGTGACTGTGATAGGCGTGTAAAGTTGGGGTGAAGTGGAATCCTGATACCTCTAGATACGACTCTGAGAGGTGACACGTACCCAAACATCCTGTCTGATCATCTGCGTCCATTCATGTCCATTGTGCATTCCGACGGACTTGAGCAATTCTAGCACGACAATGTGACACCCCACCCGTCCAGAGTTGCTACAGAGTGGCTCAAGGAACATTCTTCTGAGTTTAAACACTTTTGCTGGCCACCGGACTCCCCAGACGTGAACGTTAGTGAGCAAATCTGGATGTCTTGCAACGTACTGTTCAGAAGTGGTCTCCACCCCCTCATACTCTTACGGATTTATGGACAGCCCTGCAGGATTCATGGTGTCAGTACCCTCCAGCGCTACTTCAGACATTAGTCGAGTGCACCTCACTTCTGCGTGCTCGCGGATCCCTACACGATATTAGTCAGGTGTACCAGGTTTTTTGGCTCTTCAGCGAACAAGGCAAACAAGATGCACAGTTTTTATTCTTGTTTACTATATATTACGACAGCTGTTCGATATGACGTCCACCAAGTTCGGTGCACATTGTGTTTCTGCGCAGCAAGATCATATAAACTCTGCCCAAGAAGCGTGGTGTATGGTTAATCACTTCTGCCACAGCGATAATCCGTGCAACTACCACTTTCCCCGATTGGCCAGGGGTCTCGAATACTAGAATCTTCAGGTGACTCCACAAGAAAAAGTTCAAATGTGTTAAATCTTGGGATCTTGGTGGCCAAGCACATGGTCCACATCTATCGATCCACCTGTCCCCGTGCACTACCAAGCACATGGTCCACATCTATCGATGCCCCTGTCCCCGTACACTACCAAGCACATGGTCCACATCGATCGATCCACCTGTCCCTGTACACTGCCAAGCACATGGTCCACATCGATCGATCAACCTGTCCCCGTACAGTACCAAGCACATGGTCCACATCTATCGATCCACCTGTCCCCGTACAGTACCAAGCACATGGTCCACATCTATCGATCCACCTGTGCCCGTACACTACCAAGCACATGGTCCACATCTATCGATCCACTTGTCCCTGTACACTACCAAGCACATGGTCCACATCGATCGATCCTCCTGTCCCCATTCACTACCAAGCACATGGTCCACATCGATCGATCCACCTGTCCCCATACACTGCGTTCAGATGGTTTCTACTGTTCCGTCATCATGCTGGAGCCACAATTCATGCCCAGTGTCCACATGTTCTGAAGACTCTGCCAGCACTTGTTGCAGGAATACTAGGTATCTGGCACCCGTTAGGCTGGGAAGAAAGAGATACGACCCGATTATCGTAGGTACCTTGATGCCAAAGGCGTGTTGAAATCTTCGTGTGTACGTGGCCTTGGGGTTTTCTTGATCCCGAATGTGGCTATTTAGAGCGTTGAAAAACGTTCCCTATTGAAATGCGCTTCGTCGGTGAACGAAGATCGCCTTGGAAACTGCGGAAAATCCACACAACCGAATAAAAGCCACGTACCCAAGTACAGAAAATTGACACTTGGCACAAAATCTTCAGGGAGCATGGAATGTTTCTTTTGATGGTTGTATGGATGGAAATACTGTTCAAACAGAACACGCGAGACAGACGATTGAGACACTTCCAAGTCACTTGCAATGGCTCGAGTATTCATCGATGGTTTCTCTTCAACTTCAAGAAGCACTTACTCTTTTAACACGACAGTGCACTGCCTTCATGGAGCATCACAGTTAGCTATATCGCTTGTGAATTAACCACTTTCCCGCAGCTGTTGTTCTCCTCTGGCAAACATGGGATGAGACGGAGTCGCACGGTTTGGAAAGTACTCATGACACAGACGTCGAGCTTCTCTTCCATTATGGCGACTTAAAAAAATTAGTTCAAATGGCTCTGAGCACTATGGGACTTAACATCTGAGGTCATCAATCCCCTAGAACTTAGAACTACTTAAACCTAGCTAACCTAAGGACATCACATCCATGCCCGAGGCAGGATTCGGACCTGCGACAGTAGTGGTCGCGCGGTTCCAGACTGTAGCGTCTAGAACCGCTCGGCCGCCGCGGCCGGCTATGGCGACTTCACGGTAAATTAACTATACATAGGTGTACTCGGCGAATGAGTAATTAGGCATATTGTTACTGCCGTAGTATTCACCGTAATGTTAACTGTCGCATCACCAGGAAGCATACAAATAAGGCAGAAAGAGAGAGGACATGACATGACACTGCGTCATCGTACAATTCATGAACGTGATTAACAGGCGAAATGCGTAAAAAATATCTACCGACCGAATAGCTCTTGTTTTCCTTGTAACGTGAAACTGGTTTCCGAACGTAAGTTCATATGTAAAACTTGATCTTCTAAGACCCCTCTGCAACATGAAGAAGTGTGTAATATGAATTGTGTAACATCCTGTATATGTCACTCCAGATGCAACTGAAAAGAATATATGCTAATGGTCATAACATTGCACGTGGTATCAACTGGACCTTTCTCACTGATCGAAATACAGTCTGGTAGGTGTGTGTCGAAGTAGTGTGGCGTACCAGCAGTGGTTCGCAACAGAAAAGGTGTTTGCAAAAAAGTATAATGTACTGGCTGATACCTGAATGTTAACACGTGTTAAAATTGCGAGCAGGCGCATCTACAAGCAGTTTCATATCGAGAAACACCACTTCCTGCAGCGTCGAACAGGCTAAGCAACTGGTTTGTCTGCTAACGCCGTGGCGGATAAAAGTTAGGTCACGTTACAATGGATCAAAGCTTAAACATCGGACTGTCTTACAAAAAGGCGAGGAGAGCAATTCATCCAGTGTTGGTGCTAGTGTACGTAACACGAGGGCTCGCGCAGTAAGTAAAGCAACACTTTTTTTCGGACAGTTTTGGTTGCATAAATGTATACTTTGTTGTGAGACATTGTGAAATATTCCCACTTCAGCCCCTACACATCTATGAAGTTCCGATCCAAGGCGGCGCCACACGTAATTTCGAAATGTCGTCTGTAACGGAGGTGAGTTCTTTTAGGAAGAGAATCAGAGTATCGCAGATATTCATAGGAGAATGTTTGCGGAGACCTGGCAGTAAACAAAAGCATAGGGAAGTCCTTGGGAGAGCAGTCTGTCACCATAGCAAAAAAGTCTCTAAAACCTGTCCGGACGCTCCCGCGTCCCAGCTGGCCGCACACGGCTGTGGATATTCCAGAGTTGGAGCCTCGGACACTCTCATTCGAGATGATAAATGGATGACAATCAAACACATCGCTGCTCAAATGGACGTCTCTTTGACAGTGCTGACACTCTCGACCACCAGTTGGGGTGCCGCGTGGGATTAGCCAAGCGGTCTGAGGCGCTGCAGTCATGGACTGTGCGACTGGTCCCGGCGGAGGTTCGAGTCCTCCCTCAGGCATGGGTGTGTGTGTTTGTCCTTAGGATAATTTCGGTTAAGTAGTGTGAAGGCTTAGGGACTGATGACATTAGCAGTTAAGTCCCATAAGATTTCACACACATTTGAACATTTTTGAACAAGTTGAGGTACTCAAAGATGTAAGCCTTCTGGATTCCTTAAAGCCTAACAGAATACTATAAGGAGCAAAGAAGGATCATGTGTGTGGAACCGCCTTTGCGTTACCTGACAATATTTTTTCGAACTTCGCCACAAGTGATGAAACATGGGTTCATCACTTCAAACCGGAAATAATACGCCAGACCACTTCTCTTCCGAAGAAAAAGTTCAAAGCCGCACCTTCAGCAGCTAAAGCCATAGCGACAGTCTTCTGGAAACCTGTTTGATGTCCTCCCTCATGGAGCAACGTTCAGCTTTGAAGTGCATTGTGATACCCCCATAAAACTGAAGTAACGCCTTATTGGAGGAAGGCCTCCTGCGGGTTCGTCGACACGAAAATGGCTCACGAACAACGTAAGACCTCACAAGTCCGCGAACCCGATAGAAGCTTACAAAACTTCAGCCACCTTACCTTCCGACTTCCATCTGTCTTGCCCCGTGAGTAAGCACTCCGCGGGAAACAATACGTGGACGATGACGATGTTATTGATGCAGCAAGAGGATCAGTTGTAGAATTTTGGAACACGTATTATGTTCTAGTATAATGACGTTTCTAGAGACTTGAAATTTACTCTGCAGGAATCGGTTTCGAAAAAGACGATCGTGTGGAACCCAGCTCACACTATTCGTCCACGAGACTCAGACGGCCATAGACGTGGGTTCCCAGGTAAATGCCGTGTTTCTTGACTTCCGCATGGCGTTCGATACAGTTTCCCACTGTCGTTTAATGAACAAAGTAAGAGCATATTGACTATCATACCAATTGTGTGATTGGATTGAAGAGTTCCTAGATAACAGAGTGCAGCATGTCATTCTCAACGGAGAGAAGTCTTCCGAAATAAGAGTGATTTCAGATGTGCCGCAGGGGAGTGTCGTAGGACCGTTGCTATTCACAATATACATAAATGACCTTGTGGGTGACATAGGAAGTTCACTGAAACTTTTTTGTAGATGATGCTGTGGTATATCGAGAGGTTGTAACAATGGAAAATTGTACTGAAATGCAGGAGGATCTGCAGCGAATTGACGCATGGTGCAGGAAATAGCAATTGAATCTCAATGTAGACAAGTGTAATGTGCTACGAATACATAGAAAGATAGATCCCTTTTCGTTTAGCTACAAAATAGCAGGTCAGCAACTGGGAGCAGTTAATTCCATAAATTATCTGGATGTACGCATTAGGAGTGATTTAAAATGGAATGATCATATAAAGTTGATCGTCGGTAAAGCAGATGCCAGACTGAGATTCATTGGAAGAATCCTAAGGAAATGCAATCCGAAAACAAAGGAAGTAGGTTACAGTACGCTTGTTTGCCCACTGCTTGAGTATTGCTCAGCAGTGTGGGATCCGTACCAGATAGGATTGGTAGAAGAGATAGAGAAGATCCAACGGAGAGCAGCTCTCTTCGTTACAGGATCATTCAGTAATCGCGAAAGCGTTAGAGCGATTATAGATAAACTCCGGTGGAAGACTTTGCACGAGAGACGCTCAGTAGCTCGGTACGGGCTTTTGTTGAAGTTTCGAGAACATACCTTCACCGAGGAGTGAAGCAGTATATTGCTCCCTCCTACGTATATCTCGCGAAGAGACCATGAGGATAAAATCGGGGAGATTAGAGCCCACACAGAGGCATACCGACGGTCTTTCTTTCCACGAACAATACGGGACTGGAATAGAAGGGAGAACCGATAGAGGTACTTAAAGTACCCTCAGGTGGCTTCCGGAGTTTGGATGTAGATGTAGACCTTGGTTCCGACGTCGACCAATGGAATGTTACCCAGGCGGATACACACGCTCTCCCAGTAAAGTCGACTAAGACGGTCGCACTAAACGAAGATAACGTTGAAATGCAGGATTTTGTAGCCACATGAGTGAGAAATAACATGGTGTACTGGAATCCTGAATAAAAGAAACCTGATTTCATAAAAAGTGTAGCATTACTGAGTACGTGGAGATACATGTCGCCGGCCGCGGTGGTCTCCCGGTTAAGGCGCTCAGTCCGGGACCGCGCGACTGCTACGGTCGCAGGTTCGAATCCTGCCTCGGGCATGGATGTGTGTGATGTCCTTAGGTTAGTTAGGTTTAAGTAGTTCTAAGTTCTAGGGGACTGATGACCACAGATGTTAAGTCCCATAGTGCTCAGAGCCATGTGTGAGATACATGTCGGGAACACCACATCCTGCCGCATCGAACACGCTAAGCTGAAACTGTCTGGTCTCCTAAACCAGTGAGGGATAAGAGTTAGGTCACAATGCAATGGAAGAACGTATAATCATCAGACTGTGTTACAAAAAGTGAAAGAAGGGGGAAGAAATGCATGCGACGTCGTTGCAAGTGTACGCAAGAAAGCGTCTGGAACTGAAAATAAACGTTAGTGATTATTATGAATTAGCTCAATGATAGGAAAACGTTTAGCAAGTGCGACAACTGCACAGCCTACACAAGCGACTATCTCTGAGGTTGACAATGAACTGGGGTTGGAAACTCCTGAGTTAACGCTATCTTTCATAAAAATATAGATAAGCGAAAGATCACATTATTTTTGTCTCACAAACTGACCACTATGCGATAGCAATAACAGAAACTGCCGCGGATTTAGTTGACGCTGGTGACCAATATTTATACTTTTCGAAAACGATAATGGCTGGGTATGTGGCATGTTGCCTTCAGTTCTGTCCGAAGGATAGGCAATCGTGTCAGTGCCACGTTGAATGTGTCACATCCAAAGCTCATTTGGCCGATATCATAATGCTTTGACGTTGTTACCTTTACGCCCAGAGGGTTCAGGTTTCGAGTGTGTAGTATTTGTTTTATTTCGAGAAATGCGTTGAAGCAAATTGTATCAGTACACTGACGAATTTGTACGTCAATTCCATAGCGTCCATTGCACTTCGTCAAGACAGGAATTTAAAACTGAAAGACAAATCTATGAACATTGGGCACTGCATTGCCGAAGTTGCCATTTGCACTTAGGTGATTCATGTGAAAAGATTTTCGACATGATTATGGCCGCACGACGGGAATTAACGCACTTTGAACACGGTATGGCGGTTGGAGCTAGATGTATGGGACATTCCATTCCGGAAATAGTTAGGGAGTTCAATATTCCGACATCCACAGTGTCAAGAATGTGGCTATATTACCAAATTTCGGGTATTAGCTATCACCACGGACAACGCAGTGGCTGATGTCATTCACTTAAAGACCGAGAGCAGTGGCGTTTGCGTGGTCAGTGCGACGCTGAGTGAAATAACCGCAGAAATTAATGTGGGACGTGCGACGAACGTATCCGTTACGACAGTACAACCGGAATTTGGGGTTAATGGGCTATGGCAGCAGACGAGCGACACGAGTGCCTTTACTAACAGCACGACATCGCCTTGAAAGTAGGCTGTTTAGGTTTTTATGTTGGTAACGTCACCTAGCGCTCTGTATGAATCACTGGCTGTGCTGTGTGCAGTCTGTGGCTGGTTGGCATTGTTGTAATATTCGCTATTGTAGTGTTGGGCAGTTGGATGTGCTCAGCGTGTAGCGTTGCGCAGTTGGAGGTGAGCCTACAGCAGTGGTGGATGTGGGGAGAGAGATGGCGGAGTTTTGAGAGCGGATGATCTGGACGTGTGTCCGTCACAGACAGTAAATTTGTAAGACTGGATGTCATGAAATGATATATATATATATATATATATATATATATATATATATATATATATATATATATATATATAATGACTTTTGAACACTACGGGGTGCATTCAAGCTCTAAGGCCTCCTATTTTTTTTCTCCGGACTGGAAAGAGATAGAAACATGCGCATTGTTTTAAAATGAGGCCGCGTTCATTGTCAATACGTCCCAGAGATGGCAGCACCGCACGGCAGATGGAATTTTAACGCTAGCGGCGAGAATGAGAACTGTTTTAAATACTTAAAACAGCGACGTTTTCCTTACTTGAACAGCGTACAATCATTAGTTTTCTGAATTTGCGTGGTGTGAAACCAATGGAAATTCATCGACAGTTGAAGGAGACATGTGGTGATGGAGTTATGGATATGTCGAAAGTGCGTTCGTGGGTGCTACAGTTTAATGAAGGCAGAACATCATGTGACAACAAACCGAAACAACCTCGGGCTCGCACAAGCCGGTCTGACGACATGATCGAGAAAGTGGAGAGAATTGTTTTTGGGGATCGCCGAATGACTGTTGAACAGATCGCCTCCAGAGTTGGCATTTCTGTGGGTTCTGTGCACACAATCCTGCATGACGACCTGAAAATGCGAAAAGTGTCATCCAGGTGGGTGCAACGAATGCTGACGGACGACCACACGGCTGCCCGTGTGGCATATTGCCAAGCAATGTTGACACGCAACGACATCATGAATGGGACTTTCTTTTCGTCGGTTGTGACAATGGATGAGACGTGGATGCCATTTTTCAATCCAGAAACAAAGCGCCAGTCAGCTCAATGGAAGCACACAGACTCACCGCCACCAAAAAAATTTCGGGTAACTGCCACTGCTGAAAAAATGGTGTCCATATTCTGGGACAGCGAAGGCGTATTCCTTACACATTGCGTTCCAAAGGGCACTACGGTAACAGGTGCATCCTACGAAAATGTTTTGAAGAACAAATTCCTTCCTGCACTGCAACAAAAGCGTCCGGGAAGGGCTGCGCGTGTGCTGTTTCACCAAGACAACGCACTCGCACATCGAGCTAACGTTACGCAACAGTTTCTTCGTGATAACAACTTTGAAGTGATTCCTCATGCTCCCTACTCACCTGACCTGGCTCCTAGTGGCTTTTGGCTTTTCCCAACAATGAAAGACACTCTCTGTGGCCGCACATTCACCAGCCTTGCTGCTATTGCCTCAGCGATTTTCCAGTGGTCAAAACAGACTCCTAAAGAAGCCTTCGCCGCTGCCATGGAATCATGGCGTCAGCGTTGTGAAAAATGTGTACATCTGCAGGGCGATTACGTCGAGAAGTAACGCCAGTTTCATCGATTTCTTTTAGAAAAAGAATTGGAGGCCTTAGAACTTGAATGCACCTCGTGTTAAGGTAAATACATTGTTTGTTCTTTATCAAAATCTCTCATTTGCTAACTATGCCTATCAGTAGCTAGAATCTTTTATTTAGCTGGCGGTATTGGCGCTCGCTGTATTGCGGTAGTTTGAGTAACGAAGATTTTTGTTAGGTAAGTGATTCATGAAAGGTATAGGTTATTGTTAGTCGGGGCCATTCTTTTGTAGGGATTATTAAAAGTCAGACTGCGTTGCGCTAAAAATATTGTGTGTTAGTTTAGTGTTGATCAGAATAAGTAAAGAGAGAAATGTCTGAGTACGTTCAGTTTTGCTCAGCTGTTTGAAAATCAAATAATGTAAGAGGTTTATCAGCACAGTCATTCATAAATTTTCTAAGGGGAAGTTTCATCCTGTAGTACCTCTCCTGGGCTCGTGACCATATCGGTTGGATCCTAGACAACTGGAAAACAGGGGCCTGGTCGGATGAGTCCCGATTTCAGTTTGTAAAAGGTGATAGTAGGGTTCGAGTGTTGCGCGGTCCCTACGAAGCCATGGAGCGAGGTGCTGGTGGCTTCATAATGGTGTGGGATGTGTTTACCTGGAATGGACTGGGTCGTCTGGTCCAACTAAACCGATCATTGATCATAAATGGTTGTGTTCGGCTATTTCGAGACCACTGTCAGCCATTATGTTCCCAAATAACGACGGAATTTTTATGGATGACAAAGCGCCGTGTCATCGGGCCTCAGTTGTCCGCGATTGGTTTGAAGAACATTCTGGACGGTTTGAGAGAATGATTTTGTCACCCAGATCGTCCGACATAATCGAGAGGTCAGTTCGTCCACAACATCCCGCACCCGCAACACTTTCGCAATTACGAATGGCTGCAGAGGTACCATGGCACAATATTTCTGCAAGGGACTTCAAACGACTTGTTGAGTCCATGCAACGTCGAGTTGCTGCACTACACCGGGTAAAGGAAGTCCGATACGATATTAGGAAGTACCCTACAGTTTTTGTCATCTCACTATATCCTACATCCAGGAGTTAAGGGAGGGGCGCCTTGGAACTCCTTTAGCTGTACGGAAGGCACTCTCGCCAAGTCGCTAGCGCGTCCGAGGTGCTGCGAATCAGGTATGAGGAATCTACTGCGTTATCGTGTCCTCGCCGTTGCCAGACGAACTAACTGGAAGTGAGGAGGAGAGTCTGGTGGAGCTTCTGAGGAGGCTGAGGACAGCTAGTCGCCGAGCACGCAGCTGCTGAAAGTTTCCGCTCCACCTCCCGAGGGTGATACCGGCAGGGAAGCCTGCGTTTGCAGGTTTCCGCTAACAGGATCGCCGCCGCCAGATTCAGGCCAGACGAGGCTTACGTCCACTGCGGGCGATGCTTCCGCCTGATAATTGCAAACGTGGCCCGTGCGCCGACCGCGGAATGCAACTGTTACCTCTACCGAGAAGCCGAAGCGGATATACGGGTCAGTCTTTCTGCTCTGAGTATTAGAAAAAAAGGAGACACGAAGAAATAAGTAAAGGGAAAGAAGAAGTACTCTGGTGTTATTATAACTTTAACATTAGGGAACACAGGTGGCGATTCAGAGTTCAATTCTGAAGTAAGTCGCACCTTGTTGGTTCAGAAAATGGTTCAAATGGCTCTGAGCACTATGGGACTTAACAAATGTGGTCATCAGTACCCTAGAACTTAGAACTACTTAAACCTAACTAACCTAAGGACATCACACACATCCATGCCCGAGGCAGGATTCGAACCTGCGACCATAGCGGTCACGCGGTTCCAGACTGAAGCGCCTAGAACCGCTCGGCCACATGACCGGCCAGCTAGTTGGTGATTTAGGGCTATTTGACAAACACGTTTCTTTTTCTCCGACTATGTCCACACCAGGGTACTGCAGTTTCTTTTCGTGTTCAGTGTTGTTACCAAGCCTGGTAGAGTACCTTACGTGCATCAACTGTTTCAGATGTTGGGCGAGCACTGTGAAGGACACGGTTATGCCGAGTACTCGTGTGAGAAAGAGTTATCGTCACTGATTGAGTTTGGACGAGGCCTCTTTGTGGGTCTTCGTTTGGTCGGCTGTTCGAAGTGTGAAAAATTCGGATGTGACAGTAGCCCAACGTTGGACTGCATGGGAACATGGAGGCAGGTATACTCGTCGTCAAGTTTCCAGTCGATGATTTTCGACCATCACAATGAAGGATCTCTGTATTGTGTACCTACCACATCGTAACTCACTTCACAGGTCCCTGCCATTGGAGAACGAGTAATGGATTTCCTACAATATTCTGTGTCATCCCCCACCGTTGGTTGGCGAACACCACCCGAAAGAGTCGATCACTGTCTCATGCATAATCTTCTGTGAACAACACAATACAAATGGCTACGTTTGGAGTGGCAACGTAATCAGGAACTATGTATCGTGATCAGGAATCATGTACTGCTGATGAATGGCATGGTATTGTGCTCAGCGATGAATCAAGTTCTGCAGTCTGCTCTCTCCCGTATGACCATCGTCAACGTGTGTGGTGGCGACATGGGGAGAAGTTCCTTTCTTCCACAGCGCCATCGTATGAGGAACCACCATGTATGACTTCAGGTCCGGGCTGATAGTAATTGAGGGAGGTGTGCCGGCACAAGTACGTCACGGGTAACCTACATCTTCAAGTGTTCCAACAAAATCGCGGTGCCATTTTTCAATAGGACAGTGCTCATTCACATGCTACTGCCATTTTTCAACAGGACGCGTTCTTATCTCTATGAACTGCAGTGTCATGTACAGATACTGTCGTGGCCGCGAAATTCTCAGATCTGTACTCGATAGAACATATGTTGGACCATATCGGCTTTCAATTTCACCCCAGTGCCAGTAGCTACGATATCAACGACCAGTCACAGCAGTTGTGGGCCAGTCTTCCTTAGGAGGGGATTTTTTTTGTCATCGCTCAATTATTTTCTGTGTGTATTCCAGCTTCTTGTCTTTCCCTGCCGTTTTTACCCACTACTAATCCTCTGGCATTATGGCAATTATTGCCTAGTGCTTTAACACCTATCCTGCCATCCTGTCCATTCTTCCTGTCTATGTTTTCCGTACCGTCCGTTGTTCGCCGGATTCTTTGGGAGGACCTCCTCGATCCTTATCCTATCAGTCCACGTGATTTTAAACATTCTTCTGTAGCACAACATCTCAGACAATTCGATTCTTTTCTGTACCTTTTTCCCCCTGTTTGAGATTCAAGACCATACAATGCTATGCTCCAAAAGTTTGTTCTCAGAAATCTCTTTCTAAAATTAAGGCCTACGTTCGATAGCAATAGATTTTGTCTTGACTAGGGATGCCCTCTTTGCCTCTGTTAGTTTGCTTTCTATGTCTCACTTGCTTCGTCCGTTATGGGCTATGTTGCTGCCAAGGCAGCTTCATCTAATTCGATACTATCAATTTTGATGACAAGTTCTCGATATTCTGATTTACGCTACTTCTCATTATTTTTTTATTTTTTTTCTACACTTTTCTCTAAACCCATATTCTGCACCTCCTAGATCGTTCATTCTATTTAACGGATACTGTAATTTTTCTTCACTTTCATTGAGAATAGCATTGCCATTAGTGAATCTTATCATAGATGTCCTTTCACCCTGAATTTTAGTGCCAGTCTTTAATATCTTTCTTTATTATCGTCATATCTTTTTCGACGTCTGGACTGAACAGCAGGGGCAAAAAACTGAATCCCTTTCTCAAGCCGCTTTTTAACCCGAGCACTTCGTTCTTGGTCTTCCGGTCTTATTGTTCCCTCTTGGTTCTTGTACGTATTGTATATCAATCGTTTTTTCCTATAGCTTGCTGCTATTTTTTTACAGAATTTCGAACACTTTGGACCATTTTAAACAATCAAACGCTTTTTCTAGGTCGACAAAACCTATGAGCGCGTCTTGCTTTCCTTCAGCCTTGCTTCCATTACCAAGCGCAATGTCGGAACCGACTCTTTGGTTTCTTGACCTTTTCTAGAGTCAAGCATAGTCACCTAACAGATACCCAAGGACCTTTTCCATTACCGAGCGAGGTGGCGCAGTGGTTAGACACTGGACTCGCATTCGGGAGGACGACGGTTCCATCCCGCGTCCGGCCATCCTGATTTAGATTTTCCGTGATTTCCCTAAATCGCTCCAGGCAAAAACCGGGATGGTTCCTTTCAAAGGCCACGGCCGACTTCCTTCCCCGTCCTTCCCTAATCCGATGAGACCGATGACCTTGCTCTCCTTCCCAAAAACAACCAACCAACCTTTTCCATTCTTCTGTATATTATTCTTGTCAGGAGCTTGGGTACATGAGCTGTTAAGCTGAGTGTGCGGTGGTTATCACAAATTCCGTTCTTGTTATCGTAGAATTGTGGGAACGATATTTTCATAGAGGCTGGTGGTATATTGTTAGACTCATAGATTCTACACATCAACAGTCATCTGGTTGCCATTTCCCGCAATGATTTTAGAAATTTCGATAGCATGTTATCCATCCCTTCTGCCTTATTTGATGTCAGGTGTTCCAGAACAGCCGGCCGGCCGGTGTGAACGAGCGGTTCTAGGAACTTCAGTCTGGAACCACGCGACCGCTACGATCGCAGGTTCGAATCCTGCTTCGAGGATGGATGTGTGTGATGTACTTAGGTTAGTTAGGTTTAAGTAGTTCTAAGTTCTAGGGGACTGATGATCTCAGATGTCCCATAGTGTTCAGAGCCATTTGAACCATTTTGTTCCAGAACTCTTTTAAATTCTGATTCTAATACTTGATCCCTTTCCTCTCGACTCCTGTTTCTCCTTCTATCATACAAGTCCTCCCTCTCATAGAGGCCCTCAATGAACTCTCTCCACCTATCCGCTTTTCCTTGCCGTTCAACAGTGGAATTCCTATTGCGCTCGTAATGTTTCCCTTTCAGATCACCGAAACATGTTTTGACATTTTTATATGCCGAGTCAGTCTTCCGGGGATCACTTTTTTTCGACTTCTTCACGTTTTTGCTGCAACCATTTCGCCTTAGCTGCCCTGCGCTTCCTGTTTCTTTTATTCCTAAGTGATTTATGTTTCTGTATTCATCTCTTTCTCGGAACATTTTTTGTACTTCCATTTTTCGTCGGTCAATTGAACTATTACTTGTCTTATACAAGGTTTCTTCAGAGTTACCTTCTCTGTTCCTACTTTTGACTGTCTAGCATCTGTGATTGCCAGTTTTAGAGATATCCACTGTTCTTCTAGTGAACTGGTTACTATGCTAACTCTTATCGCAGTCTTCAGCGGACTTCCGACGAATCTCATTATTTCTCAGTACTTCAGTGTCCCACTTCCTTCCATACTGGTTCTACTGGACAATTTTCTTACTCTTCAAGAATGAAATTTTCACTCTGCAGCGGAGTGTGCGCGGATTTGAAACTTTCTGGCAGAAAGCAGTGCTATCCTGCAAGTTTCGCAGGAGAATTTCTGTGAAGTTTGGAAGGTGGGAGACGAGGTACTGGCGGAAGTAGAACTGTGAGGACGGGTCGTGAGTCATACTTGGGTAGCTCAGATGGTAGAGCACTTCCCCGCGAAAGGCAAAGGTCTCGAGTTCGAGTCTCGGTCCAGCACACAGTTTTAGACTGCCAGGAAGTTTCATAAACTTCATCGTTACTAAATTGTGGTTTCAGTCTATATCTATTCCTGGGTGCGCTTTACAATCCAGTATCTGATTTCAGAATCTCTGTCTGACTATGATGTAATCTAGCTGGAATATTCCTCTGTCTCCGCGCTGCTTCCAAACACCTCCCCTTCTTGTGATTCTTGAGCAGGATATTCGCTATCACCATCTGAAACGCAGAACTCAGTAAGTTAGACTTTCTCCGCTTTCTTTCCTACTACCAAGGCCACAGTCTTCCGCAACTCTCCTCTATTCTGCCCCATACAACCGCATTTCAATCCCCCAAGCTTATTAGATTTTCATGTTATGTAAGTGGAAGTTGGAGCGCGGGGAGAAAGGAAAGGAAAGAGGAGGAACTGTTGATGTCAGCTGCATCGGGACTTCATGCGGAATCAGCCGCGCAAAGTGCAAATGTGTTCCAGACCGGGATTCGAACTAGGGACCTTCTACTTACGAGACATGTAACCGCTGCGCCATCCGGACATGGTGTTTACCGCTATCGGGCGGACGATCCCGGACACCCTTCGGCCGACCCACACTCTCATCTGGCGCCATTTCTCCGCAGTGCCTGTCTATGTCGTCCATGCTCGCTACTTTGAGATTCCCGCAGGAGGTCGCAAGTAATTCTGCGGCGGCACTGAAGGCGGACGCATTATATGAATTCGTGGTGCCTGTGGGTAAGAGTGTGTGTCGGCCGAGAGGCGTACCGATATAGCACAGGACAATTTCGACGAACACTGAGGAACAGTGTGGCCGTGTGGCGCCGTGGTTGACGCAGCTGCTTAGTAAGCAGAAGAATTCGGGTTCTTCGAATCCAATTCCGGCGCACATTTGCACTCGTCGCTGCTGATTCAGAATAAAGTCGCAATGCAGCTTGACATCAATAGTTCCTTCACTTTCCATTCCTTCCCCCCCACCCCCCCACCCCCAATTTTCGTATGCGTAATACGTGAAATGAACACACTTCGTACGTCGCGATCGTTTCCAGATGACCTGTTTCAACAGTCTTACGCTAACACCATCTGATCGTATGGAAGTGGCTATAAAATTGCCATGTTAAATCACCTCACAAACCTGAAATATTGTTGTCTACGGTGGTTTGTTGTCCAATATGATGAGAACAACCCTATCACTGTACACAGTAGCTCACTCTCTGCCATACTTTCCTACACATGACGAATCCGACTCATGTTATACCATTTTCTGCTGTTGTTGTAATCCTATATTTGTCTGACCAAAAGACTTCTTTCCATTTCACTTCCATTGTTGTTGTTGTTGTCTTCAGTCCTGAGACTGGTTTGATGCAGCTCTCCATGCTACTCTATCCTGTGCAAGCTGCTTCATCTCCCAGTACCTATTGCAACCTACATCCTTCTGAATCTGCTTAGTGTACTCATCTCTCGGTCTCCCTCTACGATTTTTACCCTCCACGCTGCCCTCCAACGCCAAATTTGTGATCCCTTGATGCCTCAAAACATGTCCTACCAACCGATCCCTTCTTCTAGTCAAGTTGTGCCACAAACTTCTCTTCTCCCCAATCCTATTCAATACCTCCTCATTAGTTACGTGATCTATCCACCTTATCTTCAGTATTCTTCTGTAGCACCACATTTCGAAAGCTTCTATTCTCTTCTTGTCCAAACTAGTTATCGTCCATGTTTCACTTCCATACATGGCTACACTCCAAACAAATACTTTCAGAAACGACTTCCTGATACATAAATCTATATTCGATGTTAACAAATTTCTCTTCTTCAGAAACGCTTTCCTTGCCATTGCCAGTCTACATTTTATATCCTCTCTACTTCGACCATCATCAGTTATTTTACTTCCTAAATAGCAAAACTCCTTTACTACTTTAAGTGTCTCATTTCCTAATCTAATTCCCTCAGCATCACCCGATTTAATTCGACTACATTCCATTATCCTCGTTTTGCTTTTGTTAATGTTCATCTTATATCCTCCTTTCAAGACACTGTCCATTCCGTTCAACTGCTCTTCCAAGTCCTTTGCTGTCTCTGACAGAAGAATTACAATGTCATCGTCGAACCTCAAAGTTTTTACTTCGTCTCCATGAATTTTAATACCTACTCCAAATTTTTCTTTTGTTTCCTTTACTGCTTGCTCAATATACAGATTGAATAACATCGGTGAGAGGCTACAACCCTGTCTCACTCCTTTCCCAACCACTGCTTCCCTTTGATGCCCCTCGACTCTTATTACTGCCATCTGGTTTCTGTACAAATTATAAATAGCCTTTCGCTCCCTGTATTTTACCCCTGCCACCTTTAGAATTTGAAAGAGAGTATTCCAGTCAACATTGTCAAAAGCTTTCTCTAAGTCTACAATTGCTAGAAACGTAGGTTTGCCCTTTCTTAATCTAGCTTCTAAGATAAGTCGTAAGGTCAGTATTGCCTCACGTGTTCCAACATTTCTACGGAATCCAAACTGATCCTCCCCGAGGTCTGCATCTACCAGTTTTTCCATTCGTCTGTAAAGACTTCGCGTTAGTATTTTGCAGCCGTGGCTTATTAAACTGATAGTTCGGTAATTTTCACATCTGTCAGCACCTGCTTTCTTTGGGATTGGAATTATTTTATTCTTCTTGAAGTCTGAGGGTATTTCGCCTGTCTCATACATCTTGCTCACCAGCTGGTAGAGTTTTGTCATGACTGGCTCTCCCAAGGCCGTCAGTAGTTCTAATGGAATGTTGTCTACTCCGGGGGCCTTGTTTCGACTCAGGTCTTTCAGTGCTCTGTCAAACTCTTCACGCAGTATCGTATCTCCCATTTCGTCTTCATCTACATCCTCTTCTATTTCCATAATATTGTCCTCAAGTACATCGCCCTTGTATAAACCTTCTATATACTCCTTCCACCTTTCTGCCTTCCCTTCTTTGCTTAGAACTGGGCTGCCATCTGAGCTCTTGATATTCATACACGTGGTTCTCTTCTCTCCAAAGGTCTCTTTAATTTTCCTGTAGGCAGTATCTATCTTACCCCTAGTGAGATAAGCTTCTACATCCTTACATTTGTCCTCTAGCCATCCCTGTTTAGCCATTTTGCACTTCCTGTCGATCTCATTTTTGAGACGTTTGTATTCCTTTTTGCCTGCTTCATTTACTGCATTTTTATATTTTCTCCTTTCATCAATTAAATTCAATATTTCTTCTGTTACCCAAGGATTTCTAGCAGCCCTCGTCTTTTTACCTACTTTATTCTCTGCTGCCTTCACTACTTCATCCCTCAGAGCTACCCATTCTTCTTCTACTGTATTTCTTTCCCCTATTCCTGTCAATTGTTCCCTTATGCTCTCCCTGAAACTCTGTACAACCTCTGGTTCTTTCAGTTTATCCAGGTCCCATCTCCTTAATTTCCCACATTTTTGCAGTTTCTTCAGTTTTAATCTACAGGTCATAACCAATAGATTGTGGTCAGAGTCCACATCTGCCCCTGGAAATGTCTTACAACTTAAAACCTGGTTCCTAAATCTCTGTCTTACCATTATATAATCTATCTGATACCTTTTAGTATCTCCAGGGTTCTTCCACGTATACAACCTTCTTTCATGATTCTTAAACCAAGTGTTAGCTATGATTAAGTTGTGCTCTGTGCAAAATTCTACTAGGCGGCTTCCTCTTTCATTTCTTAGCCCCAATCCATATTCACCTACTATGTTTCCTTCTCTCCCTTTTCCTACACTCGAATTCCAGTCACCCATTACTATTAAATTTTCGTCTCCCTTCACTATCTGAATAATTTCTTTTATTTCATCGTACATTTCTTCAATTTCTTCGTCATCTGCAGAGCTAGTTGGCATATAAACTTGCACTACTGTAGTAGGTGTGGGCTTCGTATCTATCTTGGCCACAATAATGCGTTCACTATGCTGTTTGTAGTAGCTTACCCGCATTCCTATTTTCCTATTCATTATTAAACCTAATCCTGCATTACCCCTATTTGATTTTGTGTTTATAACCCTGTAGTCACCTGACCAGAAGTCTTGTTCCTCCTGCCACCGAACTTCACTAATTCCCACTATATCTAACTTTAACCTATCCATTTCCCTTTTTAAATTTTCTAACCTACCTGCCCGATTAAGGGATCTGACATTCCACGCTCCGATCCGTAGAACGCCAGTTTTCTTTCTCCTGATAACGACATCCTCCTGAGTAGTCCCCGCCCGGAGATCCGAATGGGGGACTATTTTACTTCCGGAATATTTTACCCAAGAGGATGCCATCATCATTTAATCATACAGTAAAGCTGAATTTCCTCGGGAAAAATTACGGCTGTAGTTTCCCCTTGCTTTCAGCCGTTCGCAGTACCAGCACAGCAAGGCCGTTTTGGTTAATGTTGCAAGGCCAGATCAGTCAATCATCCAGACTGTTGCCCCTGCAACTACTGAAAAGGCTGCTGCCCCTCTTCAGGAACCACACGTTTGTCTGTCCTCTCAACAGATACCCCTCCGTTGTGGTTGCACCTACGGTACGGCCATCTGTATCGCTGAGGCACGCAAGCCTCCCCACCAACGGCAAGGTCCATGGTTCATGGGGGGAGGTTCACTTCCATGACCCCTACTAAATGTCCTCGTAGACTGAGCCCTCGCATTTTACTTTCCAGTTTTCTAGCATCCCCCCTACAGATCCGGGTTTGGGATTGGGGGAGAGATCATCGTAACATTTTTTTTTCAATAACAGGCCACATGTTCTGTGAATTGGTATTACGTGGCTTTAACGGAGTAGTAGTGAGCAGATTGTGGTCCTGTCGTTTACGATTTCTCTTCACCGGGTTCGATTTTGGGAGTGTCTTCGTTCGGGATGTGTATACTGTCTACATCATTGTCATCGTCGACGCGGAAGTCGGAGAAGTGACGTTAAGTAATATCACTTGCACCAGGCGGCCGAGCTCCCTTGAATGGGAATACCAGCCAAAAAATGCCATAAATGACAATTAATTGAAACCCTCAACTACCGACAGCGACAGGTGTTGTTGATACACGGGGACCGCTGAAAATGTGTGCCCTGACCGGGACTCGAAACCGGGATCTTCTGCTTACATGGCAGACGCTCTATCCATCTGAGCCACCGAGGACACAGATGAAAAGGGCAACTGCAGCGACTTATTCCTTGCACGCCTCCCGTGAGACCCACATTCTCAGCTGTCCACAATCTACATACGTAACGTTTCTAATAGATATTTGCCCATACACTCATCACCTCAGCCCACTAAGGTGGCGATCCCCGTAAGAGTTCGGGCAACCTGTGCGCATTCGCACAGACGAAGGTCAATGGTCGGGTATCCTTTAACTATATATGAAGATAGTAACTGTTCTCGAAAGAGGGACAAGCCCCGGAATCGCGCTATTCATCTGTGTCCTCGGTGGCTCATATGAAGAGAGCATCTGCAATGTAAGCAGGAGATGCGAGGTTCGAGTCCCGGCCGGGGCACACATTTTGAGCTGTCCCCATCGAGGTATATCAACAACACCTGTCGGCAGCTGAGGGTTTTAGTTAATTATCATTTATTCTGGAGAAGCTGCACAGTCATCAATGGTATCTGTTCTTCCGAGAACAGTTACTATCTTCATATAAAAAAAAAAAAATGCCAGTCGCACATTTGATTTCAGTGTAGTGATTTTCATTGCCTTCTGCATCTTCAGACCGTTGTTCATTGATGATTCTTCCGATTTCCAGGTGCAGTTTTCCTTTCCAAGGGCAAAAGAGTGCCCTAAATCTCTGTCCTACCTGCCACCCTCTTCGACAAGCCTTTGGAGGAGCAAGAGCGACTTCTTGTGCCGGGAGTCTCCAGCCACCATTGCTAATGATTTTTATTCAAATTTAAGCAGTCGTTGTGTTCAAATCCTGTATCTACATCTACATCTACATCCATACTCCGCAAGCCCCCTGACGGTGTGTGGCGGAGGGTACCCTGAGTACCTCTATCGGTTCTCCCTTCTATTCCAGTCTCGTACTGTACGCGGAAAGAAGGATTGTCGGTATGCTTCTGTGTGGGCTCTAATCTCTCTGATTTTATCCTCATGGTCTCTTCGCGAGATATACGTAGGAGGGAGCAATATACTGCTTGACTCTTCGGTGAAGGTATGGTCTCGAAACTTTAACAAAAGCCCGTACCGAGCTACTGAGCGTCTCTCCTGCAGAGTCTTCCACTGGAGTTTATCTATCATCTCCGTAACGCTTTCGCAATTACTAAATGATCCTGTAACGAAGCGCGCTGCTCTCCGTTGAATCTTCTCTAACTCTTCTATCAACCCTACCTGGTGCGGACCCCACACTGCTGAGCAGTATTCAAGCATTGGGCGAACAAGCGTACTGTAACCTACTTGCTTTGTTGTCGGATTGCATTTCCTTAGGATTCTTCCAATGAATCTCAGTCTGGCATCTGCTTTACCGACGTTCAACATTATATGATCATTCCATTTTAAATCACTCCTAATGCGTACTCCCAGATAATTTATGGAATTAACTGCTTCCAGTTGCTGACCTACTATTTTGTAGCTAAATGATAAGGGACCTATCTTTCTATGTATTCGCATCACATTACACTTTTCTACATTGAGATTCAATTGCCATTCCGTGCACCATGCGTCAATTCGCTGCAGATCCTCCTGCATTTCAGTACAATTTTCCATTGTTGCAACCTCTCGATACACCACAGCATCATCTGCAAAAAGCCTCAGCGAACTTCCGATGTCATCCACCAGGTCATTTATGTATATTGTGAACAGCAACGGTCCTATGACACTCGCCTGCGGCACACCTGAAATCACTCTTACAGGAAAGTATAAAATGTCTTTAAGACCACCTTCCCAAATGAATCAGTGCTTCATCCAGGCCAGAGACAGTGCAAAGTCATACTGTTAATTAGCTTCCTACTGCCAAGACCTTTCAAAATCTGACCCGATATAGTGGTCGTTGAAATAATTTCTCATTACTTCTCAACAAGTGAAGTTTTATTTCATTTTCTCCTGCCCTCTGGATACTTCAGATTTTAATGAGGGAATGTAAACATATCCACATAGACATAAACGCACTCAGGAAACGAAAAATCAGGCGAATACAGAGTCCATGCCTTGAGGTAATCCAACAATCACAAAACCAGGTAAAAACCATACGAGCTTAACACACTGAGGTGCAAAAGTCGTAGGATACGTGCTAATACCAAGTCGGACCTCCTTTTGCCCGGCGTAATGCAGCAGCTGAATGTGGCATGGGCTCAACAAGTCTGTAGGAATCCCCGGCAGAAATACTAAGGCATGCTGCCTCTGTAGCTGTCCATAATTGCGAAAGTGTTGTCGGTGCGGGACATAACTTCTCGATTAAGTCCCATTCTCTTGAATTGTCCAGAATGTTCCTTAAAGCAATCGCGAACAATTTTGTCTTGGTGACATGGGGCATTGTCATCCATAAAAATTGCATCGTTAATTGGAACACGAAGCATGTCAATGGCTGCATATGGTTTCCAAGTAGCCGAACATAATCTTTTTCAAATGACCGGCTCAGTTGGACCTGACGGTCCAGCCCATTCCACTTCAACACAGCCCACATCATTACGGAGCCATTACCAACTTGCACAGTGCCTTTTTGACAACTTCGGTCCAATGCTTCGTGGGGTTTGCGCCCTTCTCGAACCCTACCATCAGCCTTATCAGCTTAAATTGGGACTCAGCTGACCATTTTCGGTCGTGTAGGGTCCAACCGATAAAGTAACGAGCCCAGGAGAGACGCTGAAGGCGATAAACTTGTTGTAGCTGGGATTCACAATCATAAAAACTTTTTGAAGGACATCACCTTTACGCCAGTGACTGTTATAACTTTTTATTGCACTATTGCGATTTCGGTCTTAGGCCATCATTAAGTGCTGATATTATGGCTGTTAGCCATGTCAACGTAATGCTACATAACTGCCATAACATCACCACTTGATAATGGCCTAAGGCCGAAATTGCAATAGTGTAATAAAAACTTAGTCACTGGCGTAAAGCTGCAGGCGATGTCTTGCTTTTAGCAAAGGCAGTCCTCGGTGGTCTGTTCCCACAGCCCATTAACGCCGAAGTTCGCCGTACTGTCCCAACGGATAAATTCGTCATACGTCTCACGTAGATTCCTGCGGTTATTTCACACAGTGTTGCTTGTCTGTTAGCACTGACAACTCTACGCAAACGCCGCTGCTCTCGGTCGTTAAAGCCGTCGGGTACTGCTCCATTCGTGGTGAGAGGTAAAGTCTGAAATTTCGTATTCTCGGCACAATTTTGACAATGTGGATCTCGGAATATTGAATTCGCTAACGATTTCTGAAGTGGAATGCACCATTCATCTAGCTGCAACTACCAATTCGCGTTCAGAGTCTGTTAGATGACGTCAAAAACCTTTTCACGTGAATGACGCGTATACAAACGAAAGCTCCGTAAATACACTGCCCTTCTATATCTTGTGTACGCGATACTACCGCCATCTCTATCTGTATGAGTGCTTTCCACCGGGTTTTCTGACTGTTCACATACATCATGACTTGGACAATCTTTGTACTCTCTCGATGTTCGGACTAGTTTTATTATACCTGTGTGGATACTTGTATTTGAAACCTCTGAATATTAAGATGATTAAGAGTTGTTGTTGTTGTTGTGGTCTTCAGTCCTGAGACTGGTTTGATGCAGCTCTTCATGCTACTCTATCCTGTGCAAGCTGCTTCATCTCCCAGTATGTACTGCAGCCTTCATCCTTCTGAATCTGCTTGGTGTTTTCATCTATAGCTCTCCCTCTACGATTTTTAACCTCCACGCTGCCCTCCAATACTAAATTGGTGATCCCTTGATGCCTCAGAACATGTCCTACCAACCGATCCCTTCTTCTAGTCAAGTTGTGCCACAAACTCCTCTTCTCCCCAATTCTATTCAATACCTCCTCATTAGTTATGTGATCTACCCATCTAATCTTCAGCATTCTTCTGTAGCACCACATTTTAAAAGCTTCTATTCTCTTCTTGTCCAAACTATTTATCATCCACGTTTTACTTCCATACACGGCTACACTCCATACAAATACTTTCAGAAATGACTTCCTGACACTTAAATCTATATAATTGATGTTCATATTATACCCTCCTTTCAAGGCACTGTCCATTCCGTTCAACTGCTCTTCCAAGTCCTTTGCCGTCTCTGACAGAATTACATTGTCATCGGCGAACCTCAAAGCTTTTAGTTCTTCTCCATGGATTTTAATATCTATTCCAAATTTTTCTTTTGTTTCCTTTACTGCTTGGTCAATATACAGATTGGATAACATTTGGGAGAGGCTACAATCCTGTCGCACTCCCTTCCCAACCACTGCTTCCCTTTCGTGCCCCTCGACTCTTATAACTGCCATCTACTTTCTGTACGAATTGTAAATAGCCTTTGTCTCCCTGTATTTTACCCCTGCCACCTTCAGAATTTGAAAGAGAAAGTGTCGTGATTAAGATGGCGTGGGAAAAATAATGCCTCCGTATTTTTTATGTGAAAACCCTTAAAGCTCTTTAAAATAAAATAAATGTTATTAACATTCCCTATGTTTACTTTTCATATCTAAGTATTTGCAGCCGTCTGCCCCTAGAGGACTCCCAGTTGTAACGTATAACATGGAACTGTGTAACGTGACAATGTCGGTGCGTTAGAAACGGTAATAGTTTCGAATTCAGGTAATTTGTCCACGGATGGAACGTTCTCTCCTTCAGCCTGTTAATGCCACACCACACAGGAGCCCTGCGACAGCAGCAACAATCCAAGGCCTACGTTCACTTGAAAACGGTAACTGAAATCAACAGTCGTATTGTAATCCAACGTCGTTTATTCAGAACGAGCCACCAGTTTCGACGCCAAAAAAAGTCATCTTCAGCCCATGACCACTGACGAGCCTGTTACTGATACGGAGTACGGTTGATATTGGCCACGATGCACTCGACTTTGTTGACTGCGCTTGCTGGCATACATGTTTCATTAGTTGTACTGTTTCTGTTTGAACACTCCGTTGGTCTTCGTCACTTTAGTTCGAACCTTCATAGCAGATTACGCTTGGGGCCTGAAGATGTTTCTTGGCGTCGAAACTGGTAGCATGTTTTGGATAAATGATGCATGATTAGAATACAGCTGTTCGTTTCAATTGTCATTTTTCAAGTACTTCACATCTGGCTGCTGTCCCGCAGTCTTCGATGGAGTACCAGAGCCATGTGTTAAAGGTGGGCGATCATCCTTTTTTTCAGTCCGGTCTCGGCCCCATCCGATTTCCATTTGCTTCCAAAACTTAAAGAACACCTACGAGGACTTCATAATGATGAAGCAGTGCAATAAGAGGTGACGTTGTGGCTCCATCAACAAACATCCTACAGTGATGATATCAAAAAAGTGGTCTCTCTTTGAGAGAAATGTGTTCTTCGCCAGGGTGACTGTGTTGAGAAATATATATGTAGACATGAAGAATAAAAATGTAAAATCTCAATAACGTTTGTTTTATTTAAAAAGATGTAAGAGCTTTCACATTAAAAAATTTGGAGGCATTAGTTTTCAGCATGACCTCTCGTGGTAGTAATACTCAAAACTGCGATCATAATAAAAAATAAATAAATTATTTGATAGCCTTACGGAGGAACAAACGGGTTTAACGATTACACAAGGGCTTTGGATCCAAGTTATTGTTACCTGACGCAATTTATTTATTCCAGAAGTGAATTAATTTGTGACTGACAACAGTAAACTTGTCGTTTCAGTAACTGATACATGTAATGTACGGTTGTGCGATTTTTTAAACCTAGAAAATTCGATTGCATAAATCTAATATTGTAATATAGCAGATTGAAAACAACCAAGTGCACTAAATAAATCTGCATTCTGCTCCATAGCAGTCAGTCCGTCGCTGCTACTCTGTGTGTTACCTGGTGCTGCTGACGCCACTTAATTCTGTAAAAGAACTGCACCAGCGATGCACTTTTGCAAGCTTTAAACCACTGGTTGGAAATAATTCCTTTTATTGACTTTATAGCAACTGCGCAGAGAAAACAGATGTCATATTAGCGTAAAACAAATCAAAAAACCCATCTCGTGAAACATTGCAGAATTGTAGCAAATATATTTGCACATGGACTGTTGATTACGCCAACTCTTTCCTCCCACACATCTAACAGCCACTGTGATCAATCATGTAATTAATGTTAGTCAATTTGTTGCGCGTACAGTGTTCGCTGTTTAAGTCACCTTAATGAAAATAAATGTTCTATGGATAACGTTTCAGTGAATTAACGTCTGTAATGGAAGTTACATAATATTGATTGTCTGTTACGCAGATCCTGATTCTAATCTGTCATTGGTGTGTATGGTGATTACAGGTATTCAGTAGAGGTGATCAATCAAACGTGCAGATTGAAACTTTGGGTTTCACAAATTTAATTTGTTATTTTAAAACTATCATCATTACTTTATCTCCAGTATGAGGAAAGATATTTCAAAGCACAATATATTGAAAAGGATGGTATTTGAAATGAAAATCAAATGCAAACATTTACAAAACTGCATAAATAGAATAACAGCGTTACATTTAAATGGTGGCAGAGTCTTTCAAAGAATAAGTACGCAAACTAGCTGGGTAGTAAATAAAATTAGTACACGCGGAAATGGTGCGTTTTCCGTGCCATAACTGACCAAATGTTAGCATAATTATCGAGTTTCTTTCGCAGAGAAAACATTCCTCCATTAGTTTTTATTTAGTTAGCAGATTTTCCAGTGACTAATAAAGGCACATTCGACGATGTTCACCCACTTGCAACTCAGTTTTGCACGCATCCAGCAAACGCTGTACAGCTGTAGTAAGCATCCTGAAAATTCCTTCATAACAGAGAACATGGTCGTCTATTTTTGTTCAGTTATTTTATGTACTCAATTGTCTCTGACGAAAATTGCCAAATTATGTTCCTGTCGCAACTCAATCTAGGGCGAATTCAGGAACATAGCGCTCCCCAGTGGTATATGTACAAGGTGCCCGGAAAAATGGTTCCAGTATTTACAGAGGATGTAGGACGCGACAGAGTAAGGGAAACGGTACCTATAAACGCCGCTCATAAACCTCACAATTATCTTCGGAGTTGTGGCCTACTGCCACCACTGACAATGATCACTATGTCTATACGCAACTCTTCACGACTTGTGCCCGATGTGACTGCCATCCATTGCAATGCAGCCTTCCACCCCACGTCTCATGGAATCACGCATTCGTTGGAATACATCTGGCTGTTGCCGGCTTGCGTCGCTGTCGCTGAAGACGCGGCCTCATGGTGTTTCTACATCATTTACGGGGACCGCGTACACCAAGGTCCTTACAAGTCCCCAAAGCCAAAAATCCATAGGGTTAAGGTTAGGAGGACGGTCAGACTCGCTCCTGAAAGATGATGAATGTTGTTGACGATGATGATGATGATGGTGATTGATTTGTTGGACGCTCAACGACGCGGTTATCAGCGCCCGTACAAATTCCCAGTCTATGATGATTAAAATGATGAGGACAACACGGGTTGAGAAAAACCCCGATCTGGCCGGAAATCGAACCCGGGACCTATTGAACGAGAAGCAGCAACTGTGGCTCCTGGAAGGGTCGTGTTAGGTGACGCTTCGCCCGAAGTTGAAGATTGGCGAGTGTCCCATCATGGCTGTACTATATTAGTAGTCGTTCACGTAATGGTACATTTTCCAGCAACACAAGTAACTGGTATCTGAAGATGCACCACTCAGTGTGTACTGTAGAACGCAGGGAACTAGCAATGTGTCCCCGTGGACGACTGCTGACGCACTGATACTAAATGTGCGGTGGTGCTTCCTATCTTCAAGTGCTTGTCTCTCTCGTGAAGCCCCCCAAAAAATGGCTCTGAGCTCTATGGAACTTAACATCTCAGGTCATCAGTCCCCTAGAACTTAGAAATACTGAACCTAACTAACCTAAGGACATCACACACATCCATGCCTGAGGCAGGATTCGAACCTGCGACCGTACCGGTCGCGCGGTTCCGAACTGTAGCGCCTAGAACCTCTCGGCCACTGCAGCCGGCTGTGAAGTCCCCGTCATCAATAAACAACACCTTCACTGTGAGCTGCTCTTGAGCACACGTTTGGAGAAACCACTGGCCGATCGGTGACAGCACAGCTTCGATTCACTGCACATAGCATTTCTTCATGAAGGGCGGTCCAGATAACGCATTTAGCAACACTTTCCGCTGCAGCTATTCTTCGGACACTCGTTCCAGGGTTCTCAATCACATGTTCTAATACTCGTTCTTCCACAACTGGTGTGCGAGTTGTTTGAGGTCTACCACCACCCTGTGTTCGTGGTGAAAGGGCTCCGTTTCCGAAAATCGCTGGAATAGGGTACTAAACATTCATTCAGATGGTGTACGGCGTCATGGATACCTGGTAAAATACAGGTTGGCGCCCATAGCCTCCTTCCACATGATAGCCCATGGTAGAAGATCATATCTGGTATCTCCTCCGTATCAGTAGGACTCCATTGGGAAATTTACGTCCAGTGATGGACTCAGAAACAAATTACAGTAATGTACTGCTGTGTTACAACAATGTGCCATATGATCACTACGGGTACACCAGATGAAAATAACATCCCCGAGCGATGCACTGCATATTGTAGGATGCTGTGGAATGCTGCGCATGTTCTTGTGTTGGGAGCTTGGTTGATACCAAAGTAAACACGTTGTGCTACGTAAACGCGTAGCACGTACGCTGTTCTGCATTTGTCTAGTGACGTCATGCATTGTAGCATTGTTCACTGCACTGTACAATGTGGCACCAAAGTTAGTGTCCAAACCCTAGCCAATGAGACAGGAAATGAAACTGAATTCAGCAAAGCAAAAGCTGAAATGCTTAACTCTGTTTTCAAATGTTCCATTATAAAGGAGAATCCAGGCGAACTGCCCAATTTAATCCTCGTACCACTGAAGTGATGACTGAAGTAAGTGTTAGTGACAGTGTTGTAGATAAACAGCTGAAATCGTTAAAATAAACATAGCTTCAGCACCCGATGGAATCTCTATCAGATTCCATACTGAATTTGCAGCTGAGTTATCCCCTTTTCTAATTACAATCTATCTTAGGTCCCTAGAACAAAGAACCTTGCCCAGTATTTGGAAGAAAGCACAGATTGCACCCGTATACAAAATGGGTAGTAGAAATGATCCACAAAACTACTGCCAAATATACTTGACATCGATTTGTTGCAGAATCTGGAACATATTCTGAGTTCAAACATGATGCGGTATCTCGAACCCAACGACCTTCTCCATGCCAACTTGCAAGGATTCCAAAAACGTCAATTATGTGAAACCAAACTCACACATTTCTAGCGTGACGTACTGAAACCATTGGATCAAGGGAATCAGGTAGATAACTCGATTTCTGAAAAGCATTTGACTCAGTACCACACCTACGCTTATTGGTAAAAGTACGATCGTATGGGGTATCAAATGAAATTTGTGACTGAATGGAGGACTTTTAGATAGGGAGGATGCAGCTTGTTACCCCGGATGGAGAGTCATTGTCAGATGTAGAAGTAACTTGTATATTAATGATCTTGCCCACAATATTTATACTAGTCGCTGAATTTTTGTAGATGATGCAGTTATCTGTAGGGAAGTACTGTCTGAAAGAAGCCGCATAAAGATTCAGTCAGATCTTGATAAGATTTGAAAGTGGTGCAAAGATTGGCAACTTGCTTTAAATTTTCAAAAATATAAAATTGTGCACTTCACGAAACAAACAAACAAAAAAGTAGAACCTCATGGCTATAATACCAGTGATTCATAGTTGGAATCGGCCAACTGACACAAATACCTAGGGATATGAAATGGAGACATAGGTTCAGTAGGGGGGTAAACCAGGTCGTACACTTCGGTTTATGGTAGAATACTGCGGGTGTGCGATCAGTTTGCAAAGGAGATTACTTAAAAATCGCTCATGTGGCCCATTCGGGAATATTGCTCAAGTGTATGGGACCCATGCCAAACAGGACTAACAGAGTATATTGAACTTAAACAGAAAAGGGTAGCATGGGTTGGGTTGGGTTGTTTGGGGGAAGAGACCAAACAGCGAGGTCATCGGTCTCATCGGATTAGGGAAGGGCGAGGAACGAAGTCGGCTGTGCCCTTTCAAAGGAACCATCCCGGCAATTGCCTGGAGGGATTTGGGGAAATCTCGGAAAACCTGAATTAGGATGCGGGATTGAACCGACGTCCTCCCGAATGCGAGTCCAGTGTGCTAACCACTGCGACACCTCACTCGGTAAAAGGCTACCATGGATGGTCCAGTTTCACTTGATCCGTGGGGGAGTGTCACAGAGATGCTGAAGAAACTGAACTGGCACATTCTTGAAGATATATGTAAACTATCCCAAAGAAGTCTACTAACAAAGTTTCAAGCCCCGGCTTTCAATGATGGCTCTAGGTAATACGCTACAACCCCCTACGTACCTCTCACATAGGGATCGTGAGGTCAATATTGGTATAATTGCAGCACAGGCAGAGGCATTCAAACAACCATTCTTCCCGTGCTCCATACGTGAATGAAACGGTAAGAAATCCTAATAACTGGTACAATTGGGCATATCCTCTGCCTTAAACTTCACAATAGTTTGCAGAGCATACATACAGATGAAGATGTAGATTTAGCACAAATTAACATTTTCAGATTATTTTTTGTAAAAGTTAATTTCAACACAGCTATACAATTTCGGACGTATGACGACTCTTTTATTAGATAGCGTTTACGTAAGCACAGCACTTACATTGGTTAGGTTCACATTCAATACAGAAATAAAACGAACGTGTGGCACTGATGGCCAGGGAGGCCTCTTCCGAGTGAATTCGACAGCCGAGTCACAAGTCTTTGGACCGGGAATTTACTTTCAAAACTTTTTCTTAAGAATTTACTTTATTTACTAGCGATTCATCAAGAACATTAACACATTTAATCACACTATGTGAGTGTGGAAGTAGTTGCCAGTGGTAACTGATGACAACAAATCAAATTTCTTTCAACAAACGGAAATTTTATTCCTAAAAGCCCCTTTTTTTTTAGAAACAGATTCAAAATTATAATTAGAAATCACCCTCTAAATATCAAGTAACAATTTATTCAGAGGCAGAAAGAACAAATTTTGACTGTATGAGCTCTCAGGCTGAGAACCTTGCCGCTCCCTTTTGACACGGCCATAGTCACGACCACTCACAACAACCTCTGATAGACTACACTGGTGCAAATCTGCAACACACCAGATTACTTTAAACTAAAAATTTTAACAACTCACTCAAGCACATAAACTATGTGTTGTGTACATAGTTCCGCGTAGTCAGCGCGTACACAAGTTTTCCACTAGAGCGCGCCCCGCTAAGCACAACAGCGCACGCGCAGCGCTCGTCTGTCTCTGCACTACGAGATGGCGCTGCCATAGAGACGGACCAAATTCTGCTTCCGCCGATCCGCGTATTAATATGTAACGCAGCCAATGAGACTGCTGTTATCGTAGAACCTCTTCTCCTCGCGGATCACACTCGCGCAGTGATACCTGAACGCGCGAGGTATTATAACGAGTGTACAGACCTCCGATTAGTCAGTCTGCATCAGTCTGCATCAGTCTGTAGTCAAGTTTCAGTCTGCGCCTAATAATATTATCATATTCCTGTACACAGTCATGAAGAGAAATGTATAGACACTTTGTCAAGTATCAGAAATATGTGAGAATAGGATTAACGTACCAACACCAAAGGAACTTCAGATTGTCAATTGTAAGTAGCATCCTGAATCAAGTTAGGTTCATCTACATCTACATCCGTACTCCGCAAGCCACCTGACGGTGTGTGGCGGAGGGTACCCTGAGTACCTCTATCGGTTCTCCCTTCTATTCCAGTCTCGTATTGTACGTGGAAAGAAGGATTGTCGGTATGCTTCTGTGTGGGCTCTAATCTCTCTGATTTTATCCTCATGGTCTCTTCGCGAGATATACGTAGGAGGGAGCAATATACTGCTTGACTCTTCGGTGAAGGTATGTTCTCGAAACTTCAACAAAAGCCCGTACCGAGCTACTGAGCGTCTCTCCTGCAGAGTCTTCCACTGGAGTTTATCTATCATCTCCGTAACGCTTTCGCAATTACTAAATGATCCTGTAACGAAGCGCGCTGCTCTCCGTTGGATCTTCTCTATCTCTTCTATCAACCCTACCTGGTGCGGATCCCACACTGCTGAGCATTGGGCGAACAAGCGTACTGTAACCTACTTCCTTTGTTGTCGGATTGCATTTCCTTAGGATTCTTCCAATGAATCTCAGTCTGGCATCTGCTTTACCGACGATCAACTTTATATGATCATTCCATTTTAAATCACTCCTAGGTTTATGATTTTTATTATTTTAATAAATGTGTGTGAAAATTAATCAAGTTCTGTTTAAAGTTGGCCACCGTCAATCTGCTACTCTAAGCGTGCAAGTGGCATTTCTATCGTCTGATCTAACGGCAGAAGATAAACACGCCACGATAAGACCACGAGACATATTGCTGACACTCGCCTACTTCGCTAGAGCAACAAGTCAATCTGATGGTGTGTGTACCGAAGGTCTTACAGTACGCACACCACACTATGCATCCCGTAGGAGGGATGGAAATGATACAAAACACTAACATTAAAAGATTAACTTGCTACCGAAAGTGCAACATGATTTTGAAAAAAACTCTTATGGTGGAAGGGTGGCAACTTTATATACTAAAATGACCATTTAAATAAAAACCCATGAAATGCAGTCTTACATGAAATATACAAATAACAAACATGCTCTACAATACACATATACCGCCTCTCAAGATAATAGGCAAGATAAAAACATATTTCAGGAATTCGGCCGTTACGTTTCAAGCAATAAATTCGTTAACACCGAATCCGACAAACATGACAGAGGCAGACGAGAGACTGACCAAGAAAACAAGAAGAATTTAACACGTAAATGAAACAGCATATCACGAATCACTTAACTTCTAATAAACTGCGATGCCTGGCGAACACCTGGCGCAGCACCCCCAAAACGCTCTCCCGAACCGTCCGCTGCCAGCCGCTTCAACGCTCCCTCTAGCGAGCTCATAGCGCCCCTTAAATGCACGTGAACAGGCAACCTTTCCGCTTTCCCACCAGAGGGAGACACCAAAGCTGCGATTGTCACAGCGGCGCCACTGCCAGAAACGGAGGGCGACTGCTTCACACAACGCGCTGCGGCGCGCTCTCCAGAACAGCAGATTTTACCACTGCTCGGTCTTCTTACAGGTGACGCCACAGTGGGTGACTTGGGGGCAGTGACGACGAAATGGTGATAAGGACAACGCAACACCCAGTCCACGAGCGGAGGGAACATCCTGGCCGGGAATCGAACCCGGGCCAGCTGAATGCTAGGCAAACAATTTACCATTCAGCTAAGCAGGCGGACATTCAATACAGAATACACGAGCGTTGAAGAATGAGGAACCAGTCCAGTTCATAACAACAGAAACATACAAAAGAACAACACAATAAAAAAACTCAAGTTTCAACGCTTAGATAATTTTACAGAGTCACCTTCAATAGTTAGCTTGCCATCGTTTCCATGTTGTTGCAGTGCAGTGACATTGTCCAAGAGTTGTTATCTCTACATGATTATGAAAGCTCTTAGGCGCTATTTTTGTTCAGTCAAAAATGCCATATAGAATTTAGGAACTGAGCGACAGATATATATCATTTGAGAATGGCGATCTCAGGAGCACAATGTACTCCCTTTTAAAATAAAATTAAGGTGCTGTTTAATTTTTACTACAATTTGAAATGTTTTGATGGCAGCTTGCTATTTTAAGGAATACAGTTTTTATTAAGTTGCTGTAAACCTGTTGATATTGGGATAGTATGTAAGGGCTCTTATCACAGTGATTCAGTACTGTCCAGAAATACTTTCCAAAAGTTTCACTGTTTTCACCTTAAAGGAGAAACGTGACAGCATGTTGAAGGAAAGAGTTCAATTACCATCCGAAAACATTTGTTCTCAATAATAAATGAGGAAAACGTGTTGAAATACTACGAGCTGTTATACAATTAGAACTGTGGCAAAGAGAAAAATTATTTGAATAATTTTAGCCAAAATTTGAGTATTGCAGAAGAAAATAAGCGTCACTGCGAGTTTTTCAGCTGAACTGATGGATTTCTTAATCAGGTTGCACTTTTTATGTAAGGTACAAAATATGTGCAAACTAACCTAAAATAAAATCTGAATTTGGTGTCGTCGTTTACGAGATTCCCGTTAGTTAAAATGTTGTAACAACCTTCACTGTCATGTACCGCAAAAATATTTCTATCGTCTTTTTCTTCGTGAAGTTGAGGAGCCACGAAGATGTTACCGTGTCATTCTTTTCTCGTAGTAAAACATGTAAGTAGTTCAGAGCCAGATTCAATTCGGCCGCCCTTCTCTCCATCCCGTCGCCGCTGCTACCGCAGCCGCGCCTTGGCTTCGCCTTGGGAAACAGCGGCGACTGCAGACGACATCTGTCGCGTCGCCGGATATCTGAGCGAGCAGGCAACTCGTTTCGCCGCGGGGTGGTCCGTCGCTGCCGCAAGCCATTGTCGCACCTTAAATCAGTATTGAAAACGCATGTTCAGAATTTTATAATTTAAGTCGAGAACTGGTAGATTAAGAAATGTACATTGTAAGTAGGCTGTTTAGGTTTTTATATTGGTAACGCCACGTAGCGCTCTGTATGAAAATCACTGGCTGTGCTGTGTGCAGTCTGTGGCTGGGTGGCATTGTTGGAATATTCGCTATTGTAGTGTTGGGCAGTTGGATGTGAACAGGGCGTAGCGTTGCTCAGTTGGAGGTGAGCTGCCAGCAGTGGTGGATGTGGAGAAAGAAATGGCGGAGTTTTGGGAGCGGATGATTTGGACGTGTGTCCATCAGAGACAGTAAATTTGTAAGAATGGATGTCATGAACTGCTATATATATTATGACTTTTGAACACTTTTAAGGTTTCTTCTCTATCGAAATCTGTCATTTGCTAACTATGCCTATCAGTAGTTAGTGACTTTAGTAGATAGAATCTTTTATTTAGCTGGCAGTATTGGCGCTCGCTGTATTGCAGTAGTTCGAGTAACGAAGATTTTTGTGAGGTAAGTGATTTGAGAAAGGTATAGGTTAATGTTAGTCAGGGCCATTCTTTTGTATGGATTATTGAAAGTCAGATTGCGTTGCGCTAAATATATTGTGTGTCAGTTTAGTGTTGATCAGAATAGGTAAAAAAGCGAAATGTCTAAGTACGTTCAGTTCTGCTCAGCTGTTTGAAAATCAAATAATGTAAGAGGTTTATCAGCACAGTAATTCATTAATTTTTCTAAGGGGACGTCTCAACACGTGCTTCTCTTTGCTTGATTGCCATATCTGAAAACTGAGCTTACAACCTAAAACTTAGGTGTTACAAAAATAATATTGCGAAACAAAGGTGAAAAGGCGTTTTGTTTTGTTATTACAATATACAATGTTCCACCAAGAACCAAGGGGTTGAATCATTTAAACTAGTAACCTGTTTAATTTAACGATTCCTTACACTGTTATCGAAGTTGTTACTGTGATGTATGTATCTCGGGAGTATGTTGTCGGGAAATACTGTCGGCAAATAGTTCGCTGCCGAATCAGTTCGACAGCAGACAAAAACCCAGACGTCTTAAGCCTAGTTTACACGACGGCACTGGGTTGCGCCACAAGTTGCGTGGAATGAGTTGCACTCAAGTGGTTTCATATTTGACTGTAGACACGGCGGCACCAGTATACACTTCAGTTTCGTCGTTTTGTGGGTCCCTGAGTTGTGTCTGAAATGAAAGTTTTGGGAGCTGCACGTAGCCCGAATTATAAGGGAGTTAAAGCTTGTTGCGTAGAATCGCTGCAGAAGAAAAAAAAGATTCGTGACTGGATGAAGAAAATACGTCAGCTCGGTTGCTCAGTGTCCCTGCTGAAATAATTTAAAATTGAAGATCCGAGAAGCTGTTATAATTATATTACAATGTCACCAGAACTGTTCACGTTTCTTCTAAATAGAGTTAATTATGCGATAAGGAATAAAGGTACTGTAACGCGTGAAGCACTGTCACCAGAACTGAAATTACGGCTCTGAGCACTATGGGACTCAACTGCTGTGGTCATCAGTCCCCTATAACTTAGAACTACTTAAACATAACTAACCTAAGGACATCACACACATCCATGCCCGAGGCAGGATTCGAACCTGCGACCGTAGCAGTCCCACGGTTCCGGGCTGCGCGCCTAGAACCGCGAGACCACCGCGGCCGGCAACTGAAATTACATATCATATTGTGTGCATTACAGTCGACAACATTCGACACGCTGTAAGGTACGGTTTTAGTTCGTGATGGCGCTATTTAATTAACACAATAATTATTACTGTTAATGTTAATAATTATTGAACCCTAGCATCAATAATTATTCGAAGCAGGAGGCATTAAGAAAAGAAGGGTTTGCAAATTACTCTCTTTAAGGTAGATCTGTACAGTGGCAATATTTCAAAATTCTAACATATGTGAACAGGGAGCACTGCAGCAACGTTTTAAATAGATGAATCTTGAATAAAGAATGGAGCTTCTTGAATTTGTATAGCCTTCTCTCCTGTCAACAATATTCCTTAACAAAGAGTTGGCCAACTCTAACGATGGGATTTTAGTCTCGTAGACGAGAGCATTGCCACAGCCACTTGCTTATATTTTTCCTAATTCAGTTGTATATATGCTCCTAACTCAATAAATTTTGCCCTGCAGCTCAGATATTGTCAAACCATCTATGTTATGATCGCACATGACGGTCTCACAGGCAGCAGTATGTTGCTTATTTTTGTAATCAACGTAATTGAAATCCCACAAAGACCTATGAAAAGCACAGATATCCAAGAAGCGAACATTATTCTGCGTTCTCCAGATCACATTTCAGTTTGTCTACACTCTACGAACACACATAACCTCAAAACTCATGCAGCTATCGTCGCCAAAGCTGGAACACGCCGAAAGTGTTCAATTTCACCAACGAGTTGCGCAAACGCGAGGCGCGCATGCGCAGTGGCCGGGAGCGCAATTGCCGCAACCTAGTGTCGTGTAAACTAGGCTTTACCGAGCCACTGAAAAGTTAAAAATAATCGTCTAACGACCGTATTGCGGCTTACGAAACGCCCACATAGTGATATTAGTACGAGAAAGAAACATCAGACATGGCACCCACAACACGTAATGTCCCTATTTTTGTCGCAGTGAAAAGTTGCGCATATTCCTGTATTACTTCCTAGCCGGGTTTCGTACGTGCTGTTTAGAGTAATTTATTTTTCCGCTAACGTCTAATGACCTTCGACTCGTTCCTTGCCCAAGAGCCCCTCGGATCGCCGGCCGCGGCAGCACCTGTAATCTGCAGACGTCTCTAATTTGGGTTCGTATGACCCACAAAATTTTCCAATTACTTAACAACCCGAGCGGGCTGCTGAGCTCCGTCGGGATCGGCGCGGCACATCTTCATTAAAGCTAACGATCAGCTGAAATCCTACGCCCCTCGAGGCAGCAATTCCCGAAAATAAATGCAGAGAGCTGCGCCGTCGATATCAGATAACAGCCCAGGTCTAATTCCGGCAGAATTTAATCTCGGTGCAGAATGCGATTCATTAGCGGAGCCGATGCCTTTGGAGGCCACCGTCTCCCGAGCGGCGAGCAGCCTGTGTCCCGGTGGCTCTGCGTCGCCTCTCCTCCGTCCTTTCTTGTCCGACGATACTGTACGTGCGTAGCTCTTGTAGCAGCGACGCTCAATAAGTACTGCAACACATTTTTTTCTCGGCCAATTTCGTTTGAAAAAGGTCCGGAAACTGGTGTGGGACATCGTGAAATATTCCCGCTTCAGTCTCTGTAATTTGATGAAGTTCCGATAGATGGCGGCGTTGTACGTAGCCTTCAAAATGGCGTCTGTAACGGGCGCGCGTTCCAAGCAAAGAGCTGTTGTTGCGTTTCTTCCGGCGGAAGAATAGAGCAATGCAGATATTCATGATGTTGTTGAAGTCTTCAGTCCTGAGACTGGTTTGATGCAGCTCTCCATGCTATTCCATCCTGTACAAGCTTCTTCATCTCCCAGTACCTACTGCAACCTACATCCTTCTGAATCTGCTTAGTGTAGTCATCTCTTGGTTTCCCTCTACGATTTTTACCCTCCACGCTGCCCTCCAATACTAAATTGGTGATCCCTTGATGCCTCAGAACATGTCCTACCAACCGATCCCTTCTTCAGATCAAGTTGTGCCACAAACTTCTCTTCTCCCCAATCCTATTCAATACTTCCTCATTAGTTATATGATCTACCCATCTAATCTTCAGCATTCTTCTGTAGCACCACATTCCGAAAGCTTCTATTCTCTTTTTGTCCAAACTATTTATCGTCCATGTTTCACTTTCATACATGGCTACACCCCATACAAATACTTTAAGAAATGACTTCCTGACACTTAAATCTATACTCGATGTTAACAAATTTCTCTTTTTCAGAAACGCTTTCCTTGCCATTGCCAGTCTACATTTTATATCCTCTCTACTTCGACCATCATCAGCTATTTTGCTCCCCAAATAGCAAAACTCCATTACTACTTTAAGTGTCTCATTTCCTAATCTAGTTCCCTCAGCATCACCCAACTTAATTCGACTACATTCCATTATCCTCGTTTTGCTTTTGTTGATGTTCATCTTATATCCTCCTTTCAAGACACTATCCATTCCGTTCAACTGCTTTTCCAAGTCCTTTGCTGTCTCTGACAGAATTACGATGTCATAGGCGAACCTCAAAGTTTTTATTTCTTCTCCATGGATTTTAATACCTACTCCGAATTTTTCTTTTGTTTCCTTTACTGCTTGCTCAATATGCAGATTGAATAACATCGGGGAGAGACTACAACACTGTTTCACTCCCTTCCCAACCACTGCTTCCCTTTCATGTCCCTCAACTCTTATAACTGCCATCTGGTTTCTGTACAAATTGTAAATAGCCTTTCGCTCCCTGTATTTTATCCCTGCCACCTTCAGAATTTGAAAGAGAGTATTCCAGTCAACATTGTCAAAAGCTTTCTCTAAGTCTACAATTGCTAGAAACGTAGGTTTGCCCTTTCTTAATCTAGCTTCTAAGATAAGTCGTAGGGTCAGTATTGCCTCACGTGTTCCAACATTTCTACGGAATCAAAACTGATCTTCCCCGAGGTCGGCTTCTACTAGTTTTTCCAATCGCCTGTGAAGAATTCGCGTTAGTATTTTGCAGCTGTGACTTATTAAACTGATAGTTCGGTAATTTTCACATGTGTCAACAACTGCTTTCTTTGGGATTGGAATTATTATATTCTTCTTGAAGTCTGAGGGTATTTCGCCTGTCTCATACCTCTTGCTCACCAGATGGTAGAGTTTTGTCAGGACTGGCTCTCCCAAGGCCGTCAGTAGTTCCAATGGAATGTTGTCTACTCCGGGGGCATTGTTTGGACTCAGGTCTTTCAGTGCTCTTTCAAACTCTTCACGCAATATCGTATCTCCCATTTCATCTTCATCTACATCCTCTTCCATTTCCATAATATTGTCCTCAAGTACATCGCCCTTGTATAGACCCTCTATACACTCCTTCCACCTTTCTGCTTTCCCTTCTTTGCTTTGAACTGGGTTTCCATCTGAGCTCTTGATGTTCATACAAGTGGTTCTCTTATCTCCAAAGGACTCTTTAATTTTCCTGTAGGCAGTATCTATCTTACCCCTAGTGAGATAAGCCTCTACATCCTTACATTTGTCCTCTAGCCATCCCTGCTTAGCCAATTTGCACTTCATGTCGATCTCATTTTTGGGACGTCCTGTATTCCTTTTTGCCTGCTTCATTTACTGCATTTTTATATTTTCTTCTTTCATCAATTAAATTCAGTATTTCTTCTGTTACCCAAGGATTTCTACTAGCCCTCGTCTTTTTACCTACTTGATCCTCTGCTGCCTTCACTACTTCATCCCTCAAAGCTACCCATCCTTCTTCTACTGTATTTCTTTCCCCCATTCCTGTCAATTATTCCCTTATGCTCTCCCTGAAACTCTGTACAACCTCTGGTTCTTTTAGTTTATCCATGTCTCATCTCCTTAAATTCCCACCTTTTTGCAGTTTCTTCAGTTTTAATCTACAGGTCACAACCAATAGATTGTGGTTAGAGTCCACATCTGCCCCTGGAAATGTCTTAAAATTTAAAATCTGGTTCCTAAATCTCTGTCTTACCATTATATAATCTATCTGAAACCTGCCAGTATCTCCAGGCTTCTTCCATGTATACAGCCTTCTTTTATGATTCTTGAACAAAGTGTTACCTATGATTAAGTTGTGCTCTGTGCAAAATTCTACCAGGCAGCTTCCTCTTTCATTTCTTTGCCCCAGTCCATATTCACCTACTACGTTTCCTTCCCTCCCTTTTCCTACTACCGAATTCCATTCACCCATGACTATTAAATTTTCATCTCCCTTCACTATCTGAATAATTTCATCATACATTTCTTCAATTTCTCCGTCATCTGCAGAGCTAGTTGGTATATAAACTTGTACTACTGTAGTAGGTGTGGGCTTCGTATCTATCTAGGCCACAATAATGCGTTCACTATGCTGTTTGTAGTAGCTTACCCGCATTCCTATTTTCCTATTCATTATTAAACCTACTACTGCATTACCCCTATTTGATTTTGTCTTTATAACCCTGTAGTCACCTGACCAAAAGTCTTGCTCCTCCTGCCACCGAACTTCACTAATTTCCACCATATCTAACTTTAAACTATCCATTTCCCTTTTTAAATTTTCTAACCTACCTATCCGATTAAGGGATCTGACATTCCACGCTCCAATCCGTAGAACGCCAGTTTTCTTTCTCCTGATAACGACATCTTCTTGAGTAGTCCTCTCCCGGAGATCCGAATGGGGGACTATTTTACCTCTGGAATATTTTACCCAAGAGGACGCCACCATCATTTAATCATACAGTAAAGCTGCATGCCCTCATGAAAGATTACGGCCATAGTTTCCCCTTGCTTTCAGCCGTTCGCGGTACCGGCACAGCAAGGCCGTTTTGGTTATTGTTACAAGGCCAGATCAGTCAATCATCCAGACTGTTGCCCCTGCAACTACTGAAAAGGTTGCTTCCCCTCTTCAGGAACCACACGTTTGTCTGGCCTCTCAACAGATACCCCTTCGTTGTGGTTGAACCTACGGTACGGCTATCTGTATCGCTGAGGCACGCAAGCCTCCCCACCAACGGCAAGGTCCATGGTTCATGGGGGGATAGGCGCTTGCAGAATGGCAGTAAACAAAAGCACAGTCCTCGGGCAGGGCAGTGATGACCCACAAATCTGCCCGATCTCACGCGTGTTGACAGGCAGCACACAGCTGTGACTCCTGCAGTGCTGGAACGTGCGGACACTCTCATTCGAAGGCATCGACGCAGCACAATCAAACGGCTCGCTGCTCAAATGGTCTTCTCTGTTGGTAGTGTTAAACGCTCGTCCGCCAGTTGGGGTGCTCAAGGGCGTGAGGCCACTGGGTTCCTCATCGCCTAACAAAAGACCAGTAAGAGCAACGATGCACTATCTGTGTTGAGCGGCTTGCGCCTCAAGAGGCTAATCGTTACAATCTGCTGTCGATTAAACATGATTTCATCACTTCGGACCGGAAAAGACTGTGTAGCGCCACACAACCTCTCCTCTGAAGAAAAAGTTCAAAGCCGCAAAGCTCAGTCGGAAAGTCACGTCGAACACCTTCCGGGACTCTTTGATGTCTTCTCTCATAATGCAATGATCAGTTCTGAAGATTATTGTGCTATTGTGCTACCAGAAAGAAAATTGAAGAAACGACTTCAGCGTTTTCGTCGCCACAAAAATGCAAACAAACTTCCCCTTCTCCATAACAATGGAAAACCTCATACAAATCTGCACACGGGGTCGCCGAGCGGTTCTAGGCGCTACAGTCTGGAACCGCGTGACCGCTACGGTCGCAGGTTCGTATCCTGCCTCGGGCATGGATGCTTGTGATGTCGTTAGGTTAGTTAGGTTTAAGTAGTTCTATGTTCTAGGGGACGGATGGCCGCAGCAGTTAAGTACCATAGCGCTCAAAAAAAACAAAAAACAAAAAAAAAAAAAACTGTACACCCGAGGGGAGCTCACAAAACTACATTGGACTGTTCTTCCCCGTCCAGAATGAGATTTTCACTCTGCAGCGGAGTGTGGGCTGATTTGAAACTTCCTGGCAGATTTAAACTGTGTGCCCGACCGAGACTCAAGCTCGGGACCTTTGCCTTTCGCGGGCGAGTGCTCTATCATCTGAGCTAGCGAAGCACGACTCACGCCCGGTACTCACAGCTTTACTTCTGCCAGTATCCGTCTCCTACCTTCCAAACTTTACAGAAGCTCTCCTACGAACATTGCAGAACTAGCACTCCTGAAAGAAAGGATATTGCGGAGACATGGCTTAGCCACAGCCTGTGGGATGTTTCCAGAATGAGATTTTCATTCTGCAGCGGGGTGTGCGCTGATACAGTAGAAGATGGTAGAGCACTTGCCCGCGAAAGGCAAAGGTCCCGAGTTCGAGTCTCGGTCGGGCACACATTTTTAATCTGCGAGGAAGTTTCTTCCCCGTCCACCCTACAGCCTGAATCTCCCGCCTTCCGACCTCCGTTTGTTTGGCCCAATGAAGGATGTACTTCCGCGGAGCAGCACGTGGATGATGGCGAGGTTATTGACGCAAAACGTTGGCATCGACGTAGTAGTAAATAACATAGTGTATTGAAATCCCGCATGAAACCAACCCGCTTCCAGAAAAAAAGTGTTGCATTACTTATTGAAACCCGCTAGTGATAAATGTGCTTGGAAGAAGCATTTTGCTTCCTTTTTCACCCACTCATGTTGAAAGAAGGTCGTTTTGTCAAAAGCACCTTCTGTTCATCGAGCGCCAGTGCTATGCTTAAGCTCATCTCGTGGTTTATACGTTGACGTCGCTGTCCCTAAGTCACGGGGTCCCGGGTTTGATTCCTGGCCGCGTGGACATTTTTCTCCTCTTGGGAACTTGGTGTTTGTATTGTCCTCAGCATTTCATGTCATTATCACCGACGCTCAGGTCGCCGAAGGGTATACAAAACCCTATTTTCAACGTAATCCCTGTTAAATGCGACGGCCTTGCGGCACCTTACTAGGAGGGCCTGTATATTCGCATAGTGACACGCTACTGGTTGAGCTCGGAGCCAGTCCTGCTGCACCAGTAACCTCCCCTTACCCACGTACTGCTTCCAACAGAGTGCATCCTTCATTGAACCAAATAGGTGGTCCTTTGTTGCTCTTTACGGTCTCTTGTTAGGTGGCGCGGAAACCAGCGAGCACACGTCTTTGAGTACCCCAACTGGTGGACGAATGTGTCAGCATGCGCAGGCGCGCTTCTTTCCGTCCCTTTACGACGAACCTGCACCTACCTGTGAACATTGTCTCAGCAGATCATCAGCAGGAAAGCCGAGTGAAACCTACTGTACCTCGACGTGAACCAGGTAGCAATTTAAGTCACTAATCTACTTTTCGGGAGAAAGTTTTCATATAAAATTAAAGGTTGGAAATTTTGTCCTGAATTAGAATATTCTGAAACTTAGGTGAACAAGTATCACTGCCAAGCCTGTGCTAGTCTTAACACAGTCATTCATAATCCCTTTCACTCACGTTAGCAAGTTTATGGTGTTGCATTTCCCGAAAACGTAATAGCTACAAAAATACTGATTGTATTTGATTGAGAATGCTCTCCAAATATTAAGTCTGTCGGTACCAAATGCAGTCAAAGTTCTTAGCCACCGATCTGCTCAATACCCCACGCAGAGTATATGTGTTTTCTCGTCACAAAATACGCTTAAAATTCCGAAATTTCTACATACACATCGGGATAATTATGCCGTCACTTTCCAACACTTTTGATGTATGAAACACTGCTATATCCGGCAACTTATCATTTCCATCGGAACTACTACTGCACACGTCCGATCTGTTTCATGGCTAGGCTTCGACTCTTCTCTAGAATACTCTGTCTTCTCTACCAGCAGGGAAAGGCGCGCGAAGAATATTGCTTTACCATTGGTCAGTTTATTCAACAGCCAATAGTAAAACAACATTCTCCCGCGTTAGTACGCGCTTTTCATCAATAATCAATTGCAAAATAGTAAACCTAGCGACTGCACTTTTTACCGACGTAACTATCTAATATGCTGAAGTTTTGCTTACGCATAAAGTTATTTACTATTTTTATTTATACCTGAATTAACTTTCCCTTTACCATAAACTTACTTTACAAATCTATTCTACAAAAATCCCCTTTGTCCATATCCATACTTCTACGAAATGTTCCCACACTAAATCCTGCCCCGTAACTCGTTAAACAATTATCTTCATATTAACATTAATCCACACTCACGCATCATTCATACTGCTAAAACACATTTATAACATTTTACATACACAAAAGGACATAATAACACTTTATGAAAATACTAGAATAGTTTATGAAAAACATTCTATTACTTTAGTGCACTCTACTGGGCACAATCGAAACTAAATCAGTCCCCTATCCAATACTGTTCTCTATCGGCTGACACATAAACTAGGTGTGCATCCAGTGTCGTGTCACCATGTGTCACTATCCAGCTCTGAGACACATCTCCCACTTAACCGCCTCCAAGGCACTACGCCTCAAGCACTATCAACAAAATGGTTCAAATGGCTCTAAGCACTATGGGACATAACATCTGAGGCCATCAGTCCCTTTGACTTAGGACTACTTAAACCTAACTAACCTAAGAAAGTCACACACATTCATGCCCGAAGCAGTATTCGAACCTGTGACCGTAGCAGCTGCGCGGTTCCGGACTGAAGCGCCTAGAACCGCTCCGCCAGAGCGGCCGGCCACTATCAACAGAGACTTCCAATTGACAGGCAGATGTTTGATTGTGATTTGTCGATCACCTCGAATGAGAGTGTTAGTACGTTCCAGCGTTGCAAGAGTTACAGCCATCTGCAGGTGGCTGGTATGTGGGAGATGGGACAGGTTTGCGCGACCTCGTTGCGATGATGACAGATGCCTTATCTAACGACTCACCGTGCTTTTGTTCACTGCTGGCCCTCTACAGACATTCTGCAAGTGGCATTGGGTAATTGCGAATCTCTTTTTTTCCTGCCAAAAGAAACTCAATAACATTGCTCCGTTACAGACGCCATTTTGAAAACTGCATATAGAGTCGCCACTTCTCGGAACTTCATGGAATTATTGGGGCTGAAGTGGGAATATTCCAAGACGTCCCACAGCAAATGCTGCATTTTTTCAAGCGAAATTGACCGAGAAAAAGTGACGCATTGCATTACTTATTGAACGCCACTTGCAGAAAGATTCGCACCAGGCAGCCTGACAGCCCAAATGGGATTTCTCGGTCAATAATGCTAGGAGCAGCGAGAAGTAGATTAGAGTTTAACGTACTGTTGACAATGAGGTCATTAGAGACGGAGCACAAGATTGGATTAGGGAAGGACCGAGAAAGAAATCGACAGTGCGCTTTCAGAGGAACTATCACAGTATTTACTTTAAGCGTTTTAGGCAAATCACGGAAAATCTAACAGGATAATCGGACGCGGATTTAAACCATCGTCCTCCCGAATGTGATGCCAGTGTGCTAACCACACGCTACCTCACTTGGAGTTAATAATGCTGTACGATCAATTGATACCTGTCAACTCATAGACGGTCAGTCACCATTCGTCCCTGTCTGAGGGAACAGTACATGTTTGCCATCTCTTGCAGCAACACCGGAGCTATGACTCTCGCCGGCCAATCAGCATGTGGCGTGCATAGTTCAGTTGGTCGCCTCATGTATACGCTGAAACAAAAATGCGGCATTCTCGAGGACAAGGTCATTGACAAGTGATGTGACGGGTGGATCATCAATGTAGGAGCGTATGATAACAAATTCAGACCAAATGCACTATGTGCCACAGTAAAGAGCGCCCAAACAGTCTCATCAGTACAAGGTGTACCTCGTCTGGCAGCACCCCTGGCGTGTGTTCTCGAATGCAAACTATAATAACGGAGCCGAACGCCATTGTACGATAGATTATCCCGGCCATATTGCACCTTTTATTGCAATTAGGCAACGTTTTGTTCAGGCTCTGGAGAAGGAAAAAGTTCCGGCTTCACCATGTCCCATCAGTGTTCAGTTGGCAGGTAATCTAGTGATCTTACTGGTCATGGTAGCTGTTTTAGACGACGAAGAGCTCTTGCGTTGCAGCAGCCGTCTGTGGATCTGCATTGTCCTACTGGAAAAGCACATCGCTTTTCCAACGAAGAAGTGGCGCTGTCATTGGGATAACAACCTCACCAATGTGACAGGCACTAGTGACTTTACAAGACAGAAACACCAAATTTACCAAGCAGAAATACCAAATGTAACCAAGAGTTGTAGGTGATGGTCAGCCACACCATGTAGCTGGGGACTCGTGCGTCGCTAGATACTCTGGAATAGATCACTCACGAGGTCTACGCCAGACATGTGTATATCCGTCGCTCGCATATAAGCAGAATATACTATCATCACTGAAAACAGCAGATCGCCATTCCATTTTCTAGTCTACTCTTTCACGAACACGAAAGTGGCCGTTCTTGGCGATGTCTCCGTGTCAGTGGTAGACTATGCAGAGAAACACGTGATCTTAGTTCTGCTGCAAGGATACGATTCCCAATGGTCCCTGATAATAAAGCAGGTGCAACATGTGCCCAGATTTCTTCTTGAATGCTTTTCGATCAGCCACCACTGGTCGCACATTGCGTCTATCTAGACATGTGTCTGTACTACGCGGATGTCCTGAACCTCCTCTACGGATGTTGGATGCTCTACAGGCCACTGCTGAAAGGAACGACGCGCCAGCGACACAAAGTGCCTAATGTGCTGTAATCCGTCGAAATCTCCTTCCAGTTTTTCCCAGATGCACAATTTAAAAGGCTGAAGTTCTTCAACAGGAGTACGTATTCATCGACGGTGCTTGGTTGCACCCTAGAATAAACGTTGCAAACATTGTTCACCTGCAGAATCAAAACAGCGCATAGGCTGGCCTCCTCAGCATCCTCTGATCGCCGATGACGGAGACAAACTAATCACTACCACTGCAACCCCTTCAGTGTGCTGATATTACGCCCTGGTGCCACTGAACACAGTCTTTGACGATACTGTGTTTTTTTTTTCGGCGCCGCAGTTCCAAGTACAAAGCACTTTCGTCTCGTTCCTCAAATTGGGCATCTCGTTCCTCAAATTGGGCAGCACGCTACAGTAAAAATTTTCAGACGTATTGTACGTACGCAATGGGCGCACTCGACCAGTAACTTCCAACAGAATGATGAGGTTGCAGCAATCTGCGAGTATGCTGTTGCTTTCACATGGTTGTAAATCGCAATAGTGTCGAAGATAAAATCGTGACCTTTTTCAAGTGTCTTTTGCACGTGGACTTGCCCCGTGCAGAATGTCGTGTCTTTGGTCTCATCGTCAGTGCCTTTAGAACACGGTGACCATCCGTAAATTCAAATGATTTACGAACATATTCTCTCTCTCCCAAGTCTATTTCGAAGTATTTTGCAAAATCATTTTTACGTAAGTTTGTGCCATGACTTTCAGAAGAGATGCAAAGTGTTGTGATTCGAAGTCTGTTCACGTATTAATTCATACTGCGTTTTTCATATATTTGGGCTTCGTAAATTCTTTATCTTCCTTGCCTTCATTCATAAATTCTACTATGTGTGCCTTATATACACCTTTAAATACTAAGTACTTCTTTCCTACTAAACGTGCTCCAAACACTTCTTTACAATTTGCTCGTGGGCTACGCTACTCATGCTTACAGTTCTTGCATTGATATTCCGTGAGAGCTCTATTTCAAATTCTGAAATTGGCAGGGGTAAAATATAGGTAGCGAAAGACTATTTACGATTTGTATAGAAACCAAATGGCAGTTATAAGAGTTGAGGGGCATGAAAGGGAAGCAGTGGTTGGGAAGGGAGTGAGACAGGGTTGTAGCCTCTCACCGATGTTATTCAATCTGTGTATTGAGGAAGCAGTGAAGGAAACAAAAGAAAAATTCGGAGTAGGTATTAAAATCCATGGAGAAGAAATAAAAAGTTTGAGGTTCGCCGATGACATTGTAATTCTGTCAGAGACGGCAAAGGACTTGGAAGAGGAGATAAACGGAATGGACAGTGTCTTGAAAGGAGGATATAAGATGAACATCAACAAAAGCAAAAGGAGGATAATGGAATGTAGTAGAGTTAAGTCGGTTGACGTTGAGGGTATTAGATTAGGAAATGAAACACTTAAATTAGTAAAGGAGTTTTGCTATTTGGGAAGCAAAATAACTGATGATGGTCGAAGTAGAGAGGATATAAAATGTAGACTGGCAATGGCAAGGAAAGCGTTTCTGAAAAAGAGAAATTTGTTAACATCGAGTATAGATTTAAGTGTCAGGAAGTCGTTTCTGAATGTATTTGTATGGAGTGTAGCCATGTATGGAAGTGAAACATGGACGATAAATAGTTTAGACAAGAAGAGAATAGAAGCTTTCGAAATGTGGTGCTACAAAAGAATGCTGAAGATTAGATGGGTAGATCACATAACTAATGAGGAGGTATTGAATAGGATTGGGAAGAAGAGAAGCTTGTGGCACAACTTGACTAGAAGAAGGGATCGGTTGGTAGGACATGTTCTGAGGCATCAAGGGATCATCAATTTAGTATTGGAGGGCAGCATGGAGGGTAAAAATCGTAGAGGGAGACCAAGAGATGAATACACCAAGCAGATTCAGAAGGATGTAGGTTGCAGTAGGTACTGGGAGATGATGAAGCTTGCACAGGATAGAGTAGCATGGAGAGCTGCATCAAACCAGTCTCAGGACTGAAGACCACAACAAGATTCCGTGAGAACTTTTCAACAACCTGTGTAAGGCTACGCTAGCGCAGTTCTTCGAGATATACGGCGGTGGAGACAGCGTAATCGCAAACAATAATGTTTTCTCCGCACAACCTCTCTATCTTTAAGTTATTAGTTAGTGTGGGCAACAATTGGGAAACAGATTGGTCGTACACCCATCGAGCCTATAATGTGCTTTTTAGTACATGTTGAGGTTGTGTGACCGGGACTTTACCAGGATGGGGGAAATGATGTGAAAGACTAGCATCATTTATCCTTTTGACAACAAACATTTCTTTTTCAACGTGAATTTCTAAGTTAATTTCCCGGGTTAAATTTACTTACTTGAAAAGCATCCAAAATAGTGACTAACAGTTCCATATTTAATGGCCTTAAGCAAAATGCAAGAAGACAAGACTTTAACAGTATTGGGCTTTAAAAAAAATAAATGTTAAAAGATTTAAATAAACCGGCAGACAATTGATATTGAGTGCTAGATGAATTTCTGCAAGGGAGCTCAAAGCCAAGACATGAGGCAGACCCGTAAAAGATAAAAAAAATTAACTAGCTAAAAACACATAACATTTCGCTTTACGTCTTAGACACAAAGGGTTTACAACTAATAATTTAACATAAAATATAAATCAAGGTTACAATATTTACAGAGTGACACAGAAAAACGGTAATATTTCCACAGTCCAATAAAACTAGAAGTGATGAAGGAAAGAAATTGCATCCATTGTACGTTACAACTTTGCCATTGACGAAACACTGATGGCATTTATCATTTTTTTTTAAATTACGTCCTCTAGATGGCGTCCTCCTGTACGAATACATTCCCGCAATCTGCTGTGAGATTCCTCATTGACCGCGCAACGTCTCAGCTGGGATACTATAAATTGCATCCCGAATTCTCTGTTTTATCTCATCCAGGGTTCTTCGTCGAGTCGTGTAGACTTTGCTCTTGAGGCAGCCCCACAAGAAAAAAATCACAAATCGATAAATCTGGCGATCTAGGAGGCCAGGGAATGTTACCGAATCGTGGGCTCACACAGTTGCCAAACAGTTCTCGCACATATGCTATTGACTGCCGTGCAGTGTGTGGCGTCGCCCTGTCCTGTTGAAATCAGGCATCTTGAACGTTTGGAAAGTTGTTCAACGCAAGTGTAATGAAAGTTCGTGACATCTCCACGTATCGATCGGTATTGGCAGTTATTGTGTCTCCCTGTTCATTTGCGAAAAAATACCGTCCGATAATCCCATGTGATGAAATACCACACCACACTGCCACTTAACTAGCGTGTAAAGGGCGCTTATGGACGTCATTAAGATTTGTGTTTGCCCAGTGACAGTAGTTATGTTTATTCACATAACCTGTGAAATAAAAATGTGCCTCATATGACATTCACAACTTGTTTACAAATTCATCGACATTGTTTATTTTCGTTACCATTTGTTCAAATGGTTCAAATGGCTCTACGCACTATGGGACTTAACATCGGGGGTAATCAGTCCCCTAGACTTAGAACTACTTAAACCTAACTAACCTAAGGACATCACACACATCCATGCCCGAGGCAGGATTCGACCGTAGCAGCGGCGCGGCTCCGGACTTAAGCGCCTAGAACCGCTCGGCCACAGCGGCTGGCCTATCATTTGTTGACAGAATCCTAATCGTATCCGTACTTCAGTTGTTGCATCATCTGTAGTTTGTACAGATGAAATTTTAATTCAAGATGAAGAATTCTGTGAACTCTCCCGGGACATTCCAACCACTGCTGCTTGCTTACGGATCGAGTGCCATGGGCTCCGTAAGACAGACTCGCGTACATCAATGCTCGCTGGAGAACTTACGCTTCTTGGTCGTCCCGTCGGTTTGTTCTTCAGGGCAGGTAGTCTCTTCAAAGTTATTACTCCAACTTTTTACAATGTGTTTCGACGGACCGGCATCATGGCGTCCTAAATTATAAAAACGTCGGAACACCCTCTGCGCCGTTACCAAACTATCAGTGTTTATATAAAACATTTTTCTGGCTAATGTGCGCTGTTGTCTGTTCCACTGATCCACGATAACTGAATTGGCGGACTGTTTACTCGCTAACAGTGCTGCCACCTGCCCATGGCTGCCAGTAATCATTTGAGGGCGCGGTGGTCTCGCGGTTCTAGGCGCGCAGTCCGGAACCGTGCGACTGCTACGGTCGCAGGTTCGAATCCTACCTCGGGCATGGATGTGTGTGATGTCCTTAGGTTAGTTAGGTTTAAGTAGTTCTAAGTTCTAGGGGACTGATAACCACAGCAGTTGAGTCCCATAGTGCTCAGAGCCATTTGAATCACTAATCATTTCAAACATTTCCGTTATTCTGTGTCACCCTGTATTAAACAGAACAATAACATTAAAGGGAAAATTCCCTGTGCAAAGCCAATTAATCTGATAAAGACCTCTTGACCAACAGCTAAATTTCATTTACAATGCAAGTCAGATAACGTAAGATTCTTATCCTGGCACAGATAATCAGGACACGCGACTGCAAACAAATAGCTAGCAGCGTTATGAAATGATCGAGAGCCGTCCACACGGCCGCAAGCAAGCCAGGCCCACGCCGCAAGAAGCCGCGACACGAAACGCTCTCCTGGCAACGTAGTTGGTGCTGTCAACAAATACCGAACATAAATGTCTCACTGAATTACACTGCAACCGAACATTGTTGTTTAACCATCATTGGGCTTGTAGAACATTTCCAATTAGGTCATGTGCGGTAGAAAATAAGCCTCCCTAAAGACGTAAGGTGTAAAAGAGAACTACTAAAAAGCGAGCTGTAAATTCTTCCAGGAAGGAATGTAAATAATAACTCGTTAAGGTGTTACCATTAGCTGGAGGTCATAAAGCGCAAAACTTAGAGGACTGGATAGTAATAATATCAGAGAGCACACCAGCTTCTAAAATATAATGAAAACAAATACAGGGTGTCTCAAGAAGGACATTACAACTTTGAAAATTCATATAAAATAATTCATAGTATCTACAGATGTGCGTTTTGTGTCAATTTGAAAGGAAGTACATTACGTTTCCTCTCGCGTGGTTCGATAGAGCCGAATCGTACTGCAAGGAGCGCCAGTGGCAGTTGCGTTCAAGATGACTGCCTTCACCGAACCGGAGCGTGCTAGCTGTGTGTTTTGGTTTGAAGAATCGAATTCGGCGACAACAGTTCAGCGTAATTTCCGTACCAAGTACGCTGAAGGTCATCCTGGTAGGCCTACAATTTATGAGTGGCATAAATGTTTTGTAGACACAGAGTGCTCGGTAAGACATGGAATGTCATCAGGTCGTCCAAGTACATCTGACGATGTTGAGCGAGTGAGACAAAGTTTTGTCAACAGCCCTACGAAATCGGTCCGGCGTACATCTCTCGAACTGCATATCCCACATACGACTGTTTGGCGTCTATTGAGAAACCATTCGCATTTGAAACCTTACAGATTGGCGCTCGTACTAGCAATAAAGGAAACTGATAATATTGCTCGCAAGAGCTTTTGTGCGGATATGTTAAATCGATTACATGAGGATGAACATTTCATGGACAAAATCATCTTTTCTGACGAGACGACTTTTTACTTAAGTGGCAAGATTAACGAACATAACTGTAGGATTTGCGTCAGTGAAAACATAGCAACATGTTCGTGATAGGCATAAACTGAACGTTTTTTGTGCAATGAGCAAGAACAAACCGTACGGCCCCCTTTTCTTTAGTGAGAGAACCATCAAAGTGATAGTGTACCTGAGTATGTTACAACAATTTTTGATACCACAGATCAATGAGGATGATCAATAACGAAATATTTACTTCATGCAAGATGGTGCACCACCCCACTACCTGGTTAACATCCGGCATTTTCTCAGTGACCACATTCCAGGTCAATAAATTGGCCGTGATGGGCCAATTGAATGCCTCCACTTTCGCCAGACCTGACACCACTCGATTTTGTTCATGGGGTTATCGTGTTTGTACCTCCTGTGCCGGTTTCTCTAACAGAACTTAGAGCAAGAATGTAAGCCGCCACTGAGCAAGTTACACATACAATGCTAGAGCGAGTTTGGGAAGAAATTGACTTCCGATGGGATGTGTGCAGGATAACCCATGGAAGCCACATTGAACATCCTTAGTTTAAGGCAGAAAAACTTGATGTGTTTCCCTACAAAACAACACTAAACCCAGATTTATATCTTGTTTCAATAAATTTATATGAATTTTTAAACTTGTAAAGTCCTTTTTGAAACTGCGGTGTTCCTAAAGACCTCTTCTGGCGCAGATCTAGCGGTCCATTTTGAAGCCTACCCGGGCAGCGACAACCGCACAAGAGAGTAATACGCGCCGTCCGACGAGACGCCAGGTAGAAGCTGTCGAGAGTGGGAAGGTGAAATGAGCATCCACGGCTCACTGTACAGCATGAGGTTCGCAGTTAATGTTGTGGCTCAGCACTCAGTTACTTCCGAGTAGTATCTCCTCTCCTCCTCCTTTCGTTCAGCTCTGTGGAAGCTTTGCGTCTCCAGACCCCAAAGTCGGACTGTATTATTAGTGGGTCATATTCAGTGTCTGGTGGTATATGTCAGAGCGTAAAACTGTATGAACACACAAGTCGTCTCTAAAGGAGTGGTAGGCTTACAATGTCACAATGAAGTTTCGTTATCATCAGTTTTAGTCTTCTTTACCTACCTGCAGGAGGGTTTGTGTTCTGTGTTTGCAAAAACAGATATAATGTCTGAAGGGATGCCGCAATCACTGGTTATACAATGTTACTAATAATCCGTCTTGTTTGCAAAAATGTTTATTCACATGGGCGGTTTCGGTTCCTCTAGAACCAACTTCAGATCTGCAAATTCGGTTACAGGAGTAACCTGTCGACACACAGCAACCTTGCGGATCTGGAGATGGTTCTAGAGGAACCGAGACCGGTCATGTGAATAAACATTTTTGCAATCAGGACGGATTATAAGTAACCTTGTGTTCCGTGTGTTTGATCATGGCACCTACCTGTGAGAAAAAGATCCTTAAAGTTACACGTATATGCCACATACACACCTACACACATATCTAAACATTCATGGTGGTGTCTGATTGTAGTATATAGTGTCTCCCTACCACTTTCGCGCAACGACGCTCTGGGCGTGTTTTTTAGGGAATTAACTAGTTTGAACCTGGGACCTGCTGCTGGTAAGGAGACGCCAGACCACACATGACATGTAGAATTCAGAAGAGTTCAGTGAGACTAGCGATGATATAACCAAATACTTAATGATTTCAGCGTCAGCTCCTCTGCACTCCCTGTAAAAGAATCTTAATACTAACTAAATTTAGTGGATAAGGTTCAAGTCTTTCCTATTTTTAGTTAGCTGGTAAAATAACGTCGAAAAAGCAGTTAAGTTTACCATTGGAAATTTATTCTAATCACAAAACATCGTTTATAAATTGCACTATTGATAAAAGGAAATGTTTTAATACAGGATGGTAAAAACCAACAGCGTTCAACAAAAATGTGAACGAATATTCCCTAAATGGGTTTCCAAGTTCTACAATCGATCGAAGGATGACCTATGCCATATCACATCTATAATCTAGGTTTAATTTAAGTTTCACAAAAGAAAAAACTATCAAAATGGTCTACAGTGACCCTCAATTATCTTTAATTACTTATTTAACTTGTCGTAAATTACAGTGGCTGATGTGGCTTCTCAATAACTATATAAAAGAAAAATCATCGCGTTTCAGATCTGTTCTTCAAGTGGCGAATGTTAACACCATGAGTTTTAATTAACGATCACCATTAGTATTACGCAAAAAGGGGTGTAACAGATGAGACTCCTGCAGTTCTGAGTGAAGCCTTATGCGCTCAAAAATGCGGCATCGCGTGCGTTCATTACCTTGTCGGTGTTTAAGCAGCGTCAGGGCGGCAGCGGCCGGCGCAGCAGCCATCCAGCTCGCCGTCTCGGAACCAACTCTACTCCAAATTCTCCTTACTACAATTTACCGAAGTTAGTTTAAAAAAGCTATCTGGCTGTGTTTTCATCTGACCAATCAGGGTCTCAATGTTAACCTTACGCTCCGCCTACAAAAATTCTGTCTATCCAATGGGAAACGTTATACTTTTCGTGGTGGGGCAATGTTTTTAAAGTTTGCAACGTAACAGAGACGCTAAAAAGTCTCACGCTAAAACCTGCAGCTAGTGTGGTCCTTTTAGCGTTATCGTGAGATCTATACTGCTCTTCTGGAGGGCTCTATCTTTTAACATGGGCTGGGGAGTGATCCTAATGTAACAGACACGCGAAAAAGTCTCACGCTAAAACTTGCGGGTGGTAGTGGCCCTTTTGTGTTATCGTAAGATCTATACTGCTTTTCTTGAGGGCTCTAGCTTTTAACATGGGCTGGGGGTTGTCCTTGACATACCTGAGACGCGAAAAATCCTGACGTTAAAACGTGCGGGTTGTATAGTTGTACAGGTAGGCTCGCAGCGTGGGTGCCCAGCCCCTCTCTTTCCTAGCTTAACACGGTTCTGCTCTCGGCTTCTGTCCTCGTTTCTCCCCTCGGAACTGCGTCTGCCTCACGGTGGGGAGGTACGACATGCATTTAGGCATTCTTGTGTTAGTCTGTGGTATTCCATTTGCTCACTCGTTACTCGTATTACTTTGGTTAATTTAATGTCACGATTTATTCGGAGCTATGTGACGTACTACTGGATTTGCTTATCATGTCAGGGTTTTCATGTAAGGTGTTGGATTTGCCTGACACCTTACACATACTTTGCAAAAAATGGTTCAAATGGGTCTGAGCATTATGACACTTAACATCTGAGGTCATCAGTCCCATAGAACTTAGAACTACTTAAACCTAACTAACCTCAGGACATCACACACATCCTTGCCCGAGGCAGGATTCGAATCTGCGACCATAGCGGTCCCGCGGTTCCACAGTCAAGCGCCTAGAACCGCTCGGCCACAACGGCCGACCATACTTTGCACAAACATAGAAACAACAAGTTGCTTCCCCGCAGTCAGTCACCCCAGTGACCAACTCATCAAGAGCCTAAGCCATTAAAGTTTACGAACTGAAAATAAGGAAAATTACTAACACGTTATACAATCTAGAATGCAACACTAAACTGTCAACTTCTTTTACAGTACTTCCAACTAAATTTGTATTCTCTCACATATAAAATACAAAAACACTTGAATGCACAAACATTGTTAAAAATATTTCCGATCTGATTTGTATTGAAACGAGTTTAGCATCAACTTCCACAAATCTGAAAAATTCTTTACAGCATAAATTTAAATTTGTTACAACTGCAGTTCAGCTTAAATAAGTTCAGAAGAACTCCAGTGTCTCACACCTGTCCACTTATTTTTAATAATTGAAATCACTCTATGTGGGATTTATTTCAAATTCTCTACACTAATTCCTTTGCATTTAAAACCACATAACACAAATATCAATTTCTTGCTAGGATTACCAGCAAGACTGACTTTATCGTTTACAATTTCTGTGACACTGCAGGATTCATCATACAGTTCATTTTCATTTACATCAAATTCAAGATATCGTAAAACATCTTTTAGCTTACTGGTACCAGTTTCTTTGGTTAGGCAAAGACGAAGAAGATAATTAATCTGCATATTCTGTGAAATTCAAAAATGCAAGAGTAATTATGAATGTAATGTGGAAAAAAAATCCAGTGAAATTATTACCTGTTGATTTTTTTAACATTTCTTTCTGTCAGATTCAAAACTGTGCGTGTCATGCTTAAAACAATCCTGCTTTCTCTGGCATATTTTCCAAGGAATTTCCTTTACGGCAATGTAAGTTTTCTTAATACTCAGATGTGAATTTTCTATGTACTTTGAACTCTTGAGAAACATATTTCCAGTGTGAGAAAAAAAACTAAACTAGGTCTGCAGAATAAAGTACTTTCCAGATTCATCACCATCATTATTAAGTTAAAATCTTAAACAAGATTCTGAATTCAACAACTATTCGGCAGTAAGCTTTAAAAGAACGCAAATGTTTGACTGATTTTGTCAACCTCTACAAGATCACTAAAATGCTTAGACCATAAGTAGATTTGGAAGGATAGAGTATGTAGCAAACAACGAGACGTCTCATCTCATCTGGAGAACTCGCTCACATGATGGTGCCGATTCAGAGTTCCAGACACCGAGCGAGGTGGCGCAGTGGTTAGCACACGGTTCAATCCCGTCTCCGGCCATCCTGATTTAGGTTTTCCGTGATTTCCCTAAATCGCTTCAGGCAAATGCCGGGATGGTTCCTTTGAAAGGGCACGGCCGATTTCCCTCCCCATCCTTCCCTCACCCGAGCTTGCGCTCCGTCTCTAATGACCTCGTTGTCGACGGGACGTTAAACACTAAGATCCTCCTCCTCCAGAGTTCCAGGGGGTGCGTCAGTCATCTGTCCTACTGACCTTTATAACAACAAGGCTCTGGCAGCCGGGTGATTCCGACTGCGCGCAGACTCAAAGTTTTACCTGCTCTTTCTTGGTGTGATCAATTGCGTTTCGAAATACGTCAAATGCATGTAGTGGTCAAGTTTTGAATCAAGTCAACTGGCTGTAGAGGAAAACAAGAGGTGGTAGTACCGCATTTTCCTTAGCATTTTCCTTCCCATTTTTGTCTGAACAACGGCGTCAATAAAATAATATATATGTGGACGTGCACTCTGGAAATTAAGATCGAAAGTGCTGTGAAATGCTTCACTGGGAGTAATTGTTCTTTCGGAACTAACAGTATTGGAAACCAGAAATTTTTGGAAACACACATTCTATGAAGCTCGTCAATCTACAAACCAGCACAATATGTCTTCAACAAAAGCACCCACCCTTAACTTCGTCGGGAGAGGCGAGAGAGCGGGGAGGGGGGAGAGAAACTTTGTGTACAGTTACTTGGAAATCAGACGGAATGACTGACATTTCGAACTTAATAATCATATCGTCATAAGCATTTACGATTCACTTAATACTTTTACGTATGTAACAGCTGTTTATTAGGCAACAAACAAAATACTAAGCGGATGTACCGACCGTCGTTTGAAACATTAATTGCAAATAATTGATAAAAGTTTGCGACAGTAGTCGAAAGCACCGTTAACAATATTTTTTCGCAATCAGAAAGCAGTCGTAAACTACTTTCAATGGAAAAACATAAGATATTAAATTTTGGAGGCGCTGATGAGAAGTCTATTTTCTTTTTTAATATTTAAAATAGATATTGTCTGCAAAACTTATTAATTTGATTTAATGTTTTCGGTAATAACGGCAAAATAGACTTTCTGGGCCGATACATACATTTTTATGTTAGTAACATCTTTGCTGGAAATATGGAATGCAGTGGAGATAGTGACTGATGATAACAGTGCTACCAACAGTTCAATGTAAACATTTCCAAGTAGCAAAAACACCACTTGCGCACAGTCGAGCTGTTAATGACATATCTAATAGTGCGCAGTCGACCTGTTTACAGAAGTAATACTGAAATTGCTCGCGCGCAGCTGGGTAAACAGTAAACCTTTTCACGTGCAATCGGTACCCACGCCTGGCAGCATCATAGCTTTGTTGTTTAAATGTATCCGTTGCGTGGGGCTCGCACCACCTGACTGAGGATACCAACGGACCGGAAAGAACCACTTCGATGTGGCACTTACTGGGACGAAAGTAAATTTGGGGAACAATTGAGTGAGGTGACTAGCTCTTCTGTCACTCAACAGTTATTACACTTAACTGGCTGATTTAAGTTTGGTAATCCAAAAATAAGCCTTTTTAATAAATTATTTCACTTGAAGTCGTTAAACGACCTGAATTCATTCCCCCATTTGACAGTATCCCACTAATTTGTATGTTTACGTTACCTATTTTTTAAAGAGAGGTGAGCGGCTAATGCCTCTTTAGCTGCAGTAGTAAACAAGAAAGGAAATAGAAGTAATCCACTGAATTATAGACCTGCACCACTGACGTCGATTTTTGGTAGGCTTTTAGAATTACACTCCTGGAAATTGAAATAAGAACACCGTGAATTCATTGTCCCAGGAAGGGGAAACTTTATTGACACATTCCTGGGGTCAGATACATCACATGATCACACTGACAGAACCACAGGCACATAGACACATGCAACAGAGCATGCACAATGTCGGCACTAGTACAGTGTATATCCACCTTTCGCAGCAATGCAGGCTGCTATTCTCCCATGGAGACGATCGCAGAGATGCTGGATGTAGTCCTGTGGAACGGCTTGCCATGCCATTTCCACCTGGCGCCTCAGTTGGACCAGCGTTCGTGCTGGACGTGCAGACCGCGTGAGACGACGCTTCATCCAGTCCCAAACATGCTCAATGGGGGACAGATCCGGAGATCTTGCTGGCCAGGGTAGTTGACTTACACCTTCTAGAGCACGTTGGGTGGCACGGGATACATGCGGACGTGCATTGTCCTGTTGGAACAGCAAGTTCCCTTGCCGGTCTAGGAATGGTACAACGATGGGTTAGATGACGGTTTGGATGTCCTGTGCACTATTCAGTGTCCCCTCGACGATCACCAGAAGTGTACTGCCAGTGTAGGAGATCGCTCCCCACACCATGATGCCGGGTGTTGGCCCTGTGTGCCTCGGTCGTATGCAGTCCTGATTGTGGCGCTCACCTGCACGGCGCCAAACACGCATACGACCATCATTGGCACCAAGGCAGAAGCGACTCTCATCGCTGAAGACGACACGTCTCCATTCGTCCCCCCATTCACGCCTGTCACGACACCACTGGAGGCGGGCTGCACGATGTTGGGGCGTGAGCGGAAGACGGCCTAACGGTGTGTGGGACCGTAGCCCAGCTTCATGGAGACGGTTGCGAATGGTCCTCGCCGATACCCCAGGAGCAACAGTGTCCCTAATTTGCTGGGAAGTGGCGGTGCGGTCCCCTACGGCACTGCGTAGGATCCTACGGTCTTGGCGTGTATCCGTGCATCGCTGCGGTCCGGTCCCAGGTCGACGGGCACGTGCACCCTCCGCCGACCACTGGCGACAACATCGATGTACTGTGGAGACCTCACGCAAACACGTGTTGAGCAATTCGGCTGTACGACCACCCGGCCTCCCGCATGTCCACTATACGCCCTCGCTCAAAGTATGTCAACTGTACATACGGTTCACGTCCACGCTGTCGCGGCATGCTACCAGTGTTAAAGACTGCGATGGAGCTTCGTATGCCACGGCAAACTGGCTGACACTGACGGCGGCGGTGCACTAATGCTGCGCAGCTAGCGCCATTCGACGGCCAACACCGCGGTTCCTGGTGTATCGGCTGTGCCGTGCGTGTGATCATTGCTTGTACAGCCCTCTCGCAGTGTCCGGAGCAAGTATGGTGGGTCTGACACACCGGTGTCAATGTGTTCTTTTTTCCATTTCCAGGAGTGTATATTATGTTTGAACATTAAGAAAACTATCTATTAACACATAACCAGCACTGATTCATATAATATTATTCTTGAATAACACAGCTGGCTCTTTATACATACGAAGTAATCAGTGCTGTTGACAGGGTATATCAACTTGATTCCATATTTCTAGATTTTGGGAAAGCTTTAGGCGTTGTTGCTGAGAAGCGGCAAGTAATCAGATTGCGTGCCTACTTAGTACGGTCACAGTTGTGCTACTCGATTCGTGATTTCATGACGTAGTAATGACATAGTAATGACATAGTAATGATATAGTAATTTATGGGAGGTCATCAGTGAAACAGATGTTATATCTTAGATTTATAGGCTCTCTGTTGTTCTTAATCTCAAACGATTTGGTAGACAATCTAAGCATGCCTCTTAGATTATTTACAAATGATGCTGTCATTTATCGTTTTCCGTCTGGTAAAGTCTTTAGAAGATTGAAACGAATTGCGGAATAGTTTATACAAGATTTCTGCTTAGTGCGAAAGTGGCAGTTGACACGGAACAATAAAAAGAGTGCTAAAATATTCCTTAAATTTAGGTAGCACTATAAGTCACACAAACTCAAAGCTGTCGATTGAACATCATTGATACGTATTATAACTACAATTTAAGTTGGAACCATCATTCAGAAAAAGTTGTTATGTTGGTGGATTAATTTGTTCTGAAAGCGCTGCTGATATTCAAGACAATAAGAGCGGGTTAAAAGCTGTGAGCTATCTGGGGAAATCAACCTTGCATTACTGAGTAACTATTTCACCAGGTATCCAGTCTAGCTTACCAAATTTGCAACCAGACTAACATTAATTATAATTTTTTAATAGTCATCTTACGACAGCCGGTGATATATATATATCACTTCCGACTCCGTTTCCGTTTCCGCTGTAATTGGCTTTTGATATTTATTTCCGCTTCTGCTTCTGTTATCACATTTCCGTCGCATCACTAATGATAACAGTTGGTGTGGTTGCACTTCTTGTTATGTATTTTGAATTTCATTTAGTTGTAGCGTTATTGGTTGTCATATTTGCTTTGGTTTGAAGAGAACTTTATATATATTTATGGTGTGCGTGAAACAAAATACTGTCTCTTCTGTATTGGTAGAAATTCTAATTCTATTGCAGTTTTTACTTTACGATAAATATGGTTTCTTTCTTTTTTTCACATTGTGTTTCGTGGTCTCCACTGCAGCTGTAAAGCCTTTTGTACTATACTCGATTCACATTCTTTCCAGTAAATTGAATAAAGCTACCTTATGATAACCGTTCCACTTTGCTACTGACACTGCGCATCGTAGTCTCTACATGAATTACACAACTAAAATACATTTCTCGATAATAACTGCGAGTGCCTTGCGACAAATAGTTCTTATTTTAGTTCTTAATGTATATCATGCCCTCCACTACAAAATTTAGAATTTTTTTTTATAGATACACGATTCAAATTCATTCCGAAAACAGAATTTAGTTCTTGTAAGGGTAGCGCTTGGTTTACTACCGATACATGCATATATTCGTTATTACAGTCTCAGTCTGCAGCTATACATACAAAGGAATACATAGCTAAGGCGTACTTTGTGATACTTATTTCGATTTGCGTACGGTATTGTTTTTTAAGTTTGTGCTGTGTTTAGTGGTATGAATTGCAGTTGTAAAGCTTATTTGAAGATACTCCGTTCGTTTTCTTTCCGTAAATATTTCTCTAATTAATATGTGATCGTAGTCGTAAGGCGAAATATTTATTTTCCCGATGCAGTAAATTCTCGTAACCAAATCTGTTTCATATGCGTATCAAAATGTGGCCAAGGTTATGACATCATAGTCGCCTTGTTGTTCACAACTCATGGCGCGTATACTGTACGTCGTTGGTCAAAGCTGACGGCTAATATTCAAATTTCCATTTTATGTTAGCACAGGGAGGTTATAATTAAAGTGAGGCTACTGAAAGAGATCTGGTGTAAGCTGTAGTTATCGTACAGCAGCGGAACTTGGCAGATACTCTAATCCGTTAATGGCGGATCCAATCAACACTGCAAAAATATTGTTCGAATTTTGGCCATCAGGTGCAAATCTTACAGTGTGAAACTGAGAAAGATGTATAGAAATGTTTCCATGTGTAATGGGTTAGAATCGGGCGGTGGGCAGAGAAGGTGAAGCAAGTGAGAAAGGCATAATGTTGACTTTATTATTAACCGCCCATTACACAATTTGTTCAATATGAGCAGCGGAGACGTCGACGAGATGTTGCATACATACAACGATGCGATCAACTTTTTCTCGGAGCTGTTCCGGTGGAATCTGCGCAACGTCTTCCTGTATTCTTGCCTTCAGGTCAGGAGCAGATCGAAAGTGAACATCGTAAACGCGTTCTTTTGGATGTACCCAGAGCAGAAAGTCACATGGAGATAACACGTTCGTGGAAGGCTGCATTAAATAGATTTTTCACTGGGTGAGCGACATGAGGAGCTGCCTCATTCTGCACGGAAACGGTGGTTTCCAAACAGTTGCGCTTCAAAGGAAGAATCACATGCTGTACAAGGAGATCTCCATAACATGCAGACGTCACGGTACACCCGACGGCGCCTATGGGTAAACTGTCTTTAAAGAAGGACGGAACGAGAATAAATGGTTTCTAAACATTCATGGTGGTGTCTGTTTGTTCTATATCGTGTCTCCCTACCACTTACGCGCAACGACGCTCTGAGCGTTTTTTTTTAGGGAATTGACTAGTTTGAACCTGGGACCCGTTGCTGGTAAGGAGACGCCAGACCACACATGACATGTAGATTTCAGAAGAGTTCAGTGAGACTAGCGATGATATAACCAGATACTAAATGATCTCAGCGTCAGCTCCACTGCACTCCCTGTAAAATAATCTTAATACTAACTAAATTTAGTGGAAAGGGTTCAAGGCTTTCCTATTTTTAGTTAGCTGGTAAAATAACGTCGAAAAAGCAGTTAAGTTTACCATTGGAAATTTATTCTAATCACAAAACATCGTTTATAAATTGCACTATTGATAAAAGGAAATGTTTTAATACAGGATGGTAAAAACCAACAGCGTTCAACAAAACTGTGAACGAATATTCCCTAAATGGGTTTCCAAGTTCTACAATCGATCGAAGGATGACCTATGCCATATCACATCTATAATCTAGGTTTAATTTAAGTTTCACAAAAGAGAAAACTATCAAAATGGTCTACAGTGACGCTCAATTATCTTTAATTACTTATATAACTTGTCGTAAATTACAGTGGCTGATATGGCTTCTCAATAACTATATAAAAGAAAAATCATCGCGTTTCAGATCTGTTCTTCAAGTGGCGAATGTTAACACCATGAGTTTTAATTAACGATCACCATTAGTATTACGCAAAAAGGGGTGTAACAGATGAGACTCCTGCAGTTCTGAGTGAAGCCTTATGCGCTCAAAAATGCGGCATCGCGTGCGTTCATTACCTTGTCGGTGTTTAAGCAGCGTCAGGGCGGCAGCGGCCGGCGCAGCAGCCATCCAGCTCGCCGTCTCGGAACCAACTCTACTCTAACTTCTCCTTACTACAATTTACCGAAGTTAGTTTAAAAAAGCTATCTGGCTGTGTTTTCATCTGACCAATCAGGGTCTCAATGTTAACCTTACGCTCCGCCTACAAAAATTCTGTCTATCCAATAGGAAACGTTATACTTTTCGTGGTGGGGCAATGTTTTTAAAGTTTGCAACGTAACAGAGACGCTAAAAAGTCTCACGCTAAAACCTGCAGCTAGTGTGGTCCTTTTAGCGTTATCGTGAGATCTATACTGCTCTTCTGGAGGGCTCTATCTTTTAACATGGGCTGGGGAGTGATCCTAATGTAACAGACACGCGAAAAAGTCTCACGCTAAAACTTGCGGGTGGTAGTGGCCCTTTTGTGTTATCGTAAGATCTATACTGCTTTTCTTGAGGGCTCTAGCTTTTAACATGGGCTGGGGGTTGTCCTTGACATACCTGAGACGCGAAAAATCCTGACGTTAAAACGTGCGGGTTGTATAGTTGTACAGGTAGGCTCGCAGCGTGGGTGCCCAGCCCCTCTCTTTCCTAGCTTAACACGGTTCTGCTCTCGGCTTCTGTCCTCGTTTCTCCCCTCGGAACTGCGTCTGCCTCACGGTGGGGAGGTACGACATGCATTTAGGCATTCTTGTGTTAGTCTGTGGTATTCCATTTGCTCACTCGTTACTCGTATTACTTTAGTTAATTTAATGTCACGATTTATTCGGAGCTATGTGACGTACTACTGGATTTGCTTATCATGTCAGGGTTTTCATGTAAGGTGTTGGATTTGCCTGACACCTTACACATACTTTGCAAAAAATGGTTCAAATGGGTCTGAGCATTATGACACTTAACATCTGAGGTCATCAGTCCCATAGAACTTAGAACTACTTAAACCTAACTAACCTCAGGACATCACACACATCCTTGCCCGAGGCAGGATTCGAATCTGCGACCATAGCGGTCCCGCGGTTCCACAGTCAAGCGCCTAGAACCGCTCGGCCACAACGGCCGACCATACTTTGCACAAACATAGAAACAACAAGTTGCTTCCCCGCAGTCAGTCACCCCAGTGACCAACTCATCAAGAGCCTAAGCCATTAAAGTTTACGAACTGAAAATAAGGAAAATTACTAACACGTTATACAATCTAGAATGCAACACTAAACTGTCAACTTCTTTTACAGTACTTCCAACTAAATTTGTATTCTCTCACATATAAAATACAAAAACACTTGAATGCACAAACATTGTTAAAAATATTTCCAATCTGATTTGTATTGAAACGAGTTTAGCATCAACTTCCACAAATCTGAAAAATTCTTTACAGCATAAATTTAAATTTGTTACAACTGCAGTTCAGCTTAAATAAGTTCAGAAGAACTCCAGTGTCTCACACCTGTCCACTTATTTTTAATAATTGAAATCACTCTATGTGGGATTTATTTCAAATTCTCTACACTAATTCCTTTGCATTTAAAACCACATAACACAAATATCAATTTCTTGCTAGGATTACCAGCAAGACTGACTTTATCGTTTACAATTTCTGTGACACTGCAGGATTCATCATACAGTTCATTTTCATTTACATCAAATTCAAGATATCGTAAAACATCTTTTAGCTTACTGGTACCAATTTCTTTGGTTAGGCAAAGACGAAGAAGATAATTAATCTGCATATTCTGTGAAATTCAAAAATGCAAGAGTAATTATGAATGTAATGTGGAAAAAAATCCAGTGAAATTATTACCTGTTGATTTTTTTAACATTTCTTTCTGTCAGATTCAAAACTCTGCGTGTCATGCTTAAAAAAAATCCTGCTTTCTCTAGCATATTTTCCAAGGAATTTCCTTTACGGCAATGTAAGTTTTCGTAATACTCAGATGTGAATTTTCTATGTACTTTGAACTCTTGAGAAACATATTTCCAGTGTGAGAAAAAAAAACTAAACTAGGTCTGCAGAATAAAGTACTTTCCAGATTCATCACCATCATTATTAAGTTAAAATCTTAAACAAGATTGTGAATTCAACAACTATTCGGCAGTAAGCTTTAAGAGAACGCAAATGTTTGACTGATTTTGTCAACCTCTACAAGATCACTAAAATACTTAGACCATAAGTAGATTTGGAAGGATAGAGTATGTAGCAAACAACGAGACGTCTCATCTCATCTGGAGAACTCGCTCACATGATGGTGCCGATTCAGAGTTCCAGACACCGAGCGAGGTGGCGCAGTGGTTAGCACACGCTTCAATCCCGTCTCCGGCCATCCTGATTTAGGTTTTCCGTGATTTCCCTAAATCGCTTCAGGCAAATGCCGGGATGGTTCCTTTGAAAGGGCACGGCCGATTTCCCTCCCCATCCTTCCCTCACCCGAGCTTGCGCTCCGTCTCTAATGACCTCGTTGTCGACGGGACGTTAAACACTAAGATCCTCCTCCTCCAGAGTTCCAGGGGGGTGCGTCAGTCATCTGTCCTACTGACCTTTATAACAACAAGGCTCTGGCAGCCGGGTGATTCCGACTGCGCGCAGACTCAAAGTTTTACCTGCTCTTTCTTGGTGTGATCAATTGCGTTTCGAAATACGTCAAATGCATGTAGTGGTCAAGTTTTGAATCAGGTCAACTGGCTGTAGAGGAAAACAAGAGGTGGTAGTACCGCATTTTCCTTAGCATTTTCCTTCCCATTTTTGTCTGAACAACGGCGTCAATAAAATAATATATATGTGGACGTGCACTCTGGAAATTAAGATCGAAAGTGCTGTGAAATGCTTCTCTGGGAGTAATTGTTCTTTCGGAACTAACAGTATTGGAAACCAGAAATTTTTGGAAACACACGTTCTATGAAGCTCGTCAATCTACGAACCAGCACAATATGTCTTCAACAAAAGCACCCACCCTTAACTTCGTGGGGAGAGGCGAGAGAGCGGGGAGGGGGGAGAGAAACTTTGTGTACAGCTACTTGGAAATCAGACGCAATGACTGACATTTCGAACTTAATAATCATATCGTCATAAGCATTTACGATTCACTTAATACTTTTACGTATGTAACAGCTGTTTATTAGGCAACAAACAAAATACTAAGCGGATGTACCGACCGTCGTTTGAAACATTAATTGCAAATAATTGATAAAAGTTTGCGACAGTAGGCGAAAGCACCGTTAACAATATTTTTTCGCAATCAGAAAGCAGTCGTAAACTACTTTCAATGGAAAAACATAAGATATTAAATTTTGGAGGCGCTGATGAGAAGTCTATTTTCTTTTTTAATATTTAAAATAGATATTGTCTACAAAACTTATTAATTTGATTTAATGTTTTCGGTAATAACGGCAAAATAGACTTTCTGGGCCGATACATACATTTTTATGTTAGTAACATCTTTGCTGGAAATATGGAATGCAGTGGAGATAGTGACTGATGATAACAGTGCTACCAACAGTTCAATGTAAACATTTCCAAGTAGCAAAAACACCACTTGCGCACAGTCGAGCTGTTAATGACATATCTAATAGTGCGCAGTCGACCTGTTTACAGAAGTAATACTGAAATTGCTCGCGCGCAGCTGGGTAAACAGTAAACCTTTTCACGTGCAATCGGTACCCACGCCTGGCAGCATCATAGCTTCGTTGTTTAAATGTATCCGTTGCGTGGGGCTCGCACCACCTGACTGAGGATACCAACGGACCGGAAAGAACCACTTCGATGTGGCACTTGCTGGGACGAAAGTAAATTTGGGGAACGATTGAGTGAGGTGACTAGCTCTTCTGTCACTCAACAGTTATTACACTTAACTGGCTGATTTAAGTTTGGTAATCCAAAAATAAGCCTTTTTAGTAAATTATTTCACTTGAAGTCGTTAAACGACCTGAATTCATTCCCCCATTTGACAGTATCCCACTAATTTGTATGTTTACGTTACCTATTTTTTAAAGAGAGGTGAGCGGCTAATGCCTCTTTAGCTGCAGTAGTAAACAAGAAAGGAAATAGAAGTAATCCACTGAATTATAGACCTGCACCACTGACATCGATTTTTGGTAGGCTTTTAGAATTACACTCCTGGAAATTGAAATAAGAACACCGTGAATTCATTGTCCCAGGAACGGGAAACTTTATTCACACATTCCTGGGGTCAGATACATCACATGATCACACTGACAGAACCACAGGCACATAGACACATGCAACAGAGCATGCACAATGTCGGCACTAGTACAGTGTATATTCATCTTTCGCAGCAATGCAGGCTGCTATTCTCCCATGGAGACGATCGTAGAGATGCTGGATGTAGTCCTGTGGAACGGCTTGCCATGCCATTTCCACCTGGCGCCTCAGTTGGACCAGCGTTCGTGCTGGACGTGCAGACCGCGTGAGACGACGCTTCATCCAGTCCCAAACATGCTCAATGGGGGACAGATCCGGAGATCTTGCTGGCCAGGGTAGTTGACTTACACCTTCTAGAGCACGTTGGGTGGCACGGGATACATGCGGACGTGCATTGTCCTGTTGGAACAGCAAGTTCCCTTGCCGGTCTAGGAATGGTACAACGATGGGTTAGATGACGGTTTGGATGTCCTGTGCACTATTCAGTGTCCCCTCGACGATCACCAGAAGTGTACTGCCAGTGTAGGAGATCGCTCCCCACACCATGATGCCGGGTGTTGGCCCTGTGTGCCTCGGTCGTATGCAGTCCTGATTGTGGCGCTCACCTGCACGGCGCCAAACACGCATACGACCATCATTGGCACCAAGGCAGAAGCGACTCTCATCGCTGAAGACGACACGTCTCCATTCGTCCCGCCATTCACGCCTGTCACGACACCACTGGAGGCGGGCTGCACGATGTTGGGGCGTGAGCGGAAGACGGCCTAACGGTGTGTGGGACCGTAGCCCAGCTTCATGGAGACGGTTGCGAATGGTCCTCGCCGATACCCCAGGAGCAACAGTGTCCCTAATTTGCTGGGAAGTGGCGGTGCGGTCCCCTACGGCACTGCGTAGGATCCTACGGTCTTGGCGTGTATCCGTGCATCGCTGCGGTCCGATCCCAGGTCGACGGGCACATGCACCCTCCGCCGACCACTGGCGACAACATCGATGTACTGTGGAGACCTCACGCAACACGTGTTGAGCAATTCGGCGTTACGTCCACCCGGCCTCCCGCATGCCCACTATACGCCCTCGCTCAAAGTATGTCAACTGTACATACGGTTCACGTCCACGCTGTCGCGGCATGCTACCAGTGTTAAAGACTGCGATCGAGCTTCGTATGCCACGGCAAACTGGCTGACACTGACGGCGGCGGTGCACAAATGCTGCGCAGCTAGCGCCATTCGACGGCCAACACCGCGATTCCTGGTGTATCGGCTGTGCCGTGCGTGTGATCATTGCTTGTACAGCCCTCTCGCAGTGTCCGGAGCAAGTATGGTGGGTCTGACACACCGGTGTCAATGTGTTCTGTTTTCCATTTCCAGGAGTGTATATTATGTTTGAACATTAAGAAAACTATCTATTAACACATAACCAGCACTGATTCATATAATATTATTCTTGAATAACACAGCTGGCTCTTTATACATACGAAGTAATCAGTGCTGTTGACAGGGTATATCAACTTGATTCCATATTTCTAGATTTTGAGAAAGCTTTAGGCGTTGTTGCTGAGAAGCGGCAAGTAATCAGATTGCGTGCCTACTTAGTACGGTCACAGTTGTGCTACTCGATTCGTGATTTCATGACGTAGTAATGACATAGTAATGACATAGTAATGACATAGTAATTTATGGGAGGTCATCAGTGAAACAGATGTTATATCTTAGATTTATAGGCTCTCTGTTGTTCTTAATCTCAAACGATTTGGTAGACAATCTAAGCATGCCTCTTAGATTATTTACAAATGATGCTGTCATTTATCGTTTTCCGTCTGGTAAAGTCTTTAGAAGATTGAAACGAATTGCGGAATAGTTTATACAAGATTTCTGCTTAGTGCGAAAGTGGCAGTTGACACGGAACAATAAAAAGAGTGCTAAAATATTCCTTAAATTTAGGTAGCACTATAAGTCACACAAACTCAAAGCTGTCGATTGAACATCATTCATACGTATTATAACTACAATTTAAGTTGGAACCATCATTCAGAACAAGTTGTTATGTTGGTGGATTAATTTGTTCTGAAAGCGCTGCTGATATTCAAGACAATAAGAGCGGGTTAAAAGCTGTGAGCTATCTGGGGAAGTCAACCTTGCATTACTGAGTAACTATTTCACCAGGTATCCAGTCTAGCTTACCAAATTTGCAACCAGACTAACATGAATTATAATTTTTTAATAGTCATCTTACGACAGCCGGTGATATATATATCACTTCCGACTCCGTTTCCGTTTCCGCTGTAATTGGCTTTTGATATTTATTTCCGCTTCTGCTTCTGTTATCACATTTCCGTCGCATCACTAATGATAACAGTTGGTGTGGTTGCACTTCTTGTTATGTATTTTGAATTTCATTTAGTTGTAGCGTTATTGGTTGTCATATTTGAATTGGTTTGAAGAGAACTTTATATATATTTATAGTGTGCGTGAAACAAAATACTGTCTCTTCTGTATTGGTAGAAATTCTAATTCTATTGCAGTTTTTACTTTACGATAAATATGGTTTCTTTCTTTTTTTCACATTGTGTTTCGTGGTCTCCACTGCAGCTGTAAAGCCTTTTGAACTATACTCGATTCACATTCTTTCCAGTAAATTGAATAAAGCTACCTTATGATAACCGTTCCACTTTGCTACTGACACTGCGCATCGTAGTCTCTACATGAATTACACAACTAAAATACATTTCTCGATAATAACTGCGAGTGCCTTGCGACAAATAGTTCTTATTTTAGTTCTTAATGTATATCATGCCCTCCACTACAAAATTTAGAATTTTTTTTATATATACACGATTCAAATTCATTCCGAAAACAGAATTTAGTTCTTGTAATGGTAGCGCTTGGTTTACTACCGATACATGCATATATTCGTTATTACAGTCTCAGTCTGCAGCTATACATACAAAATAATACATAGCTAAGGCGTACTTTGTGATACTTATTTCGATTTGCGTACGGTATTGTTTTTTAAGTTTGTGCTGTGTTTAGTGGTATGAATTGCAGTTGTAAAGCTTATTTGAAGATACTCCGTTCGTTTTCTTTCCCGTAAATATTTCTCTAATTAATATGTGATCGTAGTCGTAAGGCGAAATATTTATTTTCCCGATGCAGTAAATTCTCGTAACCAAATCTGTTTCATATGCGTATCAAAATGTGGCCAAGGTTATGACATCATAGTCGCCTTGTTGTTCACAACTCATGGCGAGTATACTGTACGTCGTTGGTCAAAGCTGACGGCTAATATTCAAATTTCCATTTTATGTTAGCACAGGGAGGTTATAATTAAAGTGAGGCTACTGAAAGAGATCTGGTGTAAGCTGTAGTTATCGTACAGCAGCGGAACTTGGCAGATACTCTAATCCGTTAATGGCGGATCCAATCAACACTGCAAAAATATTGTTCGAATTTTGGCCATCAGGTGCAAATCTTACAGTGTGAAACTGAGAAAGATGTATAGAAATGTTTCCATGTGTAATGGGTTAGAATCGGGCGGTGGGCAGAGAAGGTGAAGCAAGTGAGAAAGGCATAATGTTGACTTTATTATTAACCGCCTATTACACAATTTGTTCAATATGAGCAGCGGAGACGTCGACGAGATGTTGCATACATACAACGATGCGATCAACTTTTTCTCGGAGCTGTTCCGGTGGAATCTGCGCAACGTCTTCCTGTATTCTTGCCTTCAGGTCAGGAGCAGATCGAAAGTGAACATCGTAAACGCGTTCTTTGGGATGTACCCAGAGCAGAAAGTCACATGGAGATAACACGTTCGTGGAAGGCTGCATTAAATAGATTTTTCACTGGGTGAGCGGCATGAGGAGCTGCCTCATCCTGCACGGAAACGGTGGTTTCCAAACAGTTGCGCTTCAAAGGAAGAATCACATGCTGTACAAGGAGATCTCCATAACATGCAGACGTCACGGTACACCCGACGGCGCCTATGGGTAAACTGTCTTTAAAGAAGGACGGAACGAGAATAAATGGTTTCTAAACATTCATGGTGGTGTCTGTTTGTTCTATATCGTGTCTCCCTACCACTTACGCGCAACGACGCTCTGAGCGTGTTTTTTTTAGGGAATTGACTAGTTTGAACCTGGGACCCGTTGCTGGTAAGGAGACGCCAGACCACACATGACATGTAGAATTCAGAAGAGTTCAGTGAGACTAGCGATGATATAACCAGATACTAAATGATCTCAGCGTCAGCTCCACTGCACTCCCTGTAAAAGAATCTTAATACTAACTAAATTTAGTGGAAAGGGTTCAAGGCTTTCCTATTTTTAGTTAGCTGGTAAAATAACGTCGAAAAAGCAGTTAAGTTTACCACTGGAAATTTTATTCTACTCACAAAACATCGTTTATAAATTGCACTATAGATAAAAGGAAATGTTTTAATACAGGATGGTAAAAACCAACTGCGTTCAACAAAACTGTGAACGAATATTCCCTAAATGGGTTTCCAAGTTCTACAATCGATCGAAGGATGACGTATGCCATATCACATCTATAATCTAGGTTTAATTTAAGTTTCACAAAAGAGAAAACTATCAAAATGTTCTACAGTGACGCTCAATTATCTTTAATTACTTATATAACTTGTCGTAAATTACAGTGGCTGATGTGGCTTCTCAATAACTATATAAAAGAAAAATCATCGCGTTTCAGATCTGTTCTTCAAGTGGCAAAGGTTAACACCATGAGTTTTAATTAACGATTGACACTAATATTACGAAAAAAGGGGGTGTAACAGATGAGACTTCTGCAGTTCTGAGTGAAGCCTTATGCGCTCAAAAATGCGGCATCGCGTGCGTTCATTACCTTGTCGGTGTTTAGCCAGCGTCAGGGCGACAGCGGCCGGCGCACCAGCCATCCAGCTCGCCGTCTCGGAACTAACTCTCCTAACTTCTCCTTACTACAATTTACCGAAGTTGGTTTAAAAAAAACTATCTGGCTGTGTTTTCATCTGACCAATCAGGGTCTCAATGTTAACCTTAAGCTCCGCCTACAAAAATTCTGTCTATCCAATGAGAACGTTATACTTTTCGTGGTGGGGCAATGTTTTTAAAGTTTGCAACGTAACAGAAACGCTAAAAAGTCTCACGCTAAAACCTGCAGCTGGTGTGGTCCTTTTAGCGTTATCGTAAGATCTATACTGTTCTTCTGGAGGGCTCTATTTTTTAACATGGGCTGGGGGGTGGTCCTTGTACCTGAGGCGCGAAAAAGTCTCACGCTAAAACTTGCGGGTGGTAGTGGCCCTTTTTGTGTTATCGTAAGATCTATACTGTTTTTCTGGAGGGCTCAAGCTTTTATCATGGGCTGGGGGGTGGTCCTTGACATAACAGGGATGCAAAAAAGTCTCACGCTAAAACGTGCGGGTGGTAGTCTTAGAGGAAAGCTGGTGACGTGGGTGTCCAGTCCGTCCCTTATCGTAGGGCCTTCTAGCTTAACACGGTTCTGCTCTCGGCTTCTGTCCTCGTTTCTCCCCTCGGAACTGCGTCGGTCTCACGGTGGGAAGGTACGACATGCATTTAGGCATTCTTGTGTTAGTCTGTGGTATTCCATTTGCTCACTCGTTACTCGTATTACTTTCGTTAATTTAATGTCACGATTTATTCGGAGCTATGTGACATACTACTGGATTTGCTTATCATGTCAGGGTTTTCATGGAAGGTGGTGGATTTGTCTGACACCTTACAGGTTCAAATGGCTCTGAGCACTATGGGACTTAACATCTGAGGTCATCAGTGCCCTAGAACTTGTTGTTGTTGTGGTCTTCAGTTCTGAGACTGGTTTGATGCAGCTCTCCATGCTACTCCATCCTGTGCAAGCTTCTTCTTCTTACTGTAATCTACATCCTTCTGAATTTGCTTAGTGTATTCATCTCTTAGTCTCCCTCTACGATTATTACCCTCCACGCTACCCTCCAATGCTAAATTTGTGATCCCTTGATGCCTCAGAACATGTCCTACCAACCGGTCCCGTCTTCTTGTCAAGTTGTGCCACAAACTCCTCTTATCCCCAATTCTATTCAATACCTCCTCATTAGTTATGTGATCCAACCATCTAATCTTCAGCATTCTTCTGTAACACCACATTTCGAAAGCTTCTACTCTCTTCTTGTCCAAACTATTTATCGTCCATGTTTCACTTCCATACATGGCTACACTCCATACAAATACTTTCAGAAACGACTTCCTGACCCTTAAATCTATTCTCGATGTTAACAAATTTCTCTTCTGCAGAAACGCTTTCCTTGCCAATGCCAGTCTACATTTTGTATCTTCTCTACTTCAACCATTATCAGTTATTTTATTCCGCAAATAGCAAAACTTCTTTACTACTTAAGGTGTCTCATTTCCTAATCTAATTCCCTCAGCATCACCCGACGTAATTCGACTACATTCCATAGAACCTAAGGACATCACACACGTCCATGGCCGAGGCAGCATTCGAACCTGCGACCGTAGCAGTCGCGTGGTTCCAGACTGTAGCGCCTAGAACCGATCGGCCACCGCGGCCGGCGGACCGAGAACAAATAATGTACTTGTGCATCCACATCACACAGTCACATACCAAAGTGCAATGGCTCTTCGTGCACAACACAGCACCCCAGCGTTTCTGTGTATTCATTGCACCATGTAGTATAAAATATGCCTCGTTACTCCACACAATATTGCCCCGCCACAGATTCCCAACTTTGATCAGTGCCAGAAACCGAAGAGCAAATTCGGAACTTTGTGGCGTATCATGAGTATTCAGTTGGTGCACCGTCTTGATCGTGAATGGGTACCGGTTTAAGATAGACAAATAAACTTCGCATACTGTTGACCACCGATGGAAAATTCTCATGACACTGCACGAGCACGAGAACTACAGGAGGCAAATACTGCATGGTCAGTTACTGCAGTAGCAACCTCGTCAATAATATTCATCGAGATAGAACGCCTTCATCTTCCAGGTGTCACACTGACCACACCCATGTTGTCGAATTTCATTATCATCTCCTTTAAACTATTTAACGACATCGGGCTTCTCCTCAGATCTTTCAGTTGGCGATTGTCTCTCAGTGGAGCACTGTAATCGCTGCCGTTCACATAAAACAGTTTCACTAACAGCGCCCGGTCTCTCCTCTCAATACCCTTAGAGTTCACTCACCTTGTGGCTTGTCAGATGACAGCATGGATGTCATACAAACAGCGTACAGCACCAGATTTGCTCCTGGTGGAACTAATGTTTTTTTTCTGGCGTAAATGGGTTCCGTATAAAAGCATTAGCATACCTACCAATGTTCGCTGTTATACGATAATTACAGTACACAGTGGACTTCCGCGAGGAACTGCACTTTAATTATAACTTTTGTATGTCCATCCTTTTAAGAGGAGATCTCTGGGACGACAGCCATTTACTATCGTGACAAGTAAATAAAAACACCTACAGCCGTCTTTATGATTTCATTTTATTTTGTCACTACCAGTTTAAAAAAAAGGCTGAAGATGACGCAATGAAGCGTTGAAACTGGAAGCGACAAAATAAAATAAAATCATAAGGCCGGCTGTAGAAGTTTCTATTTACTTGTCACGTTAATTATAACTGCCCGGTATTTATTATTCAATGGCACTGCAAATAGGGAGATTGTTGGCTGCAGGTGAATGACTCGCATTTACAGATGCAGAAGGACTTGGAACCTCACAACGGACACGATAGTGTTACAATTTACGCGAAAACTATCAGAGCGTAAATACGGATGCCTATCACAGTCTGTTGTGGAATAGTATGTTTGAAACTTGCAGCAAGTATGATATATCTATTTTTTACACATACGCCTACGTACATACTCTGGAAACCACTGTGAAGTGCATCGCACACATGTTAGGGTACCCATTTATTCGCGTATGGGACGCTGAAGAATGACACCGCGGATGTCCCTGTAATTGGCCTAATCTTGTCTTCACGGTCCTTAGGAAAGCAATATGAAGGCGAATGTAGAATTGTCATAGATTCCTCGCTTAATACTAGTTCCCAGAGCTTTGCAAGACGCTATCTTGAGGCCTCCGCCACCAGTATTTTCGGTATTTCCTTGGCGCTTTCCCTCGAGTTAAACAAACTTGTCCACATTCGTCCCGACCTTCATTGTATATGTTCAGTATCTCATATTATATCTATTTGGTACGGGTTCCACACACTCCAATACCTGCCGGCAAAAACGTTGAAACCATCAAAATACAAATTGTACAGGAAGCGCGAAAAACCATTACCTATGCAACAGGTTTACAATCAGCTGAAATGAGTCTATGACTGATTAATGTGTAGAAGTTGTGGCAGTACGTGACCTGAAAAGCAAGATAGGAGGGCTCTCCAGAAAGTAAGTTACGATCGGTCGCTAAATGGAAACTACTGGCAAAATCCGGTAAAGCTTTGCACAGATGTGTTGGGCAGTGTCTCTAGAGTGCCCGTCGATCGTGTCGCGTCGCTCTTTTCTGTTTTGAGTGAAACGTGAGCACGAAAAGGTGCGTAGGGAATAGCGTCTCCCGCCAAGTATGAGGGCCTGGTTAGAGACTTCGCTTGTGTCATGCATCTCACAAAACACAACTGTCGAGCAGTTCCTTCTTCATGCCAATTCTCGGCCGCACACTGCAGGGGCTATGAAGACGCTCCTGCAGCGTTTCCGATGATCACCGATAATACAGTCTGTAATTGGCTCCCCCTGAGTCTCATCTCTGCTCACAAGAACCGCTGGCTATGAAGACAAAATTTTCCACAGAAAACTAGCTGCAGACCAGTGCAAACAACTGGCCGAAAGCACAGGCGGCTGCTTTCTATAATGAGGATATTGGAAAGTTGATACAACACTACGATAAAACTGGCTGGAGCGGCGACTATGTAGAGAAGTGAGTGGAAGGTGTACCTAACTATTGCAAATAGAACGTTTCTGGTTTTCACTGTGGTTTCCATTTCGCGGTCGATCGTAACTTACTTTCTGGACAGCCCTCGTATTACAGATTTCCATTCGGCATCCATGCAAAATCGTTATAACTCTAAATAGAGTAGCACACTTTTGTGGGTTACAACTTTTATACCACTGTTATTATTTAACCTCTAATACAGTTTATTGGTTTTATTCTGGTTAAGCGTAAATACAATTTCCATTATAAAATGTCGGAACCTCTGGGTGTTTGACTGAAGGTGGAAATATTGTTACAAAAGGGTTTGCAGTGATAAACGTTCACGATATTAACAATAAATTTTCATTTCACAAGAATATAACGAAACAGAATCGATACCGCACACGCAGTTTAAATGAAACATTATTAATAGAGCCCACTGTGTAACACGATTATCCACGGCACATAAGACGTATTGTTGCAAACGTACGTTTTGCGTGACCGATCATGACACTGTCACTTTACTTTATCTTTACGTTCTCATAAAACTCTCGGTATTTTTCAGGAATATATCTACACATGTCTAGCAGATTAGCTTTCTTTTCCGCAGAGACAGGCAATGGCTCACCATAAAGTCTAGGTAGGCCATTCAAGCTAACCACCACCGGCGGAACTGTAACACTATTTTTACCCTTGGAGCGTTTTGCTAAGTTTGCTGAGTACCAAAGCTGCAAGTAGTTATGGCTCTTCCGGTACTGAAGTACTGTTGGGGAGTCTGAAGATATCTTCATCCAAACATAATCCGTTATTTTGCATTTTCGATCTTTGCGGACGTGCTTTTCAATACCGCTTAAATCAATAAAATCGTCCTGCTCCATGTAACAAACCAGAAACGAGTTGTTTGGTCGTGCAGTAGCTATTACCTATTATTATCATACACAGAGAAGTTATTTTTAATTGTCTCAATTAATGCGAAACCCCTGTCACAAGGCAAAATGCTGTGTCCTGTGATAAGAAACTTTTGTTCCACAGAGGTAAAATACTTCGTGTTCAGAATATATTTGTACAAAACGATAGTTTTCCAGTTATTGGTCTGTCTTGTACATCGACCTGACCACACCACTAAAGTTCTTTCTGCATACGGGTTTAGTACTGAAAATGTAGATGTTACGTTCTTCAGAAGGCACGGAGTAATTTCCAGTGATCCCCGCTTAGCAACAGTTTCAGGCCATACACGCATTCACACCTTATTGTCACAACGTTTGTATTGCCTGAATGTAGGTTGACAGCTGACATTGATAGAAACCCGCAGAATGGGTAAGGGTAGGACAATACAGCACCTGTTGGAGGTTTGTGCATATCACAACATAGGTTTCGTTAGCTTTAGCTTTTGCTGTATCCTTCTCCAGCATTGAATACGCTGCTTCCGCATGTAAATGGTGCAGTTCTCTTTCTTCGTCGATTTTCTTTCTCTCTGTTTCATTTTTACTGTTAACTAACTGCAGGAACAGTCGGTCACAATACCACTTGAATCCGAACGTGGTACTCCAAAGCTTTAGCTTTTGCTTTTGCTGTATCCTTCTCCAGCATTGAATACGCTGTTTCCGCATGTAAATGGTGCAGCTCTCTTTCTTCGTCGATTTTCTTTCTTTCTGTTTCATTTTTACTGTTAACTAACTGCAGGAACAGTCTGTCACAATACCACATGAATCCGAACGTGGTACTCCAAAGCGAAAATTATATTGTCCTCTGAAAATATCTCTGTAAGCTCTTTCACTGCACTGTTCTGTCGGATTGTCTTCTTTAAAGAGTCGCAAAGTTTAGAAATATTCAAATCGGATCTCAGGCAGAGTTTTTCATTCTTATGTCAAGAGTGGCGGCTTTCTTGTTTTGGTAGCTTCTAAATATGGTTTCTTATCACGTCCTTCAAGCTGTCCTGCAACTTATTTGGACGATTCACATGCTTACCCCTTCTGTCTTCTAACGGAACGCCACATTTCATCTTCCCTTGGAGCATTTGTACACGTCTAGCTGTAATTCTATATACCATGCACAACGTGTTTGAACATACCTGAATTTTTTTTGGTCCTCTTCTTAAAAAGTACTAGAATGTGCAGTGTCTGTACGAAATGGTCCCCTCAGTCTCCCTACGTTTGATGTCTACTATTTCAGTGCACGATGAAGCCAAATGTCTGGTTTGTGGATTATAGTCTAAAGCGTAGAATTCTTGAAACAGTTCTCTGTTGTCCTCCATTTCCAATGTTTACACTGGTATCGAAATCTATAGAGGGAGAACGACGTAATGATAATTATAGGGAACCACATTAACGCCAAAGGTAAAGGCTATGACAGCGCATTACAATGTAATGTTTGCGAATAACGTATGGAATCTCCCATTTCACAGAAATATTGTGTTAGTTTGGGATACAACGTTTATGCACCCACCTGTTCAGCAGGGATTTTCCCAGGTACTGGTTTGCTATTGTGGGCCAAATATGGTTGCCCCGAACTCCGTTTGTGTTTCTTCGCATTCCTCTTCCATTCACTATTCTTAATTTTCCGTTTCCGGCCCCTATTTATATCTTCGCACATGCTCTGACTTAACGTCACAATCTTCCTGCTCCATGTTTACAACGTTTCTGCATCCGAGCGCCTCACGACGAATAGGAAACAAACGAAAAATTGCGCTTAATGTACATGTTTGCCAACATAACATCATACATGCCTTACTCTTGGCACATACAATGTTTATACGTGACAAACCGATTTCTTAGAAAAGTGAGGGTTACAACGTTTTTGCCGTCAGGTATTCACTTGAGCAATATTATAAAATTGTTTTGCAAACAGTGTGCGCTGTAGACGGACTGCATTTCCCGATAATACCGCCAGCGACCCAAGCTCTGCCGCGCGCTTTACCTACAACTATGTCAACAATCCACTTCATGGCCCCACACATCGATTCACCCCATGTTTATCTGACCCGGTTTACTGCTGTTGTGACTAACTGATGTTGTAATCACAGAATGCTAGATTTCTGCACTTGTGACGTGCACAGTCTTATACTTCTGCACATTTAATTTTTGATCAATTTTACACCATTCTGAAATCCTATGAAGATTTTCCTCGATATTTTTGGAGCTGTTTTCGTTATAGTTAACTGCAGTACCTGTAAATACTGTCTACCAGGTAAAACAGACAGTAAGGAAATATCGACTCTTAAACAATGTCTAATAATGTATTTTAGTACGACAGTATGCCATCCCAGGTAATTTATAACACTTAAAACATTTGGTAACGGCACTTTGATTGTGTAAGTGTGAATGTAACACTATAAATAAACAACACTTTAATGGCGATACTGACTTTAAAGAAATATGTTATGACTGTGGCCCCGCATTAAGAAAAAATTATTAGATTCCATCACACTTCCCTGATGCAAGCGTGAAGTCGTTTCTGCATCTGCCGATAATCCTCCATCCTCAAGAAAATCATAAAATTTGTTGTAATACCCCATATGGTCTTACTTGCTTTAATAAATCCTCCGCTAGTATTGAGGTAAACGCATTTCAGAAATATAAGCTGTGCCCAAATGAAAAGGAGATTACAGTTATAAGTAAAGAAATTATAATGACAGTTCGTGTGGAATTGTACAACTACACATAACTGCCATTGACACTGATACACCGCTCCCGCTGTGTAGGAATGGAGTGTACGGCTCCTGGGTAGCTGCCGGATCTGATTTTCCACGGTGTTCTGCATTTCTTTGTCATAAGTCAGACATTGACATTTCAGAGATTGTTTCAAAGGCGAAGATATGCTATTTACTTGGAGAGATATCGGGGCTGTAAGGAGGACGTTCCAGGACATCCCATCGAAATTTTTGATGGAGCTCGAGAGTCTTCTTGGCCACAAGCATCCTAGCGTTGTTCTGGAGAAGCACTAACCCACACGAGAGCTTGCTTCTGCGCTTGTTCGTAATGGCCTGTTTGAGCCTCAGCACCGTGTTGCAGTGTCAGCGTTAACTATTGCGCCTATTGATAGCCGGTAGATCAGTAGAGATACTTCTTCGTCGAAATAGAAACTGAGTACCACTTTTCCGGTCTTCCGGGCAGAGTGACCTTTTTTGGTTTAAAGGAGCCGGAATCCGCCGCTTCCATTCTCATCCGTCTGGAAGCACACTATTGCATCACGTGCCACAGTCTGAGCAATGAAATCCTGTCCTAGCTCTGCGTACCTCAACAGATGGGTCAGGGAAACACCGTTTCTCGCGCTTCTGATTCTCTGAAAGATGCCTGGGCACCCGCTGTGCACAAACTTTGCTATAATGAATCTTCTTGTGGATTATGCGGTGCATAGTTAGTTTGATTATCAACAGTTCAACAACACGTGTGGTGATCCGAGGATTCATCCGCATAAGGTCCTCAACGGGGAAAATCGTGGCACTGTTGGTGGCAAAGTGCGCCTGCCCAGGGAGTAGGCCCTCATAACGCTGACAGCACCGGAATATTGTATACAGTATGTGCAGCTGTTTCAACCTGCGATAAATTTGTGAAGCATGCTCCCTTGACTAATCGGTCTTTGTGCTGATCAAGAAGAATCCCTCATGCAATGAACGGTGAAAGAAACTCTCCAGGAATGAGCAAAATGCTGCGAAGCCGTTAACTGTAGTTGTACAACTGGGGGTGCAATCCCACTGCAAACAAACTCACCCATTGACGGTGCGTTCAACGCCACTACAGTGAAGGTGTCCTTTTCAGTTCGGCCTACCTTATACTGCACACATCCAATTGTCTCGAACCATGGCTTTCACGGCGACATATGAGCAAACATCGAGTTGGGTTTCACATGAGCGACGTTTTCGGTTTCGATATGATAGTAATGGCACAAAAGAAATATAACTTTAAATGATGTTACGCTGTTGTTTTCTATCTACATGAATGATATTTTGGATAGGGTGGTTTGCAATGTGCGGCTGTTTGCTGATGATGCTGTGGTGTACGGGAAGGTATCGTCGTTGACTGTAGGAGGATACAGCGCCGTCGGATTACTAATACGGCCTATTCTTGAGTACTGCTCGAGCGTTTGGGATCCCTATCAGGTCGGATTGAGGGAGGAGATAGAAGCAATTCAGAGGCGGACTGCTAGATTTGTTACTTGTAGGTTTGATCATCACGCGAGTGTTACGGAAATGCTTCAGGAACTCGGGTGGGAGTCTGTGGAGGAAAGGAGGCGTTCTTTTCGTGAATCGCTACGGAGGAAATTTAGATAACCAGCATTTGAGGCTGACTGCAGTACAATTTTACTTCCGCCAACTTATATTTCGCGGAAATACCACAAAGATAAGAGAGATTAGGGCTCGTACAGAGGCATTTAGGCAGTCACTTTTCACTCGTTCTGTTTCGGAGTGGAACAGCGAGAGAAGATGCTAGTTGTGGTACGAGGTACCCTCCGCCACGCACCGTGTGGTGGATTGCGGAGTATGTATGTAGATGTAGATGTAGATATTGTGATCATGGTTTCTGAGTCGTCCGCCTTCCTTTCATCGAATTCTTTTGCCACGGTTTTGCTCCACCTTCTCACTTATTGGAAAATTCGATTGTTCGCTCGAAATTTTTCCGTCAGAGTGTTACCTGTGCAGCGAGCGGTAAGCTACACTCCTGGAAATGGAAAAAAAGAACACATTGACACCGGTGTGTCAGATCCACCATACTTGCTCCGGACACTGCGAGAGGGCTGTACAAGCAATGATCACACGCACGGCACAGCGGACACACCAGGAACCGCGGTGTTGGCCGTCGAATGGCGCTAGCTGCGCAGCATTTGTGCACCGCCGCCGTCAGTGTCAGCCAGTTTGCCGTGGCATACGGAGCTCCATCGCAGTCTTTAACACTGGTAGCATGCCGCGACAGCGTGGACGTGAACCGTATGTGTAGTTGACGGACTTTGAGCGAGGGCGTATAGTGAGCATGCAGGAGGCCAGGTGGACGTACCGCCGAATTGCTCAACACGTGGGGCGTGAGGTCTCCACAGTACATCGATGTTGTCGCCAGTGGTCAGCGGAAGGTGCACGTGCCCGTCGACCTGGGACCGGACCGCAGCGACGCACGGATGCACGCCAAGACCGTAGGATCCTACGCAGTGCCGTAGGGGACCGCACCGCCACTTCCCAGCAAATTAGGGACACTGTTGCTCCTGGGGTATCGGCGAGGACCATTCGCAACCGTCTCCATGAAGCTGGGCTACGGTCCCACACACCGTTAGGCCGTCTTCCGCTCACGCCCCAACATCGTGCAGCCCGCCTCCAGTGGTGTCGCGACAGGCGTGAATGGAGGGACGAATGGAGACGTGTCGTCTTCAGCGATGAGAGTCGCTTCTGCCTTGGTGCCAATGATGGTCGTATGCGTGTTTGGCGCCGTGCAGGTGAGCGCTACAATCAGGACTGCATACGACCGAGGCACACAGGGCCAACACCCGGCATCATGGTGTGCGGAGCGATCTCCTACACTGGCCGTACACCACTGGTGATCGTCGAGGGGACACTGGATAGTGCACGGTACATCCAAATCGTCATAGAACCCATCGTTCTACCATTCCTAGACCGGCAAGGGAACTTGCTGTTCCAACAGGACAATGCACGTCCGCATGTATCCCGTGCCACCCAACGTGCTCTAGAAGGTGTAAGTCAACTACCCTGGCCAGCAAGATCTCCGGATCTGTCCCCCATTGAGCATGTTTGGGACTGGATGAAGCGTCGTCTCACGCGGTCTGCACGTCCAGCACGAACGCTGGTCCAACTGAGGCGCCAGGTGGAAATGGCATGGCAAGCCGTTCCACAGGACTACATCCAGCATCTCTACGATCGTCTCCATGGGAGAATAGCAGCCTGCATTGCTGCGAAAGGTGGATATACACTGTACTATTGCCGACATTGTGCATGCTCTGTTGCCTGTGTCTATGTGCCTGTGGTTCTGTCAGTGTGATCATGTGATGTATCTGACTCCAGGAATGTGTCAATAAAGTTTCCCCTTCCTGGGACAATGAATTCACGGTGTTCTTATTTCAATTTCCAGGAGTGTATTTGGGCTCGTGCCCTTTGCCGTGAGGTTCTCCTCGGGAACAGAGCCGTCTGTTGTGTGAGTTGGCCCTACGAGGTGCGCCGAGAGTCATGCGGACTGTGACGACAGGTAGTGGGGCGGTCTGCCGTTGTGAGGCACGCGTGTGGCAAAGGCTTCTATTAGCAGCATCCTGGAGAGCAGATCAGGAGACTGTGTACTGTTTTGGAATTCCATGGAGCGCACTCTTGTGGAGTCTGCAATGAATCGGTGACATCGTGGCAGACTATTGAGGGAATCTTGTCAATTACTCTGGTATCCTGTCACCCGCGTGTTAACAGATCTAGAGAGCTAAGCTATGCGCCGGTGGTTCCGTTCTACCGAGCGCTCCAGAAAGCGCTGGAAATTTTTGTACTACTGCACAGTGTCCGAACCCTGGTTACACCTGAAAGGCGAGTTGTGTTTATTGTCATGTCAACGTTTGAACAGCGCTTTGGATCAAGTTGGTCCCGTTTTGTCAACATCCAGATTAACAGCTACTCCAAGTAACGAGATTATAACTGACATCCGTTATGTTCTATGTTGGTTGCTTGTGCTAACATAACTATGCCTCAGGTATTTCTACCCAAATGTCCTTGTCTATTAACGCATTGTAAAGGCCACCTTGATGACTAAAGTTTTGCTAAAAAACCCAGGAAGCAGCAATTCGACAGTGGGACTTGTACCTGTGTGTTATTAGTCGGAGTCAGGCTGTTAAGAAATCTGCGTTTTAACTTCTCGTATTGTATGCTAGCCAACGATAAATATTACTTGGTGTTAGTTACAGAAAATCGCAATTTCATTCTAAGCTGTGACTACTGTTTTCTTGGAATTACCACGGTTTCTAATGAGATGCATCAGCACCTAAAGATAGATATTGTCGGAAAAGACTGTGTGCCTGATACTTGCGTTACTTCGTACTTGAGTATTTAATCTTTAAATTTTAAAGTATTCACTAGCAGAAGTTATGTAATTGTTGCTGCTCCTTTTAAAATCGTTTCACTGCAGTGAACCTTGCTATAACGCCGTTTACAAGTTCCAATAATTTATATGGTAATTGTAAATTAATTCTTCTGAACTAAATTACGCGAAAGAGCTCCTGTGCTCTCGAACTCAGGCTTCGTCTTGTATAGTTTAACACCTAAGCTCCATGAGACTGATGAAACCTTTCTTTCCGAGCTATAGTTAGTGTGTAGAAGTTGTGGTTTTAGCTTGGTTTCATGTGAATCATCATCACATTGTCAAACTGTTATTTTTTGTAGAACTATAAAACGAAATACATAGCATGTTTTATTCACACTGTGAAAGCTAAAACAAAGTTTCTGTGTTTTAAAATTGAAATTCGAATTTCTGCGTAATAAATTATTTTAAGCAATTTCGGTCCAGTACCTTACCACTTCCTCTCTACCCCCTACCACTACAGTTTTATTTCAGAAGTGTCTAAGGTGGGGGCAAAACGTATTAAATAACCGACTACCCACATCAGCACAAACCATTATCACTGTTATGCCACAGCGAAGTCTATCTGAATGTCTACATCTACATCTACATGACTACTCTGCAATTCAATTTAAGTGCTTGGCAGAGGGTTCATCGAACCACAATCATACTATCTCTCTACTATTCCACTCCCGAACAGCGAGCGGGAAAAACGAACACCTAAACCTTTCTGTTCGAGCTCTGATTTCTCTTATTTTATTTTGATGATCATTCCTACCTATGTAGGTTGGGATCAACAAAATATTTTCGCATTCGGAAGAGAATGTTGGTGACTGAAATTTCGTAATAAGGTCGCGCCGCGACGAAAAACGTCTTTGCTGTAATGACTTCCATCCCAACTCGTGTATCATATCTGCCACACTCTCTCCCCTATAACGTGATAATACAAAACGAGCTGCCCTTCTTTGCACCCTCTCGATGTCCTCCGTCAATCCCACCTGGTAAGGATCCCACACCGCGCAGCAATATTCTAACAGAGGACGAACGAGTGTAGTGTAAGCTGTCTCTTTAGTGGACTTGTTGCATCTTCTGAGTGTCCTGGCAATGAAACGCAACGTTTGGCTCGCCTTCCCGACAATATTATCTATGTGGACCTTCCAACTGAAGTTGTTCGTAATTTTAACACCCAGGTACTTAGTTGAATTGACAGTCTTGAGAATTGTACTATTTATCGAGTAATCGAATTCCAACGGATTTCTTTTGGAACTCATGTGGATCGTCTCACACTTTTCGTTATTTAGCGTCAACTGCCACCTGACACACCATACAGCAATCTTTTCTAAATCGCTTTGCAACTGATACTGGTATTCGGATGACCTTACTAGACGGTAAATTACAGCATCATCTGCGAACAATCTAAGAGAACTGCTCAGATTGTCACCCAGGTCATTTATATAGATCAGGAATAGCAGAGGTCCCAGGACGCTTCCCTGGGGAACACCTGATGTCCGTTGTTTGTACATAATACTCTTGACGTGATTAGATCTTTGCACGTCTTATCTTTCGAATGATAAACCTCAGCCTAGTGTCCAGTCGGAAACATTTTTCGACAACCTTATTCCTAGTTTCCTGTCGGTAAAATTTGTCGACAACCTTATACGATTTCAAAATCTTCAACCTCGCTAATGTTTTACAATACGTAAATTTTCCGATCCTTCTAGAATAAAATTGCAGTCCATTATCAGAAAGTGTGCGTAAAATACTTCAACATAAGCCAGGCTCTCTTCCATTTTACCTGACCATCATTACAAGAGTTGTATATAGGAGAAGATCATGGGTTTCTGGACTACCCATGGAACTTACAATTTGTAGAGAGTTATTGCACGTAGCGTCGAGACTCCCTTTTTAAATATTTTTTGCCGGTCACTTAGAACTACGTTTACAGCGTTGCTTCTTCATAAAATGGCTCTGAGCACTATGGGACTCAACTGCTCTGGTCATTAGTCCCCTAGAACTTAGAACTACTTAAACCTAACTAACCTAAGGACATCACACACATCCATGCCCGAGGCAGGATTCGAACCTGCGACCGTAGCAGTCGCACGGTTCCGGACAGCGCGCCTAGAACCGCGAGACCACCGCGGCCGGCTGCTTCTTCATATTTATTAGTTACATACTACTTCTCAGGATCTTCATAATTAGACAAAGTAGAATTAAAATATGAGGCGTAGCAACAATAAGATTGCTGTACCATCAAGCCAAGATGGAATGAAACAATCTGTATAAAGATTTCATGCTACAAATTTGCATGAAAGTCGCCGTACAGCTTTGTTAACTATCATATTGTTTAGACAATCAACGGGTATACAGCGTTCAGCTGAGTAGATGTGATTTCTGTTTTTTGAGCCACACTGAAATTTGAACAGTTCACTGCAGTGAACGTTGCTATAACGCCTTTTACAAGTTTAAATAATTTATACGCGGGTTTGAACGGCCGTCCTCCCGAATGTGAGGGCAAGTGTGATAATCACTGTGCTACCTCGCTCGGTAGGCAACTGACATTATTTTGTACTCTGCAGTGATAAATATTTCAATTTGAAGTACTTATGAAGACAAAATATTCCTGCAATTGCATTTCTGAAAGTATCTCTCTCTCTCTCTCTCTCTCTCTCTCTCTCTCTCTCTCTCTCTCTTTGTGTGTGTGTGTGTGTGTGTGTGTGTGTGTGAGAGAGAGAGAGAGAGAGAGAGAGAGTCTGTGTTTGATGAACATAATTCTAAATTTGTGAATTCATGCAAATTTAACATGTTAATATGGATGCTCGGAGTGGTGTGCAACGAATGGTCGCGATCAGAGTATTTTACAAGAACAATGGCAAAGAGGAGTGGGCACGCAGAGAACTCACCCGTTATTTTAATTTAGGACACCACGTGATTTCGGATTCCACATTAAGTGGCAGGTCCCCTTTCCTCAGCAGCATTTTTGAGATAGACTATTTAATCATAAGTATCCAGATACTTGACTGAAAATATTACAAGTTCATGGCTCCCTCCATTGGTAATGCTGGAATTCAATATGGTGCAGGTCCACCCTTAGCCTTGATGACAGCTTCCACTCTCGTAAGCAGTAAGAATGGTCAGTATTCAGTGATATTATAGGAACGATCATTCGAAGCAGAAATGTCTAGTAGATATGGGGCTCTAAATTAGTAGAGGAGACGTGTTTCCCAGTAGCGAAGATGACCAAGTGCTCATAACTTCTAGGATATGCAATTTGGAGCTCATGTCTACTGGAGCAAACGTTCTATCGGGTGCTGAAAGTTTCCTTGGGGAATGGCAGCTCATTCTTCACGGAGTGCTGCACTGAGGAGAGGTATTGATGTCGGTCGGTGAGGCCTGGCGCGAAGTCGGCGTTCCAGAACATCCCAAAGGTGTTCTATAGGATTCAAGTCAGGACTCTGTGCAGGCCGGTCCATTACAGGGATGTTATTATCGTGTAACCACTCAGCCACAGGCCGGGCATTGTGAGCAGGTGCTCGATGGTGTTGAAAGATGCAATAGCCATCCCCGAATTGCTTTTCAACGGTGGGAAGCACGAAGGTGTCATAGTAGACCTGTGCTTTGATAGTGACACGAAAAACATCAGTGTAGGGCTGTGCTTAGATAGTGCCACACAAGACAAGGGATGCAAGTCCCCTCCATGAAAAACACGGCCGCACCATAACACCACCACACACGCTGGCAGATGACGTTCACCGGACATTCGCCAGACCCACAACCTGCCATCGGATCACCACATTGTGTACCGTGATTCGTCACTCCACACAACATTTTTCCACTTTTCAGTCGTCCAATGTTTACGCTCCTTACACCAAGCGAGGCGTCGTTTGACATTTACCTCCGTGATGTGTGGCTTATGAGCAGCCGCTCGACCATGAAATCCAAGTTTTCTCACCTCCCGCTATGCTGTCATAGTACTTGCAGTGGGCCCTCATGCAATTTGGAATTCATGTGTGATGGTCTGGATAGATGTCTGCCTATTACACATTACAACCCTCTTCAACTGTCGGCAGTCTCCGTCAAGACGAGGTCGGCCTGTACGCTTTTGTGCTGTACGTGTCCCTTCACGTTTCCACTTCACTATCACATCGAAAACAATGGACCTAGGAGTGTTTAGAAGTGTGGAAATCCCGCGTACAGACGTATGACACAAGTAACACCCAATCACCTGACCACGTTCGACTTCCGTTAGTTCCGCAGAGCGCCCCATTCTGCTATCTCACGGTGTCTAATGACTACTGAGGTCGCTGATATGGAGCACCTGGCAGTAGGTGGCAGAACAATGCACCTAATATGGAAAGCATATGTTTTGGGGGGTATCTGAATACTTTTGATCACGTAGTGTATATTAAGGACACGCAGGTCCAAGTGAAAGACATGCAACCAGGCTGTTGAGTCACGCATAATTATTATTACGGTAAACTTGTAAATCGATAATCAACCTCAAAGTTGGTTTGAACCAGATCAATGGATGCATGTGACGAACGTGTGTGAACGGGACTCGCTCACCGTTACGCACTCTTCGTGTAGTTCGGTTTCCGCTACTGAGATCGCCAAACGTGAGCCAGCAGGAGTCTGGTCACGTGGCCAGTAGGCAGCGCGAGCTGTTTCGGGCAGTGAAGTAAGGGCGTCGTGCCTACAATGCAGTCTGAAAGAGCCATCAAAGTCGGATGAGGTCCGCATGGCCATAAACGTCGCTCTCGTAGCTGTGTCATTAGATGAGTTAGTAACGGTCATCTTCTGCACTTTCCGCGGAGCTGTGAGATCATTCGCCCGCCGGCGGGTGTGGCCGTGCGGTTCTAGGCGCTTCAGTTTGGAAACGCGTGACCGCTACTGTCGCAGGTTCGAATCCTGCCTAGGGCATGGATGTGTGTGATGTCCTTAGGTTAGTTAGGTTTAAGTAGTTCTAAGTTCTAGGGGATTGATGATCTCAGATGTTGAGTCCCATAGTGCTCAGAGCCATTTGAACCATTTTTTGAAATCATTCGCCCCTCTATAGTTCGCAGCATCCAAGTGCAGACTACGCAGATCGGTCTCGTGCGTGTAGTGTTCTAGTTTGAACACCATAGTTGCCCCTGGATTCCTCCACCATTTGAATCCCCTTAAGGGGGGTAGGACGTCAAACGGGCCGACTTGGCGCAGGAGAGGCGCCACAGGACATTTTAATTTCCACTGTCTATACTTTTACAACTAAATTCATAAAACTTTAACAGCACGACCAGGAAGGATTCAGGATTCATACTCATAGCAGTGGAAGCTCAAAAACGTAAGGAAACACATTTTTTTACATGTGAAATTTCATCATTTTTTCACTTACTACTGGCTGCATTTGTTGCTATAGGTACACTTTTCTTCCTAAGTAAGAGATATTCTTTGATGACTGTTTCACAGCATACAAACCATTGTTACAGGTGTATGAAACTCTAGAAGTTATTTAATTTATGAAAAAATAAATGAACTGTTACATATTAAAGTTCATGTTAGAAAAAACTCAAGTTTTATAGTGAATTATCTCAATTTTTCCACAGTTTTTTAATAGATTTGGAAAATTCTAAAGCTTCATACACCTGTAACTACTGTTTTTATGCTATGAAAAATTCATCGAAGAATCTCTCTTACTTAGGAAGAAAAGTGTACCTATAGCAACAAATGCAGCCAGTAATGAGTGGAAAAATGATGAAATTTCATATGTAAGAAAAGGTGTTTCGCTACGTTTATGAACTTCCACTGTGATGACTGTGAGTCCTCAATCCTTTCTGGTCATGGTGACAAAGTTTTATGGACTTATTTGTGTAAGTATAGACATAAGAAATTAAAATGTCCGGTGGTGACTCTCCTGCTCCAAGTTGGCTCGTTTGACGTCCTACCCCCCTTAACAGTTGTAGCGGGACCCCCAATTTAAAATGGACTCCAAAGCACCACTCATAATGGCTCTGAGCACTATGGGACTTAACATCTGAGGTCATCAGTCCCCTAGAACTTAGAACTACTTAAACATAACTAACCTAAGGACATCACACACATCCATGCCCGAAGCAGGATTCTAACCTGCGACCGTAGCGGTCGCGCGGTTCCAGACTTTAGCGCCTAGAACCGCTCAGCCCACCCGGCCGGCTGTTGACGATACCTGCAACGAAAAATAAACCTGCAGACCGTGAGCGAAACTTTCATACAACATACAATATCCAAGCTGTTGGTATCGTAAGAAGTCCACGCCACTCAATCTGTCATCATTCAGCATTTTTACAGCTGCACAGTTCAAGTGACCGAACAGTATTAAGCACATGACTTGCAATGTCATCCATACAAGTTCCATATCATCCATGAACAGAAATCCAACGATCATGTTACGCTACGACAGTTCTGTGATTTAATGTTTCAAAAGATAAACGCGGACGAGGGGTTTATTTATAAACGGTGTAAGTCACACGAACCCCATGTCCACCTCAGCGCATTTGTGAAGAGACAAAATTTTATAGAACTTGGCACAAGAAAACCCTAAGGAACTACACCAGAGTCTATTGCACAGCAAGGAAGTTACCATGTGATGTGCTATGTCATCATAGGGTGTGATAGAGCAGGACGCTGTGACCGAGCTGTTCTAGGCGCTTCAGTCCAGAACAGCGCTACTGCTACGGTCGCAGGTTCTAATCCTGGATGTGTGTGATGTCCTTAGTGTAGTCAGGTTTAAGTAGTTCTAAGTCTAGGGGACTGACGACCTCAGATGTTAAGCCCCATAGTGCTTAGAGCCATTTGAACCATTTGGTGAGATAGACCCTAATTGTTTTGAGGATGGGAATGGCCCTGTGATTACAGTCACATCGAATATTCGCCTCCTCATGCTTGAAACATTATTGACACAGCCTGGTTTCAACAGATGGATCAACGTCACAGACAGCTCGAATATCGATGGTTGCCGTACGCCAGTGTTTTGAGGAACGTGTAATTTCGAGAAATTGTGACATTTATTGGCTTCCCAGATCCCCTGATCTGTCAGCTAGTGATTTCTATTTAAGGGCTCACCTTAAAAGCAAAGCGTTCCTTAGTCGACATGCTACAATGGAAGAATTGGATGCCAAGATCCGACAAGCAACTTCGTTAATTCCACCTGAGATGTTACGTCAAACCATGAACAATGTAACGAAGAGACTGCAGGAATATTTGTGTACAGAAGGAGCTAACATGCACGACCTCATCTTCAAAAAATAAATTGCACTCTATTTATTTTAAAACGCCATTATTTTTACTGTTAAATGACGTAAATACACTTTCAAAATCTAATTTGATGAAATTATTTACTCTTCTCTGTACTTATTATGTTAATAAAAAGCAGTCTACATCGCAATAAACTTTTGTGTGTAATTTGGGGTACCATTTTCGGTCTTTAGAACCTTTTTATTAGGGATCATGTGAAGGACACGTATTTCCCCTTGCCTTTGCTAAACAGCCAGCAGTTAGTGAAAGCTACCACTAGATCCTGCACAGCGGTTCCTTGAACTGGCTCATCGTGTCACCTAGCAAACGCGTCATCTTATAACGAAAGTTTCTTTTATGGTAATTTTTAAGGTGGATAAGTGTATGTCAAACATAACCCATTACAAATGTAATATTTTTCAGTGTTGATATGTGGATCGTCTTATAGACCGAAGGTCAGTTGCACTTGTACCTTCGGTCTGCCAAAGAACTCTTCATTGAAATATGCAGATATGCGACTGTATTCCTTGTATTTGTGAATCCACAGGGCTTTAATACCAGCAGTGATGATGGCCACCGAGAGATTAGAGACCGACGACAAAGCAGCTTGGTCCCTTCCCACCCATCTATTTTAGCTGACAACATAATGTACGTGATACGTTTTTTAAGTTTCGTAAAATGTCCAAATTGTTCCCTAAAATTTTAAGGAGAAATTGTTAATATGTTATCGGCGTAGCTGGATGGTTCATGTATTTTTTCAAGTGATCGTCCAGTCACATTTCGCTGTGTGGTTAATAAACCTTCCTTTGTATCTCACTTCTGTTTTAATTCCCAGTTTTATGAAATCTGCGAGGCTCCCCCCGTCGGTGGTTCGAGCCCTCCTTCGGGCATGGGTGTGCCTGTCGTTCTTAGCTTAAGTTAGCTTAAGTTAGATTAAGTAGTGTGTTAGACTAGGGAGCGATGACCAAAGCAGTTTGATCCCATAGGAACTTACCACAAATTTCCAAAACAATATATCTGTCCACCCTTCCGCTTTCTTAATGCATGTGAGACAGTGTGAATTTTCAGACGGTCGTAAGTGAGGGTGAGACTACTCTTCCTAGTATTACAATAGCTCCATTATTTCCTTTCAGTATTTGTAAGAGCTAAGATAACATCGCCGTTGAGTGCCCGTAAACCGTGAATACCTTCACACGAGCGAACGCGCAAGGGCGCGTGTGCTCGCCCCCACACCCGCACACACAGACAGACAAACACACACACACACACACACACACACACACACACACACACACACACACACACACACACACGAAAATTCTCGGGCACTCCTAAACTCTAAGATTTCGGTACCGACATGTATATCATACTATTAATACGTGATCATCGAAAACTGAGGTATCTATTTCTGATATTAATAATTCAAGGAGTCCAATAAAACTTACGTAATTCGAAAGGTACTGTGCTATAGATATGCACAAAAAACATTTGTGTATGTCGCCATTAAGAGAGGTAAAAGGAAGTAGAAATACACACACGACAAAAGTTTTCCTCTGTCTCTTGTTCTGCAACCCCGCGTACCGACCAGGTGCTACGGTAGAAATAACACACGAAAGTAACAATATTTCGTGAAGTCATATTATAGGGACTGTCACGTTAAACGTTTCAGTTGTTTCATTTGCAGTAACACACTCCAACCGGAAAGCTACAATACCACAACTGCAAGGCCGTTAGTTACAACTGTAACTAACAACGAAGCCATCGAAATCAACACAGACTGTACATAATGTTATTTCTGGGCGTTTCTTTTGGCTTACTCTTGTCTAAAAGTTAACGGAAGTAGCTTTGTGTTCATTTGCACCGTTACAACAAAATCCGAAGCAAATTCCTAATTTTCAATTTCTTCGTCACAAATGGCAACGATTTCCATTATTATATGAAAACTATATTTGCTTTAGCCTATGCCTCGAAGAATATGACTAACAGGTCATTCAGAACGACAAAGAGCTGTATAGACACAACTTTTGCGTAGACAGTGCAATGGGAATAATGTTGACAATGGTAACGACAGTTATGTTGTTGTTTTGATACATACATTTTTTAAATGTGTTCTGAACGTGATTCCACATTATTTTCAGAGATATAATTACAAGATAAATTTAAAGTGCAGATTTGTTTCTAATGCAAAACATTTTCTATCTGAGACTGCTCTACGTGATACAACGGCATTCACCGCCGTTAAAACAAATTTACACTCCTGGAAATGGAAAAAAGAACACATTGACACCGGTGTGTCAGACCCACCATACTTGCAACGGACACTGCGAGAGGGCTGTACAAGCAATGATCACACGCACGGCACAGCGGACACACCAGGAACCGCGGTGTTGGCCGTCGAATGGCGCTAACTGCGCAGCATTTGTGCACCGCCGCCGTCAGTGTCAGCCAGTTTGCCATGGCATACGGAGCTCCATCGCAGTCTTTAACACTGGTAGCATGCCGCGATGCGTGGACGTGAACCGTATGTGCAGTTGACGGACTTTGAGCGAGGGCGTATAGTGGCATGCGGGAGGCCGGGTGGACGTACCGCCGAATTGCTCAACACGTGGGGCGTGAGGTCTCCACAGTACATCGATGTTGTCGCCAGTGGTCGGCGGAAGGTGCACGTGCCCGTCGACCTGGGATCGGACCGCAGCGACGCACGGATGCACGCCAAGACCGTAGGATCCTACGCAGTGCCGTAGGGGACCGCGCCGCCACTTCCCAGCAAATTAGGGACACTGTTGCTCCTGGGGTATCGGCGAGGACCATTCGCAACCGTCTCCATGAAGCTGGGCTACGGTCCCACACACCGTTAGGCCGTCTTCCGCTCACGCCCCAACATCGTGCAGCCCGCCTCCAGTGGTGTCGCGACATGCGTAAATGGAGGGACGAATGGAGACGTGTCGTCTTCAGCGATGAGAGTCGCTTCTGCCTTGGTGCCAATGATGGTCGTATGCGTGTTTGGCGCCGTGCAGGTGAGCGCCACAATCAGGACTGCATGCGACCGAGGCACACAGAGCCAACACCCGGCATCATGGTGTGGGGAGCGATCTCCTACACTGGCCGTACACCTCTGGTGATCGTCGAGGGGACACTGAATAGTGCACGGTACATCCAAACCGTCATCGAACCCATCGTTCTACCATTCCTAGACCGGCAAGGGATCTTGCTGTTCCAACAGGACAATGCACGTCCGCATGTATCCCGTGCCACCCAACGTGCTCTAGAAGGTGTAAGTCAACTACCCTGGCCAGCAAGATCTCCGGATCTGTCGCCCATTGAGCATGTTTGAGACTGGATGAAGCGTCATCTCACGCGGTCTGCACGTCCAGCACGAACGCTGGTCCAACTGAGGCGCCAGGTGGAAATGGCATGGCAAGCCGTTCCACAGGACTACATCCAGCATCTCTACGATCGTCTCCATGGGAGAATAGCAGCCTGCATTGCTGCGAAAGGTGGATATACACTGTATTAGTGCCGACATTGTGCATGCTCTGTTGCCTGTGTCTATGTGCGTGTGGTTCTGTCAGTGTGATCATGTGATGTATCTGACCCCAGGAATGTGTCAATAAAGTTTCCCCTTCCTGGGACAATGAATTCACGGTGTTCTTATTTCAATTTCCAGGAGTGTATTTTCCAACACACTATATATCGAACAATTAAACAGAAATCAAAGAACTATATCAATGATATTCGTAACTTCAAATCAGCATTGCTTTGGTAATTTCTGAGCCGAGAATTTTAGATAAGAGTTTTACGTGGATTCCATCATTTTAAGGTACACGACATTTTTTTCTTAGATTACATACAATCACATCTACGTATGTTGTTTCACCATGTTATGTGCAGTTATATTATTACGAAACCGACATAATTGGTCGAATTTCGTCCACGTGCGATACTAGTACCTATTGTTATTGAAGATAGTGAATCGTACAGACGGCCGTAGTGTGCAATAACTTGGTCAAGTGACTCGATACAGCTACATTCCATTTCATAGTAGTTAGCTCCTACCAAAAGCATGAGAAATTATCAAGGAGAAATGGATTTGTGTGCGACCGGAACGGCGTTAAATATACTGGCGAAATGTTGTATTAATGACATCTGCAGGAATGTAGCCCCTCCTGCACTACACTAAATCTAGAATTACCCTGGGTCTCTGCATTAATCAGGGCGATATTCTGTAAAAAGCCTCGATTCTGGTCTCACACAGATTCCAGTACATGCTTTGCGTGGATTTCAAATGGCCTTGCAGCTCTTTAAAAACTGGAGAAAAGGGTTTCTATAGCTGGACGAAAAAGAGTACGGTACTATGGTGAATTCAGATCAGCGAGGCTCGTAAATGCTTGGCGCACCATGAGGTGTTGGCACCTGATGAAGAGTGGCAGTTCTCCAGTCTCAGTACAGCGACCGGCTTTGGGGCCGGCCCTGGAAGCACCCGTGGGCAGCCTGACCCCCTCTTGGTGGATAACGTCACTAATCCTCAAGTAAGAAAGTCTCACTAATCTGTACGCCATGCACCCATAGCCTAGCCGCGATCTCACGACAAACCTACATAAATGGAACGGATGCACTCTGTAGTCCCCAAGACATGTGGCTAAGGTATTTTAAGGTATTCACTGCTTTCTGAGACCTTGCCTTCAGGTCTTTTAGTTGGTAACGACGACAGATTGCAGTCATTGCGCCTGATGCGGCTCAGGCATACTCTTTGCACGCCACACTCGAGAAAGGGCTTGGAACTCGTCTACTCAACGACTAGCAGCGTTTCTATCATCTCGTACGACTCGAAATCGAATACTGAATCGCTCCTCTTTTAATTGTCACGTAGGTTCAATAGTGGTCTGGAGTGGTGCCCTGCCTGGGGAAGTGGATGGCTGGCCCTGAGATATCCCCGTTGTATAATGTCGAATCCCTGCCACTTTGATTGACACGTATGGTCGACAGTGGCCCACAGTGGTGCGCTGACCTGTGCAAAGACGGAATCTGAGGCTTTACAACTGTCATTTCTGTACGAATACTAGAACAACAGCGCCGTGTTAAATCATCAATATATTTATTTTTGTAACAACATAAATTTTATCGTACATTTCTGATGCAATTAACAATTTAAAGATCTGATGGCAGTACATATTCTGAACGTAAAAAGAAGTACCAATCGGTAAAGTATATTGTGAATTCAGACATGGCAAGAGATTCTAAACTGGAAAGTTACGGTCCGTAAACAATAACTCTCCGGTTTTGCTTAACTGTAATCGGTTTTTTTTAATGGGACATACATTGCTTGCAGAAAAGTGAAGCATCCTGATGACATGGTTGGATCTTAGTGTAACTTCGTACATGCACATACCATCAGAGGATACGTAAATGATTACACAAGCAATTCGTTGTGAGAGGTTGAACGGCCACCAGAATACAATAGAGTTTTTCGCGTTTAGCGTTTTTACCAGGCCTGGTAGGGTACACAAAGGGCGCGAATGGCGTGAGATCACTGTGACGGAATGCGGAGATGTAGTATACTTGTGTAACGCAGCGTCATCAGAACCTGACAGAGATTGAAAGGGACCTCATAGTGGGTCTCCATTTCACTGGCTGGTCGAATAGCACGATATCAAGATATATAGGGCGTCAGGTGTGTCTGTAACCCGATCGTGGACTGTATCGGTGTGTGAGGGCAGGCGTATTCGTCGTCAGGGTTCCGTTCGGCCACGACTGACCACCGCAAGGGAGGATCGCTATTTGTGCACTAAGGACACTGCTACACTTTCGCATCTGCGTCTGCCACCCGAAAAGAAGTAATGGACTTCCTACAAAAGCATCCTGCACCACTAGCAGCAGGGAATTATCGCCCCATGCGCAGCTGCCTTTAACATCACAATGCAAGTACACTGAAGCGCCAAAGGAACTGATATAGGCATGCGTATTCAAATACACAAATATGTAAACAGACAGGATACGGCGCTGCAGTCGGCAACGCTTATATAAGACAAAAAATGACTGGCGCAGTTGTTAGATCGGTTACTGCAGGTGCATGGCAGGTTATCAAGATTTAAGTGAGTTTGAACGTGGTGTTATAGTCGACACACGAGCGGTGGGGGACAGCATCTAAGAGGCAGCGATGCACTTCGGATTTTCCCGTACGACTACTTCACCAGCGGACCGTGAATTTCAGGAGTACTGTAAAACATCATATCTGACATCGCTGCGGCCGGAAAAAGTTCCTGCAAGAACAACACCAACGACGACTGAAGAGAATCGTTCACCGTGATGGAAGTGCAATCCTTCCGCAAATTGCAGCTAGATTTCAGTGCTGTGCCATAAACAACCGTCAGCATGCAAACCATTCAATGAAACGTCATCGATATGGCCTTTCGGAGACGAAGGCCCATTCGTGACCCTTTATGAGTGCACGACACAAATCATTACACAGTGTCTGAGCCCGTCAACACCGACATTGGACCGTTCATGACTGGTAACATGTTGCCTGGTCGGACGAGTCTCATTTCAAATTGTATGGAGCGGTTGGACGTGTACTGGTATGGAGACACCTCATGAATCCTTGGACCCTGCACGTCAGCAGGGAACCGCCCAAGCTGGTGGATGCTCTGTAATGGTATGGGACGTGTGCAGTTGGAATGATATGGGACCCCTGATACGTCTAGATAGAACTCTGACAGGCGACACGTACGTAAGCATCCTGTATGATCACCTTCATCCATTCCGACCGACTTGGCAATTCCAGCAGGACAATGCGACACTCCACACATCCGGAACTGCTACAGAGTGACTCCAGGAACACTCTTCTGAGTTTAAACACTTCTGCTGTCCACTAAACTCCTCGGAAATGAACATTATTGAGCATATCTGGGATGCCTTGCAAAGTGCTGTCCACAAGAGATCTCAACCCCGTCGTACTCTTACGGATTTATGGAGGGCCCTGCAGGATTCATGGTGTCAATTCCCTCCAGCACTACTTCAGATATTATTCGAGACCATCATGCCATGTCGTGTTGTGGCACTACTTCGTGCTCGCGGGAGCCCTACACGATTTTAGGCAGGTGTACGCTCCTGAGCGTAGCTTGGTTTGAATTTGGTGCCATCTCATGGCCTTGCATTCTGCTCAGCACTGAATCCCAGCTCTGCGCTAACCTGGATGACCATCGTCGGCGAGACGTGGGTAGAAGTCCCAGTCCTGCAATGTTCTATAGAGGCACAGTGGTGCACTCCTGGAACCATGGAGTGGCTAGAAGCGATTATCGAACGGTAAGTCAGAGACATTCTAGTCCACATGTATTATTCTCTCATGTGACAGTATCGTGGAAACATTTTTCAACAATGCTCGTCCACCCATGGCATATGTTTCTATGAACTGTCTGCGTGATGTCGAGATACTCATGCGGCCAACAGAAGATGTGGGAACTAGCTCGTAGGTCAACTCCGTCCCAGTGTGTCAGTATCCAGGATGTCTAGGGCCCGTTACAACAAGGGACCAGCTTCTCACAGGAGATGATACGAGGGCTTCATGATACCTTCCACAACAACTTCACAACACTGGATGCAACCAGACCAGAGCGTTTGCAACGTCTTACCGTAAGGTGAGCTTGCACTTGCAAGTTCTTTATAAATTTAACTCGGTTTTGTAATCAATGAAGTATCACATCACATACTCTCTCATCCCGAGAAGTTAATTTTCTCTTCCTCATCCCCTTCCAGGAGCTTCAATTTTTTCAGTGTATATAAACCCTGTACCCTGTGTCTTGAAAGGAGGATATAAGATGAACATCAACAAAAGCAAAACGAGGATAATGGAATGTTGTCGAATTAAATCGGGTGATACTGTGGGAATTAGATTAGGAAATGAGACGCTTGAAGTAGTAAAGGAGTTTTGCTATTTGGGGAGCAAAGTAACTGATGATGGTCAAAGTAGAGAGGATATAAAATGTAGACAGGCAATGGCAAGGAAAGCGTTTCTGAAGAAGAGAAATTTGTTAACATCGAGTATAGATTTAAGTGTCAGGAAGTCGTTTCTTAAAGTATTTGTATGGAGTATGGAAGTGAAACGTGGACGATAAATAGTTTGGACAAGAAGTGAATAGAAGCTTTCGAAATGTGGTGCTACAGAAGAATGCTGAAGATTAGATGGGTAGATCACACAACTAACGAGGAGGTATTGAATAGAATTGGAGAGAAGAGAAGTTTGTGGCACAACTTGACTAGAAGAAGGGATTGCTTGGTAGGGAATATCCTGAGGCATAAAGGGACCATCAATTTAGTATTAGAGGGCAGCGTGCAGGGTAAAAATCATAGAGGGAGACCAAGAGATGATTACACTAAACAGATTCAGAAGGATGTAGGTTGCAGTAGGTACTGGGAGATGAAGCAGCTTGCACAGGATAGAGTAGCATGGAGAGCTGCATTAAACCAGTCTCTGGACTGAAGACCACAACAACAAGAACCCTAAAAACTGTCCGTCTATTACCAAACACGGAGGAAGATACAAATACTTTCGCAAAGTTTCTTCTTTCCACTGGGCAACACCACGAAGCGCATAATTTACAAGGCGTCAAAAATGGTTACATGTCGAGTGAATTCGCTGCCATTTTCGTGTATGTGGAAATATTCCCTGCGTAAACGTACAAAAACAGTTTAGAAGTCGACACTAGTTGTTAAATAAGAAGAGGTAGGAAAATGTTGACTTTTTTGGGGGGCTTGGTATTTGCTTTCCACTACGACAAAGGATCCCCAGATGTGGGAATACGTTTTATACACATTGAATTTTTTTCCTTCAAACAACTTTATCATCAATATATTTTTTAGCTGTAGAACTATTATTGTCAGTATCGTCACATCGTAACTCATTTACACAACTGATAACACAGACCAGGCCGGCCGATGTGGCCGAGCGGTTCTAGGCACTTCAGTCTAGAACCGCGCGACCGCTACGGTCGGGGATTCGAATCCTGCCTCGGGCACGGATGTGTGTGTTGCCCTTAGGTTAGTCAGGTTTAAGTAGTTCTAAGTTCTAGGGGACTGATGACCTCAGATGTTAAGTCACATAGTGCTCAGAGCCATTTGAACCATTTTTTGAACACAGACCGGACATTGCTTTTATCCTTTTTTCACAGTTTCAGGGACGGGGTTAGGTAATTAGCTTCTGCCCTGCTTGCTGTAGACGATTCTACTCATACTCTTGCTTTTTTTAGGCATCTCGTCAGGTTCTTCCATTTTATTAAGCAGCCCATGCAACGTTATCATTCAAACAGTTTATTTCGTATTGAATCTTTACTTTAATGACTTCACATAAAACTTTCATTTTATCAGTTGGATATAAGAGTGATTTAAATGTGAAGGAATTATTAAAATCGTGTTTAGAAACACTAACTTTAATTATTCAACGTACTGCTGATTACTGTTTTAAATTACTCTCTTGTCTCCAGTTTACTACCTCCCAAAGGCAGTGTTTGTATCAGAAAGTCAATTAATGGACTCACTGACGAAATACTTTTATTATGGTCACTCGTACTTCGAGTAATGTCTTCTAAGTTTTGATGGATGGATGTGGTATGTAGCCATCCTTCTTGAGTGGTTTGTGGTGTATTATGTGTGTTAGCTTACAAGTGCAGCGAATGTTTCACTTTAATCAACTTTCTATCCAGGAAGAATCAGATCGACTTATAGATAAATAGATTAGCGAACTAATACCTGACACGATTCTCTAGTACGGTTTCCTCATAGAATTACCCTTCCTCCCTCGTCTTCATTCCTTCTGGCGTCTTAAAACGGGAAAATATTTTTAGCAGATCAAAACTCTTAATGAGAAGGACGGCCCCACTGCAATGGGATGGATCTGTTGCGCAGAATATCGTGCTAGTGTCTGCTGAATGTGTAAAGAAGAAATGATCACTAAAGCGCAATGTTTATTTGGGCTCAATGGTCTTATTTGCAATCACAGTCCAGTACGTGCTCTTCCATCATACGTCGAAGTTATTTATAAAAGAAATGTTTAATTCACCTCATGAAACGAGAACAGGAACAGATGAAATAGAAAGTGGAAATAAATATTGTGCTCTCGCTTCAAGAGGCCGGCAGCTAAACAAAAATTGCGAGCTCTTTCGTAGTTACTGGCCAGGAAATATTCATTTGTTTCACCGTGAAATGAAATGGAAATATTTCAGTCTCTTCTGACGTGAACTCTGTTAGCGGTTTTAACATTGCGTTGAAAAATGTGTTAATGTTTACCTTCGATATATCTTGAATACCGCGTGATTCCGCTGCAGTAACTGCGTTTATTTTCAAATTCTTAGTTTATAAATTCTGCTGTGCAGAGTAAACTGTTATTTTCTCCTTGACTGATTTCTTCCTGACCAGATCTTTTATTGGTTTCTCTCCGATAAAAATAAACATATTCATTCCCTAGACCGCGAAAGGACTTTCACGTATGATTCCCACAGTTTATATTTGCTGTATTTCGTTACGTTCTGCTCACATTTAACATATTTCAAGAAAAGAGAGTTCATTGTTATTTTATCTGCACGTCCTCAAAAAGTATACTGCGGTGCAATGATCAGTGAAACAAAGCCTCATACTCGTATTTCAGAGGAAGTAGGAGACACAAGAGCTGCTTGCTAATAAACCTAATGATCACTTTTACACAGCTTTATTGCTATAGAAAAAAAACTATCACGGCTGAAGTCATTTACGATGACTAAAACCCGATATTTCCCTACGAAAAATATCTCGACTTTCATGAATAGATTAGATTAGATTAATTATTCATTCCCTAGACCCACAAAAGAGGGGATCCTCCTGGGTGTGGAACATGTCAGATAAACATATTACAAAAATGTTATTAGAAAACTTGAGTTTCATTAATTTTTATGATCCTCAGTCAATAAACAGTAAAATTATGTACCTGAATTAAAATTAAACTTCTAATATTGGCAGGTTTAATACTTACATCCGATTTCATTAAATCCACCATTCACACAGTAACTAGTTACTTGGCTATTACAACAAAGTATTGTCAAAAATTAAAATAAATTATAAATTTCAATGATCCTTAGTTAAGAACAGTCAAATTATGTAGAAGATTTACTACTAAACTTCCACTATTTACAGACTTAAGACTTACATCTGCTTTCCATACATCCATCATTCACACATTAGGTAGTTACTTAGCTGTTACAACAAAGTATTGTCAAAAATTAAAGTATAATAAATTTTCATTAAAATGTTCTACTGCATTTGTTGAGAAATTCATGAATGTAATAGAAGAAGCTGACAACCAAAAATTCTTTTAAATTATCTTTAAACTGTGCCGTGTCTGAAACTAAACTCTTAATGGTTGCTGGTAACATACTGAAAATAATATGTGTTGCTGAATACTGGACTCCTTTCTGGGCTAGAGTAGGTTATTTTAAATCTTTATGTGTATTGTTCTTATTCCTAGTATTGATACTGTGCACTAAGCAGTTACTTGGAAAAAGAGATGTATTATTTACAACAAACTTCATTAAGGAATAAATATACTGAGAAGCTGTGGTTAGTATGCCCAATTCTTTGAATATATTTCGACATGATATTTTTGTATTTACACTACACATTACTCTTATTACATGCTTCTGTACACTAAAATGTTTTTCTCAGTATGTAGAGTTACTCCAAAATATGATATCATATGACATAATGGAGTGAAAATAAGCAAAATATGAAAGTTTTTTTTATATTTTTATCTCCTATGTCTGACATCATTCGCATTGCAAACACAGACTTGTTTAGGCGCTTTAGCACTTCGTTAGTATGTAGCTCCCAACTGCATTTATTATCAAGTTGTAATCCCAAGAACTTTACACTCTCAACTTCTCCTATTTCCATGTCATCATATTTTATACAGACACTAGAAGGGAATCTCTTGGAAGTTCTGAACTGCATGTAGTGGGTCTTTTCAAAATTTAATGACAGTGAATTGTCTATGAACCACTTATTAATGTCAGTAAAAATTTGATAAGCTGCCCTTTCTAAATTTATATTTGATTTACTATTTATTGCAATGTTTTTATCATCTGCAAATAAGACAAACTTGGCATCTTATAATGTAACAGATGACAGGTCATTAATATAGACAAGAAAAAGTAATAGATCTAGTATGGAACCTTGGGGAACACCACACATAAATTCTTCCCAGTCAGATGATGTCCGATTGCATACCGCTGAAGTGTTACATAATGACACCCTTTTTTTTCTATTAGTCAGATATGATTAGTCAGATATGACAGAAACCACTTTGCAGCACTACCTGTGATGCCATAATATTTTAATTTACTTAGAAGAATGCTGTGATTCACACAGTCAAAAGCCTTTGACTGGTCACAGAATATGCTAGTTGCCTCTAATTTGTTGTCTAATGAATTAAGGACATTTTCACTGTAAGTGTAAATAGCCTTCACAATACCAGAACCCTTAAGAAACCCAAACTGTAACTCTGACAATATGTTATTTTCACTAAAGTGCTTAAGTAGATGCTTGAACAAAACCTTTTCAAAGATTTTTGAAAAAGTTGGCAAAAGTGAGATCGGTTGGTAATTTGATGGTATTTCTTTGTCCCCTTTCTTGTGGAGAGTTATAACTTCAGCATATTTAAGCCAGTCTGGGAATGTTCCTGTGACAAGTGATTGATTACACAAATAACTTCAGATATGACTAAGCTCATATGAACACTCTTTTATTAACTTTGTTGATATAATATCATAACCACTAGAATGCTTTGATTTCAAGGACTTTATGATTGATTATTTTTCTTTGGGTGAAGTAAGTGTCAATTCCATTTTACTGAGATTGCTTTTGTCACAGGTCTCAGATATTCCATTGCATTATTTACTGAACCTGACAACCCCATGCTATCAGTAACAGAGAGAAAACACTTGTTTAAATGGTTTGCAACAAAACATGCATTTGTTACCACGGCTTCATTTATTTTTAGAGCTATTTGTTCCTCCTCGTTTTTGGTCCTACCTGTCTCTGACTTAACTATCTCCCATTTTGTTTTTATTTTATTGCTGGATCTATTTATCTTCTTTTTGTAATGCGGGTGTTTAGATTTCTGGATAAACTTCTTCAATATTTTGGCAGTAATTTTTGTATGAGCTATCAAAAGTGTCCCTACATATCAGATAGAATTTCCTTTTTGTCTCACATGATATCTTTATCCCTTGTGTGTTCAATGGCTTCTTATTAGACTTCTCATTAATTTGAATTACCTTCAGGGGAAAACAATTTTCAAATAAGGTGCTAACTTTATTAATGAATGTTTTGTATTTTCCGTTTGTGTCTTCGATGCTCTAAACATCCATTCAATTAATTTCTTTAAGCAATCTCCTAAATTTCACAGATTTGAGTGTTTTATTGGCCTTCTGTACTCAGTTCTGATAGATGTTTGCCCCTTCAACATTTAATGTTAGGTGTTGCATGTCATGCTCAGATAGCCTATTTAGCACTGGTTTTGTTAGGTGACTTAGTTGCCTAGAATTGTCTATAAAGATATTATCAATGGCAGTCTTAGAACATTTATATACCCTAGTTGGGAAATGTACAATAGAAATTAAATTGAATGACAATGTAACTGATTTCAGTAACTGTACACTGACAGTGTTTTTCAGGACATATATATTACAATCACCAGCAACCACTAGTCCTTTATTTTTTAATTTTAGATGAGATAATAAATCTTCAAGACCGTTTATAAACAAGTTGAAATTTCCTGAAGGTGCTCTGTATTTGGCTACTATAATAAAGGACCTATTATGAAATTCTTTCTCTGTTGCACATGCTTCTAAATGCTGCTCTAAGCAAAATTTATTAAAGTCAGTATTCTTAAATTTAAAACTGTTTTTAACAAATGTGGCACCTACTCCTTTCTCCATATTTTTTCTACAGAAGTAAGAGGCTAATTTAAATTCTGTATGGTTTAACATATCTATAATAGTGGTCACATGATGTTCAGAGAAGCAGATTATATCAACTGGGTTCGATGACTCTAATTCATCAATGCACATAAGTAGTTCATTAATTTCACTTCTGTTGGTGCTGTGGTCTTCAGTCCTGAGACTGGTTTGATGCAGCTCACCATGCTATTCTATCCTGTGCAAGCTACTTCATCTCCCAGTACCTACTGCAACCTACATGCTTCTGAATCTGCTTAGTGTATTCAACTCTTGGGTTCCCTCTACGATTTTTACCCTCCAGGCTACCCTCCAATGCTAAATTTGTGATCCCTTGATGCCTCAGAACATGTCCTACCAACCGATCCCTTCTTCTGGTCGCGTTGTGCCACAAAATTCGCTTCTCCCCAATCCTATTCAATACTTCTTCATTAGTTATGTGATCTACCCATCTAATCTTCGGCATTCTTCTGTAGCACCACATTTCGAAAGCTTCTATTCTCTTCTTGTCCAAACTATTTATCGTCCATGTTTCACTTTCATACATGTCTACACCCCATACAAATACTTTCAGAAATGATTTCCTGACACTTAAATCTATACTCGATGTTAACAAATTTCTCTTCTTTCGAAACGCTTTCCTTGCCATTGCCTGTCTACACTTTATATTCTCTTTACTTTGACCATCATCAGTTACACTCCTGGAAATTGAAATAAGAACACCGTGAATTCATTGTCCCAGGAAGGGGAAACTGTACTGACACGTTCCTGGGGTCAGATACATCACATGGTCACATTGACAGAACCACACGCACATAGACACAGGCAACAGAGCATGTACAATGTCGGCACTAGTACAGTGTATATCCACCTTTTGCAGCAATGCAGGCTGCTATTCTCCCATGGAGACGATCGTAGAGATGCTGGATGTAGTCCTGTGGAACGGCTTGCCATGCCATTTCCACCTGGCGCCTCAGTTGGACCAGCGTTCGTGCTGGACGTGCACACCGCGTGAGACGACGCTTCATCCAGTCCCAAACATGCTCAATGGGGGACAGATCCGGAGATCTTGCTGGCCAGGCTAGTTGACTTACACCTTCTAGAGCACGTTGGGTAGCACGGGATACATGCGGACGTGCATTGTCCTGTTGGAACAGCAAGTTCCCTTGCCGGTCTAGGAATGGTAGAACGATGGGTTCGATGATGGTTTGGATGTACCGTGCACTATTCAGTGTCCCCTCGACGATCACCAGAGGTGTACGGCCAGTGTAGGAGATCGCTCCCCACACCATGATGCCGGGTGTTGGCCCTGTGTGCCTCGGTCGTATGCAGTCCTGATTGTGGCGCTCACCTGCACGGCGCCAAACACGCATACGACCATCATTGGCACCAAGGCAGAAGCGACTCTCATCGCTGAAGACGACACGTCTCCATTCGTCCCTCCATTCACGCCTGTCGCGACACCACTGGAGGCGGGCTGCACGATGTTGGAGCGTGAGCGGAAGACGGCCTAACGGTGTGTGGGACCGTAGCCCAGCTTCATGGAGACGGTTGCGAATGGTCCTCGCCGATATCCCAGGAGCAACAGTGTCCCTAATTTGCTGGGAAGTGGCGGTGCGGTCCCCTACGGCACTGCGTAGGATCCTACGGCCCTGGCGTGCATCCGTGCGTCGCTGCGGTCCGGTCCCAGGTCGACGAGCACGTGCACCTTCCGCCGACCACTGGCGACAACATCGATGTACTGTGGAGACCTCACGCCCCACGTGTTGAGCAATTCGGCGGTACGTCCACCCGGCCTCCCACATGCCCAGTATACGCCCTCGCTCAAAGTCCGTCAATTGCACATACGGTTCACGTCCACGCTGTCGCGGCATGCTACCAGTGTTAAAGACTGCGATGGAGCTCCGTATGCCACGGCAAACTGGCTGACACTGACGGCGGCGGTGCACAAATGATGCGCAGCTAGCGCCATTCGACGGCCAACATCGCGGTTCCTGGTGTGTCCGCTGTGCCGTGCGTGTGATCATTGCTTGTACAGCCCCCTCGCAGTGTCCGGAGCAAGTATGGTGGGTCTGACACACCGGTGTCAATGTGTTCTTTTTTCCATTTCCAGGAGTGTATTTTGCTGCCCAAATAGCAAAACTCCTTTACTACTTTAAGTGTCTCGTTTCCTAATCTAATTCCCACCGCATCACCCGATTTATTTCGACTACATACCATTCTCGTTTTGATTTTGTTGATGTTCATCTTATATCCTCCTTTCAAGACGCTATTCATTCCGTTCAGCTGCTCTTCCAAGTCCTATGCTGTCTCTGACAGAATTACAATGTCATCGGCGAACCTCAAAGTTTTTATTTCTTCTCCATGGATTTTAATACCTATTTCGAATTTTTCTTTTGTTTCCTTTACTGCTTGCTCAATATACAGATTGAATAACATCAGTAAGAGGCTACAACCCTGTCTCACTCCCTTCCCAACCACTGCTTCCCTTTCATGGCCCTCGACTCTTATAACTGCCATCTGGTTTCTGTACAGATTGTAAATAGCCTTTCGCTCCCTGTATTTTACCCCTGGCACCTTCAGAATTTGAAACAGAGTATTCCAGGCAACACTGTCAAAAGCTTTCTCTAAGTCTACAAATGCTAGAAACGTAGGTTTGCCTTGCCTTAATCTATTTTCTAAGATTAGTTGTAGGGTCAGTGTTGCCTCACGTGTTCCAGTGTTTCTGCGGAATCCAAACTGATCTTCTCCGAGGTCGGCTTGTAATAGTTTTTCCATTCGTCTGTAACGAATTCTTGTTAGTATTTTGCAGCTGTGGCTTATTAAACTGATGGTTCGGTAATTTTCACATTTGTCAATATCTGCTCTCTTTGGGATTGGAATTATTATAGTCTTCTTGAAGTCTGAGGGTATTTCATCTGTTTCATACATCTTGCTCACCAGATGGTAGAGTTTTGTCAGGACTGGCTCGCCCAAGCCCGTCAGTAGTTCCAATGGAATGTTGTCTACTCTGGGTGCCTTGTTTCGACTCAGGTCTTTCAGTGCTCTGTCAAACTCTTCACGCAATATCATATCTCCCATTTCATCTTCATCTACATCCTCTTTCATTTCCATAATATTGACCTCAAGTACATCGCCTTTCTATAGGCCCTCTATATACTCCTTCCACCTTTCTGCTTTCCCTTCTTTTCTTAGAACTGGGTTTCCATCTGAGCCCTTTATGTTTATACAAGTGGTTCTCTTATCTCCAAAGGTCTCTTTAATTTTCCTGTAGGCAGTATCTATCTTACCCCTAGTGAGATAAGCCTCTACATCCTTACATTTGTCCTCTAGCCATCCCTGCTTAGCCATTTTGCATTTCCTGTCGATCTCATTTTTGAGACGTTGTATTCCTTTTTGCCTGCTTCATTTACTGCATCTTTATATTTTCTCCTTTCATCAATTAAATTGAATATTTCTTCTGTTACCCAAGGATTTCTACTAGCCCTCGTCCTTTTACCTAGTTGATCCTCTGCTGCCTTCACTACTTCATCCCTCAAAGCTACCCATTCTTCTTCTACTGTATTTCTTTCCCCCATTCCTGTCAATTGTTCCCTTATGCTCGCCCTGGAACTCTGTACAACCTCTGCTTCTTTCAGTTTATCCAGGTCCCACCTCCTTAATTTCCCACGTTTTTGCAGTTTCTTCAGTTTTAATCTACAGGTCATAACCAATAGATTGTGGTCAGAGTTCACATCTGCCCCTGGAAATGTCTTACAATTTAAAACTTGGTTCCTAAATCTCTGTCTTACCATTATATAATCTATCTGATACCTCGTAGTATCTCCAGGGTTCTTCCATGTATAATTTCACTTCTAAGCCCTTGAATATTTTGATGCACTAAAGGTAGTTGGCATTTTACATTTACCGAGATGAAAATGGGTGGAAATAAAATTTCTGCTGGTTGCTGTAAATTTTTAAGCTACGGCTGTGTTTACTGATCCAATCTGCCAGGGTTATGTTGTTTGATTTCTTTCACAAACTGAAGGTTTGTTTCAATCTTTACTTCTCTCAGAACTTGACTTCGTTCTGTCGTACCTATCCTAAAAAAGGTGTTGCTGCAACACCTATGACCACTGGTATATGGTGAGAAATAGTCACATGAATAATCGTTTAGATTTTATTTGTAACATTCGAAATGAACTGTACTTTTTAACAAATGTATTTTTCCTTCCTTAAACCTATATTAGCTTTAGCACATATTTTTATATATACATGTGGGAATAATCGATCCAGCGATCAACTTTAGTGCGTGTTATCTTTGGTTTAAGGGTTATCTTTGAAGATCGTGTTATTGAACGTGTTGCTCGTAATGAAAAGTAATTCTGTACGCTTCAGTTCCGTGTACTTAAACTTAAGCCTTACCCATATGATTTCTGACCCCACAAAGGAAGAGCAAGAATAATACAGTTTATTTTGTGGACAATTTAATGCGGCGCACGACAATGAAATGTGCGCACGTCATCAACGACAAAATTCAAGACATTCGCTAAGAAATTCAGCTTTTGGAGCTCTCCCTTTGTGGGACGCAAAAAGTTAACGCAGTGCAGTGCAGAGTACCGAACGCTAAAACAAAATAGCGAGACCAAAATCTCAGCAAGCACTTTATCAAAAAATAAGGGGCGGCAAAACTCCAGAATTGTGGCAGCACCTAGTAGGTGCACTACTTAGCAACACGATCTACCGTCACATACCTAAGCAGCACTGGCAGTGCACGAAGTTCAACCAAAGAACAAGTTACTGAGAGTGGCCCATGAAATATAGCCAGAGTTGGAGACATCAGCATTAGTGGGCCTGACGTCATCGGCAGACGACGCGAGAAACGACTCTAGCCGGTGTGCATCGAATCCATCCGAAGAGACTACACATGAGTTAGATCCGTTTATTGATACAGAATAAGACCGAAGCCTCTTAGCCTTTTCTGTCAGATTCTTAGATAGAATTTTAGTCGTCATAAATAAAATAGGCTCCAGCTGCAAGCTGCTTTAATAACTGATAATTAATTGAAACCCTCAGCTGCCGACAGGTGTTGTTGATATACCTCGATGGGGACAGCTGAAAATGTGTTTCTCGACCCGGACTCGAACATGCTTACATGTCAGACGCTCTATCCATCTGAGCCACCGAGGACAGAGATGAATAATAGCATGACTGCAGGGGCTTATCCGTTGCCGTGAGACCCACATTCCCAACTGACCACAATCTACATATACAGGGTGTCCCAGCTATCTTGTCCACCCAAAATATCTCTGGAACAATAACAGCTATTGGAAAGCGACTTTCACCGTTATCAATGTAGAGCTGGGGCCCACGCGTAATCACACTTCCATACTTATCAAGAGGGACACTTACTTGTCAATCACATCGCGATTACGGGCAGCACGGGGTTCACGCCTGAGCCTCAGGACGTGCGCTAGCAGCGTATGTAGGGTGTTTCAAGCGTCAACTTCGCGTCTCAATATCTCGGGATGTAATGGGAATATTTCGATGCAATCAACGCCATTGTGTATGTGCTTTGTCATGCTATGGATTTCTGAAGAAAAAATATAGGAGGTCCATTTAAAAAACTGAAGTTTGTGTTAAAAAACACATATGCTTTCGTTTTAGAATGTTTCCAAATATGTACATTCATGGGCCCCAGCCCTACATTAGATTAGATTAGATTAGATTAATACTTGTTCCATAGATCATGAATACAACACTTCGTAATGATGTGGAACGTGTCAGGTTAATGAAAGATGTCTGTATTACATTACACAAAATATTGCATGACACTAATGCTTAAGTCAGTTTTTTTCCCTCCCTTAATTTATATGTAAAAATTCAGCCAATGAGTAGAAGGAGTTGTCATCTAGAAATTCTTTTAATTTATTTTTAAATGTTGGTTGACTATCTGTCAGGCTTTTGATGCTGTTTGGTAGGTGACCAAAGACTTTTGTGGCAGCATAATTTACCCCCTTCTGTGCCAAAGTCAGATTTAACCGTGCATAGTGAAGATCGTCCTTTCTCCTGGTGTTATAGCTATGCACACTGCTATTACTTTTGAACTGGGCTGGATTATTAACAACAAATTTCGTAAGTGAATATATATACTGTGAGGTTACTGTGAGGATCCCTAGATCCGTAAATAGATGTCTGCAGGATGACCTTGGGTGGGCTCCAGCAATTATTGTGAATACACGTTTTTGAGCAATGAATACTTTTCTACTCAATGATGAATTACCCCAGAATATGATGCCATACGAATGCAGTGAATGAAAGTAGGCATAGTAAGCTAATTTACTGAGATTCTTATCACCAAAATTTGCAATAACCCTAATAGCATACGTAGCCGAACTCAGACGTTTCAGCAGACCATCAATGTGTTGTTTCCAGTTTAATCTGTCATCAATGGACACACCTAAAAATTTTGAAAATTCTACCTTTGCTACAGACTTCTGTTCAAAGTCTATATTTATTATTGGAGATGTGCCATTTACTGTATGGAACTGTATATACTGTATTTTATCAAAATTTAAAGAGAGTCCGTTTGCTGAGAACCACTTAATAATTTTGTGAAAAACATCATTTACAATTACATCACTTAGTTCTTGGTTTTTGGATGTTATTACTATACTTGTATCATCAGCAAAAAGAACTAACTTTGCATCTTCATCAATATGGAATGGTAAGTCATTAATGTATATCAAGAACAGTAAAGGACCTAATACCGAACCCTGTGGGACCCCGTGCTTGATAGCACCCCAGTTTGAGGAATCAGCTGTTATATTAACATTACATGAACCACTTATTTCAACTTTCTGCATACTTCCAGTTAAGTATGAATTAAACCATTTGTGCACTACCCCCGTCAAACCATAATGATTTAGCTTATCTAAAAGAATTCCATGATTTACACAGTCAAAGGCCTTTGAGAGATCACAAAAAATACCAATGGGTGATGTCCGGTTATTCACAGCATTTAATATTTGATCAGTGAAAGCGTATATAGCATTTTCCGTTGAGAAGCCTTTCTGAAAACCAAACTGACATTTTGTTAGTACTTTATTTTTACATATATGGGAGGCTACTCTTGAATACCTTACTTTCTCAAAAATTTTTGATAGAGCTGTCAGAAGAGAGATTGGGCTATAGTTGCTGACATCCGCATCCGACGTATCCCCCTTTTTATGCAATGGTTTTACAATGGGATATTTCAGTCTATCAGGGAAAACACCCTGCTCCAAAGACGTATTACATACGTGGCTGAGAATCCTACTTATCTGTGGGGAACATGCTTTAAGTATCTTGCTGGAAATGCCATCAATTCCGTAAGAGCTTTTACTTTTCAGTGAGTTTTTTATTTTACTGATTTCAGAGGGAGAGGTTTGTGGAAATACAGTTGTTTCAAACTGCACAGGTATGGCCTCTTCTATTAGAAGCCTTGCCTCTTCTAGTGAAGATCTAGATCCTACTTTCTCCACAACATTTAAAAAATGATCATTGAAAATATTGCCAATTTCAGATTGTTTGTTAGTACACTTGTCATTCAGTTTTATGGCACTAAAGTCTTCCTGTGCTCTTGGTTGCCCTGTTTCCCTTTCAATAATATTCCAAATTGCTTTAATTTTATTATCAGAGTTACTGATCTCAGACATGATACACATGCTTCTGGACTTTTTAATAACTTTTCTTAGTACCGCACAATAGTTATTATGATATTGAACAATTTCGGGGTCAGTACTCCCTCTTGCTGTTAGATACAGTTCTCTTTGATACCGGTGAAAGTCGTTTTCCAATAGCTGTTATTATTCCAGAGATATTTTTGGTGGACAAGATAGCTGGGACACCCTGTATAATGTTCCTAATAGATATTTGCCCATCCATCATTACTCGAGCATACTAAGGTGATGATCCCCCTAAGAGTTCGGTTAACCTGTGCTCATTCGCACAGACGAAGGTTCTTTCAAGAACATTTACTATCTTCATATATAGTTAAAAGGCTACCCAGTCATTGACCTTCGTCTGTGCGAATGCGCAAAGGTTGCCCGAACTCTTACGGGAATCATGACCTTAATGTGCGCGAGTAATGAGTGGATGGGCAAATATCTATTAGGAAAATTGCATATGTAGATTGTGGACAGTTGGGAATGTGGGTCTCACGGGAAGCGTGCAAGGGATAAGTCTTTGCAGTCGTGCTATTCATCTCTGTCCTCGGTGGCTAAGATGGATAGAGCGTCTGCCATGTAAGCAAGAGATCCCGCGTTCCAGTCTCGGTCGCAACACACATTTTCAGCTGTCCACATCGAGGTGTTTCAACAACACCTGTCGGCAGCTGAGGGTTTCGATTAATTATCAATTATTCTAGAGAAGCTGCACGGTCATCAATGGTATCTGTTCTTTCGAGAACAGCTATCTTCATATATGATTTTATAATGTTTTTATTACATGGTCGATTTTAGAAATTCAGTTTCCATCTTCAGACGGACCTGTGCACACAGTGAAAACCTTCCAAGAATTACATTACATCAATACACATAGAACATAACAGTATGTTATTACATGTTGTGAAGCCTACCAGTCATATGATCAGGTTAACGTTCTTATGCGTAAGTAAGAATATACATGAATTTACAATTTCTCTTAGCCAGCCTAAATATTAAGCAAATAATATTTTCCCTCTCTGGAAACTTGATATATGGTAACCATTATACAGTCGAATTAAAGCCGTAGTGGGACTGTGTAACCACTCTCCGCAGCAGTAAACGTTTACGCCCTTGACGACAATCCTCCACACTGGGCATGAGTGCATCTTAATTTTAAAGAACACAGATATAACGGTGCGAAATCTGGTAAATGTTCAGTGCAAGAACGTTATACGATTAAACAGATGTTGCTAAAATCACTAGAATTATCTTGTTCGCCCCACGGTGTAATAATCCGTTATGGTAGGAAGAAAAATTCAGGTTAACCAACCCTACCTGATATTCCTTTACAATTAAGGGACATTTACAGTGGAAATATCATCTTAAATAGCATAATCTCGCATGTAATTTAAAATCGTTACGATAAATCAAAGTGAAATTATTTCGGAAGGTCATCCAGACGCAATAAAATCCATTTTGAGCCTCCTGGACCACGTAGTCATAGTGTAAAAAACATGTAATTTTCAGGATTTTAAAAGCAGAACAGAAGTTGGTAGAATAATAAGGAACGTTAATTTGATCTTAAGTCAGATAGGATTGAAAACTTGTAGTATACACTTAACGAGAAATACCGTTATGTTGTATTTGCATTGATATAATGTAATTCTTGGAAAATTTTAGCCATGTGCAGAGGTGCATCTGAGATGAGAATGGAACTCCTGAAAACAATCAGGTAATAAAAAAAGTTACAAAAGCGCTCTGCAAACAGAGACTATTTTATTTATAACTACTAATCAAATACGGCTGTGCTCTCGCCATCTACTGCGATGTATAGTCAAGATGAATAGATTTCATTGACCGCTTCATGGATGAGTCAGCTAATGCTAATGCTGGTTTCGTTCAGTTTTTATTGTGTATTGAACAGCGGACCTAGAAACTACGGAGAGGCTTCGTCCTGTCGTAGCCCTCAGTGGTTCACAACCCCACAACAGGCCACAGCAGTCCACCCACCCCTCCACTGCCCCACACAAAACCCAGGATTATTGAGCAGTTCGGCCCACAGTGGACACTCCCCCCCCCTCCCCCCCCCCCGCCACCCTCCCCGGAAAGTCTCATACCAGACGAGAGTAGCCCCAAATGTTTGCGTGCTAATAACGGTGGATGCATACGTGGAGACAGTCTTTGCGCAGCAATCGCCGACATAGTGCAACTGAGGCGGAATAAGGGGAACAAGCCCGCATTCGCCGAGGCAGATGGAAAACCACCTTAAAAACAATCCACAGGCTCGCTGGCACACCGGACCTCGACACTAATACGCCGGATGGATTCGTGCCGGGGACCGGCGCGTCTCCCCACTCGGGAAGCAGCGCGTTAGACCGCGCGGCTAGCCGGGCGGGCTCTTCATTTAGTTTGATGTCTGTCTGCGAGACTTCAGCTAAGTATCAATCTGCGCTCGTCGGAGCTACCTTCTAATACAATAGTCGAACCACGGCAGGTATATCCTAGCCATCATAATTTTGCTTGGTACGTAACTGCACAAGGCGTGTTGTGCAATACTCTTGAGTCTTTTTAATTTATAATCAACATTTTTAGAATCAGATACGACTTATTTTATCTGCTCAGGTAATATGAACCCTCTTGCTTGTTGCACTTATGAAACAGGAATATCTACGTATTTTTCCTCATTTTCCGACTTGAACCCGTAAGCAGTGAATCTACTAAGGTCTTGTAATCACTGATGAAAATTTTAGAGAGTTAGGTAACTGTGTATAGCGGGTGATCGTACACATTCAGTATTTGAAGATCGCGGACGGCACGACGAGTTCCGACTAAAACTGCCCTCTTGTGATTCCTGCAAGGAACAAATAGGAACAAGAGGAGAGGCATCATTTGAGCAGTGGTATGCGTTCGTGTGAATCAAATAAAGTAAGCCAGTTTCTTATTTTCAGCAGACAGAAAATAACAATGGAAATTTATAGTTATTACTGATTTATTTCTTATCTCGATATACACTCCTGGAAATTGAAATAAGAACACCGTGAATTCATTGTCCCAGGAAGGGGAAACTTTATTGACACATTCCAGGGGTCAGATACATCACATGATCACACTGACAGAACCACAGGCACATAGACACAGGCAACAGAGCATGCACAATGTCGGCACTAGTACAGTGTATATCCACCTTTCGCAGCAATGCAGGCTGCTATTCTCCCATGGAGATGCTGGATGTAGTCCTGTGGAACGGCTTGCCATGCCATTTCCACCTGGCGCCTCAGTTGGACCAGCATTCGTGCTGGACGTGCACACCGCGTGAGACGACGCTTCATCCAGTCCCAAACATGCTCAATGGGGGACAGATCCGGAGATCTTGCTGGCCAGGCTAGTTGACTTACACCTTCTAGAGCACGTTGGGTGGCACGGGATACATGCGGACGTGCATTGTCCTGTTGGAACAGCAAGTTCCCTTGCCGGTCTAGGAATGGTAGAACGATGGGTTCGATGACGGTTTGGATGTACCTTGCACTATTCAGTGTCCCCTCGACGATCACCAGAGGTGTACGGCCAGTGTAGGAGATCGCTCCCCACACCATGATGCCGGGTGTTGGCCCTGTGTGCCTCGGTCGTATGCAGTCCTGATTGTGGCGCTCACCTGCACGGCGCCAAACACGCATACGACCATCATTGGCACCAAGGCAGAAGCGACTCTCATCGCTGAAGACGACACGTCTCCATTCGTCCCCCCATTCACGCTTGTCGCGACACCACTGGAGGCGGGCTGCACGATGTTGGGGCGTGAGCGGAAGACGGCCTAACGGTGTGTGGGACCGTAGCCCAGCTTCATGGAGACGGTTGCGAATGGTCCTCGCCGATACCCCAGGAGCAACAGTGTCCCTAATTTGCTGGGAAGTGGCGGTGCGGTCCCCTACGGCACTGTGTAGGATCCTACGGCCCTGGCGTGCATCCGTGCGTCGCTGCGGTCCGGTCCCAGGTCGACGGGCACGTGCACCTTCCGCCGACCACTGGCGACAACATCGATGTACTGTGGAGACCTCACGCCCCACGTGTTGAGCAATTCGGCGGTACGTCCACCCGGCCTCCCGCATGCCCACTATACGCCCTCGCTCAAAGTCCGTCAACTGCACATACGGTTCACGTCCACGCTGTCGCGGCATGCTACCAGTGTTAAAGACTGCGATGGAGCTCCGTATGCCACGGCAAACTGGCTGACACTGACGGCGGCGGTGCACAAATGATGCGCAGCTAGCGCCATTCGACGGCCAACACCGCGGTTCCTGGTGTGTCCGCTGTGCCGTGCGTGTGATCATTGCTTGTACAGCCCTCTCGCAGTATCCGGTGCAAGTATGGTGGGTCTGACACACCGGTGTCAATGTGTTCTTTTTTCCATTTCCAGGAGTGTATTACTAAAACTCCAATTCATTGTGTCACTGGTGCATTTGCTTTCTATATATAACAGTTCAACATACAGCGTCTGATCGTGTTAGAATGCAGTGGCAAAATAGACTATTGATGCCCTGTAAGAGACAAAGTGCGTACCCCATGGAAAGCAACCTAGAAGAAGATGACATGAAGAAAAACAAAAATGAAATGACAATAATTAACAGACTGGATTGGATAACGAAATAAGGAGGATATACCAGAAACATTGGAGGAATCGGATGTTTCTAGCATTTGTGATTATGTCGCTTATGATGACTACTATAACGTTTATTGACACACTGAAATCACTAACTGCACGTAGCAAAGAAACTAATGAGCCATTTTACATCTGTGGAAAAGTAGGTAGTGAAAAAGAATTGTGGCACAGGTGTTTTGGGTGCGTGTACTGGAGAAGAGACATTTCGAGACTGTTTGTGACAACTGCTTGTGCAACAAATGAATATCATTAAAATTATTGAAATGTGAAAATGAAAGTGATTACACACTCCATGTCACTATTTAAGTACATTTCAGTACTCTAATTTCAGATAGTTGGCAGAATTTAACTAGTGATCATTTTGATTCGTGTATTTGTAATCTAAGCTTCCATTCTGAAGTGTGCAATCCATCATGGAATGGGAAATCGTGTGCTGCCGCATCTTTGTGATATTTTCGGTGAAACTTTGTAGTAAAGATTTTTTACATTTAACTTGATTTAGTACTGTAAAACTAGAGAACCTACAGCAGTCTTACATACGGTTGGTTTTAGGCGACATATTATGAATGTCTCGTTACAGGTAACTGGGCTACAGTTGGAGAAGGTGCAACGATTGATAGAGTAAAGACAACATTAAAACACTTTAAAATTTATTTTAATATTGCAAAGTCGCACCATCTTGGTCACTGCTAGCCTAACAATAATACTCAATGCAATAATCCAACACAGTGCAACACTTTGTAACACTGTTATCGACATTACCTAAAATGATCTCTCTAGCTTCTTTGTCTGTTTTTACTTAATGTAATTTCTAAATAACCATGATCTTTGATGTAACATCGATGTAAATGTTTCATTTATTATTTATGATAATTTATGTAATTGTAATTAAGCTATAAATGGAATTTCAAAAGTAATGTGCTGTAAAAGAATGTAAAAGTAAAAATTTTATTTATAATACTAATTCATGAATAGGAAAAATAGGTTTGTAATCATGTAAAACTTGGAGAGGAGTCAATCCGCAACGGAATTAGCTAGGCAGGAATAGAAAAGGTGGATCTGACGGTCGAAGTACAAGGCCCCTGTGTGGCATGATCAGTCGGTGGCTACCAGGCAAAGGGTGCACATCTTATGAACTGATAGAGGCGAGAAGAAGTGCATGACAATATAATACAGCCTCGAATGCGGAATTCATTTGGCTTATTATTCATGGCGTACTTTGATTAACTGTGCACTACGAAAATGCGACACTAAGAAGAGAATTTTGAAAGCCTATTACACAAGAACAGCCATGGTTACTTCTGCCGCTTTTTTTGAATAGCACAAGAGATCGACACTGACACTGCCTTCATTTCAAATTATCTGTTGAGTACTGCATAATTGCATTAACCAGTTATGCGATTTCGTTTTCAGTAATAATCATGTGTTCGGTAAACTTTTGGTTGAGCCACCGTATTATATCCTTAGTCATCTACCTTGACATGGTCCTATCTCGAGTGCTACGATGAATCCGAGCATTCCGTTTTACTGAAATGAAAAGCAGTTATCTTCCTTAACCAAAGTTAACGAACTTCGTGGAGCTGTAAAGCACACAACTATTTAGTTAGCATAACTTTTGAAATACTCCACGTAGTTTTCGTAAATGTACAGTTAAAGTTTCATGAAAGTACAGTTACTAAGGAAAGATTTTAAGTATTCACTTCAAATATTTTTCTTATCGAAATAATAGTGTTTACAATTTCATCCCCCCCCCATGAACCATGGACCTTGTCGTTGGTGGGGAGGCTTGCGTGCCTCAGCGATACAGATAGCCGTACCGTAGGTACAACCACAACGGAGGGATATCTGTTGAGAGGCCAGACAAACATGTGGTTCCTGAAGAGGGGCAGCAGCCTTTTCAGTAGTTGCAAGGGCAACAGTCTGGATGATTGACTGATCTGGCCTTGTAACAATAACCAAAACGGCCTTGCTGTGCTGGTACTGCGAACGGCTGAAAGCAAGGGGAAACTACGGCCGCAATTTTTCCCGAGGGCCTGCAGCTCTACTGTATGATTAAATGATGATGGCGTCCTCTTGGGTAAAATATTCCGGAGGTAAAATAGTCCCCCATACGGATCTCCGGGCGGGGACTATTCAAGAGGATGCCGTTATCAGGAGAAAGAAAACTGGCGTTCTACGGCTCGGAGCGTGGAATGTCAGATCCCTTAATCGGGCAGGTTGGTTAGAAAATTTAAAAAGGGAAATGGATAGGTTAAAGTTAGATATAGTGGGAATTAGTGAAGTTCGGTGGCAGGAGGAACAAGACTTCTGGTCAGGTGACTACACGGTATAAACACAAAATCAAATAGGGGTAATGCAGGAGTAGGTTTAATAATGAATAGGAAAATACGAATGCGGGTAAGCTACTACAAACATCATAGTGAACGCATTATTGTGGCCAAGATGGATACGAAGCACACACCTACTACAGTAGTACAAGTTTATATGCCAACTAGCTCTGCAGATGACGAAGAAATTGAAGAAATGTATGATGAAATAAAAGAATTTATTCAGGAAGTGAAGGGAGACGAAAATTTAATAGTCATGGGTGACTGGAATTCGAATGTAAGAAAAGGGAGAGAAGGAAACGTAGTAGGTGAATATGGATTGGAACTAAAAAATGAAAGAGGAAGCCGCCTGGTAGAATTTTGCACAGAGCACAACTTAATCATAGCTAACACTTGGTTTCAGAATCATGAAAGGAGGTTGTATAAATGGAAGAAGCCTGGAGATACTGACAGGTTTCAGATAGATTATATAATGGTAAGACAGAGATTTAGGAACCAGGTTTTACATTTTAAGACATTTCCAGGGGCAGATGTGGACCTGACCACAATCTGTTGGTTATGAACTGTAGATTAAAACTGAAGAAACTGCAAAAAGGTGGGAATTTAAGGGGATGGCACCTAGATAATCTGACTAAACCAGAGGTTGTACAGAGTTTCAGGGAGAGCATAAGGGAACAACTGACAGGAATAGGGGAAAGAAATACAATAGAAGAAGAATGGGTAGCTCTGAGGGATGAAGTAGTGAAGGCAGCAGAGGATAAAGTAGGTAAAAAGACGAGGGCTGCTAGAAATCCTTGGGTAACAGAAGAAATATTGAATTTAATTGATGAAAGGAGAAAATATAAAAATGCAGTAAATGAAGCAGGCAAAAAGGAATACAGACGTCTCAAAAAAGAAATCGACATGAAGTGCAAAATGGATAAGCAAGGATGGCTAGAGGACAAACGTAAGGATGTAGAAGCTTATCTCACTAGGGGTAAGATAGATACTGCCTACAGGAAAATTAAATAGACCTTTGGAGAAAAGAGGACCACTTGTATGAAGATCAAGAGCTCAGATGGAAACCCAGTTCTAAGCAAAGAAGGGAAAGCAGAAAGGTGGAAGGAGTATATAGAGGGTCTATACAAGGTCGATGTACTTGAGGACAATATTATGGAAATGGAAGAGGATGTAGATGAAGATGAAATGGGAGATACGATACTGCGTGAAGAGTTTGACAGACCACTGAAAGACCTGAGTCGAAACAAGGCCCCCCGAGTAGACAACATTCCATTGGAACTACTGGCGGCCTTGGGAGAGCCAGTCCTGATGAAACTGTACCATCTGGTGAGCAAGATGTATGAAACAGGCGAAATACCCTCAGACTTCAAGAAGAATATAATAATTCCAATCCCAAAGAAAGCAGGTGTTGACAGTTGTGAAAATTACCGAACTATCAGTTTAATAAGAAAGAGCTGCAAAATACTAACTCGAATTCTTTACAGACGAATGGAAAAACTAGTAGAAGCCGACCTCGGGGAAGATCAGTTTGGATTCCGTAGAAATACAGGAACACGTGAGGCAATACTGACCTTACGACTTATCCTAGAAGAAAGATTAAGGAAAGGCAAACCTAATTTTCTAGCATTTGTAGACTTAGAGAAAGCTTTTGACAATGTTGACTGGAATACTCTCTTTCAAATTCTAAAGGTGGCAGGGGTAAAATACAGGGAGCGAAAGGCTATTTACAATTTGTACAGAAGCCAGATGGCAGTTATAAGAGTCGAGGGACATGAAAGGGAAGCAGTGGTTGGGAAGGGAGTAAGACAGGGTTGTAGCCTCTCCCCGACGTTATTCAGTCTGTATATTGAGCAAGCAGTAAAGGAAACAAAAGAAAAATTCGGAGTAGGTATTAAAATCCATGGAGAAGAAATAAAAACTTTGAGGTTCGCCGATGACATTGTAATTTTGTCAGAGACAGCAAAGGACTCGGAAGAGCAGTTGAACGGAATGGACAGTGTCTTGAAAGGAGGGTATAAGATGAACATCAACAAAAGCAAAACGAGAATAATGGAATGTAGTCGAATTAAGTCGGGTGATGCTGAGGGAATTAGATTAGGAAATGAGACTCTTAAAGTAGTAAAGGAGTTTTGCTATTTGGGGAGCAAAATAACTGATGAAGGTCGAAGTAGAGAGGGTATAAAATGTAGACTGGCAATGGCAAGGAAAGCATTTCTGAAGAAGAGCATTTCTGAACATCGAGTATAGATTTAAGTGTCAGGAAGCCATATCCGATAGTATTTGTATGGAGTGTAGCCATGTATGGAAGTGAAACATGGACAATAAATAGTTTGGACAAGAAGAGAATAGAAGCTTTCGAAATGTGGTGCTACAGAAGAATGCTGAAGATTAGATAGGTAGATCACATAACTAATGAGGAAGTATTGAATAGGATTGGGGTGGAAGAGAAGTTTGAGGTACAACTTGACCAGAAGAAGGGATCGGTTGGTAGGACATGTTCTGAGGCATCAAGGGATCACCAATGTAGTACTGGAGGGCAGCGTGGAGGATAATAATCGTAGAGGGAGACCAAGAGATGAATACACTAAGCAGATTCAGAAGGATGTAGGTTGCAGTAGGTACTGGGTGATGAAGAAGCTTGCACAGGATAGAGTAGCATGGAGAGCTGCATCAAATTAGTCTCAGGACTGAAGACAACAACAACAACATACAATTTCATGTGACTAGTTACAGATAGTAAGAGTATTGAGAGCTAATTGTTGCCTAAAGGTATTAATACTCCTCCAATGTAGTTCAAGTCAAATCACTGGTACATTACTTACTAAACTGCGCTACTGTCTTGTATCTTATCAGCAAAACAGAAGTTCAGTAACAAGTAAAATCAGTCTCAATAATTAACTTTCTTTACGAACCATGCCAGTATTGAGTACAACTTTGCCTAATTAGAATGGCGACCGTTTCCTCTTAGGTAATTACAGTTTACTCGACAACTAATAGATCCTTGGTTTGATTTCCGTTTGTGTTGCTATTTTTTCCTCTCAATAATGGTCTTCCCAGAGTCGGAAAGCAGTCCGGCATCTTTTCATTGCGCTCAGTCATGGTCAAAGAAAAATCCTTTCATAGGAATAACGTTACTGGCATATCACTATCGAATTATTTAATATCAGCCGGCAGTTTTAAACGTGGCGTTTTCCATGACTAGACTAAATGGTTCTGTTAGGGGAACTTCCCACGAAATTTTTTCCTTGATCAAAACAATAAAATTTACAGTTTAACATCGTAAAAAAATGAGCCTTTCACGAGAGCCTTTAAAACATTGTTCTTCCTTTCAAATTTCAGTTACCTTAATCTTATTTAAACGAGTAATCAAGTGCCTCCTTTCCATGCTTACTGACGAAGCATATTAAGCATAACCAAATCAACTCTGAAATCTTTAAATTTATGAGAATACACAAGTGAATACACAAGAGAACATACAAATTTCGTTTAGGACTCACATAAGGTAAAAAAATGATCTTAGTGGTCACTAACATTAGTTTTGATAAATTGGAAATAGAACATTGCTTCCGTTTTAGTAACGCCACGTCCGTTGCTCTATCATACACCTTGGCCAACGATATGTTCCATCCGTCTACCTCAGTCACCATAAACACAAGAAAATATCAGCTCTTACACGTATAACAGTTTAGTATCAGAGACCAGATATAGCAAACATTTTTAGAACGCAAATAGTTTCAACTGCATTCACTTGAGACTACAGTCCCCGACCGCGGTCTTTCGCGAGGGTGATTAATAAATACCAAACACAAGAGAGCACCCACTAATTCCGCAGTTATCGACAACACCCACTTCATAAATTTCTCATGTACAACACACCCAAGCAACCATTCAGTGCCTATGGCAAAGACTGCACTGTCATCAGAGGACAAGGCTTTAATCGCATGGATGAGCAAATTAGTACCGAGGCACCATAAATTGTCGTTCGTCCAAGGTGAAGAGCCTATTACATCGAAGAATAACAATATCTTTTGCAAACTTTCCGTTAACCTAGCGGCTTCACGTATCGTGCCGCTTGAGACACGTTACGTGCAGCGCTGCCTTTCTTTTAATCAGCGTGCCTCATACCGCACTTCCTGCGTGCGCGATGTTAACCACCGTTACCTGAGTATCTCCCATCAAGTAAACACCAGCACTCCGCTTCCCAGGTCCCTTGCTTTCCGTACGTCCCTGCTCTCTCTCCAAAAGCACAGATATTCCTCTGTTCGAAGCCTGTCCATTCCACAGAGTATAAATTCCTATGAAGTAAGCATTCGGAAGCGCACAACGAGAATTCTGTCCCCAACATCTCCTGTAGCCCATACCATGTGATTTTGGGACGGCGCATTTTAGTCCACATAGCGCTTACCGTATTTTGAGTGTTTCACTTCGCTAGTACAAGTAGATCACCTTCAGCAATACCGTGGAACTTTGTATACTCGCCTTACAGATATCTTAACAATTTGATCCCAGGAACTGAAGTTGTCCAATCGCGGTTCTAATTAATTACGTTACAATGACACTGTAGACGGCGCCAGAGTGTCTCGAAAAAAACAGTGCATCTGAAACTATGAAACTGTTACACTAAATATGGTAATTTTCCATAATAATTTTCAATTTTTCGTTATTTACCTTTCTGCTTTTTATAAACAAGTTCAATATTCAAAAAATTTTTTCGTCATATCATTAGAAAAGTAAAACCATACACTTATCACAAAAAAATTAGAAAATTCAAGATGAGTGCTACATTTTGGATTTTTTTAGATCTTTTACTGCACTGATTCACATTGTCGAATCTATTCTAATTAATTACGTTACAATGTCACTGTATAGGAAAGTCTCCCGTGTAGAAGTACGTGGATACACATAAGGGTTTGAAAACCTGCATAAACTGCAGGAAATTTATCATAGTGTCAAGTATAAATTTTATCTGCATATGAACATAGTACCTATGTGTTTACACTAACTGGTAGTTTATTGAAATAGTCTTGCAAATCTATCTATGGCTATAAAATCGCAGACCCGTCGGAGCTCCAAGTCCTCCCTCGGTCATGGGTGTGTGTGTGTGTGTGTGTGTGTGTGTGTGTGTGTGTGTTGTCCTTAGCGTAAGTTAGTTTAAGTTCGATTAAGTAGTACGTAAGCCTAGGGACCGATGACTTCCCCAGTTTGGTCCCATAGTCCTTACTACAAATTTCCAAAAATCGCAGAAATGGAGTCTACAGTACAAGACGTTGTAATACTGTGTCGATATATATAAAGTCCACTACTTTAAGTGTCTCATTTCCTAATCTAATTCCCTCAGCATCGCCTGATTACATTCGACTGCATTCCATTACCTTTGTTTTACTTTCTATCAGTTCATCTTATATTCTCCTTTCAAGACACAGTCCATTCCGTATATTAAGTTCCTTATATCAAAATGACATTGACAATTCCACATTTGTTGCAGATACCTATGAAAAATAACTGGTCCTCATTTCACATACTTCTCTTTACATCCGAGGCACAACAATGTTGCACCATAGCTGTTACTAAAACTCAAACGTGCACAAACGCGTAGAAAACAAGGCGAATCCCCGTAGTATTTAAGTTTCGCTACTTCCCAAAATCACGTGACTAACTCGGTTTAATGTTGAGAACATGCGCAGCAGCCAATGCTCACTCCATAGATATACACTACTGTCCATTAAAATAGCTACACCACGAAGACGACGTACTAGAGACGCGAAATTTAACCGACAGGAAGACGATGTTGTGATAAGCAAATGATTAGCTTTTCAGAGTATTCACACAAGGTTGGTGTCGGTGGCGACACCTACAACGTGCTGACACGAGGAAAGTTTCCATCCGATTTCTCATACACAAACAGCAGTTGACCAGCGTTGCCTGATGAAACGTTGTTGTGGTGCCTCGTGTAAGGAGGAGAAATGCCGTGCGGTTCTAGGCGCTCCAGTCCGGAGCCGCGCTGCTGCTACGGTCGCAGGTTCGAATCCTGCTTCGGGCATGGATGTGTGTGATGTACTTAGGTTAGTTAGGTTTAAGTAGTTCTAAGTGCTAGGGGACTGATGACCACAGCAGTTGAGTCCCATAGTGCTCAGAGCCATTTGAACCATCACGTTTTCGACTTTGATAAAGTTCGGATTGTAGCCTATCGCGATTGCGGTTTATCGTATCGCGACATTGCTGCTCGCGTCGGTTGACTTCCAATGACTGTTAGCAGAACATGGAATCGGTGGTTTCAGGAGGGTAATACGGAACGCCGTGCTGGATCCCAACACACTTGCATCACTAGCAGTCGAGATGACAGTCATCTTATCCGCATGGCTGTCACGGATCGTGCAGCCACGTCTCGATGCCTGAGTCAGCAGATGGGGACGTTTGCAAGACAAAAACCATCGGTGACGTTTACAGCAGCATGGATTACCAGCTCGGACACCATGGCTGCGGTTACCCTTAACGCTGCAACACAGACAGGAGCGGCTGCGATGGTGTACCCAACGACGAACCTGGGTGCACGAATGGCAAAACGTCATTTTTTCGGATTAATCCATGTTTGGCGACATCGCGGTGAACGCACATTGGAAGCGTGTATTCGTCATCGCCATACTGGCGTATCACCCGGCGTGATGGTACGGGGTGCCATTGGTTACACGTCTCGGTCACCTCTTGTTCGCATTGACGGTACTTTGAACAGTGGACGTTACATTTCAGATGTGTCACGAACTGTGGCTCTACGCTTCATTCGATCCCGGCGAAACCCTACATTTCAGCAGGATAATGCACGACCGCCTGTTGCAGGTCCTGGATGGGCCTTTCTGGATACAGAAATTGTTCGACTGCTGCCCTGGACAACACATTCTCCAGATCTCTCACCAATCGAAAACGTCTGGTCAATGGTGACCGAGCAACTGGCTCGTCATAATACGCCAGTCACTACTCTTGATGAACTGTGGTATCGTGTTGAAGCTGCATGGGCAGCTGTACCTGTACACGCTATCCAAGCTGTGTTTGACTCAATGCCCAGACGTATCAAGGCCTTTATTACGGCCAGAGGTGGTTGTTATGGGTACTGATTTCTCGGGATCTATGCACCCAAATTGCGTTAAAATGTAATCACATGCCAGTTCTAGTATAATATATTTGTCCAATGAATACCCGTTTTTTCATCTGCATTTCTTCTTGGTGTAGCAATTTTAATGGCCAGTAGTGTACATACTCCATGGGCCGCTCCACAGATAAACTCTTTAAACGTAGGCAGGGCTGCTCGGCCAGCACAAATAAGCTAATGCCAACCTAAATCATCGTGCACCACACCGCATAGCGGCAGAATAAGGTCGAGCCACATCCTAATGCTTACAACAGTAACGAAACTAAAAGTTGAGGATCGGGAAGAACAGTGCGGGCTCATTCTGACTGCGAACCGAGACCTGCGTGCCGGGTTTGCAGAGAAGCGCCACACACACAGAACCCGCCAGCCGGCTGTGCCCTATCCCGCGCGCGCCCGAATACGCCAGCAGATATTTGATTCCGGCGGGGCCGGTGCGGGCCGTACATGAATAATGCAGCGGCGCGCAGTTTTAATATGTTTTATTCAACTATTGCTGTCCGGCTCTGTCAACATCCGCATTACAGCTGGCGCGAGTATGCAAGATATTTATACCTACATCCGAGCGACCGGAAATATAAATAAGCAAACAAACAAATAAATGTGGACACTGCGAACGGGCACGGACGTGAACGTGCTTTCTCTTTCCGAACGCAAACGCATGCAAGCCCCTAGTCGCAAACACAAACACGGAGAGCGGCACGTGCGAGCGTACACACACACGCGCGCACACACACACACACACACACGCACACACACGCGCACAAATTCGAGAGAGCGTATTGACAACCAGCATGGAAAAATACCTTGTACAAGTCGCGACAAACCTCATAGAGCACAGTACGCTACTTTCTAGCCGACAAACGAAACAAGCCATTAATTAGTGTGTTTGCTGTCCTTTTCAGCGCCCGCATCTCGTGGTCGTGCGGTAGCGTTCTCGCTTCCCACGCCCGGGTTCCTGGGTTCGATTCCCGGCGGAGTCAGGGATTTTCTCTGCCTCGTGATGGCTGGGAGTTGTGTGTCGTCCTTAGGTTAGTTAGGTTTAAGTAGTTCTAAGTTCTAGGGGACTGATGACCATAGATGTTAAGTCCCATAGTGCTCAGAGCCATTTTGAACGTACAGCACAAAAGCGTACAGGCCGACCTCGTCTGTTGATGACAGAGACCGCCGACATTTGAAGAGGGTCGTAATGTGTAATAGGCAGACATCTATCCAGACCATCACACATGAATTCCAAACTTCATCAGGATGCACTGCAAGTACTATGATAGTTAGGCGAGAGGTGAGAAAACTTAGATTTCATTGTCGAGCGGCTGCCCATAAGCCACACATCATGCCAAACGACGCCTCGCTTGGTGAAAGGAGCGTAATTATTGGACGATTTAACAGTGGAAAAACGGTGTGTGAAGTAACAAATCACGGTACACAATGTTACGATCCGATGGTAGGGTGTGGGTATGGCGAATGCCCGGTGAACTTCATCTGTCAGCGTAAGTAGTGCCAACAGTAAAATTCGGAGGTGGTGGTACTATGGTGTGGCCGTGTTTTTCATGGAGGGAGCTTGCATCCTTTGTCTTGTGTGGTACTATCCAAGCACAGCCCTACACTGATGTTTTAAACACCTTCTTGCTTCCCACTGTTGAAGAACAATTCGGGGATGGCATCTTTCAACACGATCGAGTACCTGTTCATAATACACGGTCTGTGGCAGAGTGGTTACACGACAATAACATCCCTGTAATGGACTGTCCTTCATAGAGTCCTGACCTGAATCCTATAGAACATCTTTGGAATGTTCTGGAACGCCAACATCGCGCCAGGCCTCACCGACCGACATCGATACCTCTCCTTAGAGCAGCATTCCGTGAAGGATTGGCTGCCATTCCGAAAGAAAATTTCCAGTACCTGATCGAACGTATGCCTGCGAGAGTGGAAGCTGTCATCAAGGCTAAGGGTGGACCAACACCATCCAGCATTACCGATGGAGGGCGCCACGAACTTGTAAGATTTTCAGCCAGGTGTGAGAATATTAATCACATAGCGTAATTATCTACTTGTAACCGTAAAATACCCACGTAAACTACAATGTGAGGAGAAAACGTAGTTTATATTCTATGAAGTGTGTCCGTTATCATCAGAAGGGTTCTAGAAATATAGTGTTGTAGAACTGAAGCACATGAAGAATTTTTGTCCACGCAGAATCCGGTCTGAGATGTAAAATTAGCTTTGCGTTATTTCAGTTTCGCATAAGTGAACTGCAAAATTTTATTGACCCATAAAGTTCTTCTCGTATGAGATACATGCACTGTTGTAGTGGGAAAAAGAAGGGAACCAGCAGAAAAACACTCCTGTCGAAGCACAAAAAAGGCGGATATGCCTCTGTTTGAAGAGCAGGATATCAGCTGTCTCATTCTACCTTGATCAGATCCTTTAAAAATTTTAACAAAAAGTTTCGCAAACGGTCGTATTCACGCTTTTTATGCTGAGAGTGAAGGAGGAGACAGTGGCAGTGGAAAGAAACAGAAAAGTAATAACTGTTCGACGATAGACAGTAGTTTTGGCATAGAAGGAAACGACAGATACAATGGCAGTATGAGAGAAAGAAAATGACACAGTGGCAGTGGGACATAGTTGATAGTGACGGAACAGAGCTAGCAAAATAGTGAAGTAGACAGTGCCAGCGGGAGAGGAGTGAAGAGAAGGAGAAGGCGGAAGTCCATGAGAAGCAGTGACAGTTGGAGAATGAGTTTATGACCATGACAATATGAAGAGAGAGTCAGTGACAGCAACAGTGGGAAAGAATGAATGACATATTAGCAGCAAGAGAGAGCAAGAGGGAGACAGTGACATTGAGATGAGATAGTGGTAGGACAGAACGAAGGAGAGAGTGGTACAGTGCTGGTACAGGCGCTAGTGTTTCGAAGCACACCATTCACTGAACATGGAGCTTCGCAGCAGACGACCCCTCCGTCTTCCAGTGTTGACCCATCGTGAGTTACGATTGCGTTGGGTATGGGATCATCGAGGTTGGATCGTGTATGCAAAATATATATATATATATATATATATATATATATATATATATATATATATATATATATTCATTTATTTGCGCTGTCTGCATGTTACTGGTCTGTCGTCTCACCCTGTTCCCTTCATTCATCAATTAACTTCAAGCGGCAATCGAAATTCTTTTAGTACGAAAAGAACACCGATGACACCGCGACCCAGAAAGCAGAAGACTATCAGGTGAGATCATTTTAATCTGATGGTAGGGAAGACGGTAACAGGCCGAACACATCGCCTTCTCAACCCCATCTGTGATAGTATTACGGGAATTTGAGAGTGTACGTGATTAATCGTGTGCTCTTTGCGAATAGGTGATATGGTATGAGGTGTGCTCAAAAGAAAAAAGGGACGAAATTACACTGTGGGTATAATTAAAGTCTTTATTCAAAAGTAATCACCAGAGGCGTGAGCACAACTATCTCACTGTTTCAAGGGCCCAAGAATTCCCTGTTCCTGAGACTGTGACAGGAGCCAGTGAGTCACTCCCTGCTGAGATGTTTTTGTAGTGGGCCAATCACATGGCAATCGTAGGGCGACTCATCCGGGCTGTAAGGCGGGTGCTCAGGCTGCTCCCCCTTGAACTTGCCCACTACGGTTCGTGTGACGTTGGAGACGTGTGGACGCTCCTTGTCGGGAAGCAGAATCACTCTGTCAGAGAACAACCCTGGCCGTATGCCCTTGATGGTCTTGGGTAGGCTACGGAGTGGGTTTTTCCTTGCTCGAGGAATTCGATGCGTATCGGACCTCGGACGTCGCAAAGGACGATGAGCATCAACTTACCTGCTGTGGACACAGCTTTGAAGATTTTTTTTTCTTTAGGTGGTAGTAAAAATGCATGCTCCCATTGCGTGCTGTCTCGCCTTGGATCTGGTTGGAAGTGATGGCACCGGCTGTCCTGACCGGCGACGATTCGTACCAGGAAAGCGTGGTTTTCATGATATCGGAACAGGTGTTCATTATATTTTCAGCGACTTTAATTTTATTGAATCAAATAAACTTTTTTCTCTTTTAAATCTAATAAGAGCCCCGTATGCAGTTCCTTTTGCGGTTCGCTGAGCTTGTTCGGAACCCACTGGCCGCTCGCCTTTCGGCAACCCAACCTGTCGTGGTGCACAGTTGTCTGACTGGTCCAAACTGGCTCCCACGGGCACTGCCAACATTCACACTGTGACATCCCTATCACTTCTCAGCAGGTCGTTCACCTGGTCAATGAGCTCTGCTGTGGTGACCTTGCCTGGTCTCCAGTCGTCACCTAAACACTCCCGGCCATCGCGGAAACGCGCACTTCACTTTCTCATTGTCTTGTCAGACACACGGTCTCCCCTGTACACGGCAACTGTCAGGCGATTAATATCGACCGATTTAACCACTTTTGCAGTAAAAAATCGGATAATACTTCGCCGCTCCTCAATCGTCTAATTTTGCAGTGTGAACGCCATGATGTCCTCACACGCACTTATATATCCACGTGATCCACTTGAGAACTTTGGTATCTGCAGTTTGGCGCGTGAGTCCCTATTCGTACCACGCTTACGCTCCATATCTTAGATAGCATATAAGAGGAAGCGGGATGGAATCATAGTTGGTAGTCACAATTTATAATTAAGACAGTTTATTGACATTACACCTATTAAGGAATTTGACAATTACAAATTGTGGACGAGCCACTAGAGAAAGCTTTGCAAATACATTTAGAAACCCACCGTACTCAGTACTCAAATTAACAGTCCCTTAAGAGAAAGTTATAAAAAACTTAATGTGCCAGGCAGTCTTAGAAACCTTAAGCATAGCAACTATCAATTACTTCACATAGCCACTTCATCCAACTCCTTAAAATCAGTTACTACATTAAGATGGCCACACTTAACATTCATCACTAAAATATCCTTATAAACTTACTATTTCAAAAATGGTTCAAATGGTTCTGAAGTCATCAGTCCCCTAGAATTTAGAACTACTTGAACCTAACTAATCTAAGGACATCACACACATCCATGCCCGAGGCAGGAGCGGTCGCGCGTTTCCAGGCTGATTACTATTTCAATTCGTTAAAGAAGCACTTGTTAAAAGGTCAATTACAAACTTAAAGTTGCTGGGCACTAATACCCCTCCCTTTATTTTCCCTTATTAAGAATACAGGACTACTGACAAACTTCAGAAATTGAAACTCCCATATAGGATTTCCTCAAAATATATATAATGAAAACAGTTACCAATAAAGTGTGGCTTAACGACACTTCAACACTAGTACCAAGCTAAGATCTAATTACATAACATGATAGAACCACTTACATAAAAAACTGCAGCAGAAACACTGATCTTTAAAATGAATGTTCACGTGCTCAGATATGTTAGTAAAAGACTACTAGAAATAGCTGCGCAAGGAAGTCAGTAGATGCTGTGCAATTTAAAGTTTAGCCAGTTGCCAGTCGCTAATATTTAAGGAACCAGGTTCGTATAAGAACAGGTTGCATACAGTATATTTTTATATATCTACCAGCTTAACCCACCATGGCGGAAGGAAGATAAATACTGAAGGTTAGAAGGCGGTATGTGAACCACTCCCGGTAGTGGCCAGGTTCTTGAACCCTGCCAGGCCTACACCTCGGACGGCATTTCACTGCCCACCAAGGCGCTGGAACAATCAAAGGTTTTTGCGAGATTCACAAAGGCATTCCAGTAACTCTGAAACATAGAAACGCTCGGCACTACCTTTGACTCGATATATGGGTAAGTGTGTAAAGGAACACGTTACACTACTGACAAATTCGTAACTTTCACCTTGAGGATTATACACATGGACAACTGTATTAACAGAGTGCAGGCTTTGAAAACGCCAACATAAAATCATTTGATTACAAGAAACACAGAGCACTAGTAAAACTTCTGAGATAACTTTCAAATAACGGACACCATTTAACTAGGCCAACTGAACTCTTCCACACCATCTTAAATTTCGACTATGAAAGTCTCACCATAATAATAAAATTTAACTGCCTCTGAGTGCGTCGGTCAACAAAACACAATTACGACCACTTACACAATACGAAGGAGCGGGGTCCTCAGCTTCACAGCTTCACTTCAAATTTTGTTCCCACCGAAGTCACAGAACTTGCATTTCCAAGTCGCCAAAACGCCAAACCAATTTCACACCACAACATATAACGCTCATCACGCTCGTTCGGCAGTCGTTGACACTCGTCTCCCAGCGAATGTCACGAGATCTCCAGGGATACCCGTCGAAGGCTAACAACGAAAAATCACTTCGCCCGTCAAACCGGAAGATAAGACACGCGAAAATCAAAGATAGCTTAGCTGAACCACAATCGATCTCGACAGTACATGAAGAAAATAACAGTGGCGCCAGCTCGCCAAGGCTCACTATTCAGTCAAGTTTGTGTTTAATTGCCTCGCGGGGTAGCCGCGCGGTCTGGGGCGTGTTGCTCGCCGTCCAGGCGGCTCCCCCGTCGGAGGCTCGAGTCCTTCCTCGATCGTGGGTATGTGTGCTGTCCTTAGCGTAAGTTAGTTTACGTTAGATTAAGTAGTGCGTAAGCTTAGGGACCGATGACCTCAGCAGTTTGGTCCCATAAGACCTTGCCACAAATTTCCAGTTTTGTGTTTAACTTCAATATTAATTGAAGTTCATTTCTCTCATAAAATATTTTCCTCCTGAAGTGACGTTTCGACTGTACGGCTTCTTATGATCATCAGCACATGTGCTCATTCAGTCTTCGTTGTAGGTACTAGCAGGTAAGAGCAAGACTTACTACAAACAGCCTGCCTGCATTACAAGTGATAAAACAGCCCTCAGCAGATGAAGTATTTGCCGGTTTTTAGAGAATTTTCAGTCCACTTAGGATTGTATTGTATTGGACTGGGGACATAGAAACGACGGCGAGGCTTCGTCCCCGCCGCAGCCCACAGTGGCTCACAACCCCACAACAGGCCACAGCAGTCCACTCACCCCACCACCGCCCCACACCGACGGTTCGGTCCCCAGTGGACCCCCCCCCCCTCCCCCCTCCCCCGGGAATGTCTCACACCAGACGATTGTAACCCCAATGTTTGCGTGGTAGAGTAATTACGGTGTACGCGTACGTGGAGAAAGTGTTTGCGCGGCAAACGCCGACATAGTGAAACTGAGGCGGAATAAGGGGTACCAAACAGCATTCGCCGAGGCAGATGGAAAACCGCCTTAAAAACCATCCACAGGCTGGCCGGCACACCGGAGCTCGACACTAATCCGCCGGGCGGATTCGTGCCGGGGACCGCCACGCCTTCCCGCCCGGAAAGCAGTGCGTTAGACCGCACGGCTAACCGGGCGGGGCTACTTACGGTAAGTCGCAAGTCGCAAAGAACTTCAGGACATGTGCTGCAGCCTACGAATACATCCGGACTTTGTATTTCACTGACTCATTGTTCTTGTTTATAGATCCTAGGTATACAAGGAACAATCACATCTGTATTGCACGCGTCTCTTCTGCAAGAAAAGACGTAGCTGCACTTATAAGTTGTACTAGGAAGGGCGAAGATTTTGATGTTATTTAATGTTTTGGTAGTCATGTTCCAGTCCTCTTCGGCTTGGATAAGAAATTTCGCTTACTTCTCAATATTTCGTTAACTGTTATCAGATTGCTTTGTTATTCATTAGTGTTTCAAATTTCACATAAATTGAGGAATATTTTCAGGAAATTTATGCCGGAGTCATAATGGTACGCACTATTAGGTTAAAATAACAGGTGATCAAAAAGTCAGTATAAATTTGAAAACTGAATAAATCACGGATTAATGTAGATAGAGAGGAACAAAGTGACACACATGCTAGGCATGACACGGGGTTTTATTAGAACCAAAAACATACAAAAGTTCAAAAAATGTCCGACTGAGGGCGCTTCATCTGATCAGAATAACAGTAATTAGCATAACAAAGTAAGACAAAGCAAAGATGATGTTCTTTACATGAAATTCTCAATATGTCCACCATCATTCCTCATCAATAGCTGTAGTCGAGGAATAATGCTGTGAACAGCACTGTAAAGCATGTCCGGAGTTACGGTGAGGCATTGGCGTCGGATGTTGTCTTTCAGCATCCCTAGAGATGTCGGTCGATCACGATACACTTGCGACTTCAGGTAACCCCAAAGCCAATAATCGCACGGACTGAGGTCTGGGGAGCTGGGAGGCCAAGCATGACGAAAGTGGCGGCTGAGCACACGATCACCACCACACGACGCGCGCAAGAGATCTTTCACGTCTCTAGCAATATCGGGTGGTTCCAATAAAACCCCATGTCATTCCAAGCATGTGTGTCAATTTTTACCTCTCTATCTACATTATTGCGTGGTTTATTAAGTTTTCAAATTTATACTGACTTTTTGATCAGCCGGTAGAAAGAGTAGTAAGGGCCGTCGAACTGTCTGTGCGGAATACCCAGCCTTTGCTGAGACGGCATAAAGGACAGTCCTACACGTCTATGAGCAGAGTGCAAGAAATGTACCGCAAAGTGGAGTGGCCTTAGAGTGGCTCCCAGAGGCGTCGGCCAGAAGAACAGGGCGCAGCAGCAGGTCACGCCCGAGAGCCGCGCTCCGGGCCGGGCCGGCATGCAAATTTTATTTCAAAATGCGGCCGCCGGAAACAATGCCAGATTAATTTTGGGGCGCGGCCGGCAGCGGCAGCGCAATTCGCGTCGCTATTATTACAGCGCTGCCAAAAATGCAAACTATATTTCGGCTGGCAGCTCCCTGGAATTGCCGAGTGGGTGGCGGCTGGCAGAGCGTCCGTCCCGACGCGGCCAGAAAAACGCGCGCCAGCAAGAGTCTGCCACTCTGCTACGCCGCGGCAGCTGAGCCGGCCACTAATCCGCTAATGGGGCCAGCTAACCACTCTGCCGACAAGTATCGCAGGCGCCGATCCGAGGGCAGGCTCGTGGGATCACGACCACCTCAAAAGGACGAACTACTAAATCCATACACTGTATTCCTAGTACGCGTCTGTAGCTGACAAGGAACCCCCTGAGAGCGAGGTCGCAGAACGCCAACGACGTTTACGGCATTCGACGCCCCACATAGTGTCTACCATGTAGCCACAGTACGGGCTGCTAATAGCAACAGGGGGTTGGACTGTGGTATCCAATGCTGAGCACAGCATTTGGCTATGAGCCATAGATGAACTGCTTACTCGACGAGTACCGGAAACTCACAAAAGTGCTTCAGTGCTAGCGGAGTTGATACAGTGCAGAGCAAAGGCAACGACGAACACTGCAAACATTGCTTAATATCTACAACAACAGTTGCCGAGGTTGACATTTCGTAAGAAAGGAATCCAGGGAATTCGCAGAGTGAAAAGAACTGGCAGATGAAATATTAGCGTTTCTCCAAGAAGAGTCAGTGGAATGTGTGGTGTATACGCTCGACTGTGCGAAAATGTATATGAGGAGAACCGTGAAGACGATACGCGCTTAACAAGTGAAAGTGATATTGAAACAGGTGTCTAGCAATGTAGTCCATCATTCTTGTTGGACAGGGAGCCACAGGGGCCCGTCTCCAGTAGCAAAATATAATCGTTGTTCCAGGAATGGGTACTAAACATAATTATGTACATGGAAGACCACCCGCAACATAGTAAAGAAAAACAGTGAACGTATTTCGAATAAGTCCGAAGCAATCTTACAATGTAGCGCATAGCAAAAACTATATATATTCAGGGGAGGGCAAGGTAAACTTCTAACAAAAAACTGGCGTTTCGATGATGTTCGACGTAATTTACAGGATGTGCATGACAGTGACCTACTGAGTTATCAACATCAAATTGCGCACGACATAGATTACAGTGATGTCAAGGGAAGCAGTTATCGATAGCGAACTTCGAACATTGCTACAGAATTGGAAATCGTTAGATAAAGAAATTTCGAGCAAAGCGCCAACTTGATTATGCACAACAAACTGCAAAATCGACCCAAAGATTTGTAGACGAGATAAACAAACTTATACCATCGATCAGTGAGGAATTTGTTTTCAACTCCGACCAATCGGGGTTTGAGGAGAAAATGCATATAAAAAGAACTCTGCAAATTAAAGGTACCAAGAGAGCTCGTTCAAGACCAAATAGGCCAGCCGGTGTGGCCGAGCGGTTCTAGGCGCTTCAGTATGGAACCGAGCGACCGCTACGGTCGCAGGTTCGAATCCTGCCTCGGGCAAGGATGTGAGTGATATCCTTGGGTTAGTTAGGTTTAAGTAGTTCTAAGTTCTAGTGGACTGATGACCTCAGCTGTTAAGTCCCATTGTGCTCAGAGCCAAGATCAAATAACATCAACGCCTTAATGCATTCGCATACAATTAAGCCAACTGTTAATCTGGATGGTAAATTGGCAGAAAAGTTATTTATTGTGCTGCGAGAAGTTGTAGGCACTCTGACAATTATGATTCTTTCTCACGTGCATGTTCTTGCTAGGGCAGTAGACAATATTTACGTCACAACAAGCAAGAGTGGGGAAAACGGCCATAAGATAATTACAACTATAATATGGGCACTGCTTTTGGCAAATAGCTGGTCAAAATAACTTGCTTTTGCTTGATTGCTGGTCTGCGAATATAAATAATAATTCTTTAGAGTAAACTATTGCTCCTGAAGAGTGTCTGACATTCCAATTAGTAGCTCCTGCAACCACTAGACAAATTTAGCCTCTGCATTTTTGTCCGTCCCCACGAAACATATTATCGCACATTTTGCAGCTACGTCTTGAAGAACACCCAGTTCCACGATAAACTCCACGACAGATAGTTTCGCATTCGATTGCATGCCATAAGACTCCATCAGTTCTCATCACCCCTTCACAACAATATGATTGTACACGAATTCTGTAACAGTAGTTAACCAGCTGAATGTCCTGCGGCAGTGTGCATGCTCCTAACTGCTTTGATCATGTAAACTTGCCTCAGTAGCTATGTGGGATCCAAAGCACAAGGTGTTCTACATGCTCTCTCTCGCGGAGCTAAAGTCTGTTACACTGGTACAAGGTCGTTTTCGGCGTGTTGCGACGGGTCAGGCTCTTATCGCGCAGTTTCCTTTCCCTGAAAGAAAATCCACCTACCTCGTTTCTTAGGTAGTTGCTGCACTCGCCTCTCCTGATAGCAGCTACTGGAAAAATTGCAGAAAAGCAGTGTTGAAGAAACTGCAATTTAATAGCCGCTCACCGGAGGCCGCGATACATGTTTGCTGAAATACAATCTATGAGCAATCTTCCTAAATAAATTGAGTTATTGGAATGGTAGTAATTGTTTACTCAAACGAGAACGCGAAGTTGGTAATTCTATTTAAGCTCTTTATTGTCTTTAAGCCTGATCATCAGCCCGCTAATCTACGTTTGAAGAAAGTTCAGTTCACAATTCTATCCACACTCAAACCCCGCCAGAATTAGCTTTCAAAGTTACGGAATTTACTTAACTGCAACACAGACGATTTTCTAACATACACGTTTGCAGTCGATGTTCAATAATAGTTCGTTTTTTAACGTTAATGCTCGCCATAAGCACTTAGTAAAAGTTTACGAAGTACCGCCACGCTTCTAATTATTAAAGTTACTCGCGTCTTTCGCGGAACGAAAAGTCACAACTCGCTCAAACTCACACTACGCGTTACTGGACTCTTCCAGTCTCAAATCGCACAGTACCGAACCGATGAAGCCGTTTTATGACTTCATTTTACACATTATTCGCGAGGACACATCAAGCATGTCTCTTCTCGATCACAGTTCCTTCGCGACTCCTCATCCACTCGCGACTCACTCTCCTAGTCTGCTAACCGTCCTCGCATCTCATTGGCTCACACATCACACAGCCAATCAGAATTAACTCTTTGGGTGCGCCTCGCGCCAAAATCTAGCACGCACCAGTTATGACTTCTGAATCATTTACGTCATGATTTCTTGTTACACAAAATTTACTGTATAATTTAACAAACCGAAAGGAAAACTAGACTTTACTTTATTTCCAGAAATTATTTAAATACTCGCGAACGTTCTGGCTGCTTGTACAATACCATACACTCTTGGACATCCGACATTCACTAAGATGGGGAACCACTGGCGACTCTGTTCCCACGGTTACATCATCTGAACACTTGCGAGTTCCAAACTAGATTTTATACACTTGCAAAGAATGGCGAATGTCCCTCTTTCATTCACTCAGGCACACTCATTCACTCTCACCTACTCATATAAAATAACTGTTCACAAAAATTCAAAACATTTATGGTTTTAACAAAGTTATAGGTGAATTTCTAAAAGTAAAATTCTCAAAATAAATACAAAAGCACGGAAGGTGATTTTGTTTCATAGTTGGATGGTCACTGAAGGTGATCTATACATAATGGTATTTATTTAGACTCGAAAATTGTAGAAATTTGCGTTTTCTGTAAGATTTTTCTAATTTCCAAAATATGCAGGTTTCAAAGCTCAAATTTGGATGACTTATTTTTATTCATAACAGAAACTAGTATATTAACTTTTAATTTCCTCAGGTTCCTCAGTTAGAAGTTATTAAAGATGAAAGTTCCACGTTATACACGCGGCTAGTTAGCGCACAGGTCTTACATTCTCACGGTACAGACATGCCATATGGTCGTGACGTCAGACGAACGGACACCGGTAATCTGCCCGCTACAGCACATATGCTAATCTGATGGCTACTTTACAGTCTGTCTACATTTCACAGTAAATATTTGATAGAAAACTGTGCGCTCGCACTAGTTGCGACGCCACACACCTCCTGAGGAAACTAAATTTTTTCATTCATGACAAACTTTTAGTTTTCTAAAAAAAATTTCTATTAAAGATTTACTCAAACAGCTATTTAACATTTATAGTTCCTGTACATCAATCATCCACTTATACCTAGGGCTGACGACCTACAAAACATCTTATATCTAAACATGCACTTTTATCATCATTCAAAAAAAATTTTTCAGATTACAAAATTCTATTTACAAATTCCTGAAAGAGAAAACAAACCTAAATACTATCTTGATGTACGTCACACGCACACTAACACTACTATCGCTATGGTGAGCGTCACTTTTTTACCACTTACACTTAAGATTTTGATAGCACTCGTAGTTCGACCGGGTCCTGCTTGGGAGGTCCATTTCAAGTCTCGTGCTACCACCTCTATTTACTTCGGCGCACCTGAAACATCAGCTGGCCTCAGTTCCCTTTCTAACTGCTACGTCTTAACCTACAGCAGCGATAAATGGCGCTATCTGCTTGACTCTAAAGTCTCATATTTTTGATAAAATTTACTTTACAGTATGTACAATTTTCAAATTTTTTTTTTTTTTTTTTTTTTTTTTTTTTTTTTAAGTGAAAAGTGAATTGACTTTCCTAATGCAGTACCGAAGTGGCACATTTACTCTTTAATTACTTCTTCATCTCATAATCAAACAAGTTATGGTTACATAAGAAATACTAAGAAAAACAATTCCTACAAATAGTTCACAAATACATAATAAATCTCCGCCAGCACTGGTGACTCTCCAGTTTCTGTACAATACACAACAATATAAAATATACACAAAATTATCAATATTACAATTCTGTCTCCAGGCAATCTCCTGTAGTCCTGTATCATAAATTAAACACTGAAAAATACATATTTACTTATTCATTTATCAACACTACAATCCTTATACTAATCTCTACGACAAACTTGGGGAGCTTTGTGTGTCTCTGGTCAAAAATGGAATCGATGTCATGGGTACTTTCCTCATCTCACATATCTGGAGTTACTTCAATTTCTTGTCAACATCAGGTTTTCTCTAGTCACATTCGGGTTTAATTTACAACTCTCATACTCATACTTCACACACTCAGGTTAGTATTTGTTAAAGCGTTTCCTACTAATCTGCGAAACCTCGTTACCCATACTTTCTAACATACATCCACCTCCTGAGTTACCAACGTCGCCTCAGCTCTGTTTACATTCGTAGCCTCACTTCCTTTTGTTTACAAACATCTCCTCTGTTTACCAACAAACGCCACCTCTGGTTACCAACATTAAGCTTTTTATTTACTCACCTTCGTAGCCTCACTTTTTCCTAATATCGAGCTAGCCAAACACTATGCTCATTCTTTCTCCTTTTCTCACATATTTCTCTTCATTTGACAGTCAGTCCTGCTGCACTGTCCCTTTAACTTAACTTCCTTTACCCCTTTGACAGTCAACCTTGTTGCACTGTACCTTTACTCATTTTACCACTAAATCACCTCCTGAGGCTTGACTTCATTGAACAGACAGTTTTGCTGTACTGCTCCATTTCCTTTCCTAAACATTAGCTTAATGCTACGTCTTAACATATCGTTCTGTTACTTAACAAACAGCTTCAATGTTCGTCACCATATTTTCTGAGGCTCTTACATTTCTTAGTTATTTTACCTTTCTAAGGGCATTACTCACACCTTAGGCCAAACATTTACTTTACTGAGACTTATTACTTATCTGAGGTATCTTAATCCTTTTTGATTTTCTCTTACACTCATTCCTTACGCTTAACCTATACTGCACTGAGGTTCTTTCCTACTCATTACTTAAACACTTTATCACTTAAAAACTACGATAGAGAAGAAGGAAAGACGATAGAATTTTAGTTCTGAATGAAAGAAGAGGTAGGTTGACAATACGGAAAAGAAAGTGGAAGAAATATTGTCAAACGACTCGAGACCTAGTGCTCGTCACGCACTTAGCTCTGCAAAGAGTGCAAAGCTCTCTGAGGTATCTACTCACTCCTGCCCACGTCTCTCTTTTGAACATATCTTTTCAAATCCACAATGTTCCTAAGCCCTAACACCTTATGTGATTTCACAAACTCCAGTCTATAAGCATTTGGGTGAGGCTTCTCTACGATTCTAAATGGGCCCACGTACTCATCATAGCCCTCCAAGAATTTCTCTGTTTTACAAATACATATAGGAAAATCATTCTGCTCAGGATCCTCACATAGCTGCTTACCGATGAAAGGTATAGTAATTAGTTTACCCTTAATTTTTACCATAACATCATTGGTAGAAAAATTCACCCATCCTTCATATTTATTCAAAAAGTCAGCCCCCACCAATATGTCTACACTCAGTCCATTTATAACTAAGAAGTTCTGTCTTATTTCTACTTCCTTAAATGCTATGGGTAGAAACACTTCCTGTTTTACTGTCTTCTTAGTCTTACCGGTTGCTACTACAATGTTCAAGCCACTTACTGGCATCTTAACAATCTGTTTACTGTTAGGGAGTTCATTTACCAAGTTCTGGGATACTGCACAGACTTCCGATCCAGTATCTATCAAACATTTAACTGGTTCATTTAATACTCTTAGCTCTACTATCGGTTGCCCTAAGTACTCTTTATTTATTTTGGGTTCTGCTTCCTCCAATAAATCTTGCACCATTTCTCTCCTTTCGAAGCCTGTCTTTTGGGTGGCAATCACATTCACACTTACAGGGTTTATTTCATGCTTATTATCACCCTCAATTCTAGTGGCAGCTCCTATTAGCCTATCCACTATTGCTAAGTCAAAACATTTTTCCAATGTTTCCCCCTCTTTCTCATTAACCTCCTTTTCTACGACCCTATCCAAGGCGTCGTCATTAACCTCTACCTCCTCCTCTAATCTATCCTCTTCTTCGTAACTATCTACAACATCAATTATCTTATCAAGCACAGTCACAACCCTGCCATTATTACTGTTCTCACCCCTATCCGACAGCTCTTCATTAGTTTTACTGTGCATAATGTCTTTCTGATTATTACCCTTATAACTAGTACTTAGTTCTTCAATAAGTGGCTTCTTATGATTATTCTTACAGTTAATTGGTTCATTAACCTCCACTTGACTTAAAGCTACTATCTCTGTCTGTTTTACGTTATCCTCCCTAAATTTTGTAGCAACAACATTTATGTTAGGTGGTCGTTCAGGCTGCTTTCTTATGAATGGTTTTGCCAGCGGATTTAACTTTAAACGCTGTTGCCTACGATCGCCAGCACACTCGTAGACAATTAATGGTTTTCCGAGCGCGGTGCGTCATCACTATGCCTCCAGCTGACCGCCTCACCTCCTGACATCTGTCGGCCGCTGTCATACTGCTCGCGTTCATTGAACCTGTTAACATATGTTCTTCCTCTACCACGTGAACTGCCACGGTATCCGCCGCCTCTCTGAACACCCATCCTATTAATGTTTACATCCGCGCGATTGTCATTCTGCCTAGCAGGCGGGCGATGCTCCCTCCTCATGTTTTCTTCTTCTTTTTGGACGGATTCAACCCTTTCTAAATACTGTACGAACTTGTCAATGTTATCTCGGGGCGCAGATATGATCTTAGTTTTCCAGTTCCACGGTAGCTTATTTTCTACCCCTAATATGATCTGTTCTGTTTCTAACTTATTACTAAGGTAGGACAGAGTTGTTACCCACCTTTGAACAAATCGTTTGATGCCCTCTCTCTTGGGGTCATACTTCTCTCCCGACCAGAACCGATTAAGAACATCCATCTGCTTTCTCTTTCCCCAGTATTCCTCCATACTTTCGGCAAAACGTCTTCAAAATCGTTCCAAAATTCTCTGGGGTGCATGTTCTTACTTGGGTCAAATTTTAAAAACTGTCTGTGGGTAACATACGCAACCTCGGTAGATTCAATTATTCCACTGGAAATTATACTACCACTATGGTTAGAAACACACTGTTCTACTTTGGTTAGTCTGCATTCATGCCCACAAAGTTGCTCATTCACACTTTCACTGAAATGGCTTATGTGAGTCTCTAAATTATTGACCTTATTTACAACTTGCTCTCCAAGTTTCTCACACCGAATTTTGGTATCATTTACTTTACATTCTAAGGCGGCATGATTAATTTCATTGGAATTCTCTACCACTTTTATGTGCTCACATACTTTATCTAATTCTGCATCAACATGGGATTTAAATTGCTGTTGATCCTCAGTAACCTGTTCGATTCGTGTCGTCAATTCACTTTGCACTTGAACAATATTTTCTGTACATTCTAGTTTAACCTGCTGTATTTCAACATTTACTTTACTACTGAGCACTGCTAAATCTTGCTTCCAACAGTCTCTGAGATCGGATATTTTGGAATCTAAATCAGCGCCCATTTTAGTCATCTCATTACTTAAATCAGATCCTAATTTAGACATTTTTGAATCCATTTTACTTGACATATTAGTTTCCATTTGTGACATATTAGTTTCCAATTTTGATATACTGGAATCCATCTTACTTGACATATTGGAATCCAACACGTTCATCTTAGTTAATAGATTCATCAGCATACTGGCGACATTATCCTTCGCCCCCTCATTTGCTGATACAATGTCCCTATTAACATTAACTACCGGCATAGGTAACTGTAACTCACTGGGCACTGACATATTTGGATCTGACTCAAAACTATAATTAACATAGGATGAATCAGTCAAACTACTACTGAAATTGGGTTGAGACACGTCTAAACTAAAATTCATGGGGTCATTTTCCCCTGTCTCCATCCCACTATCACAACTTAGTTCCGCCTTTTTGTCACTTGGTTGAAACTCAGCCATTTTTCTCAGTTTGACTCCACAAACACACAAAGTTTTCAAAAGCACTGTACTTAACTTTGTGCTTCGGCGTGCTGCGTTGCTGCTAGATGAAACTGCGGGTCCGTTCACCATACACTGCAATGCTGTACCAGTTTCCGGGCCCCCGCTCGAATCAGCGCTGCCAACTGCCACTGCTGTCGTCGCCTCTGCGTAGTCTCCGTAGCTCGTCGTCTGCCAGACGCCGTCGTAGACTGCTATTCCAATCGGCGCGTAGTCACCGAAAAATTCTTCCGTTCCGTACAACACATTACAGTTCACGGACACTTTCACTGTCCTTCCTATTCACGTGGCGATATCAATTTGTACGCTACACAGTTCCTACACATAGCGAGCACTTCTGTATTGTCCGGTAATTGTCACTACTGCTTTTTTTTGAAATTCACTGGAATTTACTATTTTTATTTCCCGGGCCGATGCACCACTTGCGACGGGTCAGGCTCTTATCGCGCAGTTTCCTTTCCCTGAAAGAAAATCCACCTACCTCGTTTCTTAGGTAGTTGCTGCACTCGCCTCTCCTGATAGCAGCTACTGGAAAAATTGCAGAAAAGCAGTGTTGAAGAAACTGCAATTTAATAGCCGCTCACCGGAGGCCGCGATACATGTTTGCTGAAATACAATCTATGAGCAATCTTCCTAAATAAATTGAGTTATTGGAATGGTAGTAATTGTTTACTCAAACGAGAACGCGAAGTTGGTAATTCTATTTAAGCTCTTTATTGTCTTTAAGCCTGATCATCAGCCCGCTAATCTACGTTTGAAGAAAGTTCAGTTCACAATTCTATCCACACTCAAACCCCGCCAGAATTAGCTTTCAAAGTTACGGAATTTACTTAACTGCAACACAGACGATTTTCTAACATACACGTTTGCAGTCGATGTTCAATAATAGTTCGTTTTTTAACGTTAATGCTCGCCATAAGCACTTAGTAAAAGTTTACGAAGTACCGCCACGCTTTTAATTATTAAAGTTACTCGCGTCTTTCGCGGAACGAAAAGTCACAACTCGCTCAAACTCACACTACGCGTTACTGGACTCTTCCAGTCTCAAATCGCACAGTACCGAACCGATGAAGCCGTTTTATGACTTCATTTTACACATTATTCGCGAGGACACATCAAGCATGTCTCTTCTCGATCACAGTTCCTTCGCGACTCCTCATCCACTCGCGACTCACTCTCCTAGTCTGCTAACCGTCCTCGCATCTCATTGGCTCACACATCACACAGCCAATCAGAATTAACTCTTTGGGTGCGCCTCGCGCCAAAATCTAGCACGCACCAGTTATGACTTCTGAATCATTTACGTCATGATTTCTTGTTACACAAAATTTACTGTATAATTTAACAAACCGAAAGGAAAACTAGACTTTACTTTATTTCCAGAAATTATTTAAATACTCGCGAACGTTCTGGCTGCTTGTACAATACCATACACTCTTGGACATCCGACATTCACTAAGATGGGGAACCACTGGCGACTCTGTTCCCACGGTTACATCATCTGAACACTTGCGAGTTCCAACCTAGATTTTATACACTTGCAAAGAATGGCGAATGTCCCTCTTTCATTCACTCAGGCACACTCATTCACTCTCACCTACTCATATAAAATAACTGTTCACAAAAATTCAAAACATTTATGGTTTTAACAAAGTTATAGGTGAATTTCTAAAAGTAAAATTCTCAAAATAAATACAAAAGCACGGAAGGTGATTTTGTTTCATAGTTGGATGGTCACTGAAGGTGATCTATACATAATGGTATTTATTTAGACTCGAAAATTGTAGAAATTTGCGTTTTCTGTAAGATTTTTCTAATTTCCAAAATATGCAGGTTTCAAAGCTCAAATTTGGATGACTTATTTTTATTCATAACAGAAACTAGTATATTAACTTTTAATTTCCTCAGGTTCCTCAGTTAGAAGTTATTAAAGATGAAAGTTCCACGTTATACACGCGGCTAGTTAGCGCACAGGTCTTACATTCTCACGGTACAGACATGCCATATGGTCGTGACGTCAGACGAACGGACACCGGTAATCTGCCCGCTACAGCACATATGCTAATCTGATGGCTACTTTACAGTCGGTCTACATTTCACAGTAAATATTTGATAGAAAACTGTGCGCTCGCACTAGTTGCGACGCCACAGTGTGTATGACCTGCGACCAACTGACGATGTCCCCACTTACGTAACAATGCCGTCCGGGGTGGCGAGGCGGTTCTAGGCGCTACAGTCTGGAACCGCGCGACCGCTACGGTCGCAGGTTCGAATCCTGCCTTGGGCATGGATGTGTGTGATGTCCTTAGGTTAGTTATGTTTAAGTAGTTCTAAGTTCTAGGGGACTGATGACCTCAGAAGTTAAGTCCCATAGTGCTCAGAGCCATTTGAACGTAACAATCAAGAAATGAGACAAGCGGCTTTGGTGAATTGGAAGTTTGCTTTCGATGAGGAGCCACCACGCCAAGCACGCAATTCCAGAGGCTACTGTTGAATTAATCCGTACGTCTTTCCAGCGGAGCACAGTCAGTCAGAATAGCAAGTTGGTAATTACAGTTACCTCGTTCGACGGCACAGTTGTCCATGAGAGGTTGCTCCTAAGAGCTACAAACTGTAGGTTCGTCACAGAACTAGCCTGAGAACAGGCCTCGACAGAAGGCAGTTGAGGAAACAATTCTGGCAAAAAATGGATAAAAACAGGGCATTCCTTGGTTTTTGCCTGTTTCTCATACTAGGCTACATTCACACATCCGGCACCATAAACAGGCCCAATTGCCGTACATAGGGAACTGAATCCCCTCACACGTAGTCACAGAACGTGAACGTCGCTCTCCAAAAGTGAATGTATGGTGTGGATTGTTGAACGACAGGGTTGTAAGGTGTCAGGCAAATCCAACACATTCCACGAAAACCCTGACATGATAAGCAAATCCAGTAGTATGTTACATAGTTCCGAATAAATCGTGACATTAAATTAACCAAAGTAATACGAGTAACGAGTGAGCAAATGGAATACCACAGGCTAACACAAGAATGCCTAAATGCATGTCGTACCTTCCCACCGTGAGACCGACGCAGCTCTGAGGGGAGAAACGAGGACAGAAGCCGAGAGCAGAACCGTGTTAAGTTAGAAGGCCCTACGATAAGGGACGGACTGGACACCCACGTTGCCGGCTAACCAGTAGGGCCACACAACCCACACGTTTTAGCATGAGACTTTTTCGCGTCTCTGTTACCTCAAGGACCACCCCCCAGACCATGTTAAAAGCTAGAGCCCTCCAGAAAAACAGTATAGATCTTACGATAACACAAAAAGGGCCACTACACCCGCAAGTTTTAGCGTGAGCCTTTTCGCGTGTCTGTTACATTTGGACCATCCCCCAGCCATGTTAAAAGATAAAGCCCTCCAGAAGAACAGTATAGATCTTAGGATAACGCTAAAAGGACCACACCAGCTGCAAGTTTTAGCGTGAGACTTTTTCGCGTCTCTGTTACGTTGCAAACTTTAAAAACATTGCCCCACCACGAAAAGTATAACGTTTCTCATTGGATAGACATAATTTTTGTAGGCGGAGCTTAAGGTTAACATTGAGACCTTGATTGGTCAGATGAAAACATAGCCAGATAGTTTCTTTTTAAACCAACTTCGGTGAATTGTAGTAAGGTGAAGTTAGAAGAGAGTTAGTTCCGAGACGGCGAGCTGGATGGCTGCTGCGCCGGCCGCTGCCGCCCTGACGCTGCCTAAACACCGACAAGGTAACGAACGCACGCGATGCTGCGTTTTGAGTGCATAAGGCTACACTCAGAACTGCAGAAGTCTCATCTGTTACACCCCATTTTTGCGTAATACTACTGTCGATCATAAATTAAAGCTCATGGTGTTCACTTTTGCCACTTGAAGTAAAAATCTGAAACGCGATGGTTTTTCTGCTATATAGTTATTGAGAAGCCACATCATCCACTGTAATTTACGACAAGTTAGATAAGTAATTAAAGATAATTGAGGGTCACTATAGACCATTTTGATAGTTTTCTCTTTTGTGAAACTTAATTTAAACCTAGATTATAGATGTGATACGGCATAGGTCATCCTTCGATCCACTGTAGAACTTGGAAACCCATTCAGGGAATATTCGTTCACATTTTTGTTGAACGCAGTTGGTTTTTACCATCCTGTATTAAAACATTTCCTTTTATCAATAGTGCAATTCATAAACAATGTTTTATGAGTAGAATAAAATTTCCAATGGTAAACTTAACTGCTTTTTCGACGTTATTTTACCAGCTAACTAAAAATAGGAAAGCCTTGAACCCCTTCCACTAAATTTAGTTAGTATTAAGATTCTTTTACAAGGAGTGCAGTGGAGCTGACCCTGAGATCATTAAGTAATTGGTTATATCATCGCTAGTCTCACTGAACTCTTCTGAATTCTGCATGTCATGTGTGGTCTGGCGTCTCCTTACCAGCAACAGGTCCCAGGTTCAAACTAGTCAATTCCCTAAAAACCACGCACAGAGCGTCGTTGCGCGAAAGTGGTAGGGAGACACGATTTAGAACAAACAGACACCACCATGAATGTTTAGAAAATGGCGACCCTGCCAGGATGGTAAAATACCATGGTTGAAGGTCTACCACATGCCTAACCAGGTCAGAAAAATCTTGCTGAAAAATTTTCGTAGTAAAAAATTTTCTTTCTAAAGTTATACATAGTCGAAAACAGTAGCTGCAGCGATAGATAGTGAGAAAGTATTCAACAAATAATGAGACATTGTAGCAGAAGCAATAGTATAATTAAGTTATGAATTTTAATATTGTTAGAATTAAGTTTTCTCTCCAATGCAAGCGCACAGATAGCGGATACATCGTTGACAAGTTGGTTCTGACCTAACAAGTATGTGAATTGTTTGTCAAATCGTGTGAACAAAAAGTTTATGAAACGCGTGGGATCGTATGAGCGCATGTTGACGTGACGTAGGGCGCGTGAATTGCTTTTAAGACAGAAAATAAGGGATTCGGAAAGATTAGCAGTGGCAGATCGAGACCTTGACCGAATTCAGGTAGAGACCCAGCATGAAAATGGACAGAGAATAGACGACAGTACAACAGACGATGCAGTATCGCGAGAAATAGGACAGATAACGCACCATAACGAGGATAATGTATGTCAAGGCATAGAAAACGAAAGTCAGCGTACGACAGAGGAGCAGGACAGTAGTGAGACAGTCGATGAGGATTCTAACTTGCGTCTTGAATACGTAGAACCCATAATACATGTAATCAGAGCTCCCTCACCACAGAGTACAAGGAATGCGAGCAGAAACGTGTCATAGCAGAGGTCAATGCAATCGGTTGCGAACCAACACTTGGGCGAAACCACAGAGCGTAGAACGTCGGAAGAAAACGCAATAGGACTCACCAATCCCGCAGAATTATTACAACAAATTACGGAAACCATGACAATGCAAAATAAAGAAATTGCGAACCAAATTCAAAATTCAGAATGCAGAAACCACGAGACAAATCCGTGAGATTAAAGTAAAAAAAAAAATTCAGTTACACCTAAGTCATATTGAAGACGAGGCAAAAGAATCTCGAGAAGTGATAGGAAACTTAATAACAGGTTACAATCAATTGAGAACAGACATTGACAAGGTACAAGTGGACGTACAAACACTGCGTAATGACACTGAGGACGAGATCAAAATGATACGGAACAACACCCACAGAGAAGTCAAGAAACTAGAGAAACAGATCAACGAAATTACTAGACAAGCAGCAGGTACAGCGCGTGAAATTGTTGAAAACAGTGTGTTACACAAACGTATCACAAAAGCAGCGCTGAAAAGATATGATAACCGCATAGTCAAAATAGAAGTGCAAACGAAGCGACAATTTCGGAAACTGAGAACAGATTTGTTGCAAACCATTGAAGAGCGTAGTGACAGGATAGAACAAGCACAGAGCCTGCAACCACATCCGTATCTGTGACAGCACCGGAAACACAAGCAATTGACGAAGATATTACGCATTTGCGATTCCAGTCACAGGCGGAAAGTAACATATGTGAAATCAGACAGCCTGCACCGCAACAAACACGTTTCTAAATTCTTGATGAACAAACGTCATCACAAACACATGTGGAACCACAAATGTATGTTTCAAGACAGTTTGAATCGTGCAGTGAAGCAGCAAAGTTAGCCAGACAAGATACCGAACCAATACGTGACAATGGAAAGCCAGGACGCGAAGAGTACAGTGCAATGCATTCAGCTACACGTTCACAACCGATGGAAGAAAATTATTGCGTACCACTACAACGATACTATGCAAGGGTACGCGAAAGTTACAGTGGACAATATCCAATGGATCTACCACAACCGGAAAGAACGACGTGAGAAATTGAAACGTCCCCTTAGAACAATTGTACACGACTGTGCTTAAACTGACACACAATATTTTTTTTGCGCAACACAATCTGACTTTCAGTAATCCCTACAAGAGAATGGCCCTGACTAACATTAATCTATATGTTTCACAAATCACTTACCTCACAAAAATCTTCGTTACTCGAACTACTGCAATACAGCGAGCGACACTACTGCCAGCTAACTAAAAGATTCAAACTACGGAAGTCACTAACTACTGATAGACACAGTTAGCAAATGAAAGATTTTAATAGAGAACAAACAATGTATTTACCTTTATAGTCATAATATATATATATCAGTTCATGACACCAATTCTTACAAATTTCAAAACTCCGCCATCTCTATCCCCACGTCCACCACCGCTGGCGGCTCACCTCCAACTGCGCAACGCTACGGGCTGTTAGCATCCAGCTGCCGCTGCCCAACACTACAATGGCAAACAACAATGCAAACCAGCCACAGACTGCACACGGCACAGCCAGTGATTTTTATACAGAGCGTTATGTGGCGGCGGCGTTACCAATAAAAAAACCTAAACAGTCTACTTACATAGCCCCCATGCTCCCCACAAAAAAATTTACAAAATTGTTTTGGGCAGTGGCCTATAGAGATTTGAAAATTTTTTTTCATAATTACAATGACAAAGAAATGAAATGCACACACTTATCGATACAATGTTGGTCAAAAGCTAAAATTTTCTCGCAGTCCATAAAGACAGTCCTGATCATTCATCAAAGTAAAATTGCAGTGTTTTTCTCAAAGTCTGAGTAGTAAAAGAAAATGCTCACGGAAGTAGTGGATTTCCATGCAGTCTGGAAGAAGTAGTGTTGTCCTTCCAACGGACATACAGTGCTGACTCTTGACATGCAGACAGGTAATGGGCCACAACAGAGCAAACCCACAGCAGAGTCAGTCGAAGTTTTAAAGAATATTGGTAGGTAGGTCGTCACAGAGTAGACCCATTGTAGTCCTGGTAGAGATTATGGTATTGGTGGGCCACCAGAGGTGCAGACCCACTGCAGTCCTTGTAGAAATAATGGTATTGGTGGGTCATCAAAGGTGTAGACCCACTGTAGTTCTTGTAGAGATGGCCAGCAGCCATTGTGCAGGCGCACAATGACCATTGAAGAGTCTTGTGGATAATATAGCAAGTCCATAACCACCACTTGTGCACTCACAAAAATTGTTTTTGAAATGTCCTTAGAACCAGCAATGCTTTTGTCCAGTCCCTTACTGAATTATTAACACACGTGCAAACACTGTCAGTCCCTACTTCTCACATATTGTCCATATACTATGACCAACAGAAACGTGTGCAGTGAAATGTAATTTACAAGTTACTTAATTTGATGAACTGGTGTCAATTACAATTTTATAACATAAGAATAGAATAACAAAGGTACAAAATATATCATTAAAGAACATAACAATGCAGATAACATTTGTAGTAGTAAAGGCTTTACAAAAGAATCGAAATAGCAAATACATCAGTGTTACAAAAATTACGACATAAGTACGTACATAAAAGATCAGAATAACTTTTGAAACATCAACTTCACACATGAGCATTAGAACACAACAGAATAAATAATGTGTAAACATCTTTACAAAGTAAATAACATGTTATTAATGCAAATTATATTTGAGGATAACAGTATTCCTCGTCATAGTGAATGTAGCTTAGTATTAGAAAAATTCTGCAACATAAGTCTTATCAGATAAACATATAAAGACAGGAAGAACATAAATACACAAGGGTACACAAACACATAGTGGGATAACACAAGGAAAGGGCAGGGTTTGTTTTACTGCAGTATTTTGCAAACAAAACTTTCTTTACTTCCCGGAGATCTCCCTTCGTTCTTCATTATTTCCAAAAAGTCCTATCTATACCTGCTTTCTGTACTTTTCTCATATAACCTCTCAGTGCATTTCTTCAAATCCATCGCAACTCATTCTCTTATATAGGCTCCCCCTCTTAAGCTAGCTTAAATCTACTGAGCTCAGATGCTTAACTAAGGGACGAGGCAATGCAGCAGCACAAAACAATTAATACAAACAGCAATGAAAAAAAAGGTGCAGGTAAGCAAAGCAAGCAGCAATAAATGTAATAACTTATATCTAAACATGACAAACCCACAAGCAGAAAAAATAGTACACTGAAGACAACAACGCAGATAAGGGAAATGTATATTCACATCTTAATGTCTATGTAATTAAAATGGTGCACCACTACTTATTCAATGAAATAAATTACCAAGTACTTGAAAAGAAAATTATGTATGTAGTTCCTGTGAAGGGCAATGTCTTTTTGTGCTCCCTTATTTTTTTTGAAGTATATCACGAAGTTATTCTTTACTGGGTCTGTAGGCATAAAATATTTATATTAGTACATCTATAAAATTTTACTTTAACCAATGCTGCAGTGCAGCTAGAAACTAGATATTCAACAAAATAGGCAAAGCAAGCGTGAAACGTCATTCAGAATACTGGCAAGTGATCTTTCAAAGAACACAAATTCTGGTCATATGTAAAGGCTGTTAGTGGCACCACAATTAGTGTTCAGTCCATAATGAATGAGAAAGGAACTTAAATTGAAGGGATCAAAGCAAAAGCTGAAACGTCATTCGCTAGCCATAAGGCATTTCATAATGCAGTAAACAATCCTCCAACTAGCAAGACAATAGACGTGAAATGTTTCTCATCATTTCATTTCAGTAAATATCATAAATTAAGAGCTCCACAGTGTAATCATATGTTTTCAAGTTTGGGCGTGTCGTATTTGCGATGCTTTCTACAAAGGAATGAATGTCAATAGCGAGGATAATGGCCTCCCTTTTTTTTACCTGTGTCTCTGAAAGGCACACACTAATGGCTTTCTTTTTATCAGGTGGTTGTCGCGCAGCTGGGTGCCCACGACGCATTACGTGCAGGTGGTCACTCAACTGTCTTATCGAAATATTTACGACACCAGTTTCCGCTACAGTGGCAGTCTCATATACAAATATTTTCACAGGTTGAGAATTTGCGTTACAAATCTGTAGAAACAAAATCCTTTAAATATAATAGTGTCCAAAAAATTTTCGCCAGCATAGTGATACATTTACGCATATACACACATTTCATAACTCTTAAAGTACGATTCTCGGTTTCCAACATCCTTTTTCACAAACCAGAATCCCTAACCACTACTCTTTATTCCTTACCTTATTCGTCGACACTTCTTCAAAATTTCATCATAACAGACACATAGAATAATCAGATAACTCATATAGCATCAGCTTATTGACCATAAACATACCACAACAGCGTAATACACATAGTCATCGTAATAATAACATCATAACACCTCAGTCAAATCTCAAAATCGTCGTAGCTTCCTCCAATAATTTCAAAACCTAAAAAAAAATCTCTGCCTTAAACGTACTTAAAAAATCATGATCTCATACCAAATATGTCATTCAAATCTCCTATAGTATCACAATGGTTCTGAAAAAATATGAACAGTTCACAAAGTACAGACAAAATACAATTTCGTAAGTGTGAAGTTAACCAGCTGTGTAATTACGTAAACATCTGTCACTGATGTAGTAAAATGAATGTTTGTCTCTCCCAGTTAAATGATCATACCCCCCTGAGGATTAATGTAATTATATTCTCAGGTGTTACAGATTACAGCAATGGAATGAAATGTATCACGAAAAACCTTTGTATCATTGAACTTCAAATATCTTTAAAAATAAATGTTTTAAGTACAAAATGAGTCACTCAAATACGCGCACTGTAGCACTAAACTGTGCGTCTTGTTGTAAGATAATCTCTGTGGAAATGTCGTAGTTATCGTCCTCCGAAAGCTAAGTTCTGCAGAAGTCAATGTACTGACCTCATGATAAACAAAAGTGAAATGCTTTGCGTATAGATATCGTAGTTACTACGCTTATTGCCGTGATGAAGTAAGTATTGTACTGTAACGTATTGTTGTGCTACAGAAAAGGCTGTCTCAGTGTAGCTATACCACAAAGTTACTACTAAAACATGTTCTCCTTTCCAGAAGAATTCAGAAAAACTGTGCAGATATAAAACAGATACACCGCAAAAGCACAATGTAAATTGTGTCACACATTACTAGCGTCGTGACATAATCGTGTAGCTATCAAAGAAACCAAATTCTAAGTCATCTTTAATCTCACAGAAAGTACTTCAAATAAAGAATGTCTTTTCAACTAAACCAAAATGTTGCATTAAAATCTAATTAACAGTATATGTTCTAAGTATGTAAGCCTTATAGTCGTTACGTAATCGTGCAACTAACAAGCAAGAATGTACAAATAACAACAATATGTCGTCTGTCCACTATAACCATGCATTCGTAATTTCTGTTTAAAAATATTCCCTAGGTTCTACACTGGATAGTTAACTTCAAAACATTGTTGCATGTTAACAGTTTCTCAGTGTGACAAAGCATACTAGAAATGTGAAGTGAAATGTTTTATGGCAAAGACAAAGTTAAAAAGCAGATTATCTTTCAATAAACGCTTTTACATGTGAAATGTGGTGTAAACCTTTACTCTTCCTAGTACGCAGAGTTTCAAATTCAACGCAATTATCATGTGGTATACGTCGGATTCTGTAAGGTCCATCGTAAACTAGAAAGAATTTGTGACTCAAGTGTTTCTTCTTATGTGACAATGGATGAGCCTTAATGAGAACTTTCTGACCAATATATAATTTCTTTGCATTTGCTATACCGTGTAATTTTCTCCTTTTGTCTGCAGCAGAATTTATATTTTTAATAGCCAAGTCAATAATATCTTTGTGTCGAGGTTTACGCGTATTCGGAAAAGGTACAAGCTCTCTGATTCTGTTCGGTGGTTCTTTATTCTTCAGTACAAGAACAGGTGGTAAAGCAGTGGACTCATGAGGCATTTCATTCAGCACGTTTTGAAATAAGTGTAAGTATCTGTCCCAATGCTGATGCTTTCTGTGACAATAAAGTCTGCAAAGCTTATTGATTTCTTTCATAATCCATTCAGACGGGTTACAATGTGGTGAGTACAATGAAATAAAAACAGATTTGATTTTATGGTTACGAAGCATGCGTGACCAAACAGCAGATCTGAATTGCGGTCCTTTATCTGAAATGACTTTACTAACTTGTCCAACTTCACGTAAGAAATTTTTAACAAAGGCGATGGATACAGACCGTCCAGTGGCTTTACGTAACGGAGTGAAAGAAACAAATTTTGAAGTAAGTTCAACAGCGACTAGGACGTACGAAAATCCATTAGATGTTCTGACAAGCGGTCCCAAGAGATCAACAGCAGCAAATTCTTTTAATTTAGAAGAAATGATAGGAAACAATGGAGCACGATGAGAGACAGTAAATGGTTTCACCTTTTGACAAAGTTTACAAATAGACAAGACTCTTCGAATTCTCTTTTCCATATTGTTAAAATAACAAGTCGTTCGAAGAATATGATAACATTTCCGTGGACCAAAATGTGCATAGCTGAAATGAATGTACCAAATGAGCTTATTAACAAAATCGTCTGGAATGCAAAGTATCCATAGCTTGTCATCAACAGTGCATCGTTTGAACAGTATGTTGTTTCTAACCAGATAATAATGCCGAACCTGTGTGTGTGTCTTTTCATGCCATTTACTTTTGATGTCTTTCCAAATCGGATCTTTATCTTGTTCATGAGCAATGTCCTTTAAAGATGTGGTGATGAAGTTTTCAAAGGAGACTTTCTGAATGTAAAGAATACTGAAATTTTTCTCGAGGTTTCTTTCTGTGTTACTTTTCTCAAGCCCAGCCGGTGCGCGTGACAGTGCGTCCGCAACAATGTTCTCCTTGCCGGGAATGTAGACTATTGTAAAGTGGAATTCTTGCAGAAACAATGCCCAACGTTTTAACCTGTCATGATTTAATTTTGAAGACATAAGAAATTGTAGTGCACGATGATCACTGTACACTTCTACGTGCTTACCATAAAGAAAGAAACGGAATTTGTTAAATGCCCAAACGATAGCTAAAGCTTCTCATTCAGTAACGGAATAATTTTTTTCAGATTTTGTTAGCACTCGGCTAGCAAAAGCAATGGTTTTCTGAACAGTAGTGTCATTTTCTATGGCTTCTTGAAATAAATGGGCACCAAGACCTACTTTAGAAGAATCCGTGCTAAGGCAGAAATCTTGTGACAGATCTGGATGAGCTAGTATTGGCGATTCTTTCAAAGAATTGAATTCCAAGTGTGTTTGTTCGTCCCAGTTCCAAATAGTATTTTTTCCAGTGAGAGAGCAAAGTTTTGGTGTAACTAGAATTTGCATATTCAGAAGACGACAGTAAAAATTTACGAGACCTAGAAAACTGCGGACTTGTTTTTTTGTGGATGGAACTGGAATGGCTCTGATTGCTTCTAACTTTTCAGGATCCGGCTGAATGCCTTCAGAAGAAATAATATGTCCCAAAAACTTCACTTTTGTCCTACCGAATTCAGACTTTTCCAAGTCAACTGTAATTCCAGATTCTGCAAAAATATGTAAGACGCTATTGAGGATGCGATTATGTTGTTCCCATGAGGCTTCTGCTATCAGAATATCGTCCACATATAAGGTGATGTGACGTTTTAAGAGCTCAGGTAATATGGAATTTAGCCCGCGAATGAATGCTGCCGAGGAAATGTTCAAACCGAAAGGAAGTTTCCGAAACTGATAACAAACGCCGAAACAAAGGAAAGCTGTGTATTTTCTACATTCTAGATGAAGTTCGATCTGATAAAAGCTGGATCTGAGATCAATGGAAGACAACACTTTTACACCATTAAAATTTTGAAGAAGTTCTTCCAACGTTTGCGGCCTGTCTGTTTCAGGAATAATGATAGTATTAATTTGTCTCGAATCTAAGACAAGCCTGATCGATCCATTTTTCTTCTCAACAACATGCAATGGATTGTTGTATGAGCTTACTGCAGGCTCAATAATGCCCTCGTCAAGCATAGATTGTATTTCTGTTCTAACACGGTCCCTATAATGTGCTGGAATTACGTATGGTCTAACAGAAAATTTAGTATGCTCACGAACACGAAATTGGAATTGAAATCCCTTGATTGTTCCTGTTTTGTGAGTAAAAACTGTGGAATGTGCTTGTAAAATCTCAAAAAGGTCCTGCCTATCAGTGTCATTACAATTCTCAATTGTTTGAATTTTATTCTGAATTAACTCATTAGTTTCAAATGTGCCGTCGATATCATCCCTGTCAGTACTTGCAGAGCGACTGTTAGTGTCTAGTTCCGTAGAAAATTCCGAACTGTTGTCTAACAGAAGGTAAAGCCGATTAATTTCCTCGTCATGGTTTGAGAGCCAATCTTCAAATTTCAAAGCTATTGACTTACCTTCTTTCTCTAAACTTATTTCAGCATCGTGAAAGTTTAATATTGCTTTGTATTCATTCAAAAAGTCTACTTCCAGTATAATTTCCGTCGACAATAATGGAACAATAAAAAAGTTCATAGAGAAGCTGTGGCTTTGACAAAAGAATTCTAAGGTGGTTTGTTGGCGTACATCTACACTTTTTCCAATGACTGCACCTTGTAATTTAATCTTGCGTAACGGAAGTGTGGGGAAATCGTTCGATTTGTTGCATTTGCTAAAAGCTGTTTCACTAATTACTGAAATGGGACTGCCTGAGTCAAGTACTGCCGTAAATTTTACGTCATTTACAGTAATGTGAATCACAGGATATGCAATGTTGTTATGTTTTACGTCGTGTTGCTGGAGTAATATGTCCCTAACGTCTTCCATTTTAACGTAATTACTAGCTACGGCAGCTGCGTCGTCAGCTTCATAAGTACGTTTTGTGGCTGCCAGCGGTATGAGTCATTGCCTATTGTGTCTTTGTTGGCGCGCGTCGTTATTGGGATTTGGAGACCTAACTTCTACAAATTCACCTTGTCGAGAGGGCGCTGCTCTGTTTGAATCCCACCAGTTCTGCTGCAATTCAGGTCTGTCGTTATGATCATATCGTCTGTCGTCATGTCGGTAGATTCCATAGTTTCTTTCTTGTCGGTCACGTGGTGGAGAATTTCTCTCTGAATCGTAACTGCGCGCTAGACCGTTGCGTCTTAAGTTATTCTGTCTCCCTTGATAATAATTATTTTGGTTCCCATATTGTCTGTTTCTCTGATTGTCTCTGTGATAGTCACTACTGCTGAGAGGTGATCTTTCCCTGTAATTATTACTACTCTGCCAACGGTTTTCATACGGGTGGTGTCTGTTTTGGTCACGATTTGTGTTGTGAGAATAGCCTTGTCGTGTCCAGTTATTATTTCTTTCATCGCGGAATTGCAACGGATGTGACCTGTAATTGTTGTGTTCCTGTTTTCGCGTTCCGCGATTGTCAGTGTCAATTTCTAATTCTTGTAAGAGTCCCTGAAAAGCTTCAATGTCGTCTTTGCAACGGCCTGCCAAAATAATATGCCGTAAATGTTCAGGCAATTTGATTAAGCAAATACGGATGAGTTCTGACGGGCTGTATGGGTTTGAAAGATACTGATTCTTATGTAACATGTCTTCAAAATATTTCACAAGACTTGAAAAAACAGATTGTTCGAAATTTTTCATCATTATGATGCCATGTTTTACTCAGTCTTGTGTGGCTTGAGACCAATATGCTGAGAGGAAGGCATGGTAAAATTCTCCTTCACTGTGGCAATCGTGAATGACCGATCGCATTCTTACAGCTGGTTCATTCTCTAAATAGCCACACATAAATTCTAATCTGTGCTCTAATGACCAGTTGGGGGGGGGGGGGGGGAAACAATGAGAGAATTGATGAAGCCACGCTTGTGGATGAATGTCGTTGCCAGAATTCTTAAATGTTTTGAATTTACGTGTAGTAATGAACAGTTTATAGTCAAAATCATCGTGTCGGCGGGTTGCATGTCGGTCATTGTTACGTCGTTTTGGCGGTTCCATCTCAAAATTCGGTGTACTCTGCCAATTTTTTTCATAATCTCCAAAGTGCCCTGTGTTATTATTTTGTGGCGGTTCCGTATTTTTATGTCCTTCTTCCCGTATTGGTGTGCGAGTGTCCTCTGAAATACGTAATTCTTGTATTACCTGTGTCAGCTGATCTTGTACTTCCCGGATTTATCTTTGGTGTTGCGTACTAATTTGATTCAGACTTTGTTTGAATTTCCTAATTTGTTTGCACTCTTCTGTGTCATTAAAGACTACCGGTTTTGTGTCATTCAGATTACCATCTACCTTCGTAGATAAATTATTTAGCTGATCCGAAAGTTCAACTACTTTCTCTGATAGTGAACTAATGTCCTCCATGTGTCTTTCTGAACCAATTTGCAGAGTATCTACTGTGTCCTTTAAGTTCGCTTGAGTTTTTGCAAGTTGCATAACCGAATCGGTAGATGCAACTGAGTCAATTTTAGCTTGCAAGGTCTCATGATTTTCATGAACAATAGTTTGCAGTTCTTTTATGGCTGCTTCGTGATTCTGTAATGCATTTTCATGCCGCGAAAAAATAGGTTGGAAATGCTCACAAATTTGTGTTTTTACGTCATTACAGACTTTTTGACATTTCGATTCGATTTTATGTAATTCAGTAGTTAAATCTTCACGTGTTTGTTCAAGCGTATGTTCCACTGAGTCTGAATTTTGAAGCTTTTGTTCCATTGCGTTTAACTTTTGAAGATTTTGTTCCATTGTGTCTAACTTTTGAAGATTTTGTTCCATTGTGTCTAACTTTTGGAGCTTTTGCTGTGTCTGTCTCTGATTTTGTTCCATTGTGTCTAACTTTTGAAGCTTTTGCTGTGTTTGTCTCTGATTTTGTTCCACTGTGTCTAACTTTTGAAGATATGGCCCCATTTGTTTCTGATTTTGTTCCATTTGTTGCATTAATTGCAATAATCATGTATTAGTGTCTGGAATCTATTTTTCTATGTTTTTGGCAGTGCATTTTCACCGGCAACATTTACATTTTGACAGGCAGAAAATGTGACTTGACTCATTTGAGAAAACGGTGAGGACCCATAACCTGAGTCTACAGTATTTGCAATATCGTGTTCTGTCATTTCGAATTCCTGAGGCGAGCTGTTGCCGACTGATCGATCGATAATTGTTCCCTGTTCACAACTTGTTTCATTGTCTACACCATTATTTGCCGCCAGCTCCATTTCCCTATGTACAATTACCAAATTACTGCTTCGAATGTCTGTTAATTCACTACACTGTGGTGCTGATAATCGACGCTCGTCGTCACTATTATTTCTCAGTTTACTTTGGAGCCTAGTGTTACGTTTTTCACACGCCATTTTTGTCACAATATTTCACACGATAACACATAAAAGCACAATTTGAAGAGCAAAAATAAGAGAACACATTAACATAGCACTGAAAATAATATCTAGTTAACTGCAAGCGAAGCTGCGAAATACTTGGTGCAAATCTACATGCATGCCACAACTGTTTTACTGTATAACAATGAAAGACTGCAACTACAAAGGAAATTCTCTCTATGATTACGCGCTAGCAAGGCTACACTAACTACACAAACTACAAGAAAAAATCAGAAGATTCCAGTGAGGTATCCTTGGCTAAGGGTCGACATATGAAACGTCCCCTTAGAACAATTGTACACGACTGTGCTTAAACTGACACACAATATTTTTTTGCGCAACGCAATCTGACTTTCAGTAATCCCTACAAGAGAATGGCCCTGACTAACATTAATCTATATGTTTCACAAATCACTTTCCTCACAAAAATCTTCGTTACTCGAACTACTGCAATACAGCGAGCGACACTACTGCCAGCTAACTAAAAGATTCAAACTACGGAAGTCACTAACTACTGATAGACACAGTTAGCAAATGAAAGATTTTAATAGAGAACAAACAATGTATTTACCTTTATAGTCATAATATATATATCAGTTCATGACACCAATTCTTACAAATTTCAAAACTCCGCCATCTCTATCCCCATGTCCACCACCGCTGGCGGCTCACCTCCAACTGCGCAACGCTACGGGCTGTTAGCATCCAGCTGCCGCTGCCCAACACTACAATGGCAGACAACAATGCAAACCAGCCACAGACTGCACACGGCACAGCCAGTGATTTTTATACAGAGCGCTACGTGGCGGCGGCGTTACCAATAAAAAAACCTAAACAGCCTACTTACAAAATGATCAGAAACAAAAGTGGCGAAGAATCGCGAATTGCATATGGAACTATGACGAAGTACTACAACGATCATTTCCTCACAGTCAGAAAATTTCAACACTTTCGCGAAGGAAACTCATTACATCCACGAACTCTTATTGATCAATTCCGAGTAGGATTACCAGAACACTGGACGCTAGCACACATATTAGACTTTATATGTGCACACATGTCAGGAACAGTCGCAGAAACCATGCAGCATGTTGCAGCGACATGCCGTTCGTACAAATATTTCAGAAAGAAGTTTCTCTCACGATATTGGTCCAGCGAAGCATAGAACAGAGTGAAGTACGAATTATTACAGAACCCATATTTTGAAAATTCAGGAGAGAAGAGTCCTGTGAAATTGTTCGAAGTAATGGCAAAGAAAAATCAATGCTTAGATGTACCATACAGTGACGGAGAGTTGATTAAATTATGCTCGATGAAGCTACCATTGAAATACCAGCAATCATTAGTAGGTCGCTGAGGCGATGACGTCGAAGCATTTAAAGGTATTCTAAGGGAACTAGAGTTCATATTTTCGGAAGATGACGCAAGAAAAAGACGAAGCGCACGTGAAAACGAAAGCAAAAAGCAGTGGAATCCACAAGAGACAGTACGAAGAAACAATAATTACGAACGACGTGATAACTTCGCACCAAAAAACGACAATAGATTTCAACAAAGAACCGGTTATGGATTTAGAAGAGAATATGGCAATAACTATAATTCACCCAGGAATGGCAACAACTATTACAGAGGGAATAACGACAACTGGAACGGGTACTGGAGAACCAATAGACCGACAAATTATCAACGAAGAAACCACTATCAACAAGCTGAACAAGAAAAGCGATTACAGATAGAAGAGATGGAGGTAGTACCACCAAACCCCGATAAACGTTCGAATTGACAGCTAAGTGCCTATGCCAAAGAGAATGACGCACCGACCCAGGACAATTGCAGCACCTTGAACAGAGAAGTAAAAATCTTATCATGAGAAGAGAAGAAGGAAGAAACAAATCCGAAGGGACCAGATGAAAACGAAGACAAGAAAATAACAATATTGTGTTGGGACGAAATTAACTGGGAGAATACTGACGAGGAAGATGAATTACCAGAGGCATGCACAACGAATGTAGGAGGAGAGGACGAAGTAATGAGTATTGCAGAGCTATTTGAGATGGGGACCAGGGAAAGCGAATTCAATGAGGATAATGCGCAGTCGACAGAAGTTGAAAATAAGTTACAAGTGGGCACACAACCCAACGTATATAATGAAGGAAGTTATGAAGCGATAATTAGAGAATTTAGACGCGATTATGTGGAAGTAGCGACGAAGAAGGAGAAGATAGACGAGGATGAGGAAAAAGTAGAGGATGTAGAAGAAAGCGTAAATGAAGGAAGAAATAGAGAAGAGGAAATAAAAGAGAGAGAAGTAGCAGTCGAAGCTTATTCTACAGAAAGTTCGAATTCACAAGGGATACTCCTAAAAAGACATGTATGATTCAGTGGAGGATTCGTTGATGCAAGAGGAAGAAGAACAGAACCAACCCTTTCAAATTCAACCAATTGTGAAGGCCAAGCATATCCCAGTCAATATTGTAATTGATAGCGGAAGTGAACTGACTGCCATCTCAGAAAATTTATTCATGCAGTGTAATTCCAATGAGGAATTGCCAGTTCTGAAAACACGTAAGATTAAAGTAAGAGGTCCTATTAGAAACAATGCTGCGGAAGTTACGAGACAAACAAGGTTAACTCTTTCGTGCCGAGGTCAAAAGATCGAAGCCAACTTCGTGATTATACCGAAACTAACTGTAGATTTGATTATAGGTGCAGATTTTTTAAATGAGAGACGAGCGATAATAGATATGGGGAAAGGTAGCGTAACATTCGGGAATATCACACTTCTCTTTGAGCAAAAGCTAAAATTAGAAGAAGTACCAGCTATAAACAAACAATTAAGAATGATGCGAGATAAAGAGGATGAAGAATTAGAATGGTATGCACAAAAGGAGGAATTGCCTCAACTCATGTTAGAAGTCCATAAAGAAATCGACGAAAAATTGCAAGAAGTTCAAGGTATTTCAGAACACAGTAAAAGAGAATTAGAGGGTATTTTACGAGATAAAGCAGAGGTATTTTACCTAAGACTGGCAGTATTAAACACTTTCAGTACAAGTTTGAAGTAAAACAGCACAAACCATTTAGAGTGCCACCCTTAACAATCCCATTAAGCTACAGGAATAAAGTATTCCAGGAGATATCTAAAATGTTAAATGACGATATTATTCAACCAGCTACCTCCACATATAACAGCCCGCTCCATATTGTACAAAAACGAGATGGGAGTATCAGGTTAGTGCTTGATTCCAGATAGATCAACACAATCATAAACACTGAGACAGATCGCCCAGAAAAATTAGAGGAATTGATACAAAACTTCCACGGTGCTAAGATATTTTCATCAATTGATTTACGGAGTAGTTTCTGGCAAATAGAATTGGCCCCAGAATGTAGAAAATTTACAGCACTTATCGTATTCGGTAGATGTTATCAGTTTAAACGATTGCCATTTGGTTTAAACATATCATCAGCAGCGTTTATTAGGGGATTTAATACTATACTCAGTCTGAAATTTTACAAAAAATTACTTGTTATGTTGATGATGTGATTATAGCAGAACCCTCTTGGGGACATCACAACGACACATTAAATCAGTATTTACAGATCATGAAAGAGCATGGGGTCGCAGTAAATATAATAAAATCCAAATTTGGAAGGCGAGAGGTCAAATTTCTAGGACACATAATTTCCGAGAATGGGGTAATGCCCGACCCAGAAAAACTAACGGCAATCAAAGAATTCAGTACTCCATATAATAAGAAAACTCTCAGAGGATTTCTAGGTCTCACTGGATTCTATAAAAAATTTATTTGGATCGACTCTCTCGCAACACCACGCCTATGTGCATTGACTGGAAAAAAACACGCCATGGGTATGGGATCAACAAGCCAATGAAGAATTTTTAAAAGTGAAAAACGCACTAACAACAGCACCGATTTTAGCACATCCTGATCTAACACAAAATTTTCGTATGGCCACTGATAGCGCGAAAACAGGTTTAGGAGTTGTTTTATTCCAAGAATACGAACAGGCAGGGCTAAGATCATATAGGACAATTGCCTTTGCCAGTCGGGTACTCACAAAAAGCGAGAAAAACTATTCAGTCACGGAGCTGGAAGCATTGGCCATTGTATGGGGCTTCTAACGTTTTCGATACTTCCTATTCGGAAGAAAAACAAAAGTATATACTGACCACAAAGCATTAGAATTTCTGTTATCCGCCTAACTAACTCATGGGATGTTAGCCAGATGGATGTTAATACTACAAGAATTTGACTTCACTATTACGCACTAACCAGGACCCGCGAATGTATTAGCAGATGCTTTATCACGATGTCCACAGGGTGCATCCAAAAACATAGGTTCGGAAGCAGCAGAAGACCAGTTTAGAATGTACTATACGAAACAAGTACCTTTCGAAAATTACATTACGACAGCATTGAAAAACATACCAAAGAACAGGACAAGGATCCCTAAATACTAGGAATCAAACACAAGTGGAGAAGTAAAGATTTTCCAGACATTCGACAGCACTATCTCGTAAAAAACAATGTTTTATTTTTTAGACGAAATGTTGCAACGAATGAATGGTTAATTTATATCCCAGATAAACTAATTAATAAGTACATATGGTATACACATTTAAATAATGGCCACTTTGGACCAAAGAAATGCTTTTTAAAAATAAAACAAACAAGCCACTTTCCTAATATGGAAAGACGAATTAGAACAGAATTAGTCAAATGCAAAAAATGTATGAGGGCTAAACACGTCACTTTCCAAACCAAACCACCTATGTTTCCAATAATCCCTAAAAGATGAAAACAAATAGCTGCAACAGATTTGATGGGGTCCCTTCCACGCACAAAAAATGGATATGTTTTCATATTTGTCGTTTTGGAACTTACTTCTAAATATGTTACCTTGACACCATTAAAATGGGCAACAGGTCTTGCTATAAGTAAAGCATTTAGACAAGATTTTCTCAGACAAGTAGGTCGAGTGGAACGAATAATTTCTGATAATGGCCCACAATACAAATCAGTGCAATGGCAGAACACGTTAAAACAATACAAAATAAAACCCATCTACATATTTAAGTACAAACCTAGCGTAAATCCAGCAGAACGATCTGTGAAGGACATAGGTACTTTATGCGGATTATATGCAGGCAAAAGACACAACACTTGGGATATATACCTTAAAGATTTTCAAGAAGTAGTAAATGAAATGCCACATAGCACTACACTACTACCTCCAGTTACTGTACTTAAAAATATTGAACCCCCAAACATAACCAGAGAAAATGTTAGATTTCCTATTGTACCACGTAGACAGCACAAACAAATCATAGCAACAGCACTCTACAACATCAGAAAGGCAACCATTAAAAGAAAAGAAAGAGGAGATAGAACAGCAATTAAAAGAACATTCTCAGTAGGCCAGAAAGTATCTCTGCAGCAAACAGAAACACAAAATACATAAGTTTTACGCTGCATACAAAGGACCTGTCATAATTAGCCGAATTGCTCATGATAATGCTGTGGAACTAATGAACCCAAAAACAGGCAAAACCTTAGGACTTCACCATGTGAGCCATATCAAAAAGTTTGAAGATTAATTTTATTACTGGTAAATAATCAGCACATGTTGCAGATAAGATCGTCAGGAGAAAGAAGAATGAAGAGAGAGGAAGGTGGGAAAAAGAAAGTAGTTTCAATAATAACACCAATAGTACCAAAGATTAAGGTGAAGGGATAAAGCGTAGATAGTCTAACAGCATGAAATACTAAAATGCTATACACCACGACACTACACAGAAATAAAAAACGAATTTGAGGATTCTTGAGAATTCTACCAACTTTTTTTTTTTAGGTCTCCTTCCTCCCCTTCAACCTGTCCTTTTACACTTGCCGAATTTTGCCTTCTCGGCCCGGCTTCTCCGCCTTTAAACAGAGAATTTAACTTGATTATATGGATACGCCCTTCTTCTGAACGGCAACCTAAGTATGCCTCTCCTGTTGCCTTTTGTTTGCAACATGACTTGAAAAAAATACACTCCTGGAAATGGAAAAAAGAACACATTGACACCGGTGTGTCAGACCCACCATACTTGCTCCGGACACTGCGAGAGGGCTGTACAAGCAATGATTACACGCACGGCACAGCGGACACACCATGAACCGCAGTGTTGGCCGTCGAATGGCGCTAGCTGCGCAGCATTTGTGCACCGCCGCCGTCAGTGTCAGCCAGTTTGCCGTGGCATACGAAGCTCCATCGCAGTCTTTAACACTGGTAGCATGCCGCGACAGCGTGGACGTGAACCGTATGTGCAGTTGACGGACTTTGAGCAAGGGCGTATAGTGGGCATGCGGGAGGCCGGGCGGACGTACCGCCGAATTGCTCAACACGTGGGGCGTGAGGTCTCCACAGTACATCGATGTTGTCGCCAGTGGTCGGCGGAAGGTGCAAGTGCCCGTCGACCTGGGACCGGACCGCAGCGACGCACGGATGCACGCCTAGACCGTAGGATCCTACGCAGTGCCGTAGGGGACCGCACCGCCACTTCCCAGCAAATTAGGGACACTGTTGCTCCTGGGGTATCGGCGAGGACCATTCGCAACCGTCTCCATGAAGCTGGGCTACGGTCCCGCACACCGTTAGGCTGTCTTCCGCTCACACCCCAACATCGTGCAGCCCGCCTCCAGTGGTGTCGCGACAGGCGTGAATGGGGGGACGAATGGAGACGTGTCGTCTTCAGCGATGAGAGTCGCTTCTGCCTTGGTGCCAATGATGGTCGTATGCGTGTTTGGGCGCCGTGCAGGTGAGCGCCACAATCAGGACTGCATACGACCGAGGCACACAGGGCCAACACCCGGCATCATGGTGTGGGGAGCGATCTCCTACACTGGCCGTACACCTCTGGTGATCGTCGAGGGGACACTGAATAGTGCACGGTACATCCAAACCGTCATCGAACCCATCGTTCTACCATTTCTAGACCGGCAAGGGAACTTGCTGTTCCAACAGGACAATGCACGACCGCATGTATCCCGTGCCACCCAACGTGCTCTAGAAGGTGTAAGTCAACTACCCTGGCCAGCAAGATCTCCGGATCTGTCCCCCATTGAGCATGTTTGAGACTGGATGAAGTGTCGTCTCACGCGGTGTGCACGTCCAGCAAGAACGCTGGTCCAACTGAGGCGCCAGGTGGAAATGGCATGGCAAGCCGTTCCACAGGACTACATCCAGCATCTCTGCGATCGTCTCCATGGGAGAATAGCAGCCTGCATTGCTGCGAAAGGTGGATATACACTGTACTAGTGCCGACATTGTGCATGCTCTGTTGCCTGTGTCTATGTGCGTGTGGTTCTGTCAGTGTGATCATGTGATGTATCTGACCCCAGGAATGTGCCAATAAAGTTTCCCCTTCCTGGGACAATGAATTCACGGTGTTCTTATTTCAATTTCCAGGAGTGTATAAATTCCACTGAGTAGGCATTTACATAATTGTTATGGAAACGTAACTGCACCTATAAATATCTTTCTCAGTGCATGGAAAAACGGAAAGAAGCGAACTCATGATTTCTTATATGTAAACCAACTGGGCTACTTGAGCACGACTCAGGACTCGTCCACACAGCTTTAGTTTCGCCAGTACCTCGTCTCCTGCCTTTGAGTCCCAATTTAGTACACAGATTTAATCTGCCAGGAGGTCTCATATCAATGCACACCACGCTGCAGAGTGAAAATTCTTTCTGGAATTAACTCTTTATTATTACTGTTGTATTAAAACATTTATATGCGTATATTATTATTAACTTACAATGAAATCCAGACCTTTCGCTGCTTACAGGCGATGATAAATATCAATGGGGACAGTTGAAGACGTGCGCTCGGCCGGGACTCGAACCCGGGGTCTCCTACTTAGATGGCAGATGCTATATTCGTCTTTTTTTTGTTGGTCTCATTTTGTTCTATATCGTTCGTTGAATTTGTTCGGGGTGGACGTCCGATGACACCCGTTTGGGTTCTTCATTGATCCGTTCACTGAGTTTTTTATTACAGAGAGTAGTTCACCTTCTGACCGAACACGCTGAGCTACTGTGCTAGCCGACAGCGAAGACAGAGAGGATTGTGCGACTGCAGGGAGTTATCTCTGGCACGCTCCCAGTGAGACCCACATTTTCAACTTATAGTCCACCCACTACAATTGTCGTGTCCCTGCCCACAATACTGTGCCCACTATACCCATACTCGTGTATCCGAAAGAACAGATACCATTGGTAATCTTGCACCTCTCAAAGAATGAAATTACAATGAATTCCAGACCTTCTTCTTCAGTGTGGATACACTCACATTGCCCGACCTCTTACAGAAATCGGTAGATTGACTGCCGCGAGTAATGAGTATAGTGGGCATGGCCACTGCAAATGTAGTGTGCGGACAGTAAGTTGCGACTGTGGGTCTCATGGGGAGTGTGCCAGAGATAAGTCCTTCCAGTCGCACTATCCTCGGTGGTTCAGATGAATAGAGCGTCTGCCAAATAAGCAGGAGATCCTGGGTTTGAGTCCTGGTCGGGGCACACATTTTCAACTGTCCCCTTTGATATTGATCTACGCCTGTAAGCAGCTAAAGATTTGGATTTCATTGTAATTTCATTCTTAGAGAGATGCAAGATCAGCAATGGTATCTGTTCTTTCGGACATGTCCGAAAAAACAGATATCATCTTCATATATCATTATTATTGTTATTATTATTATTATTATTAAAACCTCAAGTATGTGTGGGAGGTTGGAGCCAGGAAGGTTGGAGGGGGGGGGGTTGGAGGAGCAAACAGAAGATCTGGACTACCGACTCCCCCGTAGAGACGCCAATTATCAAACATATTAGTAAAAACACCCTGAATTACGAACACAATGTGACCTCACTCCACATTATTACATCCTGGACAGGTCAGACCGATTTATGTTCTGCCGCAGTTAGTAGTAATCGGTTACTGTAAGGAGACTTTCGGTGCAGTGTCTGACGCAATTAGCTGCTTCCATAGAAGTCGGAAGGCTGTGTATGACTTAAGACTGATAGTCACTAATTTGCTATCGCAGTCAACGTTAGCTTCCGACATTGTTTGCCAACACACTGACATTGTTACAGCTGCATTGGTTCCCTTTAAATGTCGTTCTGCCATTAGGATCATACACAGAGGACATACAGTTCCCAGCAGATGTACTGAACACTATAACGTCTACCAATTCAAGCTGACAAGGTTCGCTGCGGCGTAAAGGAGCTACTCACGTCAGCCAGCGTTTCGAGTGTCTTCTTAAAGTGAACAGTTAGTCTTCTTCCTCTTCTTCTTCTGCCACTACAGAGTTAGGCGTAGGGCCTGATCTAGTCTCACCATCTCTTCTTGAGTCTTCCCACACTTCTCTTGCTCCACGAATTATATTCCATTGCTGCTTTAGAGAAGCTTTGTCACTATAGACGAAGTACGTGTTCTTTGCATTTTCCTTTGTATTGGATTGCCTTTTGTGTTATTGGTCGCATTCGAAATTCTTCCTTCATTATTTCGTTTCTGATTTTGTCTTCCCTACAGCAGCATACCGTACTCTCACAAATTATATTTCTGATAGTTCAGTTTGCTGTTTGAAGTAGATCTTATTTCTCAAGGTGAAGGTTTCCGCTCCATATAATAAAGTGGGAACTGCTATGATTTTACAAAATTTCGTTTATACCTCTTACCCTGCTTTCACCGCTTTCTGCTTATTGTGCCACGTACGATGGTAAGTATTAGTTCTTTTTCTGTTATCCATATTTCGTTCATATGATGTGTCACATTCTAAACATCTGAAATGGGTTGCCCTTTCTGTAGTTTTAATATTGAGCTTGCGTAAATACAGAAACAGATGAAGGTTATAGTTTTAGTTAAAAAAATTTCATACTGTAGTTAACGTCAAAGGACAGAGGGTAAATTCTCCACACCAAGGAAATGCTCATTCATTAAAGTGAAAAAGAAAATGGTTACTTGATCTCGATAATAATGTTACGATTACTCATGAATCTTCACCCCGTTCCTTCCATCATAATACACTCTAATAAGTTACTTGACCTCAATGTTGAAGTAACGACTCCTCATGAATCTTCACATTATTCAGGACACACCCAATAGCTGTCACACCTCAGCCAGTGTACAAAAAGTCTACAGAGCACTGTAATATAACACATACAATTGTATATCATTTCATATATAGATAAAAGTACGACCACTTCACTTAGTACTACTTACTCATTTTCTTCTCACTATGTTGGTCTAACTGTTCAACTTATAGCAGTCTTTAGAGTTAATAAAACAAATGTTCTGTTATCTGCGAAACTTTCAAAAGAAATATAGTCTTAAATCGTGGCTAAGACAAATGCTTTATCCCCCAGTGCCCAACCACAATCTGAAGATCCTGTAGATAATGCCTTCAATTTTGAAACTGTTATGTTGGTTACTTGGTAAGGTCTTTGATAATAATTGTCACTTTCTGTCTGTACTGACTGTAATTAGGCCTATATGTAAACTTCAGCAATACTTGTTGTTGGTATTGGCACGTCACGTCCAGTAATAATTCTAGTCCTTATATGTATGTCCTACATGTACACGTATCAGTAGGAATATCTTCCTCTCTCTCCACCCATAAGGCAGTGGATCAATGTGGTTCACAGTCCCTCTGGTATTAGGAAATATATCATATTATATACCCCTGTAGTAAATACATTCATTTTCTGACATATACAAAATCTTCTCACTGCCTTCTTCACAATACTAAACATAATCTTAAAATAATAATGTTTTCTTATCTGTAGCGTACTTTCTTCGGTCCAAAACATAAATCAAGTGTGTACTCAGCTAACGTAATAATCAAAATTAAAGTATTTACTAATTGTGGTTTATTTATAACAAATCTGTTGTCTTCAAAGCTTTGTAACGAGGTTCTAAACTCAGCTAGAGCAAATGTGGTGGTAAAATAAGACATCATTAATAGTATCAGGTAGTAAATCTTCATTCGTGACCTCTTAGCAATAATTGTTTGTCATTCGTTATTGTAGACAATAAACACAGACCGTGAGAAAATAGTAATGATTTCTGGAGGTAATATATTCTCAGGAGGAGCTAATGCTGAAAAAATTGTTTTACTGCCAGAAGATGGTAAAGTCGGGTAGCCTATACGCAGAATCAGTGATGTATTTCTTTCCAAAGACAGACAAACAAGCTATTAAACAGGAGGTCACAATATTTTGGCTCATCTGTGTACAATGCACTGCATACGTGGATAGTTCAGTATCAATTTCAATACTGTAAGAAACTCGAAGCTTTTTATATGAGTTATTACGCATATCTCTTCTTGCGTATAGATTTCCTTGACGGTTTTCATCCTATTGTTCTGCAGTGCTGCTTTCGACGGCCATACATGTTGTCACGGAACAGACGTCTGCTGGCTAACTTCAAACTCTACTGGCCGCCCAGGGAGTACCTAAATCAAATAGTAAGAGAACACAAACTAAATGTACGATTACATAACACTATATGCAAAACAGGGACATTTATCAATAAATTACACAATTTCTTATTTGTATAAAACTACGGGGGTACAGAAAACTTCACACTCCTGACTTATTAGAGAAAATTCCGAAATTTAAGTACGCAAAATTCTACACCCTCACAGGCGTTACCCACCCTTCCCTCAAGCCAAGCCAGTATTCTGTCTCTATTGACCTCCTCGTTGACAGAAAGTGGAAAGTAATATTCATTCACTTTAGTTTCCGATGCGGCTGGAGGTGACAGAAGAGGTCGAAAACAACAGGGAAAGAAAGAGATTGGATAACTGAGCACGGTGGGTGCAGGTGCTAAAATGCGATGCAGAGACTGGCACCGAAGGGGAAGTCATACCATGTCAAATTAAAATAGGCGGAAGATTGTTTGTTCAGATGTTTAATGTGACCGTTAGTCTCGACGGACAAACGTAGTTGTGCTTCTGATGACAAATGAAATGTTGTTCAGCGTTTAGTTTCCTGTGTCTAGTTGATAGAATGCTTCAGATTAATCTGGTTCGAGTGTTAGTTCAAGAATATTCGTGGGTAACGACAGTCGAATACAATGAAAAGTTAACTTTTCCCGCAGTGGTGGAGCGTAACAGTTTTATCACGCTACAATGTGCTGTCTTCACAGTAAAGATGTGAAATTTTGCCATTTGTGCCATTAGCGAGTGACATAAAAAACTGAACGTGATGCTAATTTCTAATGCTACCTGTGATATTACAGTCTATTTGATGAACTTCGGAAATGATTACTGAGGCAATGCTGCATTGTTTACTAGACGTGCAGCTGTTCCGAAAATATCACATATTGCAACGTTAAATAATACATTTTAACCCACAGTTAGCAGAGGAGTGGAAAACATCATACACATTCCACGCACATAAAAAGGCTGACAGGAAAAAGATGCTTAAACTGCAGAAGAGAAGGTGTAACAAATTTAGTTTCCAGACTATACACGAAAATTACAAAGGCGAGAATCCAGTCATAGATTATGGATAAAGTAGAACAGACCGGGAAGATAATGCAAAGACAATATATGTTGCCCAGAATAGCTCATGAAGAACAGAATTGTCAGAAACTTATAAATTCACATAGTTTTCTTTGATTTTAAGGTAGCCAATGATAGTATTCCTCTCTGCCAATTGTGGACTGCAGTGTTAGAGAACGGGTTTAGCCTTTGTATGTTCAATCTGTTGGACCTTTATGTACTGGTACACTTGTAGACTTCGTGGCGCAGGAAACGGTGGGAAATGGATTTATTAATTAAACTGAACAACTCCGAGTGCATGAACGATGTGAGCATAAGCATTCAGTGTTCAGATTATGAAAATCCCAAAGTCTTATCTAAAACAATAGTGTGCGCGGTAAAATAATCTACCCGTTAGAATTTCAACATTTCAATGCAAGGAGCGCAAAACAATATACCACAAATAACAACACAACAGTAGAATGATGAGGATAAAAACATCCAATGAGCAAATCTTGACCCAGAATATTACTTCCGGAAATGTAGTGCACCAAACGCCAATTCTGTAAACTAATACTGTGCAATAAATTAACGAGAGAAAGGAATATAAATAATAGAGCACATCAACCCAGGTTACACGCTGCTGAACACACCCACAATAAATGAGAGCAGAAAATAGGTGAATGCTAGCAGAAGAACAGATCAAAAATTTGCTGAATACAGTCAGCAACACACTGCAGATTCTCAAGGTTTTAATACAGTAGGCCGTTCAGCAACCTCGCCGTGGTTGTAATGTGACCTGTTACCCAATTCAAATTTACCGAGCCTGACATATGAGTAGCTGTCTGGACAACAAAGATTTGTACTCAACATTACTGCCATAATCTCCTTTAACCGTAGTAGCCGAACATGGACCGAACCCAGTAACAATTTGTTTGCTAGCAGCACCACGTTACCAGGATCCACGAAGCCAACACCTTCTATTCATCCAGACTGGAAATGATGCTCTGAGCTGACAGCAAGCCACTGGAAACAAAGATCCCAGAGTTCACCAGGCTGCCTTGAAGCATTACTTGTTTTTCTCTTGTTTTTCCTTACTTAATGAAGCGATAATGTGTAATAAGAAAACTGCTTTCATTTATTCAAAAAGGAAGTTGTCCAGTGAAGGGCAATATCTACAAAATATGCAAAGACACTATTTGAGATGTCGTCACTTCCTGAAACTATGTAGGTGATGAATGTAAAGCCACTGAGAAAAAGGTCATGGAGGAGTTGTCTTTCGTCATCTTAACTTGTCTCTTGTTCGTGGGAGTTCAAGCCGAATAGACGTAAGTCGTGTAGTTCTTAAGGGTTTGATGCATGAATGCCATTTATATCTGCATATTGTGTCGATTCCGTCACTGTTTCAAGCCATCACTTGTCTCTTAATCATCTATTCCATTTACGTTGTGATTTACATATGTTTCAGAAAAAAAGAAGCAGGTAATGTTGGCGGCGGTTTGTTCGGACACGCACGATCGGACACTACTGCTGTTCTTTTGTTAACAGTGTTATTAAGAGCGAGAATCCTAGAGAACTTAATCGGATCATTTGCCTGCTGTACTCCAAGCAGGATGAGTCAAAAAGGACTTTAAAACTTTGGAATGATATAGAAATGTGTTGAGATAACTTACAGAATCGATAGACGTGTCATTTGCAGCAAGCCACACGTTTGATTTTCGCAGTGCATCAGCACACCGTGCTGCCACCTGGAGCGCGAGCCTAGAGCAAGTTAAAATGGCTGCTTTCGTTAGTGTGGAGCGTGCTCGCTGTTTGTTGTTGGCTTCATGACACGAACTCTGCAACAACTGTTCGGCGTAAATATCACGCCGAGTACGCTAAAGAACCTCCAAGTAGACCTACAACTGACTCCTTGATTGCCGGTATGATATTCGAAGCATCAGAAATGGTAGTCACAGACATCGATCCAAAATGACACGTGACACTTTTATGTGAAGCTCCACGTTGTCTGCTACAAAATGACCCCTCCACCAATTCTGTAAGGTATCTCAATGAATTTCTGTATTATTCCAAAGTTGCAAAGTCTTTTTTGACTCACCCTGTATTTTTTTTAGAGAGAATTACGCGAGACTGATCGGTTATTGTTTCGAACAAAGACGCCCGTCAACCTAATCACTGGCCTGATACAAGTAAAATGACTGAGAAAAAAATACGAGGATTTGCTACAATAAGGTGATCTTGTCCTCAGAAGCACAGAAACTTCGATGTTCTGCACCGCAGCGTACCATTTATGCACCGAGCGAGGTGGCGCTGCGGTTAGCACACTGGACTCGCATTCGGGAGGACGACGATTCAAACACCCGTCCGGCCATTCTGATTTAGGTTTTCCGTGATTTCCCTAAATCGTTTCATGCAAATTCCGGGATGGTTCCATTGAAAGGGTACCACCCATTGCCTTCCTCATCGCTCCCTCACCCGATGGGACCGATGTCCTCGCTGTTTGGTCCCCTCCCACAAATCAACCAATGAACCATTTATGTACAAACTAACCATCCATATTGTGGATTGTCAACATGTTGCGACTGTCACATTATACTGGATTGCACCAATTGCAGATTGTTAAATTAACGTCGCGCCTTTAAATTACCTGTACAGTAATCGTCTCATAGCGAGACAGGAGGTAACGCCACCGAGTCGCTGTTCTGTTGCACGAAGTTCCTGCTTCACCTCGTCCAGATGACCGTCCGCTTAGGTAGTTTCTAGGTGTGCTGTCTTGATCTGCCACCTCTCCAATTTGTGAGACTTCACGTTGCTCCCCTCGGCACGCGATCGGCCGCCGTGCAGCCGCCAACGTCTGTGCGACCCGCAGACAAACCACGCTAGACACACCCATCCAGAGGGCGGGAAACAAAAGGTTCCATAATTCGCTGCACACAATGAAGTAGGTACAAAACTATCTGGAGAGATTGCAGTGACCAAATGGTTAGACAAAGATGAGCGATAGCAACTTTATCATTTAAAATATATTTGGATTTTGCCTTAATAATACGTAAACGTTTCTGCTGTAGTATGGATTTGACAACCACATCACTTAGAATTTTGCTGATGAGCGAGCATTTTTGCAGAAGATGAGAATGACATGAACTACATGATTAGAAAGTTGTATAGCCAATGTCAGAAACGGGGTTAAAACAATAATTGAGAGAAAATTGAAATATTTGATTACTGGAAGAGTGAGTGGAGATCTGCCGTTAGATTTTGGAGGGGGGGGGGGGTAAGGTCGGTGGTCTCTTATAAATATTTTGGTATCATTATTAACAAAACTTGATCTAGTAAATGGGAAATCGAGAACCGCATAGATCAAGGTAGACAAGCAACTAAATAAGTAAATGTAGTTTACGCTATTTAAGACTATTTTATAAAGTGCGGCAACATATGTAGTAGAAACACGGGAAGTGACTGAAGAAATTAAGATGAATTTATTGTCAAAGGAGATGGCATTTTGGAGGTGCTACTGTAGGTTGACATACGTCCGAGAATAGCTCGGTACATACCTGTAGCTGCAATGAACACAATCGAAGCAAAATAATTGAGATAGTGTGGGCGTGAATGCTATTTTGGTGAGAGCAGATGACCTAAGAAGATAATGGATTTCAACTAATAGAAGAAGAAGAATACGTCCGAAATGAACATCGGCAGAAGGAATCAGAAAATGGTAAGGCGGAATTTGCAGGCAGTACATTGAAAAGACAAGAAGTTCTGGGAGAAGAACAACTATAATGTATTACATCGCAATAAAATACTACAGCAATACCGCTCACGCAAAAAAAGAAAAAGGCGCAGATGGTCGTGTCTTACCTACAGCAATACATACTGTGGAAGATGATCAAATGGACACATTATGGTAACATTATTTTTGGAAAAAATACGTCGTAATAGAAGTATTTTTAGTTGAAGATGAGAAACTGTAACAATTACATCTCTGCACCAGCAAAAAAATAAATAAATAAATAAATAAATAAATAAAATAAAAATAAAAAAATTAGACGCAGATGGTCATGTCTTACAAAGCAATCACTTTCGGTTCTGCAAAATGTAAATAACGAATTCGAACATACTGTAAAAGCTGATCAAAGGGACGCATTATCTTAACATTATTTTTGGCCAAAATACGTCGTAATAGAAGGACTTTTAGTTGAAGATGAGAAACTGTAACAATTACATCTCTGCACCAACCAAGCTAGGAGCAACATACAAGCAAATATGGAACAAACATCGTTCACAATTTTTTAACGAAAATGGGGACATGTCTGCACTTGTATGTACTTGTTTTCAAACGTAACTTAAATTCACTGTAATAAATTTATAAAGGAGGAGCTAATGTTGGTGCAGCAGTTCTAAAACATACCTGAATAAAGCATTTTGTCTAGATGGTGACCTCGAAACACTTCACTAGTAATCAGACATGTACGTAAGAAGGAAAAAGAATAACGTTGACCACTAACGGAAGATAATAATGCCTATTTCATCACGTGTACGTAACTCACCAGGGTTTGTCAGTTTCCACGTATTTTCGTGGTGTCGAAGGTAGCGTAGCGTATTGCATGATGGCTGAAACTGTCTTGCTTGGTAGCGACGTACGCGCTTACGAGTGATGCATAATACATACCGACTGCTTGTCCCTGACAGCTGCCACTCCAGGCGAACGTCAGGTGAATTAAAGAGCAGATAGCCCGAACAGATACTAACATATTTACAGTAAACGGCGGAGACAAGTTGAAGAGCTCTGAGCCCTCTCGACGGCTGACAGCCTTCACTGCTGACATCAGCGGTCACTTTCGTACAGCGACAGTGGTACCCTCCTGCGACAGAAACACATTCTACCAACAAACACTGCAGGCTTCATCGTGTCCACTATTTTCGGTCCATAGTACATCGTTTATTCATTGTAATACCATGTCAGAGAAGGACAGCACATCATAAAACTGGTTTTGTGGGGCTAGCAGCATAAATGACTCTGCTATTTTTATGTTTCGCTGAAGATTTTCTGCAATTATTTTTGGTTAAATGCATTACCGCTTGTAAGATGGCACTCGTTTTAAAACTGTGCCTCATTGTTCATAAGATTATGAAAACGATTTCTGCTCTGAAATAGGTCCCAGACATAATGCGGTATTGGGATGCGATTGAAATAACTATAGGTGATTGCAATGCTTACCCAAAGTGCAACGAGAGGGAGGGAGGGGGGAGGAAGATGTTACTCGGTAAGTAACACGATATTGAACATGAACTGCAAAGCCCACACCACACACCTTCGAAGTGTAAGGAATCGTGCCTGGTTTGTGGATGAACAACTATTTTTTCATTTGTTGCCTACAGTTCATAATTGCCTGACAACAGAGAGCTTGTGTGAGGAAAGAGATAATATACAGTGACGCCGTCTCCGCCATCATATATCTCCAAGAATTGCATCAGCGTCAACTTACCTAGACAAGAAATTCCTTCCGAAAAATAAATGCAACTATGGCACGCATGTACAACGTGGGTTCTGAGTAACATACAACGATAGTGAGTGGAACACGTTTCGCATGAAACAAGTATTCAGTATACGAGCATGGAGGCAAAATATAGGGTATCCCAAAATAATGTATACATTCTTTGAAACAGAATATCTCTTTAATTAAAGGAGACAGAAATACAGTAGTTATGGGTGATGATTGAGAAGGCGGTGAAAACGTAACAATGATTTCTTTTGTTTCGGGATTGTCATCAAACATGGCGTTATCGTTTGAACGACGGAAATGGGTGCTTAAGTGTTACTGGAAAACAGAGAATTTGAGTGCGGTACACCGACGTCGGAGAGTTGAATTTGTAATACCGCCACCAACAAGAGTCACAATTACAAGAATCAGAGAAGTTTGAAGTCGAAGGGACAGTGCACGATATGAAGAAGGAACATAGCGGACGAAAGAGAAGTTCAACAGACAATGAGAGTGCTGATGCAGTAATTCAGACAGACATACGCTCCCCGAGGAAATCTGAGGCAATGTTCTCGTAAGACTGGGGTCTGTAGAAGCGGTGTTCACAGAATTTTTCGGTCTCAGAACTTGAAGCCTTACATTCTAAGACTTCACCATGCTCTTAACGAGCATGATCGTGATAGACGAAGCGAATTTTGTGAGTGGTTCATTAACAGATGTGAAGAAGAGGAACGATTCCAAGATCGAATTCTTTGGGCATATGAAGCGACGTTTAAACTTGATGGAACAATTAACAGCCATAATTGCGTGTACTGGGCCTGGTAGAATCCATACGTAACCGAGCAAAGACATGTTAATCTACGAGGAGTAACAGTCTCGTGTGGTCTGTCTTCTAGAGAGTTAATCGGGCCGTACTTCTTTCGTACCTGTGTATTTCAAACAACGTGACGAACTGAACCAAACTGTGTCAAAGATTTTAGCTTGTAATAGGGGCGGGCAAGAAAATACGTCAATGAGAAGTGGCAGCTTTATATTATCTGGCTGAAATTTCAGTCAGCACTAAAAGTCAAAATAGCAAGTGGCAATTAAATGTAGATTTTAACATTCATCGCCTTGATCCACCTGTTGATGGAAGTTAGTACTTCTTTCTAAGAGCCGTGTCACGCTATCCAGAATCGAGTCTGGCTGCGATTTCAGTGACAAGTCGCAACTAGAAATCACAAGTGCCAGCTAAACGTGATATTTAACATTCAGCGATGTGTGCCATCCCGTCTATTTACCAACGTTTGTTTGGCTAGAGCCTGATATTGAACTCCCGCCCAGAAATTGTTGTGTAGTGTGTGTGTGTGTGTGTGTGTGTGTGTGTGTGTGTGTGTGTGTGAATTCCTGAGGGACCAAATTGCTGAGGTCATCGGTCAGTAGACTTACACACTGCTTAAACTAACTTATGCTAAGAACAACACACACACCCCTGCCGGAGGTGGACTCGAACCTCCGGCGGAAGGGGCCGCTCAATCCGTGACATGGCGCCTCAAACCATGCGGCTGTTGTGTAGCGTAACCCGCAGCCAGATTAGGTTGGAAGATGATAATTCGGTTTAGATGGTGAAGCCAAGTAAAGGTTGTGTTAATAAATTGAGCTACAGCCCAATGTTTACGTTCATGTCTTAAGTAAACACACCTTACCGATTTTTATCTTGCTAGGTAAACTCAGATAACGTATATTACATAGCGGACAAGGCTCTGACGAGTATCTTGATGCTTATTTTACGTATATATCGTAAATAAACTACGAAAAATGCAAGGAGAGGGGTTACTACGTAACTCTTACCAACTGTTTAACAGTAGTTATTCACAAGATGGATGTATTTGTCAGCACTCCAATACACAGGTACTGTTTTGTGTGTATCTTTAAGTAGAGAACTTAAACTCCTGATATCAACTTCTTACTGGAAGACCTGCACCTCCCCCTTTCTTCACTTCCATATCATCAACATTAAAACATATAGCCAAACCATTTTCAATAACTATATGACGGAAATTTATGGATATGGGACGGTGTTTACCAGGGAGAACGGAGTTTTCATTATTCACTCTCACCTTATTATAGATTTATTTTTCACCCCTTTCCAATTGCATAATGACTTTAACGACACACTGTTGAACACACTTTACAGGCGACAACATATCATATTCGTTGCACTGACAAACTTAACCTGGTCAGATATACCAGTTAGCAGATACTAGTGTATTTGCGAGTGGTTGTTAGTTGCTACTTATGGTTAGCTGTAGCGTAACATCTACGGTGACAAAGCGGAGAAATCGGATTTTAACGTTGCGGCGGGACACAAATGGTCACTTCGTAAATAATGATTTTAATCTGTGGCAAATTGCAACTAAAAATCACAGTTACAGAAATCGTTGGCATAGGAAAGTCACAATTTACCCATCTTTACCTTGCAGGAAATGATCCGTACACTTCCCTGTTTTGCAAATATGATGTGCTTTGTGGACAGGGACGAGTAGTGACTGTCAGTGAACCAACAGAGCGCCGCTCCACGATATATTAGAGGTGCTCGCTACAAAACGATCGCCTTTCACACTCACTATATAAATACTAAAGCGGCTTTTTTACGGTTTGTGTTTTAGCTCAGTAGAGGTGTGGAAGCAGCGGGTTCTGGCTAGAACCATTTGCGACGATTACGGGGATAATGCCAGTGGACAGAGCACGGCAATAAAATGGTTTTCTCGTTAGAAGTAGGATCGTTTTGACATTACTCTCCATGTTCAGGAAGACATTCCGGGTTTGGTGAAGATCGTTTAAACGTAGTAATTCACAATGATGTACGTCAGTGTACTCTAGAATTGGGAAATGTGATGAATTGTGACCATTCCACCAACGTGCGACATTTGTTTGCAGTGGAGAATTTTCAAACATCTGGTGTATAGGTATCGCATGCTCTAAGTCAAAATCACAAAAAGCAGCGTGTGGCCATATGTCTATTTCTGCTTCCTCGTCATCAATAGACTCGATAATAATACTAACCTTTCCTGTCCTGATGTTGACGAGAAATGATGTCTTTATGCTAACATGAGGGGGAGGAAGGAATGGCTGAGCCCAAACGAAGCAGCTTCCTGTAGAAAGACCTGCACGCATCCACAAAAGATAGTGTCACGCATCCGGTGAAACAGCGACGCTGTGGTGTTCTGCGAATTGCCTCCCCGATGTGTAACCATCACTGCTGACGTTTGTTATTAACAACTCAGACATCTTGCAGATGCAATCCGAGAACAACGACCAGGAAGGCTGCATGAAGTGATGTTACTCCACGAGAACGCCCACCCGCATTCTGGTAGTCTGACGAAACACACTATACAGGAGTTGGATTGGGAACTCATTCTTCACCGACCTTATTCACCTGATCTTGTGCCCTCAGAATTTCATCTTTCACGCTCTCTATCGAACAACTTTCAAGAAACTTCCTTTCCGGATAAAAACGTGCTCCGAACATGGCTCGACGAGCTTTTCGATTCAAAACCACGTGATTTCTACGGTCGCGGAGATTTAGCCCAGAATTGGAAGATTGTTGTAAATAATGAAGGAGAATAAATTATTGCTAACTGACGTCTCTCTTATGTCTATCTGTTACGTTTATGGGAAAACGTTACGAACTTATGCAGCAACTCTATATAAATATTTATTAATCAGTTTCATTCATTTACTGATCCCTTTTATTGCTCCTTTCGGCACAACATGTAATAAGTGTTTTGTCTCTAAAGTAAAATTCAGTTTAAAAACGAATTATAGACGCAAAACTACTGATCATGCTTTGCCAGTAAGGCGAAACGAGTGTGGTGAAAAAGTTTCTTAATTTGCTGTAAAATCCATGGGGTTCTACACTGAAGAGCCAAAGAAATTGGTACGCCTGTCTAATATCGTGTAGAGCCCCCGCGAGCAAGCACAAGTGCACGCAACCCGACGTAGCATGAACTCTGTCTGAAGTAGTGCTGAAGGGAAGTGACACCACAAATCCTGCAGGGATAAATCCATAAGAGTACAAGGAAGTGGAGATCTCTTGTGAACAGCACGTTGCAAGGCATCCCATGCATATACTCAATAATGTTCATGTGTGAGGAGTTTGGTGGGCAGCGGAAGTGTTTAAACTCAGAAGAGCGTTCCTGGAGCCACTCTGTAGCAATTTTGGACGTTTGGGGTGTAGCATTGTCCTGCTGGAATTGCCCAAGTCCGTCGCAATGCACAATAGACATGAATGCATGCAGGTCATCAGAGAGGATGCCTATGAATGTGTCACCGGCCATAGTCGTGTCTAGACGTATCAGGTGTCGCATATCACTCCAACTGCACACGCCCCACACCGTTACAGAGCGTCCACCACTTGAACAGTCCCCTGCTGACGTGCAGAGTCCATGGATTCATGAGGGCTGTCACCATACGTTTATAGCTCCATCCACTCGATATAATTTGATACGAGACTCGTCCGACCAGGCAACATGTTTCCAGTTATCAACAGTCGAAAGTCGGTGTTGGCAGGCCCAGGTGAGGCGTAAATCTTTGTATCGTGCAGCCATCAAGGGCACCCGATGATGTTTCGTTATATGGTTCGCACGGTGACGCTGATGTCCCGAAATTGAAATCTGCAGCAATTTGCGGAAGCGTTGCACTTCTGTCATGTTAAAAGTGTTGCACTTATGTCACGTTAAACGATTCTCTTCATTTGTCGTCGGACCTATCCCTCCAGGATCTTTCTTCGGCCGCAGCGATGTCGGGAATTTGATATTTTACAGGATTCCTTACATTCACGGTATACTCATGTAATGGTCATACGGAAAATCCCCACTTCATCGCTGTGTCAGAGGTGCTTTGTCCCATCGCCCATGCGTCGACTATAACACCACGTTCTAACTAACTTAAATCTTTATATCCTGCCGTTGAGAGCAGTAACTGATCTAATAACTGCACCAGACACTTGTCTTAAACAGGCCTTGCCGACCGCAGCGCCGTGTTCTGCCTGTTTACTCATCTCTGTTTTTGAATACACATCCCTATACCAGTTTCTTCGGCGCTTCAGTGTATAACAATGATTCAATATGTGTGTGAGAATCTGCTATGGCGATGGAAGAGAATTTTCTTCCTTGCAAGATGCGAATGTTGCCCCAGCAGGTAAACGCGACCGTACTCTCTGCTGCTTAGGCCTCCGTGGAAGGAGTTTGTGAGCGCCACACTGTGAGAATATTTCAGAACGTTAAACGTGACTGTCCATGCAGATGGATACGCTTTCGCTTTATTTGCCAACTTTTATCTTTTATGACTCTCTGTTTCGACTGCTGCTTCTTGCAATGAAACGACAGTCGTGTAAATACACTCCTGGAAATTGAAATAAGAACACCGTGAATTCATTGTCCCAGGAAGGGGAAACTTTATTGACACATTCCTGGGGTCAGATACATCACATGATCACACTGACAGAACCACAGGCACATAGACACAGGCAACAGAGCATGCACAATGTCGGCACTAGTACAGTGTATATCCACCTTTCGCAGCAATGCAGTCTGCTATTCTCCCATAGAGACGATCGTAGAGATGCTGGATGTAGTCCTGTGGAACGGCTTGCCATGCCATTTCCACGTGGCGCCTCAGTTGGACCAGCGTTCGTGCTGGACGTGCAGACCGCGTGAGACGACGCTTCATCCAGTCCCAAACATGCTCAATGGGGGACAGATCCGGAGATCTTGCTGGCCAGGGTAGTTGACTTACACCTTCTAGAGCACGTTGGGCGGCACGGGATACATGCGGACGTGCATTATCCTGTTGGAACAGAAAGTTCCCTTGCCGGTCCAGGAATGGTAGAACGATGGGTTCGATGACGGTTTGGATGTACCGTGCACTATTCAGTGTCCCCTCGACGATCACCAGAGGTGTACGGCCAGTGTAGGAGATCGCTCCGCACACCATGATGCCGGGTGTTGGCCCTGTGTGCCTCGGTCATATGCAGTCCTGATTGTGGCGCTCACCTGCACGGCGCCAAACACGCATACGACCATCATTAGCACCAAGGCAGAAGCGACTCTCATCGCTGAAGACGACACGTCTCCATTCGACCCTCCATTCACGCCTGTCGCGACACCACTGGAGGCGGGCTGCACGATGTTGGGGCGTGAGCGGAAGACGGCCTAACGGTGTGCGGGACCGTAGCCCAGCTTCATGGAGACGGTTGCGAATGGTCCTCGCCGATACCCCAGGAGCAACAGTGTCCCTAATTTGCTGGGAAGTGGCGGTGCGGTCCCCTACGGCACTGTGTAGGATCCTACGGTCTTGGCGTGCATCCGTGCGTCGCTGCGGTCCGGTCCCAGGTCGACGGGCACGTGCACCTTCCGCCGACCACTGGCGACAACATCGATGTACTGTGGAGACCTCACGCCCCACGTGTTGGGCAATTCGGTGCTACGTCCACCCGGCCTCCCGCATGCCCACTATACGCCCTCGGTCAAAGTCCGTCCACTGCACATACGGTTCACGTCCACGCTGTCGCGACATGCTACCAGTGTTAAAGACTGCGATGGAGCTCCGTATGCCACGGCAAACTGGCTGACACTGACGGCAGCGGTGCACAAATGCTGCGCAGCTAGCGCCATTCGACGGCCAACACCGCGGTTCATGGTGTGTCCGCTGTGCCGTGCGTGTGATCATTGCTTGTACAGCCCTCTCGCAGTGTCCGGAGCAAGTATGGTGGGTCTGACACACCGGTGTCAATGTGTTCTTTTTTCCATTTCCAGGAGTGTAGTCTGAATGCTTCCAAGTTTTTCACTGATGAAGTGTGGTACTGTGTTATCTCTGATAAAAATTTTCTGAATAGTGTGCGTCTATCAGACATCGTATAAGATCACCTGAGCATTAGCTACCGACGTAGCGGTTTCTGTTTCTCTTTGGCAATATATACTGCTTATAAACGGAAAGAAGGTTTTGCGGGTGAGATATTGCACAAATGTGTTAGCAATTTCTTGCCTGTGATATAGTAAATGGACTGATATTTCCTGGGAAGAGGAAGCCATATTTGGACTACTGCATGTTTAACACATCCAGGAAAAGAAAAAAAAACTGCCGGTTCAGTGCCAGAGAATGCTTTGTGATATGACAGTTTTGGTCACTGTCCAGAATATGAGCTATAAAGAAATATTCGACTGTAAATAATTTGTGAACAGTGTGGAACTGTTCTGTGCTTAGTGCCGAAAAGGATTTTTTCAGCCACAAGAACAACACTGCATTATTTATGTCCCAGTAGTAGTACACCTTTTGTGGACAATGATACTTACAAGCAGCATACTGTATTTTGCAAAAGTGCAAGCAAAAGTGTTCACATGACCATATACATTTAATTTAGGTAACTTAATATGTTTTCTTCACAATATTTTTGTGTTAATAAAGGACTAAACTAAACAACACCAGGAATTTGTATATTCATTCTTTCCATTCAATTTAATATACAGCATACTGTCATTGAAGCATGATCAATAACTCTATTTCTTCTTGCTTTCAACACATTTTTTGTAGATATCATAAATTACTTTAAATGGATATTGTTTTCTTTCAATATTTACCACTGGAATAAGATTCAGAATTTTTTTTCTCAGATTTAGATTTTTCCGCAACTAGTTCACCAAAGAGGACGGAGTAAATATTCCAGAATTCGTGTCTAGAACAATTGCCAGCATGAGTAATTTAAAGGTAGATGTCCTCGGTGTAGTGAAGCAGCTTAAGTCACTTAATAAAGGGAAGGCTTCCAGTCCAGCCTGGATATCAGTCAGGTTACTTTCAGAGTATGCTGATACAATAGCTCCATATCGAACAATGATAAACAACTGCTCGCTCGTCGAAAAATGCGTTCCTAAAGACTGGGAGGTTGCACAAGTTACATCAACACCCAAGGAAGGAAACAGCAGTTATCTGCTGCATTACAGATCCATGTCACTAAAGTCTGGAACATATTCTGTGTTCGAGCATAATGAATATGTCGAAGAACACGACTTATCGACTAACAATCAGCACGGCTTCAGGAAAAATCGTGCCTGTGAAACACAACTAGCTCTCTATTCTCAGAACGTAATGAGTGCTATCGACTGGGGTTGTCAATTCATTCCTTATTTCTATATTTCCAGAAGGCTTTCGACACCGTTACTCACAGTCGTCTTCTAATAAATCGCGTGTCTATTAAGTATCCTCTCAGTTGTGCGACTGGATTCACGAGTTCTTGTCAGGTAAGTCACAGATCACAGTAACTAACGGAAAGTCATCGAGTAAAATACAAGAATTATCTGGTTATCCCCAAGGAAGTGTTATTAGGCTCCCTGTTCTTCCTAATCTACATAAACGACATAGGAGACAATATGAGCAGCCCTCTTAGTGTTTGCAGATGATGCTGTCATTTAACATCTTGTTAAGTCATCAGATGATCAAAGCCAACAACAAAATGGTTTAGGCAGGACATCTATATGGTGCAAAAAGTGGCAATTGACTATAAATAATAAAAAAGTTATCCATATGAGTAATAAGAGTATAGAGGTGCGGTGTGGGATCTGCATCAGACGGGACTGACGGGGGACATTAAAAAAGTTCGAAGAACGGCAGCTCGTTTTGTATTATCGCAAAATACTGGAGACATGATGCGTGAATTAGAGAGGCAGTCATTAAGACAAAGACGATTGTCTCTGCGGCGGAATCCTCTCGTGATATTTCAATCACCAACTTTCTCCCCGAATGTGAAAATATTCTGTTTACTCCCACATACATAGCGAGAAATGATCATCGTGATAAAATAAGAGAAACCAGAGCACGGACAGAACGATTTAAGTGCACATTTTTCCCACACGCTGTTAGAGAGTGGAGTCGTTGAGAAATAGCTTGAAGGTGGTTCGATGAACCCTCTGCCAAGCACTTAATTGTGAATTGCAGAGTAATAATGTAGATATTCTTAAAGGCCTTAGAAAGAACTCAAGAAAAGTCAGCCGATGTTTGTAGGGAGGGGAACGGGCGGACAAGATATATCGCTTATGTGGAAAAAAATTTCTCGTATTGGCCCTGGTCATACATGAGGTAGTTCATCTCCCTTCTTTAATAGAAATGGCTAAATGTATCATGATGGTAAATGTACTAGTAGTTCACTTTAAAAAGTCTTTTTTGGCATAGTCAACGTAATCGACCTTAGCCTGTGGTTGACACTGTATTTACTGCACCTGAGTAATCATAAAGGAAACATTATTATTAATTTCAAATACTGAGAAGTTCTTATCCTTGATATACGCAAAAAAACAACGGTAACTCAGATACAATATATAAGGCCGGAGCAACGACCTCTAAGGCGTCAGATCAGTGTCGTCGCAATGTGGTGGTGAGGGTCTGTCAGACACCCGAAAGCCTTAGTCAAACTGTAAGTTAGCTTCCGTCATGGTCACTATGTGTAAGTTGCGGAAAAAATTGGCGTTATGTGTAAGCTGCATGAAGCTCGCTTTGAATAAGAAAATGCTATCTGACATTGAAATCAACATAAAAGATTGGGTCGCCTCCAACTCTAGTTGTACCACAAATAAAGAGTTCGGCTGCATCGGAAAATTAAATAATTTAATCATAAGAAAAAATACTCATAAAAGAACATTGATTGTACTATCACTCATAAAGAATGGGATGTAATTACTAGTTTGGTCCAGGCATTGTTCACATGAATCAAATATTAAAGTAAAGTAAATAATGCGTGAACACTTTGCAAAAGGAGCAGCTTGTAGCAGCACTCCTGAAAACAACATCTATTCCAAAGAATTTGTTTTAAATAAAAAAGGAACACTAATCATTGGACCTGTGCGCATGGAAACGCTATGGATGGGCTAACAAGGAAACTACAAGGTATTTGGCGTAGGTAATAGAGACGTAACATCAATAAACAGGATAAGATTGGTGGCAAAATTATTTATTCCATAAAACATTGATGTAATGCATCTACACAACTGCTGTTGACTGGTAACTAAGTACAATTTGTTGTGAAAGGGTACACGATTCACAACACACTCCTATGCCCACGTTGTTTACGGAGACACAATTTCTACATACTGTGGCCAAGTTTTAACCACATTAAACCAAGCCGTCGCGAACAATTAACATTTTCCAGAAGGCACATTTGAATACACAAAGGGTGATGGCAGTGGGCCAATAAACCCTACTATTAAACCACGTGGATGGCTTCCAATGGACATAAGGTAAATAAGACAACGAAAATTCAAGAAGAGGCAAAATTATTAGGGTTCAGGAAAGATTAGAAGGTATACAGACGCAGTTGCAGGCAGACAAACATTCACACTGAACCGAGGGCGCACTTCTTACGTATGCAACACCTTTGTGTTAGTCGGCCGCGGTGGTCTCGCGGTTCTAGGCGCGCAGTCCGGAACCGTGCGACTGCTACGGTCGCAGGTTCGAATCCTGCCTCGGGCATGGATGTGTGTGGTGTCCTTAGGTTAGTTAGGTTTAAGTAGTTCTAAGTTCTAGGGGACTAATGACCACAGCAGTTGAGTGCCATAGTGCTCAGAACCATTTGAACCATTTTTTGAACCTTTGTGTTACGTTCTTTTTACGGATCAAAGTTTGCATTAGGAATCAAACTGAAAGTCTGCAAATGCCTTCCATTCCTTTCTACGACAAGGTTAAACAATCTTTATAAGACAAGAAGTGAGATCAAAAGCTAAAGTTCTCCTCTCGCTATGAGACAATGCCCCACGCGGTTAAATCAACTCGCCCTCCTTCGAAGAGAGTTCGGCTGCATACCCTCGGCGCGCTGGAAGCAGACTGACAGTTCCACACACTCCAACGTCTGCCACGTGATTGGGTTGCCAGGAAAACCCAGAGATTAGGCTCCCACCACCAACCTATCACTAGTAACTTTCAAGCAAGGAGAGCAAACCTCTTTGCCTACCTGGAAATTACAGGGGCTGGCCATTCTGTACGACTACCGCTAATTCTCTGCAGCAGACTAAACCACCGTATAGCTACTTGAAACACACCCACATTCATTCACTAACGCCACTGGAAAGTAAATAAAACGATAATGAAAGGGGACTACAGGACCCTTTCAAAACATTACCGTCAGCTTACACATTTAATAACGACAAGTGTAGCGTCGTCTTCCCCACATCACCGGCATTCGGACGAGCCAGCGGAGCTCTCCTCAGGCCAGTGTCTGCACGCCCGACAGTGTGGCCGCGACGGGGCAGCTCACATCGTCATGGACGGTCGTCGACCCGGAGGCGCCCCAAACACAGCCAGTGCTGCCCGGTGGCCTGCAGCTCTGCTAACCAGTCTGCAGGGCGCTCGCATCGAAGTTGGAGACAGCCCGCAGGAAAGACACCCATGAGCTCTGGACGAATTTTCCTCAGTCGTAAAGAATTACGTCATAAGCTGTTTGTGAGAGGACGGCCTGCGACACCGGAGCCTCTGCTCGTAGCTGCGAGTCAGGGGACAGCTCTCCCCAAGAACGATGGCGGTTGGTCAGTTCGCTGTAGACCATAGCCACATTAGTGGAGCCGCAGGTGGAGCATCACAGGTTCTGCCTTAGAAATGATTAGCTGAGCTGTCACTGGGACCTAAGCTGTGAACGTCGTGGTATCTGTACCGGGCGATCAAAAAGTCAGTATAAATTCGAAAACTGAATCACGCAGTAATGTAGATAGAGAGGTAAAAATTGACAGACATGCTTGGAATGCCATGGGGTTTTATTAGAAGCGAAAAAATACAAAAGTTCAAGAAATGCCCGACAGATGGCGCTTCATCTGATCAGAATAGCAATAATTAGCATAACAAAGTAAGACAAAGCAAAGATGATGTTCTTTACAGGAAATGCTCAATATATCCACCTCAGCATTAGCTGTAGTCGGGGAATAATGTTGTGAAGACCACTGTAAAGCATGTCCGGAGTTATGGTGAGGCATTGGTGTCGGATGTTGCCTTTGAGCATCCCTAGAGATGTCGGTCGATCACGATACACTTGCGACTTCAGGTAACCCCAAAGGCAATAATCGCACGGACTGAGGTCTCGGGACCTGGGAGGCCAAGCATGACGAAAGTGGCGGCTGAGCACACGATCATCACCAAACGACGCGCGTAAGAGATCTTTCACGCGTCTAGCAATATGTGGTTGAGCGTCATCCTGCATAAACATCATACGTTCCAGCAGGTGTTTATCAGCCAGGCTGGGGATGATGCGATTCTGTAACATATCGGCGTACCTCTCACCCATCACGGTAGCAGTTACTGACGTTTTGCTGTCCAGCTCCATCTGTCGGACGCCCAAAGTGCTTACAACCCGAGAGCGTCGCCGTATCATCGCACTTGCTCGGAAGGAAACTGCTACAAGTGCAGCAGCTACTGCTGAGGTTCTTCAGACAACGTCCGACAAGACTGTTAGTGTTCGAACTATACGAAATGTGTTGAATGACATTGACATGCATGGACGTTCTCCCAGGAAAAAGCCATACAAATCGGAAATTAACCGGCAGAAACGCCTGCAGTTTGCCAAGGACTGCATCAGCAAGCCGATGGAGTTTTGGAACACTGCGATATTTAGCGACGAATCGAAGTTCAGTGTGTTCGGATTTGATGCAAGAAAGTAAGTTTGGCGCAAGACGAATACGCACCCCGACATCAAACACATGCATCCCACAGTCAAACACGGTGGGGCCGGTATCATGGTCTGGCGCTGTAGGGCGGCGTCCTTCATTGGAAGTCTAGCTGTAATCCACGGTACAATGGATCATATGAGATACATCGACGTAATTTACACGCTAGTGCACAGACATTGGGCCTAACTGGGGTGTTTCATTTCCAGCAATACAACTATCCAAAACATACCGCCATGAAAACCTGGGAGTGGTTACTGTACAATGCCCCCAGAAGGGTTCTAACACCTCCTCAGAGCCCTGATTTGAACACCATTGAGAACCTGTGGGCTCATCTTTTCACACAAGTCAGAAAAAGGCGTCCGTCCGGTAAAAAAGCTTGATGAAAGTGCTCCTGGAGGAATGTTCGAAAATTACCGCTGATATCAACCGGAATGTAATACAAAGCATTCTTAGGCGTTTACGTGCTGTTATAGATACTAAAGGGATGCACACTAGCTATTAGAAGGTGAACATCAATGAAGAAAACGAACACACTGTCCGATTCATACGCTTGTGCCAATACTTTTTTGGATGCAGAAGAGCAATGTTTATTTTCATAACACTGTATGTTACTTTACGGATAGGTGATTTGGACATATTTGTAACCTATGTAATGTAAGGTGGCACGTGTCTGGGCTCTGTTCTGAAATATATGTTTCGTTTAACCTACAACCACTAAAATGTAACTGTGCCAATACTTTTTGGTGCGATTGTACCTCCTTTTGACTGCAAAAACTACTCGCGTCGGCCATCTCAATGAGTCTTTTCAGAGTTAACATTTGATGTAAGTAGCAGCAGCGAAGTAGCACCAAAATGGCTGGGCATACTTTCCCTGTGCCTATCCTTGGTTCCAGGAGCCCTGGCGCCGGCGACATTCTTTTACGGAGTTGTGGCGGCGACCCGCGGCTCCCAGGAGAGCGAATCAAGCGGCGGCAGTTTGGGCCGTGTGCCTCTCCCTCGCCTCCTCCTCGCGGGACCAGCGAGCGCGCGCCGGGAACACCTTCAATGGCGGCTGATGACGGAAAGAAATGTCTCTTCCTGGCCATTGTTGTCGCCAACAATGGGCCCGCTGGAGCGCGCGGCGCGGCGCCCGCTCTCTGCATATCGCGCGCCTTTGTTCTTGAGGCGCACAGAGCCAGCAGCGCCATGCCGAGTCGGCAGACGGCGGAGCTGGGCGAGGCGAACCGAGCAGAGGCGCGCCAGGTCGCCGGGTCCTCTTCCTCCTTTATTCCTCCCTCCGCCCCAGCCTCCTACACAAGACCTTTTAATTTTCTGCGCCTTTATTAATTTACGACGCTGCAGTCCTCGAGATGTCTCAGGGCTGCTGGGAAGTCGATGGCAGGAGTAGGGTACGGCCGTCGCGACTCCCGAAAATTCTACATTTCGTAACAACGTCAAAGATAGTAAAATATTTCATTTATTTCCTTCTAAATACATGTAACCATCGTCTAGAACCTAGGAAACGTTATATAATAATGTAGCAATATGCACTCAGAATCTTGAGCAATCACAGATATCGTGAACTACATGGTGTACCACAAGGTTTTACTTTAGGTCCTTTGTTGTTTCCGATATACGTAAATGATGATCCACTTGTACTATCGAAAGATGATTTGAGATAATGTACACAGGGATCCATATTACATCCTATTACACGACTATCACAGAATCGGGAGTATGGTATCCCGCCCCCCCCCCTCCACCAGAGGTGTAGGTTGCCTAGCTAACGTCTTCCAGGGATTTTCAATATTTCGCGCAATTGTAAACCGAATTTAAAACGCTGTCATAATGACTCATTAAGAAGTATAATCGTATGTTGAAATGTCAACATAATAGGAAAATCATTACAGTCAGAAAATGTGTGTTTGTCTCGAGATAACAAAACAGGCGGCACGCAAATGCCCATATTTTATTCGTCAACTGTTTGATAATGAGACCACTTAGCGATTCCGGCTTCACACATAATTTCAAGCCTTTTCGAAACTTTTTCTCGCTGACATGCCCCACAATCTGATCAAAGGAGAGTGTTTATTGCTTACTACTTTTCCGCTGCACATGCAGTAGAACTGCAGCATCACTCACGACGTTTTAATTTATTACTTCTTTACTACTGACTCCGCTCCCAACGCAGTTTGCAGACATTATCCACATATACCATCGACTCATGGTTCAGGAGATAAACATTTAGATGTGTGAAAAATTAGCGTTTGAATGAGATCACGCTCAGTAAAACTTCAGTATCACGCATGACACTCTAATCCATTACTTTTTTTTACTACTAACTGTATTGGCAGAACACTATGCAGACAGTATCTACATGTATAACTGAAAGTTCCTGCAAAATTATATCATTGTACGACAGTTCAATCTAGATATAGTTGGGGTCAGTGATGTGAAATGGAAAGAAGGCAACATAAAGGGTAATATCAACAGCAGCAGAAAATGGTTCAATGGCAGTAGGAATCGTTACGAACAGGAAGGTAGGACAGTGAGTGTTTTACTGTGACCAGTTCAGTGATATGATTATTATCAGAATCGACAGCAAAGCTACTCTGCAAACTGCATTTCAGGTATACAAGTCGCCCTCGCGAGCTGAAGATGAAGAGATAAAGTATATGAATGAAAATCATAGTCATGGGAGACTGGAACTCAGCTGTACGAGGAGAAGAAATGAGTAGAGGAGAATATGGGCTTAGGACAAGGAATGAGAGAGTGGAAAGGCTACTTTATTTCTGTAATAAATTTCAGCTAGTAATAGCGAATCACAAGAGGAGGTGTACTTGGAAGAGGTCGGGTGATACGGGAGGATTTGTTAGTTTACTTCATAGTCAGGCAGAGATTCCGAAATCAGATGCTCGATTGTAAGACGTAAGCAGGAGCAGATATAGACTCACATCACAATGAAGTAGCGATGACGAGGGTGCTGAAGTTCAAGAGATTAGTCAGGAAGAATCAATAAGCAAAGAAGTGGGATGCGAAACTTCTAAGGAATGACGAGATATGCTTGAAGTTCTCTAATATTGATACAGCAAATAAAGAGTAGCTCAGGAGGCAGTACAGTTGAAGAGGAATGGACTTATCTAAAAAGAGCTATCACAGAAGCTGAAAAAAAAAAACATGTGTACAAATAATTAAATGCGAAGAAACAATGGGTAATAGAATAAATACTTCAGTTGATCGCTGAAAGAAGAAAGTACAAAAATGTTCGGGGAAAATCAGGAATACAGAAATACAAGACACTATGGAATGAAATAAACAGCAAGTGCAGGTAAGCTAAGACGAAATGGCTCCATGGAAAATGTGAAGAAATCGAAAAAGAAGTGGTTGTCAGAAGGACTGACTCAGCATTTAGCAACTCAAAACAACCTTCTGTGAAATTAAAATCAATCGTGGTAACATTAAGAGTGCAACGGGATTTCCATTGTTAAGTGCAAAGGAGAGAGCAGAGAGGTGGGAAGAGTACACTGAAGGCCTCTGTGAGGGGGAAGAGTTGACTGATATGACAGGAGAAGAAACAGGAGTTGATTTAGGAGAGATGGGGAACTCAGTATTAGAATCATATTTTAAAAGAGCTTTGAAGGACTTCAGATCAAATAAGGCAGAAGGGATAGATAAAATTCCAAATTTGGCGAACGCGTGTTATTTTTGTGCTGACAGTGAGTTTTGGATCTGTCGTCTTATTTTTCGTCACGACCCTCTTCAACGACCGTCCGTCACTATCACTGATACACTGCCATCCGCTTTTTGATTTAGGGTATGACGTTCTTCCACTTTCTCTTCATGCAGTATAAATTTTGGTTGCTGTGTGTCTTGGAACACCACGCTCTTCGGCTACCTCGGTTACGGAAGTATCCAACGCACGAACACCAACAATCTGCTATGTTTCAACCCACTTAACTCCGACACAAAGCACTCACAACTAGGCAGAGTACTGTTCTGACCATTGCTGACACTTGCAACCTATTGAGGACATTGGCAACTGCCGTTCGTGATGAGATACACTAACGAGCCCAAACATTATGACTACCTGCTTAACAGCTTGTTACTCCGCCTTTGGATGGAATACATAACTGAATCTGCATATTAGGGACGCGACACTTTGTTGGTAGGTTTGTGGATGTATGCGGCGTTAGATTTATCCGAAAAGGTCATGTAATTCGCGTAAATAACGAGCCGCTGATTTGCGTAAGTGGTGACGGCGCCCAAGAGCGACCTAGATAGGTTCCGTAGGATTTACATCAGGAGAATTTGGTCGCCGAGGCAACAACGTGATTTCACTATAATGTTCCTCATACCACTACAGCGCGCTTCTGACTCCGAAACACGGAGAATTCCACTGTTGAAAGATGATATCGCTGTCGGGGAAGACACCAAGCATGTCTTCGATTACTACCATATGTCCCATGCAGGCGCAGGAGAATGTCTGCCATAACACGGCTCCCACCAGCCTGCGTCCGTAGCTCGCTGTACGATTCGAGCAGCCGTTCACCTCGATGACAGCATTTCTGGAGACGACCATCGATCTAGTGAAGCCAAAATGTGATTCACCCGCAGAGCCGACACGTTTCCATTAATCGACATTCGGATCGCTGTGGTCTCATGCGCACTGCAGTCGTAGCTGACGATATGTCAAAAATCCGCCTCAGTTGCGAAATGTTACTGGTCGGTTAGCCGCGGATGCTATGTTGGAACGTAGCGGCTAACAGACCGCTTTCCATGAAGTGGGGCCGGTGCTGTTCCTCAGGTAAGTAATGTAGCTTGACATGGTACCACGGTACTTTAGCTTTTTATGTTTGACCCTGCCTTATTTTTGCATGTTTTATTTTTTAATGCTTCTGAAGAAGGTTAGATTAGCTGAAACCTGGGTAAAGACCAGTAACATTTCGCAACCGAGGCGGAGTTTTGACATATTAATTTATCACAGACGCTGCCAGGGCTACAACATTTTTAAACTTCGTAGCTGACGATGTCTTGAGTCACGTAGGGGTGGTCTACAGCGGAGCCCCATGTTCAATAATTTATGATGAACGGTGTGCTCTGAAACACTAGTGCGTGCACCAACATTGTGCTCTTTCGGCAGAGATGCTACAGATCACCATCTATCATGTTTTACAGAGCAGACAAGGCTCCGAACCCCACGGTCTGTGAAGAGTCGTGGACTTCCAAACCATTTAGCGCCTAGTGGTAGTTTCACTGTCTGATCTCTTTCCGTAGATGTTCACGACAGTAGCTTCGCCGCATTCTAGATACTCGTTCCCAGGCTCTGCGTAACAATAACCTGGCGTTTGTCGAAGTTGCAGCCCATATCTTCGCTATGGCGAGCCCCAATCCGTGTCCGCTCCGCTTCCGTACTTTTGTTACCGCATCACGTACCCGCAACGCTACCAAGTGGCATGCAAGGTCGCGGTGAGTAGTGGTTATAATATTTTGGCTTATCAGGTGTATAACAGCACAACCTGCAGACTTATCTGGTATCTGCATTTATGTTCAGAGATGCAATTCTAGAGGCGTTTCCATATTTTTGTCCAACCCTGTAAATGCAAATAGGAATTACTGTAGCTATACAGAAATCGGATTTTTATGTATCTACATCTACATCTACATACATACTCCGCAATCCACCATACGGTGCTTGGCGGAGGGTGCCTCGTACCACAACAAGCATCTTCTCTCCCTGTTCCACTCCCAAACAGAACGAGGAAAAAATGACTGCCTATATGCCTCTGTACGAGCCCTAATCTCTCTTATCTTTGTGGTCTTTCCGCGAAATGTAAGTTGGCGGCAGTAAAATTGTACTGCAGTCAGCCTCAAATGTTGGTTCTCTAAATTTCCTCAGTAGCTATTCACGAAAAGAATGCCTCCTTTCCTCTAGAGACTCCCACCCGAGTTCCTGAAGCATTTCCGTAACACTCGCGTGATGATCAATCCTACCAGTAACAAATCTAGCAGCCCGCCTCTGAATTGCTTCTATGTCCTCCATCAATCCGACCTGATAGGGATCCCAAACGCTCGAGAATAGGTCGTATTAGTGTTTTATCAGCGGTCACTTTTACAGATGAACCACATCTTCCCAAAATTCTACCAATAAACCGAAGAGGACTATCCGCCTTCCCCACAACTGCTATTACATGCTTGTGCCACTTCATATCGCTCTGCAGTGTTACGCCCAAATATTTAATCGACGTGACTGTGTCAAGCGCTACACTACTAATGGAGTATTGAAACATTACAGTCTAACGTTCTGCGTGGTGTATGTTTGTTCTATTTCGCGTCTCCCTACCACTTTCGCGCAACGACGCTCTGAGTGTGTTTTTTAGGGAATTGACTAGTTTGAACCTGGGGCCTGTTGCTGGTAAGGAGACGCCAGACCACACATGACACGTAGAATTCAGAAGAGTTCAGTGAGACTAGCGATGATATAACCAAATACTTAATGATTTCAGCGACAGCTCCACTGCACTCCCTGTAAAAGAATCTTAATACTAACTAAATTTAGTGGAATGGGTTCAAGGCTTTCCTATTTTTAGTTAGCTGGTAAAATAACGTCAAAAAAGCAGTTAAGTTTACCATTGGAAATTTTATTCTACTCACAAAACATTGTTTATAAATTGCACTATTGATAAAAGGAGATGTTTTAATACAGGATGGTAAAAACCAACTGTGTTCAACAAAAATGTGAATGAATATTCCCTGAATGGGTTTCCAAGTTCTACAATGGATCAAAGGATGACCTATGCCATATCACATCTATAATCTAGGTTTAAATTAAGTTTCACAGAAGAGAAAACTATCAAAATGGTGTACAGTGACCCTCAATTATCTTTAATTACTTATCTAACTTGTCGTTTAGTGGCTGATGTGACTTCTCAGTCACAGAAAAATCATCGCATTTCAGATTTTTACTTCAGGTGGCAAATGTGAATACCATGAGCTTCAATTGACGATCGACACTAGTATTACGCAAAAACGGGGTGTAACAGATGAGAGTTCGGCAATTCTGAGTGAAGCTTTATGCGCTGTTATGCGACATCGCGTGCGTTCATTATCTTGTCGGTGTTCGTCAGGGGGCGGCGGGCAGCACAGCTCCGCTCACCTCGCCGTCTCGGAAGCAACTATCTCCTAACTTCTGCTTACTACAATTTACCGAAGTTGGTTTAAAAAAAAACTATCTGGCTGTGTTTTCATCTGACCAGTCAGGGTCTCAATGTTAACCTTAAGCTCCGCCTACAAAAATTCTGTCTATCCAATGAGAAACGTTATACTTTTCGTGGTGGGGCAATGTTTTTAAAGTTTGCAACGTAACAGAGACGCGAAAAAGTCTCACGCTAAAACTTGCAGCTGGTGTGGTCCTTTTAGCATTATCGTAAGATCTATACTGTTCTTCTGGAGGGCTCTATCTTTTAACATGGGCTGGGGGGTGGTCCTTGTACCTGAGACGCGAAAAAGTCTCACGCTAAAACTTGCGGGTGGTAGTGGCCCTTTTTGTGTTATCGTAAGATCTATACTGTTTTTCTGGAGGGCTCTAGCTTTTAACATGGGCTGGGGGGTGGTCCTTGACGTAACAGGGACGCGAAAAAGTCTCACGCTAAAACGTGCGGGTGGTAGTCTTAGAGGAAGGCTGGTGACGTGGGTGTCCAGTGCGTCCCTTATCGTAGGGCCTTCTAACTTAACACGATTCTGCTCTCGGATTCTGTTCTCGTTTCTCCCCTCGGAACTGCGTCTGTCTCACGGTGGGAAGGTATGACATGTTAGTCTGTTGTATTCCATTTGCTCACTCGTTACTCGTAGTACTTTGGTTAAATTAATGTCACGATTTATTCGGAGCTATGTGACATACTACTGGATTTGCTTATCATGTCAGGGTTTTCATGGAAGGTGTTGGATTAGCCTGACACCTTACAACAGGATCCTTTTTCGTATTCATCTGCATTAATTTACATTTATCTACATTTAGAGTTAGAGGCCATTCTTTGCACCAATCACAAATCCAGTCCAAGTCGTCTTGTATCCTCCAACAGTCACTCAATGACGACACCTTCCCGTACACCACAGCATTATCACCAAACAGCCGCACATTGCTATCCACCCTGTCCAAAAGATCATTTATGTAGATAGAAAACAACAGCGGACCTACCACACTTCCCTGGGGCACTCCAGATGATGCGCTGTATCATGTGTGGCTGTGAAAGAATGAACAAGTGCGTAGCAAATAACTGTTGAGTCGGCAAACAGCTGTATAAAGAAGCTGCAGCCTCGCAAGAGAACCGTTCTAAGAGGCTACGGCAAGCGGCGAAGCGGCACGAGTTGGACGACCCAGAGAGCGGAGCCGGTGAGGCGCGCTGGTCGGCTGGGATAGAGGGAGGAGGTGTCGCATTGTCATTCCGCTGCCGGCAGCCGGCGGGCCATCTGAATGAGAATAGGCCGGCTAACTGAGCCGCCAAATTAGCGCTTGTTGGGTTGCGGCCTCCGCCTCGGTCTGCTGTAACCTCGTTACTGTGCTGGGGCCGCTCTGCATTCAGTCATCCCCTGCTCACCCTCTACAACCCTTATCCTGCCCACCCTCGGGACTAAGGACTGCCTTGCAAGTAGAGGTCAGCAGCACAAATCTCTCCGTTTCCTGCAATCAGCACCCGCACGCGACTCCCAGCGCGTAAGCCGTGCTGGTTCGCAACAGCGCCGCTGGCGCTGACACGATATTCTGCACCACCAAAGCTCTCTACTCCTGGTAATGGAACGCAGACAATAAGACATCGCCCTAGGGTACAGAAGGAGGTCACAACCAGCAGATGTTGTCAAAAATAGTTGAGAAGGAAGAAAATAAGTTGTATTCTGTTGGAGTATACTCACAAGGGGAGGTCACGACGTTTGGAACGCGGATTTACTGCAAACTTCGTACACTCGTAGTACTCCACGAGGACAACAAAATGTGTAAGCAGTAGCGCGTACTTCTCAAGCGTTACTGAGAAAATCGCAAGATAATTTCGGTCGTCAAATATGTCCTGTGCGTGGCCGTTATTATGATAAAGCGGCGGGCGTTGTAAATACGAAGAGGAGGCAGCTGCGGGGCTAGCGTCCAAGTCCCGTAATCGGAGGTAGTTGGTCGCTGGAGCGAGTCCCGTTCGTTGCGTTTTTTTTTTTTTCCTCCTAACATTTCCGTGGTAGCCCGATACAGTTCTTCTCCAGTCACCACTGCATCGGCAGAAATCGTTGCTGATGCTTTTTTTTGTGTTCTTCCTAATGTTATCCGACCAGAGGATTGAGTTCAGCTTATTGATTGCTTTTTTAGCTTGTGTTGTCCTCTGCATAATTTCTTGCTTACTGGACCCAATATCTGAGATTAGAACTCCGTATGAGAACGTCAAGCTGCCTTCTTCCTATAGAGACCTATTTTTATAGAATCAATTAACGCCATTCCGGCCTTACTGCAAGTTCCTAAGATTTTCTTCATCATGTACTCTGTATCATCGGCAGCCAATATTATTTGATCATCGGCAAATAGTAAACTCGATATGTTTGGACCCACTCCTCGACTCCATTCACCTATATTTTACGAACATCGTTAAGATGACGTTTCAAGAGAGTAGATGACATTTAAAGAGAGTAGTAGAGTAGTAGTATTATTCGAGATATTTGTTTTCCTGTTTTAATTCTTCTCTCTAACCCCTTGTTAACTTGTTAACTGCAGCAGCTCTGGACAAAGCAAACTGTCCAAAACGGTACAAGCTCGAAGAAGCACTTTTGTCCAAGAGGAATTCCACTGCCAGACCAAGAGATTTCCAACCCGCTTCCTTCATGCGGTGTGGAGAACTTTCAGCATGTAAAACAGCAGAAATCTTCCCGGGGATCGCTGTATACAAACCCTGAATGAATTTCAATGTGATTTTACGCCACATCTAACAAAGAAACTGTTCCACATCCCTCAGAGATATTGGAAGAGCGTAATCCAATGTTAGTTGTTTTCATATAGTGAAGGTCAACTGAGCAATCATTTCCTATACGGTGTCTGTAGAAGACAGGGACACTTCACGCTCATCGACTTCCAGTCGTCTGAATTAGGCCATTTTCATGTTGCAGTTTTCTGGTGGGACTACTGAACCACTGAATCAGCTTGGTCAATTAAAAATTGTTTAACAGACGTTATCAAAAATCATTCATTTCTCTGTGAACACCTAAATGATGGTTCGACCACCAAGCCCATTATAAAACCGTCACGATGTTCCACAGATGGAGAAGAACCCTCGATTAGCTTGTGTTCCCCGCACCTAAACTCGTCCTGTAATATGGAATAGTCTGAAGGTTGACTCATACGAGCATACGAAATGTTTCTATTGTTATTTTAAAGGTGCCACTTGTACTGTTCACTTCTCTCCTTTGAATTGAAGTAGTTATAGCACGTCATCCATTTCAAAAACTACCAAGAATGTTTCGTTTATGGAAGTCTCGCCGTACATTTTTCGTTGACCTTGTTTTCTCTAAATGGAAATTAAGCTCAGTATTCACTTTCTTAGCAGGAAAGTAGTAATCAGCAGGACTAAGAACAAAGGCAAGACATGGCAAAGCTTTACATGTAAGTCAGAAAATGAGCTCCAGAAATAAAATTTCTCTGTAATTCGTTTTTTCTGTCTCTCTGACGGCAGGTTAGCACGTATCTGTTTGGACAGACAAAATGAAATTCAGATTTCAGCCTTCAATCACCGAGGAAGTTTTTCAGTTTACTCTCAGCCCAAAAATTAGTCTTGGGAAAGTAAAGACTATGGCCGTGATATTTCGGTTAGTGGTACTAGCTTCTTAGCATGCAATGCACCCAGCAGCCGTGGAAAATATTTTCTTTTGAAGCAAAACCTACACTGGAATAGCCGGCCGCGGTGGTCTCGCGGTTCTAGGCGCGCATTCCGGAGCCGCGCGACTGCTACGGTCGCAGGTTCGAATCCTGCCTCGGGCATGGATGTATGTGACGTCCTTAGGTTAGTTACATTTAAGTAGTTCTAAGTTCTAGGGGACTGATGACCACAGCTGTTAAGTCCCATAGTGCTCAGAGCCATTTGAACCATTTTTTACACTGGAATACATCGCGAAGCTCTCGGTAAATACAGGCAGTTCATTATGTGCGTCTTCATTTAACGAACCAGGTACCGAATAAATGCAAATAATACTGCAGCTACGCACCCCGTGGCTGCAACGCAATTTCGAGCTTCGTAGGAAGGAAGACTCGACAAGCAGATGTTTAGCGGTGGCATATGTTTGCTTGTGGAACTCGAGACGCCCAGTTTTGAGCACTCGTCGAAAGATATCAGGCTACGAAGAACACTATTACGTTGTGATTACGTTTTGTAAAATGCAATGTGCACTAAGCAAACTGGGAAAGAAACCAAGAAGAATTTTGGAAAATGAGCTAAATTTTAGGGAGAAGAAATCGAAACACTGATGTTTCCTGATGACAACGCAGTTCTGTCATAGACGACAAATGACTTAGAGAGGCAGTTGAATGGAATGAATACTGTCTTGAAAAGGGGTTAGAATGTGAACATCAACAAAGATTAAACAAGAATGATGGAATGTAGTCGAATTAAAACAGGCGATGCTGTTGGCATTTGATTAGAGTATGAGACATATTATGCCATTTGGACAGTAGAGTAATTGGCGAGGCCGAAGTAGACGTGAGGCTTATAGCAAGGATAGCATTTCTGAAAAAGAGTAATTTGTTAAAATTTAATATAGTGCTACGTTTTAGGAAATATTTCTGTGATTCTTTCTCTTTTGTGTAGCATTACATGGATGTTAAATGTTGGTTTCTTAGCGATTATTAAACTGAGTATACCATGAACACGGTTACTCCTCAAATACGATAATCACAACACCTGTAGTTAATAGACATTGCAACCTGTTTATTGTACTTGACGGTGTAAACCATGACTTTTTGTTAACACAACTGCACTTTTATTAAGTATATGACAGTGAATTACAGGACCTGTTGAATGGAATGAACTGTTTAATGAGCACAGAATGTAAGCCAAAGAAAGATGAAAGCAATCAGCAGTAGCAAAAATAAGATTAGAGATAAACCTATCAATATTCAGAACCATCCAGTAGGTAAATGAAAGAAATACTGCTACTTTGGCAGCCAAATAACGTATGAGGGACGAAGGAGGAAGGATGTAAGAAGCAGAGTAGAAAAGACAGTGAGCATTTGTCTGTAAAAGAAATTTACCACAGCCAAACATGGGTCTTTTAAATCCATACGATGATCCAATTGTACTACGATCTTCTTCAGTGAAACAGCGCAGCCACCAAGAATTTAGTAGTTTGTCCATCACAGCATCAAGTCTTGTTTATATGCACGGGTAATCAATGTGCGTTAGAAAGCTGATACTAATAAGGAACTGACCTAACTTTCTTGGGGTCTTTTACAATTCGAGAGACTTTTTGTTTCTAGATTCAGTGGGAGCACATCACATACTGTTCTCACGCTCGTTTTGAATTAGTTCAACGTTTGTCAACCAGCAAGACTTTTGATTTATTTGAACCTGTCTGGAAACGTTCTTTGTCAGTGGCACGACTTACTGGAGCTTCTATTTTCGACAACACATATATAGTCAGCGCGCGGTCTAGAGTAATCTTGAATTTATGACATAGATCCTTACAGTTCCTTCCAAGAAAGGCATTGATGGGAAGAAGGCTCCGTTCGAGTAAAAATGACCGGCCTTGCACGAGAAGACGGGCTGATGACAAAAATGCCTATTTGTACAGGAGCTGATACTAACAGCTGATTGTTGCTCATCCTGGTAACACAGCGGAACACTGCGTGCCTTGCTTCAGTGTAAGTTGGACACCGCGTAATGAAAGCAGATCTGCCGTCTACATGGCAGTCTCTAACACTGATACACTGAGCTGTGTAGCACAGGTTTGCCCCCGGATAATCTGTTTCAATTACGTCGTGAGCGCGCCGCTAATGTGCAATGCATTTCTAATTACTGGTTGCGGCGGAAGCGGCGTCGACGTTCGGCCGCCACAGACTCGCAGCTCCACGGTCCAGGCTATTCATTTTCAAATTTAGGACGTGCCCCGCCATCGCGCACCAAATACTCCTATGACTAATGGAAGAAGAAAAAATCCGAATGGAGCAGAGACTTAAGGATGTGGCCACTGCATGTTAGCTCTGGCTGGGAGATTCTACGCTGCATGTACAGGAATAAGATGTCACAGCGTAACGATTTTAACACAATGATTTTAATTCTGTAGCGAAGTAGTCTATTAGAATTAACCATACATATTTCTGAGAATAAGTGTGGAATATAGCGTTGTACGGAAGTGAATCATAGCTTGTGGGGAACATCGGAAAAGCACATAATCGATGCTTTTGATATCTGGTGTTACAAAAGAATCCGGTAATTTATGTGGACCTGTAAGAGAAGAAATAAGGTCCTGTACAGAATTTCTCAGGAAAGTAACATATAGAAAACACCGACTAGCAGAAGGAACTGATGATAGGACATTACGACATCAGGATACAACATCCATGGTACTTGAAAGAGCAGTATGGGGCAAAAATTACAGGAGAAGACACAGATATAGAAGAAAATATGCACCAGATAATTCGTGATTTGTTACTGAAATGTAGTAAGGCATATTAGAGGAAATCGGAAACAGCTACAACTCTGGGAAGCAAATTAATTTGCATGAAAATATTTGTGACAAGTTATAACTGTTTATAAGTAGAATTCCGAAGTGTTCATCCTATAAATTTAGTAATACGCCAGCAGTTGCTCAACGCAAAGGACATGCCTCACATTAGGTCACTGTTGAGACTTATTTGTGTTTTCCAAAAATGAAAACTTAATACGTTACCGTACACAGAAATATACTGATTTTCCGCTTCAGTTTATGAGAAAAACATTGAATAAAGGGTCAACATTTAAACAATTGCAATTTATATGCTAATTCCAGAATGAGGTTTTCACTCTGCAGCGGAGTGTGCCCTGATATGAAACTTCCGGACCGAGATTCGAACTCGGGACCTTTGCCTTTCGCGGGCAAGTGCTCTACCAACTTTTTTTTTGTAATCTCATTTTGTTCACTTTGGTTCGTTGCATCTGCTCGGGCGGACGTCGTAAGACACCCGTTTAAGTTCGTTGTTGATCCATTAACTCAGTTTTTTTATTACAGAGGGCACCTAACCCTCTGACCGAACACGCTGAGCTACCGTGCCGGCTGCCAACTGAGCTAACCAAGTACGACTCACGCGCTGTCCTCACAGCTTCACTTCCGGCAGTAACTCGTCTCCTACCTTCCAAACTTTACAGAAGCTCTCCTGCGAACCTGTGCTGATTCATTACAGGGTGCCACGTTTCTTGGCATGGCATATGTAAGTTGTTTCTCCCATGAAAAGAGCAATGGATTTTCTGCTCTTTGGGGGTGCAGGGATAAATTTAAACTACCTGCTTATATGTTCCCACACTCCCAATCCTGAACACATAAAGAGTTATTAAACTCCAACTCGGGTGAAACTACCGGTAACAGGAGCCTAAAATTCAAATCCCCGAATATCTGCAACAGTTATTTAATTCAAACTGTCAATGTTTTAGCGCTGTATCTACATCTGTCTGCGTACCTGGATAGCTTCTTCCCCACACGACATCTGAAGTTCAAGTTTCTAAAAGTTTTAATGTATTCCAAAGAATAGCCAGATCTTTCAGTTCTCGTAAATACTTTTCAATTGCTTAGAAGTTGCACTGGCTATTCACTCTTCGAAACAAAGCCACATTTAATTACTAACACACAGTTAACCTCAAACTACCTACAGTGGAGTGCTGAAACACATTTTAAACATACACTCCTGGAAATTGAAATAAGAACACCGTGAATTCATTGTCCCAGGAAGGGGAAACTGTATTGACACATTCCTGGGGTCAGATACATCACATGATCACACTGACAGAACCACAGGCACATAGACACAGGCAACAGAGCATGCACAATAACGGCACTAGTACAGTGTATATCCACCTTTCGCAGCAATGCACGCTGCTATTCTCCCATGGAGACGATCTTAGAGATGCTGGATGTAGTCCTGTGGAACGGCTTGCCATGCCATTTCCACCTGGCGCCTCAGTTGGACCAGCGTTCGTGCTGGACGTGCAGACCGCGTGAGACGACGCTTCATCCAGGCCCAAACATGCTCAATGGGGGACAGATCCGGAGATCTTGCTGGCCAGGGTAGTTGACTTACACCTTCTAGAGCACGTTGGGTGGCACGGGATGCATGCGGACGTGCATTGTCCTGTTGGAACAGCAAGTTCCCTTGCCGGTCTAGGAATGGTAGAACGATGGGTTCGATGACGGTTTGAATGTACCGTGCTCTATTCAGTGTCCCCTCGATGATCACCAGAGGTGTACGGCCAGTGTAGGAGATCGCTCCCCTCACCATGATGCCGGGTGTTGGCCCTGTGTGCCTCGGTCGTATACAGTCCTGATTGTGGCGCTCACCTACACGGCGCCAAACACGCATACGACCATCATTGGCAGAAGCGACTCTCATCGCTGAAGACGACACGTCTCCATTCGTCCCTCCATTCACGCCTGTCGCTACACCACTGGAGGCGGGCTGCACGATGTTGGGGCGTGAGCGGAAGACGGCCTAACGGTGTGCGGGACCGTAGCCCAGCTTCATGGAGACGGTTGCGAATGGTCCTCGCCGATACCCCAGGAGCAACAGTGTCCCTAATTTGCTGGGAAGTGGCGGTGCGGTCCCCTACGGCACTGCGTAGGATCCTACGGTCTTGGCGTGCATCCGTGCGTCGCTGCGGTCCGGTCCCAGGTCGACGGGCACGTGCACCTTCCGCCGACCACTGGCGACAACATCGATGTACTGTAGAGACCTCACGCCCCACGTGTTGAGCAATTCGGCGGTACGTCCACCTGGCCTCCTGCATGCCCACTATACGCCCTCGCTCAAAGTCCGTCAACTGCACATACGGTTCACGTCCAAGCTGTCGCGGCATGCTACCAGTGTTAAAGACTGCGATGGAGCTCCGTATGCCACGGCAAACTGGCTGACACTGACGGCGGCGGTGCACAAATGCTGCGCAGCTAGCGCCATTCGACGGCCAACACCGCGGTTCCTGGTGTGTCCGCTGTGCCGTGCGTGTGATCATTGCTTGTACAGCCCTCTCGCAGTGTCCGGAGAAAGTATGGTGAGTCTGACACACCGGTGTCAATGTGTTCTTTTTTCCATTTCCAGGAGTGTATTTTCTAATGAATCTTACACACGCTGCACCTTACATTTTTCTTATCTGTTCTTTTAAACAGCCAGTCAGTTTAACATTAACTTCAAGTAATCATCTAGCCTGTCGCAACGTGAAGAATTAAGTCAGTCAATAATTTACACAAACCAAACACTGACAAATTGTAACAATTTTATACGGTTTCTACACCGAAATGCCCTGTCTTAAAGGCAATTTAGAAACATCAAATCTTCCTTTGTTTCAGGTCTGACTTGTCAACTGGGTTCAGAAGAACCTAAAGTTGTTGTCTAAGGTTTTCCAACATTTGGCCTATTTTCATTGTTTCACTGTTGTTCATCGAAGTGAAAATGGCGTCAGTTCCTAAGAAGGCTATGTTGTGGTTCGTAGCGGTTAAATTATTTGTTTGGTGCAAAGGCAGTTTAGTTCTGTTTACAAGAAGGTAGCGCCGGACGCCAAGAGGAGAAAGTATGACACAGGCAATTCCTGGACACTGGCAGCATTCTGAAACGGCGTGTAGGGGGTCGGCGTTTCTCAGAAGAGCAAGCTGAGAATGTCCGCCAAGGGTTCCAATGAAGTCAACACAAATTTGTTCTTCGGGCTTCACGGGAACTTCACACGCCGCGTGCAACTGTTAATAAGGTCCTCAAAACCCGGCTGCATCTGTATTCATACAAGGTTCAGATTCTGCAGACTATAAAACACGGCAACGGTAAAATGGGTTTGCATGTCAAATGTGTAACCGATTCGACCAGAATCCTGCTTTCTTGTCAAGTGTAATGTTTTAAAAGGAGGCCACATACGTGTCTCTGGAACTGTGAGTAAGCATAACGTTTGTATTTGGAGCTCACGGAATCCACAGAAACGTGCGAGATAGCCAGAAGTGAATGTTTGGTGTGGTTACGACAGTTGGAACTTTCTTCTTTGCTGAGGAGATTGCCAAGGGAATGACGTGCCTAGACATGTCGTAGATGTTTGCTTTTCCCCAGTTTAAAGCGTTGCAACCGATTTTTTTATTTCAGGTAGAAGGTACTCCGTTTCATTGATCAGAAAACTCTGAATCTAAGATTTACAGGACGCTGGATTTGACGAGATGGACCAATGAGTTGGCCTCCACGTTATGGCGAGATGGACCTGTGAATTGGCTTCAAAGTTATCCTGACGTCACACCATTGATGTTTTTTTTTTTTTTTCTCTCTGGGGCTGCTTGAAGGACAGGGTGTTCGCCACTGCAGCGCAGAACCTGGAAGACCTTTGTACTCGAATTGTACCATTCCTCCGGACATGTCCTGGGGACACACTGCAGTGGACATTGATGAATCTGAATACCGGCTAGACATTCTTCGCGTCACCGCAGGAGCTGAAGTGGAAGTGTTTTGATTTAGTGTTGCATTTGTTAATCAAAACTTGATATAAAATATAATTTTTAGAAGGAAATAAATTCATTTTATTTAATTTTGCTTTGGGGAAAAAAAAGTAGCGCATTTCGGTGTAGACACCTTGTACATGCACTGACATTGTAAGTAGCCATTATATGTATGTTGGCAGCGCGATAAACTGCAATAGTAACTCTGACAGCGCTATGGCTGGTCGGACTCGCAATAGGAGGTGAATAGCCAGCAGTGATGGAGATTCAAAATGTTCGAATGTGTGTGAATTTCTAAGGGACCAAACAGCGGAGGTCATCGGTCCCTAGTCTTACACACTACGTAAACCAACGTAAACTAACTTATATTAAGAACAAAACACACACACATGCCCGGGAGAGGACTCGAACCTCCGGCGGGATGTTGGAGGTTGGATGTTAACAGTTAGCAGTGACGAAGGTTAGGGGTTTGAAGTGTTACCGCGAGCGGACGGTCTGGACGTGTGTCCGTCATGGAAATGTAACATTGTTGATGATTATATAATTTTTTTGGAACTGGATGTCACGGACAATTATACAATTTTTTGAATTGTATGTCACATTATTAAGGTAAAATTTGCTAAATATATTGTTTGCTCTGCAACAAAATCTTTTTTTTTCAGCCCCATGCCTACTAGTAGTTAGAGCCTACAGTAGTTAGAATCTTTTATATAGCCGGCTGTACTGCTGCTTGTTGTATCGCTGTAGTTCCTGTAATGAAGGTTTTCTGTGAGGTAAGTGACTTATGTATGGGTTATTGTTAGGATTTCTTCTAATTCAAGGCCATTATTTTGTGTTAATTATTTGTGCAGTCAGATTGCGTATCATTGTATATTGTTGGTCATAAATGAATAGAATAACTTTGAGCTGTATTTGTGAGGAAAATTCTGTAGGTCAGAAATGAAATGATAAAGACAAACAAAGAGACAGTAGGTTCAATTTCTCTCAGCAGTTTAAGAACTTTGAGTAAGCATTCAGCAGTTTAAGTAAATTCATATTTAGAAATTTCACCTTCTCGGTTATTGCAATTTAAGTAAAAAAATTAAATAAAGAACTTTCAAAATGATATGGCTGTAGTGGCGACAATATATCTCGAACGGAAATGGAGAATGACAGGTTGGGTGTTTTGAGTTTTCTCTAAATGACTGAAAAATTATTTTTTCTGAAGGAGCTATTCATATTCATCATATACAGGGTTATTCAGCTGTCCCTACCGATGTTTTATGCAACCCGCAATGCCATATATGGCCTTCATAAACCACGCACAAGATTTTCATATTCTGTTCCTTGAAGGATCGAGTTGTTCAAGAAAAACCTTCAAAAGTGACTTTCAAACGCACCCACACCGTATTAATTAGGATTTCAAGTATGTTGTTCGTGACGCTCCTCCCTGTCAATGCACAAAAATTTCCGACTACACGAACTACTCCCGATTTTCGACGTTTCTTGTTCTTTGTTGATTGGTCTATTATGCTGCCAGCATAGCTAGCTATTCCGTTAAATCTATTAATTTAAACGTGGTCGTGAACCTTAGTAGAAGAAAAACGAGCCGGCCGAAGTTGTTGAGCGGTTTTAGGCGCTACAGTCTAGAGCCGCGCGACCGCTATGGTCACAGGTTCGAATCCTGCCTCGGGCATGGATGTGTGTGATGTCCTTAGGTTAGTTAGGTTTAAGTAGTTCTAAGTTCTAGGAGACTGATGACCTCAGAAGTTAAGTCCCATAGTTAAAATTCACAAAGTTTTTAGGTAAAGCCTACGCAAACATCAATTGTACAGCGATAATTTTTATTTTGGTTGGAGCCACAGTCACGGTAAATATTTTGAATGATGCTGCAGCCATTTGAGTGCAATAATTTTTATTTTATTGTTATACGATCCACATTTCGGCCTTAAGCCATTTTCGAGTATAAAAACTTATTTATCTGTCAAAAGACATCAGACTGGCATGAAGTACAAGCCCTTGACGAAAAAACATATTTCACATTTTGTAAGTGCTCTACTAAGCCGTTGGGGAAATAGGCAAGAATACCAAAAAGGTCGAATGTGGGAAATAATTCATGCAGTGATAGGAGGGAGTATCATGAGAAACATACTAGAAATCATGAACGATGGGGGCTGAATGTAGGGGTTGGGGTGCGTTTGAAGTTCACTTGTGTACGTTTTTCTTGAACAACTCGAAAAATACAGCCTTAAGCGGAAACGTACCTCAGTGCAAATTTTAACGCCATTAAATTTTGTAGAAAAAGGTCCTGTTCATTTTTTCCGTAGGGTTAACAGTTTACGCTTAGAGAGACACACACAGAGATAGAGATAATATGGAAATATTGCACGTAGTTTATGAAGACCAGACATAACGTTGCGGGTTGCATAAAACAACATCGGTAGGGTCTGCCTGTATAAAGAAATCGACATTCAAAAAATGGTTCAAATGGCTCTAAGCCCTATGGGACTTAACACCTGAGGTCATCAGTCCCCCAGACTTAGAACTACTTAAACCTAACTAACCTAAGGACACCACACACATACATGCCCGAGACAGGATTCGAACATGCGACCGCAGCAGCAGCGCGGTTCCGGACTGAAGCGTCTAGAACCGCTAGGCCATAGCGGCCGACAATCTGACACTGATTACAAGTGCAGTTAAGGTCGTTAAGTTGAATAATTGAATGCACAACGTGGCTTTTCAGCTGATGTGGCTGAGATACACTTTACTGAAGTCAGGGGAAAGCATTATCAAGTCCGCAGTCTTCGCGCTCACCTGTGTCTTTATGCCTTGTCCCCCTCGCCGCCTCGGATAAAACACCATTGCGTCGTCCCGCGCTGTCTGGTGCTCATTATATAGAAACGGAACCCTGTCGAGGGGCTGGCGAGATAGCCTCCTGATACGGACGCAGGCAGAAAGAGGCGCAGAAACTAACCACACATAAAAGAAAGGAAGACGCCTTAACAAGTAACTTGTGTCTCTAACTTCTGCCTACGAGAAACAGCCCTTCTCTCGGCGTGCAACGGTAAAAGGGCGCTATTGTCAGGCAGTCATTTCTAAAGCGCCATTTCGTCAAAGTAATGTCACACAGAAACGACCCATACGGAACAAACATCTATCGCTAAAATGGCTTACGTTATAACAGTGTTCTTGGTTCACACAGCTGCAACCTTCAGAGCTCGCTCATGTACAGCAATGAAAATCGCTATAGTATTGTTCTGCCGTTTTCTTCTGACGTTGCGGTTGATAATGGAAGCAAGACTAAAGAAAAATCAAGACACGTTCATAGGATTTGTCTACCTGGGAAAAAAGTTCGACTATGTAAAAATGTGCAAGATGTTAGAAATTCTGAGAAAAACAGGGGTGAGCTGTAGGGGCAAACATGTAATGTACCATTTGGGCAAGAGCCAATAAGAGTGAACAACCGAGAACGAAGTGCTCGGATGAAAAAGGGTGTGAGATAGGGATGTAATCTTTCGGTCCTATTGTTCAATCTGTACAGCGAAGAAACAATGATGGAAGTAAAATACAGGTTCATGAGTGGAATCAAAATTCAAGGTGAAAGGGTATCGATGATACGATTCGCCTATGACTTTGGTAACCTGAGTGAAAGTGAAGATCTGCTGAATGGAAATAAGATTCTAATGAGGATAGAATATGGATTGAGAGTAGATCGAGGAGAGACGAAGGTAATGAGAAGTAGCAGAGACGGAAACAACGAGAAACTTAACATCAGGACTGATGGTCACGAAGTAGATGAGGGTAAGGAATCCTACTACCTAGGCAGCAAAGTAACCCAATGACGAACGGAGAGAGGAGGACATCAAAATAGCCCTAGCAAAAAGGGCATTCCTGACCAAAAGAAGTCTACAAGTATGAAACATAGGCCTTAATTTGAGGAAGAAATTTGTGAGAATGTGCATTTGGAGCACAGCATTGTATGGTAGTGAAACATGCATTGTGGGAAAACCGGAACAGAAGAGAATCGAAGCAAATGAAATGTGGAGCTACAGACGAATGTTGAAAATTATGTGGACTGATAAGCTAAGGAATGAGGAAAGGAATATACGTAGAAAACTCTGACAAGGAGATGGAACAAGATAATAGGGCATCAGATAAGACATGAGGGAATGACTTCCATAAACCTAAAGTGAGCTGTAGAGGGCAAAAACTGTAGAGGAAGATAGAGAATGGAAGGTTCCAAGTGCTGCTCTGAGATGAAGAGGTTGACACGGGAGAAAAATTCGTGTCGGGTCGCATCAAACTGGTCAGAATTCTGATGACTAAAAAAAAAAATAGTATTGCAGGAGCTCAAAGGTCAGCGGGTGGGACCTACATCAAATATGCTATGAACGAAGACTTCGGACTATTGTCGACGTTTACTACGATCTGAGATTTGTACATTCTGACGACAGGTTGTAACAACAACGACTCTGTACTATTGTTCATATAAGTAATTATTTTCATCTGATTCTATGATAAACTTGTGTACTTGATGTTCTGATTTCATTTATTTTTGTTTCATGCCATTATGGTAAGAAAACTGTAAATAAGGGTCAATGTGAATATTAATGTTTATGTCAAATGTCAAGTAATATTGCAATAGAATTGAAATATAAGAAATGTTGAGACTGTTGTAAGATGTTTAAAATTGTAACTGTGCGTCTGGCCCATATTTAGGCAATGTGTTAGGATATGTAGAATGCAAAAGCTCGGGTGAATACCCGGTCTGTCAGGGAGCGGTAAAAGGTGGACGGCAGGCGAGCGCGGGAAAATGCGCGCGGGCACTGCACGGCACAAAGGGCACAGTAGTTGTTGGAGTTTGGCCCTGGTTTGAGCAACACCTTCTGGAGCGAGGAGGCTCTCCTGGAAGACATAGCTTCATTGAGCCTCGGGTATGGCGTTCCAACGACCACACAAGATGGCAAAATACCATAGGCACTAAATGGGAAAGAATTGCGACGCTAAGAAGAATTAAAGTGCCGATACGTCAAGAGCCATAGCTGTGGTTGTGTGTGTGCTCTGTGCCTCGCCATCTCGCCGCCCGCCAACCACCGCATCGATACTAGCAGGTTGAAACTTTTAGTACTGTATTCGTATGGATCAGAGAGTGAACTGTGTTTGTTTGGTGCAATAATATCCTAAATTTTACCAGAACTTTCCCATCATGTAATTCACAACTAACCTAGACAGGGTCCTTTCCAAACGTTGTACAACCCGAGTGTTCCGAAATGAAAATTCAAAATTGTGTTAATAATAATTGTTTGCAGAACTAGCTATATTATTTATTTATTTATTTATGCATTTATTTTACCTGGCAAGATTAGGGCCTTCAGGCCCTCTCTTACACCTAACCAGGCATACTCAGATTGAACGAGTTACAGTTTCTACATAACATTAAGGAAATATAGCCTATTATGCAGTATTGATGTTAAAGAAAAAAGTAGATATTATAACAGTAGTACAATGATAATTATAACAATAAAAAATAATTATAACAATCAAGAATAATAATAATAATAATAATAATAATAATAATAATAATAATAATGACTATGTATATGAAAGTAAACATACTTTTCTTTTCTGAATGTCAGTCCCATTGTTAGTTGGGAATTTTCTCGTTATGTTCTTGCAGCTTGTGGGTTATTCTCATCGAACAGAGACATAAGACGATAGAATGGGGTGAAAGAGATATATAAGAGGTAGATAGGTTAGAGGAAGAGAAATAGAACAGTGAAATTCGAAGCTGTGATGGAGAGGAGAAAGAAAGAGATGGGAGGGGCACAACAATGGTGGCTATACCGTCCCTAATATGTAAGTCTTGAGTTCCCTCTTGAATGTTGAGTAGTTCTGGATAAGACGCAGATCACAGGGGAGCGCGTTCCATAGTCGTATGGCTGAGATGGAGAATGACACGGAGAAAGATTTTGTGTTATGTAAAGGTACAGCCAAGATGACAGACGTATCCGATCTGGTGTTGCGATTGTGGAATGATGATAGGTGTTTAATGTGAGAAGATAAGTATTGGGGGCACCAGTGGCTAAGAAATCGATGAAGTAAGCACATCGTGTGGAGATCGCGTGCCTTATGTGGGCGTATCCAACCTAGCTGGGAGTATGAAGGACTGATATGATCATATTAGAATGGTGTTTAAAGAAATGTTTTGTTAATGAACCAGTAAATGAATAGCGAAGGTCTAACGAAGTCGAAAGATAAGTTTAGTATTGATATAGTATTAAAGTTTATTATTTCGAGACAAATTTAAAGGCATTTAAATGAGCAGTAAATAAGAGACTAGTAACTTATATACTGGAAATCTTGAATGAATAATAAATTCAGTAATCATTTATTTTTTTAAATACAGCGATTATAACAGTTTCAGGGTCCCCCTTTCTTTCATTTGATTTCTGAAGTGTGCTAAATTGGTTTGACCAGCAAAAGTTAAAGTCAATATAAAAGGCAAAATTTATCAGTGTTTTATTTTTATCAAAACTCACATTTTGTGTGTGGCATGAAAGTACAATTTCTAGGGTAATCTATACCCGATTTTAATCAGATTAATAGACAGTATAAAGTTTTGTAGTAAACATTATAGTGTAGTGTTATGCATTCATGATTTTCCATATCAGTACAGAACGTGAAACTATCAGTTCAATAGATTTTGTGTTTCTAAAATTCTACTGTATTATGCAGTGTTACAACTTGTTGTTTTGCATGAATATATACCAATTTGTACAGGGAAGAAACTCAGTTAATGCCTAATTAGGCTGGCGACAGTATTATTGTAACGTTGGTAGCATCTTCTGGTTTGCTCTTGATCCATCCTGACGTGTGATTGCATTTCGAACTTACTTGACGGATCATTGTTATTATAGAATGGACGTAAGTCTGATTTGCCACCATTCAGGTACACGCGGTCGGTATCTAGGCGAAAATCCTTTCTCATAAGGTGAATCCCGCTCACTTGCCGTAGCACGGGCTTTAAAGAGGACTGTGTCAGGGATTACAAGGTCTGGAGATAGATAGTTTGAGCTAGAGAGCTTCAATGTATTTGACAGAACAATAAGCGAAATGAAAGACATATGATACACACGTTACACCATTCCATCTGGGTTTAATTTCATGTCGCGAAACGCTTTAAAACGCTGTCTCTTACCTTTTGAGAACGGGCAGCATATTTTGGTGCCAAACACTGCAAACTTATTGATACTGAGGTATCGGTCAGAGGTCGCAGTGTCACATCAAAGTCAGCAATGCGAATGGACGCCACAGTCATCAGCGATGGCTGCCTGCAATCCGCAACGACGTATGGGAGACGTTCCAGAAGACCGTGCCTCCCCTCTTAGCGTAGCAGCACCTTCACGCTGAGGTCGAGGTACACTGAGATGACGAAAGTGATGGAATATGAACGTTTTCAGATGGCGGTAGTATGGCGTACACGAAGTATACAAAGGCGGTGCAATAACAGCTGTCATTTGTACTCACAACGGAACCTCCCCATCGCACACCCCTCAGATTTAGTTATAAGTTCGCACAGTGGACAGGCCTTGAAAAACTGAACGCAGAACAATCGAGAAAACAGGAAGAAGTTGTGTGGAATTATGAAAAAATAAGCAAAATATACAAACTGAGTAGTCTATGCTCATGATAGGCAACATTAAGGAGAACCCGAGCTGAGGAGCGCCGTGGTCTCGTGGTTTGCGTGAGCAGCTGCGGTACGAGAGGTCCTTGGATCAAGTTTTCCTTGGAGTGAAAAAGTTTAATTTTTTATTTTCAGACAACTGTTATCTGTCCGTCCGTCCGTCCGATGCGATCACTTTTTTGGGAGTGATTATCACATCCACAAGAAAACCTAAATCGGACAAGGCAGAAGAATCTTTTTACCCATTCGCCAAGTGTACAACTTAGGTGGGTCGACAACATATTCCTATCATGTGACGCACATGCCGTCACCAGTGTCGTATAGAATATATCAGACGTGTTTTTCTGTGGAGGAATCGGTTGACTTATGACCTTGCGATCAAATGTTTCGGTTCCCATTGGAGAGGCACGTCCTTTCGTCTACTAATCGCACGGTTTTGCGGTGCGGTCGGAAAACACAGATACTAAACTTATTACAGTGAACAGAGACGTCAATGAACGAACGGACAGATCGTAACTTTGCGAAAGTAACTTTTCACTCGAGGGAAGACTTGAACCAAGCAGCTTTCATTCCGAAGCTGCTCCCGCTAACCACGGGACCACGGCGCTCCTCAGCTCAGACACTGCTTGATATTGCCTATCTGCGCATGGACTACTCAGTTTGTATATTTTGCTTATTTTTTCATAGTTCCACAGAACTTCTTCCTGTTTTCCCTTTCTCGATTGATCTGTGTTTTTCAAGCACTGTGCCAACTTATAACTAAATATGAGGGGGGTGCGATGGGAAGGTTCTCTTGTCAGTTGATTCATGTGAAAAGGTGTCCGACGTGATTACGGCCGCGGAATGGTAATTGCAGCTAGACGCATGGGACACTCCATTTCGGAAATCGTTAGGTAATTCAGTATTCTGAGATCCACAGTGCCAATAGTGTGACGAAAATACCAAATTTCAGGCATTACCTGTCTCCATAGAGAACGTAGTTCGAGTGTGGCGCAGACCCCACGAAACCAAGGACCGAATGGTCTGTATCCAGGTACACAGTTGTTCTTCGCTGACTCCTGCTGAAAATCGCAGTTGGCTGGTGAAGTATTTACTCCTACAGTGCGTGCGTCAGCGTTCACGTGCGCAGCAGGCTGGCATTTTCCGAGGCACTGCCGTGGGAGAGACATTTAGCGAGCTTTAAAATTGCAAGACGTCGGCGCTGCTGCCTGCCCCCGCAACGCCTTTGTCACGGCTCCGCTGTGGAAGCTGTTTCGCCGGCTCCGGCGCCCCCGCCCTTGCCGAGACGCGAATACAAATGACAAGCCCGGCTGCGGGCGGGCAGCCCGCGTTCACGCTCGCCATGCGGGCAGATGCAGGCGTTCACTGCACTCTCCCACCTCGCACCCAACCTCCCACCACCCACCAAGCCAAGTCCTAACTGCACCGGGAGAGGTGAGGCGTATGAATCCCGGTATGGCTGCGTCACTAAAAATCACTGTAGTGTCAATTTATTTATTTGACCGTGTAAGTAGGCTGTTTAGGTTTTTATGTTGGTAACGCCACGTAGCGCTCTGTATGAAAATCAATGACTGTGCTGTGTGCAATCTGTGAGTGGTTGGCATTGTTGCAATATTTGCAATTGTAGTGTTGGGCAGTTGGATGTGAACAGCGCGTAGCGTTGCGCAGTTGGAGGTGAGCCGCCAGCAGTGGTGGATGTGGGAAGAGAGAGATGGGAGAGTTTTGAGGGCGGACGATCTGGACGTGTCACCATCAGAAAAACGAAATTTTGAACACTATTAAGGTAAATTGCTAATTTGCTAACTATGCCTATCAGTAGTTAGTGCCTTCAGTAGTTAGAATCCTTTGAAACTTCCTGGAAAATTAAAACTGTGTGCCGGACCGAGACTCAAACTCGGGACCTTTGGAAGGTAGGACACGAGGTACTGGCAGAAGTAAAGCTGTGAGGATGATGCGTGAGTCGTCCTTGGGTAGCTCAGTTTGTAGAGCACTTGCCCGCGAAAGTCAAAAGTCCCGAGTTCGAGTCTCGGTCCGGCACACAGTTTTAATCTGCCAGGAAGTCTCATATCAGCGCACACTCCGCTGTAGAGTGAAAATTTCATTCTAGTTAGAATCCTTTATTTAGCTGGTAGTAGTGGCGCTAGCTGTATTGCAGTAGTTCGAGTGACGAAGATTTTTGTGAGGTAAGTGATACATGAAAGGTATAGGTTATTGTTAGTCAGGGCCATTCTTTTGTAGGGATTATTGAAAGTCAGATGTGCGTTGCGCTAGAAATATTGTGTCAGTTTAGTGTTGATCAGAATAAGTAAAGAGAGAAATATCTAAGTACGTTCAGTTTTGCTCAGCTGTTTGAAAATCAAATAACGTAGAGGTTTTCCAGCACTGTCACAAAGTTTATTCTAAGGGACGTTACAACCAGTAACACATACGGGAATGGCTAGCGCTACACCATCAAGAACCACTCAGAAAATTTATCATACTTTGTGGAGACATACGTGGATGATGTATATATGCTGACGTCACAAGCAGAAGATGAACAGGCAGAGAAATGGTATGAGGATAATGAATGGCCAATTCGTGATGCAAAGGACGATTACAGGAGAATATGGGCTCGGTAAAAGGAATGAGAGAGGAGAATGACTGTCATAAATTTCAGCTGGTAATGGAGAGCACATTGTTTAAAATTCACAAGAGGAGGAAGTATACTTAGAAAAGATCAGGAGGAGATTCCAGCTACATTGCATTGTGGTCAGACAGAGATTATGAACTCAGACATTCGATTGTAAGGCCTACCCAGGAACAGCTATGGATTCAGACAATTTAGTAATGATGAGGAGTAGAGAATCGTCCAAAAGAATCAAGGTGGAAAGAAGTAGAGTGGGATATTGATGTACTGGGAAATGATGAGATGCACACGAATTTCTTGACAGCGATTATGAATGCCATAGTAGGCAATTCAGTTGAATAGGCCTATGATATAGTTGGACATAAAAATATACACTAAAGCGCCAAAGAAACTGGTATAGGCATGTGTATTCAAATACAGAGATAAGTAAACAGGCAAAATACGACGGTGCGGTCGGCAATGCCTATATAAGAACTGTCTGTCGCAGTTGTTAGATTGGTTCCTACTGCTACAATTACAGGCTATCAAGATTTAAGTGAGTTTGAACATGGTGTTACAGTTGGCGCACGAGCGATGGGACATAGCATCTCCGAGGTAGCGATAAAGTGGGAATTTTCGCGTACTATCATGTCACAAGTGGATCGTGAATATCAGGAATCCTGTAACACATCAAATCTCCGACTTCGCTGCGGGCGGAGAAAGATCCTACAAGGGTGGGACCATCGAATCGTTGAACGTGACAGAAGTGCAACACTTCCGGAAATTGCTGCTGATTTCAGTGCTGGCCCATCAAGAACTGCCAACGTGCGAACCATTCAACGAAACTCATCTATATGGGTTTTCGGAGCAGAAGGCCCTTGATGACTCCATAACACAAAGCTTTACGCCTCGCCTGGGCCTACCAACACCGACGTTGGACTGTAGATGACTGGAAACATGTTGCCTGGTCGGCCGAGTCTCGTTTCAGATTGTATCCAGCTGATGGATGTGTACGGGTCTGGAGACAACCTCCTGAATCCATGGACCCTGCATGACAGTAGGGGACTGTTGAAGCTGGTGGACGCTCTGTAATGGTTTCCAGCGTGTGAAGTTGGAGAGATATGGAACCCCAGATACGTCCAGATACGACTCTGACACGTAACACTGATCACCTGCGTCCATTCATCTCCATTGTGCATTCAGACAGACTTGGGAAATTCCAGCAGGACAACACGACAGCCCCCACGTCCAGAATTGTTACAGAGTGGTTCCAGAACGCTATTCTGAGTTTAAACACTTCCGCTGGCCACCAAATTTCCCAGACAACATTATTGAGCACATGCCTTGAAACGTACTGTTCAGAAGCGTTCTCCACCCCCTAGTACTCTTACGGATTTATGGACAGCCCTGCAGGATTCATGCTGTCAGTTCCCTCCAGCGCTACTTCAGATAACTGTCGAGTCCATGCCACGTCATGTTGCAGCACTTTTGCGTGTTAGCGAGGGCTCTACGCGATATTAGGCCGGTGTAGCAGTTTCTTTGGCTCTTCAGTGTCTATACCTGGTGGTTATAATTAAAGTGTTCTGGGAGCTGCAGTGTGGGCTGCATACATCGCAGGCCGCTGAAATATCGTAGGTATATTCATTAACCGGTGCGCTCACAGTGTGTGCTGAAAATAATAACAGTTCCACCAGGTGAAAATATGGTGTTGTAAGCCATTATAGTGTGAAATGTTTTCTGTTTTGAAGTCAGTATTGTGTTTGTCCCTTGTCCACGTGTGTTGGTTTCTTTTGTGAAGCAACTGTTAATGTTAAGGTCTAAGAAGGCTGACGTTTTCCATACTAAACTCAATGGCTATTGCGAAGAAAGGCGTTTATCAGAACGGCAGCGAAGAGGCCCCGTGTCAGTAAATGGCTGAAGGATACGATCAAGAAATTTGAAGTAACAGGTTAATTAGATGGTGCAACAGTGATAGGGAGACTGTCCATTTCCATGGTAATTGTTGATGAAGTCTCTATACCTATTGCCGACCACGCGTCAAGTACTTTAAATTCTGCAGCCAGGGTCGTGTCGCGGGAACTGTGTCTCCTTGGCAAACAGTTCAAGAGGCTTTGCGGCACATTTTAAACTGGTCTCCTCGGAAGATGGTGCTCCAGATGAAGCCCCACGATAGGCTACAACGTCATGATTTTGCGCTTCTTTTCTGGCACGCTTGGAAATTAAATGGCCTGTGAACAGGGAATATTCGTTGGGCGGACGAGGCACATTTTATAAAGCACGGTGCTGTCACTGCACAGAAATGTCGCATATCGGATTCTTATCCGACATATTGTGCAGAAACATCCAGTGTACTCAACTAATCTATTTGTTTGGTGTGGTTTCAAAAGTACTGTAAGTAGGCCGTTTAGGTTTTTATGTTGGTAACGCCACGTAGCGCTCTGTATGAAAATCACTGACTGTGATGTGCGAAATCTGTGGCTGATTTGCATTGTTGGAATATTTGCTATTGTAGGGTTGGGCAATTGGATGTGAACAGCGCATAGCGTTGTGCAGTTGAAGGTGAGCCGCCAGCAGTGGTGGATGTGGGGAGAGAGGTGGCAGAATTTTGAGAGCGGACGATCTGGACGTTTGTCCATCAGAGAGAGTAAATTTGTAAGACTGGATGTCATGAACTGATATAATGACTTTTGAACACTATTAAGGTAAATAAAGTGTTAGTTCTGTATCAAAATCTTTCATTTCCTAACTATGCCTATCAGTAGTTAGTGCCTTAAGTAGTTAGAATCCTTTATTTAGCTGGCAGTATTGGCGATCGCTGTATTGCAGTAGTTCGAGTAACGAAGATTTTTGTAAGTGATTCATGAAAGGTATAGGTTATTGTTACTCACGGCCATTCTTTTGTAGGGATTATTGGAAGTCGGATTGCTTTGCGCCAAAAATATTGTGTGTCAGTTTAGTGATTATCAGAATAAGTAAAGAGAGAAATGTCTGAGTACGTTCAGTTTTGCTCAGCTGTTTGAAAATCAAATAACGTAAGAGATTTACCAGCACAGTAATTCATAAATTTTTCTAAGGGGACGTTTCAGTACCTTCGTTCTCGGTCCGCTTTTTCTTTGAGGAGGCGACACCTAGCAGACATATTAGGTGCACAGTGATATCTGCACGTTATAAGGACACGTTGTGCAAAACGTTATTCCAGTTTTGCTAGAAGCAACTGTGTACAAGTCACTATTTTCACGCAAGATGGGGCGACACCAAATGTAGCTTGCCAAGTGAAAAATTTGCTTGAGACTGCATTATCTCTGTACTATCTCTAGGTGATTTCAAGACGTGTGGCCTTCCAGATGCTGCCCCTGCCTAAATCCTTGAGACTGTGGGGATGCCTGAAAGACAGTACGTATCGGGAACGTAACTGAACTCTTCCTGATCTGAAGGATAGCATATGATGACATATCTCTCTAATTACATTGGCTACGCTGCGAGCGACTGTCGGCCATGCCACGTTACGGATGCAGCGTGCTGCTCAGCCAGAAGACCATACTGAACACTTGTTGTAACTTGTGACCATAACCTGACAAACGTGTCAGAACCACTGTTATCTTGTGTTTGATAGTTTCTCCTCCTTTCCTCCACCCACATCACATTCTGACTGCTTAAAGCGTCTTATTTTCAACTGTTGGCAGACAGTGAACTGTTACTTTTTTCAGCATACTCATTGAGCACACTTAATGAGGGTACCTACGACGTTTCAACGCCCTACGATGTATACAGCCCACACAGACACACTTGGAACACCGTCAGTTTAATTACAACCAAGTGGGATAAGGAAGGTCACTGAGATAAACCTTCACTACGCTAGGTTATTAAGTTCATGTTAATTATTTACTTTTTAAACTATTGTTTATCAGTATGCATGTGACAGCATTCGCTACCTAATATGTTCCAAAACGCCGCAGATAAAAATGGGACTTTTTCGGGGCTCATACCTTGGGTACTATTGACGATAGAGAGGTAGGGTCAAGTGTTTTGGATATCCCTTGGGCTATGGAACATTTGTGTACCAAATAGAAGGGCCGTCTTAGTGTTATTGTACTACATACAGGGTCAAAGTCTGAATTACATACTTCATCTTGCTTAGGCAAATGGAGCAAATCGGGTGCTTCTTTTTGCATTTGTTGTGGCCTACGGTGGTCGTTAAGGGGCGACTGAAAATACTGGTAGTTCATGGGTTGTTCCTTAGAAAATCCAAAAACAGTGGTTTTTACTATTTTCTGTACCTAAACCGAGCCGAAGATTCAAAAATGGCTAAGCACAGAAAAAATTTTGCGATATATTTCTAAGAGACGAAGTTTCGAATTTACCCTACTTCTAAATGTAAAATACGAACTTAAAATCCGGTGTTAGGCGAAAACATAGTTTGTAAAGTGACGTAGCACGTTATCAACAGAAGGGTCCTAGGAACCAAATGTTTTAGTACTGACGAATATGCAAAATTTTTGTGCACGTAAAACTGCCAGAGATGTAATATTACCTCTCCGTAGTTTCAGTTACACATTATCAAAAATATACTGACCTATAAAGCTTTTTCACATGAGTGCCATGCTCTGCTGTAGCAGGGTTGGGTTGCGTTGTTTGGGGGAAGAGACCAAACAGCGAGGTCATCGGTCTCATCGGATTAGGGAAGGACGGGGAAGGAAACCGGCCGTGTCCTTTCAAATTAACCATCCCGGAATTTGTCTGAAGCGGTTTAGGGAAATCACGTAAAACCTAAATCAGGATCGCCGGACGCGGGTTTGAACGTTGTCCTCCCGCATGCGAGTCCAGTGTGTTAACCAGTGCGCCGCCTCGCTCGGTTGCTGCAGCAGGAAAATTGGTGCCGTCGGGGCACAAAAACCCTGATATGCTTCTGTTTAAAGGACTCTGACTTTTTGGTTAGAAATAAAGAAATATGTGTTCCAGTGTTTTTGAACATTCAACCTCTAAGCGGTGAAATAGGGGATGAAAAGATTTTTGAAAAGTTTTTGTGGTAAGTTCCTATGGGACCAAACTGCTGAGGTCATCGGTCCCTAGACTTACACACTACTTAGTCTAGCTTAAACTGACTTACGCTAAGGACAACCCACACACACACCCATGCCCGAAGGAGGATTCGAACCGCGACGAGGGGGGGGGGGGGGGGTGAAGGGGGGGGGGGCGCATGAACCGTAGCAAGGCGCCATAGACAGCGCGGCTACCCCACAAGGCTTTGTGAAAATACATCATTGTTGTTGTTGTTGTGGTCTTCAGTCCGGAGACTGGTTTGATGCAGCTCTCCATGCTACTCTATCCTGCGCAAGCTTTTTCATCTCCAAGTACCTACTGCAGCCTACATCCTTCTGAATCTGCTTAGTGTATTCATCTCTTGGTCTCCCTCTACGATTTTTACCCTCCACACTACCCTCCAATGCTAAATTGGTGATCCGTTGATGCCTCAGAACATGCCCTACCAAGCGATCCCTTCTTCTGGTCAAGTTGTGCCACAAACTCCTCCCCAATTCTAATCATTTCCTCCTCATTAGTTATGTGATCCACCCATCTAATATTCAGCATTCTTCTGGAGCACCACATTTCGAAAGCTTCCATTCTGTTCTTGTCCAAACTATTTGTCGTCCATGTTTCACTTCCATACATGGCTACACTCCATACAAATACTTTCAGAAACGACTTCCTGACACTTAAATCCATAATCGATGTTAACAAATTTCTCTTCTTCAGAAACGCTTTCCTTGCCATTGCCAGTCTACATTTTATATCCTCTCTACTTCGACCATCATCAGTTATTTTGCTCCCCAGATAGCAAAACTCCTTTACTACTTTAAGTGTCTCATTTCCTAATCTAATTCCCTCATCATCACCCTACTTAATTCGACTAACATTCCATTATCCTTGTTTTGATTTTGTTGATGTTCATCTTATACCCTCCTTTCAAGACACTGTCCATTCCGTTCAACTGCTCTTCCAGGTCCTTTGCTGTCTCTGATAGAATTACATTGTCATCGGCGAACCTCAAAGCTTTTAGTTCTTCTCCATGGATTTTAATATCTATTCCAAATTTTTTTTTTGTTTCCTTTACTGCTTGCTCAATATGCAGATTGAATAACATCGGGGAGAGGCTACAACCCTGTCTCACTCCCTTCTCAACCACTGCTTCCCTTTCATGTCCCTCGACTCTTGTAACTGCCATCTGGTTTCTGTACAAATTGTAAATAGCCTTTCGCTCCGTGTATTTTACCGCTGCCACCTTCAAAATTTGAAAGAGAGTATTCCAATTAACATTGTCAAAAGCTTTCTCTAAGTCTACAAATGCTAGAAACGTAGGTTTGCCTTTCCTTAATCTTTCTTCTAAGATAAGTCGTAGGGTGAGTATTGCCTCACGTGTTCCAACATTTCTACGGAATCCAAACAAATCTTCCCCGAGGTCGGCTTCTACCAGTTTTTCCATTTGTCTGTAAAGAATTCGCGTTAGTATTTTGCAGCTGTGACTTATTATACTGATAGTTCGGTAATTTTCACATCTGTCAACACCTGCTTTCTTTGGGATTGGAATTATTATATTCTTCTTGAAGCATGAGGAAATTTTGCCTGTCTCTTACATCTTGCTCACCAGATGGTAGAGTTTTGTCAGGACTGGCTCTCCCAAGGGTGTCAGTAGTTCTAGTGGAATGTTGTCTACGCCGGGGGCCTTGTTTCGACTCAGGTCTTTCAGTGCTCTGTCAAGCTCTTCGCGCAGTATCGTATCTACCATTTCATCTTCATCTACCCCCTCTTCCATTTCCATAATATTGTCATCAAGTACATTGCCCTTGCCCTCTATATAATCCCTCCACCTTCCTGCTTTCCCTTCTTTGCTTAGAACTGGGTTTCCATCTGAGCGCTTGATATTCATGCAAGTGGTTCTCTTTTCTCCAAGGGTCTCTTTAATTTTCCTGTAGGCAGTATCTATCTTACCCCTAGTGAGATAAGCCTCTACATCCTTACATTTGTCCTCAGCCATCCCTGTTTAGTCTTTTTGCACTTCCTGTCGATGTCATTTTTGAGACGTTTGTATTCCTTTTTGCCTGCTTCACTTACAGAATTTTTGTACTTTCTCCCTTCATCGATTAAATTCAGTATCTCTTATGTTACCCAAGGATTTCCAATAGCCCTCGTCTTCTTATCTACTTGATCCTCTGCTGCCTTCACTATTTCATCCCTCAGAGCCACCCATACTTCTTCTACTGTATTTCTTTCCCCCGTTCCTGTCAATTGTTCCCTTATGCTCTCCCTGAAACTCTGTATAACCTTTGGTTCTTTCAGTTTATCCAGGTCCTATCTCCTTAAATTCCCACCTTTTTGCAGTTTCTTCAGTTTTAATCTACAGTTCATAACCAATAGATTGTGGTCAGAGTGCACATCTGCCCCTGAATATGTCTTACAATTTAAAACCTGGTTCCTAAATATCTGTCTTACCATTATATTCTCTATCTGAAACCTTCTAGTACCTCCGGGGTTCTTCCATGTATACAACCTTCTTTCATGATTCTTGAACCAAATGTTAGCTATGATTAAGTTATGCTCTGTGCAAAATTCTACAAGGCGGCTTTCTCTTGCATTTCTTAGCCACAATCCATTCACCTACTACGTTTCCTTCTCTTCTTTTCCTACTGTCGAATTCCAGTCAACCATGACTATTAAATTTTCGTCTCCCTTCACTTCCTGAATAATTTCTTTTATCTCATCTTACATTTCATCAATTTCTTCATCATCTGCAGAGCTAGTTGGCATATAAACTTGTACTACTGTGGTAGGCGTGGGCTTCGTGTCTATCTTGGCCACAATCATGCATTCACTATGCTGTTTGTAGTAGCTTACCCGCACTCCTATTTTTTATTCATTATTAAACCTACTTCTGCATTACCCCTATTTGATTTTGTGTTTATAACCCCGTATTCACTTGACCAAAAGTCTTGTTCCTCTTGCCACCGAACTCCACTATATCTAACTTTAACCTAGCCATTTCCCTATTTAAATTTTCTAACCTACCTACCAGATTAAGTGATCTGACATTCCACGCTCCGATCCGTAGAACGACAGTTTTCTTTTTCCTGATAACGGTGTTCTCTTGAGGAGTCCCCTCCCGGAGATCCGAATGGGGGACTGTTTTACCTCCGGAATATTTTACCCAAGAGGCCGCCATCATCATTAATCATACAGTAAAGCTGCAGACCCTCGGGAAAAATTGCGGCTGTAGTTTCCCCTTGCTTTCAGCCGTTCGCAGTACCAGCACAGCAAGGCCGTTTTGGTTAGAGTTACAAGGACAGGTCCGTCAATCATCCAGACTGTTGCCCCGGCAACTACTGAAAAGGCTGCTGCCCCTCTTCAGGAACCGCACGTTTGTCTGGCTAAGGTACGGCTATCTGTATCATTGAGACACGCAAGCCTCCCCACCAACGGCAAGGTTCATGGTTCATGGAGGGATTACATCATTATGAATGCATTTTTATTTGGCTTCTCTGGTAGAAATAAGAAAAACATGTGTTTCAATGTTTCTGAAAATTCAACCTCTAAGGGATTGAAATAGGAAATGAAAAGTTTCCGGAAATATTTCATTTTGAAAGCATTTTTGAGATAAAACTGTGAAAATTTGTATTTGGCATCTCCGACATAAATAAAAAATACGAGTTTCAGTATTTTCGGAAATTCAGCTCCAAAGGGGGTGAATTATGGGATGAAAATGTTTACGAAGATATTTCTTTAAATTAAAACATTTTTAAAGCTAAAGCTATGGAAACTGGTATTTTACTTTTAGGTTTGAAATAAATATGTGTTTAGGGGTGAAAGTTTCAATGGAGACATCACCAGAAGAATTAAAAAGGCAGGATAACATAAACATCCGACTGCATCTACCAGAATCACTTCTTGGACAGAAGCACATTCGGAAAATATCCTGAGTCTGTGGCCTTATTTCGCGTGAAAAGTTTAGGAGTTTGTGAACTAAATCAAAGAAAGCTTTGCTCAGGAAAAGAAACTGACTTTAGTAAATGAATTTTTCAGTAGGACTAATAAATATTTATAAAATTATTTTTGTTGTAATTACTACGGAAACAAATCACTACTGATGACAAGTAAGTACTACACTTAGAGCTGATTCCACGAGTAGGATTATCCGTTTGAGATGATAGAGAGTTCATTACAGGGTGTAAGACTGGCGCTAATAACTGTAGAACCACTCACCTAATTTGTTTTTTTTCTCTTTTTATCTCGCTATATGAAATTAAATTAAACCTTTTGGAACACGATAATTATGCAATGACTGGCAGCCATGTAAAGGGTCACTAACTCTTTTACTAAATGTCAGTACTCTGCCTGCAGTTTAGTTTGCGTAGACTAGATACACTGTTTGAACATTGTGTAGATTTACACAAGAGCAATGGTCGTAACACATATAAATTCGATTGAAGAAAAACAAAAACAAAAAAATCTGTGCAGGCCTTATAGTCCAAGCGATCGAAGCAACAGCCGCTAAGTTAGTATAAGATAGAAAGAGACTCTAAAAGAACTGTCGTGAAGAGGTCCTGAATGAACGGAATTCATTTACTCTCCACACTTTGATATTTCCGAAACAGCTATCGGAAACCATAACTGCCTTATACATCTTTGTTAAACGGATCCCCATCATATACTGAGTTTCCAATAATTTATCCTCGTATTGTACCACTCTGAATGTATTACACTCCTGGAAATTGAAATAAGAACTCTGTGAATTCATTGTCCCAGGAAGGGGAAAATTTATTGACACATTCCTGGGCTCAGATACATCACATGATCACACTGACAGAACCACAGGCACATAGACACAGGCAACAGAGCATGCACAATGTCGGCACTAGTACAGTGTATATCCACCTTTCGCAGCAATGCAGGCTGCTATTCTCCCATGGAGACGATCGTAGACATGCTGGATGTAGTCCTGTGGAACGGCTTGCCATGCCATTTCCACCTGGCGCCTCAGTTGGACCAGCGTTCGTGCTGGACGTGCAGACCGCGTGAGACGACGCTTCATCCAGTCCCAAACATGCTCAATGGGGGACAGATCCGGAGATCTTGCTGGCCAGGGTAGTTGACTTACACCTCTAGAGCACGTTGCGTGGCACGGGATACATGCGGACGTGCATTGTCCTGTTGGAACAGCAAGTTCCCTTGCCGGTCTAGGAATGGTAGAACGATGGGTTCGATGACGGTTTGGATGTACCGTGCACTATTCAGTGTCCCCTCGACGATCACCAGAGGTGTACGGCCAGTGTAGGAGATCGCTCCCCACACCATGATGCCGGGTGTTGGCCCTGTGTGCCTCGGTCGTATGCAGTCCTGATTGTGGCGCTCACCTGCACGGCGCCAAACACGCATACGACCATCATTGGCACCAAGGCAGAAGCGACTCTCATCGCTGAAGACGACACGTCTCCATTCGTCCCTCCATTCACGCCTGTCGCGACACCACTGGAGGCGGGCTGCACGATGTTGGGGCGTGAGCGGAAGACGGCCTAACGGTGTGCGGGACCGTAGCCCAGCTTCATGGAGACGGTTGCGAATGGTCCTCGCCGATACCCCAGGAGCAACAGTGTCCCTAATTTGCTGGGAAGTGGCGGTGCGGTCCCCTACGGCACGGCGTAGGATCGATCCTACGGTCTTGGCGTGCATCCGTGCGTGGCTGCGGTCCGGTCCCAGGTCGACGGGCACGTGCACCTTCCGCCGACCACTGGCGACAACATCGATGTACTGTGGAGACCTCACGCCCCACGTGTTGAGCAATTCGGCGGTACGTCCACCCGGCCTCCCGCATCCCCACTATACGCCCTCGCTCAAAGTCCATCAACTGCACATACGGTTCACGTCCACGCTGTTGCGGCATGCTACCAGTGTTAAAGACTGCGATGGAGCTCCGTATGCCACGGCAAACTGGCTGACACTGACGGCGGCGGTGCACAAATGCTGCGCAGCTAGCGCCATTCGACGGCCAACACCGCGGTTCCTGGTGTGTCCGCTGTGCCGTGCGTGTGATCATTGCTTGTACAGCCCTCTCGCAGTGTCCGGGGCAAGTATGGTGGGTCTGACACACCGGTGTCAATGTGTTCTTTTTTCCATTTCCAGGAGTGTATTTTGTATATTTTGTTTTGGCACTTAGTTTATTTCATGGATGTAAATTCTGTGCTTTGCTTTATGTCGATATTAATATGCGTGATGGCCTCTTTTCAGGTAACCCTAGAAATGGGCAAAAGAGCGCATTTTGTAACAGTAAGCAGTGTTTATCGGATAACATTTTTAATGTCAGCATTAGCATGTTTTTTGTATGCTTTGTAGACGAGTACTTCTCATATATAGCTTAAAATAACACCAGGTGCTGCGAAAGTGATAACATGACATAAGAGGTTTTTGCTATGTTATACGAAATTACATTTTTCTGTGTGTTCCTTCGAAGAAGTTCTGAGATTGGACAGTTGACAGTAAAGAATTGACGGCTTGCCGCCTTCACAGCAGTGGCTTCCAGTGTTTGGATGAAAAACTAGGTCGGATATAATGCAAAAGCTGTAGGTCCAGTTACTGCAGAGGCAAGCACAGTTCGAACATTTTACTTTTCCGTTTCTATATATCAGTGACAAAAGACTACTCCCGCGTGGCGAAGCTGAATGTCTGCAATCTTACTGCGTTTGCTTCCACGGCGGAGTTCTTGCTACAACAAAACTAACACTCCCGGCGATCGCAGTCCCCGATTTGGCAGCTCTCAGCAGAAGTGTTTGCGTCGGAGATTCAGTGGCCCGTGTTTCCTACTATAGAAGCCTTTTGACAAGAGAGTCTTCTTTTGAACGAGAGAATTATTCGTAAATCAGGCTGAATGATTTTTGTGCACATCAGCGTACTGGTAACATATAGTACAGGGCAAACCACCACACACTTTCGAAACTATCATGTAACGAGTTGTTCGACAGGGAAAACCACCACACACTTTCTAAACTATCATGTAACGAGTTGTTCGAGAGTCGCAGGATTAAAGCCACCGTCAAGTCACCTTGGTTTATGTTTTCCGCTGTGTCCAGTTCATTTCGTGTTGTGTTATATGTTGCAAAGTACAACTTGAGCAATATATAAAAAATCACGAACAAGCAGACTGAAAACTAAATACATGACACTCCGAGGTGATAGTGGACTACTTTATGAAGAGTAAATTAAGGCAGAAGTGCTCGCGAGTACTTTAGTCTGACAATTACGAATTCAAATCATCGAAAATTAGAAGAGGACATTTGTTTAACAATGGGGTTCAGCAAGAAAATGCAGGCCAGAGAAAGTTTGTCCTGGTTTGTGAAAATTTCGAGCATGGAACATTTAGGGGAAAAAAGTGGTAGATCGAAAACCAAATTATGTCCTTAACGTTCTCCGCAGATCCTTAAAAATTGTTCGCGTTATAACCAGACTTAAAACTAATAAAAATCTCTCCTTCTGTATAACTGTCTGAAATGTCTTGCCGTAAGACATATATATATGGCCAGAGGTAGGAAGCGTAGCACGGGAGCAATTTTTCTCGACACCAAGAAAGACTTTGAGGAGGTCTGCCAAGAGTGCCAGATTTATAAGCTCCAAGCTCCCTAGCCATTCCAGAATACGTGGCATGATAGGCCCAAATGACGATGAGGCACTTCTCAGTTAGGCTCAGTAAGCATGTCAGTATCATAAAGAATGCTGTGGCTCTATGTTTGGTTGAACATTGTACACACACTACATCAACCATGTTTCTGTTTTGATAGGTGACGAGACCGCCAAGAACTTCGACCACACGGGCATATTTCAAATCTTATACTAAGTTAATTGCTGACTAACTGCTCATGATCAGGGTTTGCAGTCATGTAGAATTTTTTAAAGCACATCATCTTCGTCACTGACCACAGAAATTATTTAATAATTACAGTTTCAGTCTTCGGGATATTTTCAAGTGGTACTGCAAAGGCTAAAAGAATACACATAGCTTACAATTTGCTTCAGCTCATGTCAGATATCAAACTCCTCCAACATTCATTCATGTCATCATTTTCTTATTTTTATTTATTGTTATTTCATTCTCTCTCACCTGCTCTTCAGCCAGTAGAACTTAAAGCTAACTTAGATGCTAAAACAAATGAAAAATAAATAAATGAAAAAGACAAGGAGACATATGTACTATAAATCTGCAATTTTTTGAAAAAATGATGTGAATAGCAGAAATATAAATAATAGAATACTGTCTTCAAAAATTGCTTAAAAACAGCGATAAAAATGTGGGCAGGCAGCACAGTCAAAAACCTTGGATAAACACTTGAAGAACACCAAATACTTGAAAAATACATGAACAACACTTGTAAGGCGTCCAGATTTTACAGACCTTACATGAGCTTGATCTATAATGACAATACGATACAGTATGACATCCTCAGAAAATAGTAATTGTATTATATCAACAAAAGACAATTGCAGTATTCTCATGTACCGAAAACTAAGAAAACAATATCTACCAATATATGGACAGGGATATGAATAAACAAGTTAAAGTGAAACGCATTTTGAAGATGAACAAAGCAGGTGGTTAATGGCATCAGAAAACCTAACCTAACAAGAGAACGGCGACCTTCAGCGTAGGAAGAGATAAGGACAGAACAATGCATCATTCATTTTAATGTAAATAGGACCCAGACCAAGGGTAAGTGGCTGGACAGCTTTAACAGGGCTAGCCTATGACCCGGCAAAAAAAATAAAATTCACCTCTAACGAGACAGCGATTGGCTGAAGCCATCCTGGGCGACACATTAGTAAATCTAGTTGTCCGCCTTTAAAATAATTTGGCGTTTCTCTGAATCGTTCTTTTGTAAGATCAGAAGATAAATTATCAATACATGAGGGTATAAGTTTAAATGTATCCAAAAAATACCAACGTTAATCCAATATTTTTACTGAATGAAATACATTGCTGATCATTATTTGGAATAGCATTAGCATCTTGGTTATCTCTTGCCAATTCTTTGATAACAATTGAACATCGTAATTTGTTAAAATATGAATATAAACTAGAATAAATTTAGAACTTTGATAATTAAGATTACAATCTTCATGTGCAGTTCCTCGATATTTTCCTGTTAAATGACAATTATCTCTTTTTTTCCTTTAGGAAATTTTTTATCATAAATGAAACAAGTTTTTGAACTTTTATTTATTTTATCTTTATTTGTCATTATCATTTGAACATTCCAATCATACATTACAGCAAATTCTCTACACCCCTACATCTACATCTACATCCATACTCCGCAAGCCGCCTGACGGTGTGTGGCGGAGGGTTGTAATATTCTATGAATTTTTCTGTTGCATCTTTTTCCAGTATATATTACAGATTTTTTTTGTAATCACTATTAGAATATGTGACATAATTAGTAAATGAAAATGGTATATGTTTTTGATATTTAGTAATATTTTTCAGGATTTGGTTGAGAAGTGTTAACATCTTCTAAAAGACATTCTAAACCTGCATAAATCACAAAAGGTACATTCTACAGTCATCTTTATTTGTACTTTGTTATGTTCTTTACAATCCTTTCCGTGACTGTCTAATTTGTCTTGTGAATGAAAATATCTTAAACAACTATCACAAGGATGCATTTTTCCATCAAGTTCACTTTTTTGTGAACTAATTACTCTAGACAAATTTTTCATCAAACAACATTGAAAATTATTTTCTTTTCGAATTAAAAGAAGATTAACAAATCTTTCTTGTTCATTTTGCATATGTTAAAGAGGATATACAATAACTTTTTCATCATAGCTTTAAACCTTAATTTATATGTTTGATTTCTTTTAAAATTTTGGAATATCTGTTAACTAAACAGGAAAAATGATTTTTTTTCTTTTTCAAAAATTTTATTTAATTCTAAGCCAATATTATTATCCTTACTAACTCTTTCCCCATCAAAATCTTCTGGATGTAAAGCTGATTTTATTGCACACAGAAAACATTTTTATCTTTAATTTGAACATTAATTATAAATTTTTGTCTTTAATTTCTTTTGGTAAATCGATACAAGAAGAACAGTAAATTGTTTTGTATCTATTAATATTTACTTTAAAACTATTTACATAACATAATGAGTGACCCGATTTTTTCCTTTGCATTGCAGTTAATAGTTTAGTTGTTGATTTTTGATAATCACCTTTTAAATAAGTTGTTCTTAATAAAACTGCATTACTTGGTTAGAATTAAATTGTTCTGTTTCATCTTGTCTTTTAAAATTATAGTAAAATTTCATGTTAGCGAACACACCTACTTCACCTGCTTCTCCTGTATGGGTTTGTTACGGACCTGTTTGAGTGTTATGGCCACACCTGTTGAATACATTGTTTCTGGATTTTTTCAAATGTGAATTGCGTTGGATGATCTGTGTCCAGGTATCTTTCTGTGTAAAACCTCCAGGCTGTAGCTGCCTTTTGTCTACACTTGCCACAGATGAATATCATCTCTGCCTTTTCAGAGTTGGAATAAACCATTTTTACAGTTCTTACAACACTGTACACACTGTTGTATGTGCGACCTTCTCACGTTCCTATTGTGCATACTTCTGTTCTTACTTGTGTGCAGTACACAGCCCCAGCTCTTCCACACACCACCAACTGGTGATGATTCAACAGCATACTGAACGCTTCCTCAAAGCCATTGTCTTCATTCTTCACTTATGAGGCTTTCTTCGAGTGGGTCAGTTTCAATTTAAGCACAAAAATGTTCGAATTCAGACACCGTTTATTGACTGTTGAAAATGAAATATCAGACTCCCCTGTACGTTCATAAACTGAATGAATTTCCATTGCCAAAAAAACTATCCACAACAAATAATTTTATGGTGGCACAGTATTCTATTCGAACCATTTGAGTGAAATGTCTATCTTAAAGAAACTCTTCCATATAGTATTACTCCACATATTACGTTAGCAACTGTAATACATACACAACATTACAAAAATAAAATTTGAGTGATATCGAAGCTATGTAATTTATCTTTCTTTATATTTTTTTGCCATATACTGCCATCCAAGTTACATAAAGCCACTATGGTCATTCTGGCCATCTGTGAGATTAATATCTCTGTTACAAAACGAAACTCCTTGTTAAAGTACATAGTTTGTTAACAAGAGCGGAAATGCTGTGTAGTAATTATGCTGTTCATTAAGAATCATATTCCAAAGTAGATTTGGTTTGTTGATAATTTCCTACGAAATTTTTGTGGGAGACATAGTGTTTCACCAGCCTGAAACAAGAAATTCATTTCATTTTAGTAGAATGGAAAGGTCATGGGTGAAGGTTAGTTCTTTCACAACAGTCACACACTGTAGCATGAATAAAACTACTGTTCTTTCTTACCATTGTGCAGTTAAGGCGGAACAATAGTTTATTCTTCTCAGAAAATCAGTTTCAAGTAAGGTCTTCATTTTATTTGGAACCCTGGAAAACTAACTATCGAAAACGGAAAGTAAAATAAGAAATTCAAATGTCCTATGAGAAAGGAATTTAAGTGCAAATACATATGAAAAATCTAAAATATGTTAAAAAAAAGTAATAAAATTGACATATCAGGGAAAATTAGTTGATGAGAAAAGTTGTATAAGCTGTAGCTGTATCTTTCGGTGCTGTTACGCAATTTGCATAGTGGAAACGTAATTATGCAGGTAAAATGAAATTTCAGATCGTTAATAAAATCCAAAATCAACAGGCCAGAACCTAAGTTTCCCAAATCCCAAGAATTTTAGGCCAAAAACCATACAACAGTTCGTTTATTTAACGAGCTGGCCATTAGTTTTTTGATTGGATTATAGATAAACAAAAATGTGCTGAACAAGAAAAGAAGGGAGACTGGCAAGCTAATAAACTGTAGGAAAAATGGCTGAAGAAATATTTCATTTTGGCGGTCTTATAAGCAACATAATAAAGCATGTGCAAAGCAAGAGAGACACTAGAAGCAGATTGGCACAAGCTAAGAAAGTATTGATAAACAAAGGTGCTCTATGCTGATGCGGAATAGAGGAAGTTGTCCTGAAAGTTCACTTCAAGAGGACAATACTATGTGAGAGTAAACCATGAAACACAGTACAGAGGGAGAAGAATAAATACTGGAAATATCTGAATCATAAAAAGTCATGAATAGTTAAAGCACAAAATAAAATGGAGCTGCAAATGAAAGGTGCAGAAATAATTCTACAGAAAGTCCTTAGTGTAAAAAGTGACTTGAAAACGATAGTGCCCAGAAATAAAATTTTCACCGAAAAATACAGTAAAGGGAAAAAATTATGAGAGAGTGAGTTTAGATTATAGAAATAGTTGGCAATTGTAAAAATCTAGAGAAGAGAAAAGTACCACAAGAAAGTATTTCCATGTAAGCTCCTCCAATATTTTTGTTAACAAAAGTGATTTTCTTCCACTAATTATCAGTTGTTAATAAGCAAGATTAGTTTTCCATGGAAAGATAGCAGTTTTGGAGACAACTTTGTAAATCTGTGTCAACTAAAGATGACGTTAGGCACTTGAAATCAGCTTGACTCAGAGAAATGAATTTTTTAAATAATAAGTGATTTTTTTTGACACTACATGAATGATCTCTTCGTACACCCATCCATTTATATCATCAAACTTGCAATTATTTATCATTCCATCGCATTTTTTAAAAGATGATAGATTTCACCAAAAGTGTACCACAAAATGAAAGTCGATAAATCGGAAAACAAAGATTGCTAGTCTCATTTCTAAAACAACATGGATAATTCAGTTTTTGTTGCAAACGTCTGTCGTGGGCCCAATCATGGTGTTTGTTGTAACAAGTTGTAATGGTCTGAATACGGTTGTCGATTGAACTTCATCTTTAGATTACAAGTCTATTTCCCTTTTTCACGAAACAGCTTTTTAAATGTCCTCTATAGTCTTCAACACTGTATGGGAAATATCTGAGGAAGAATATGTAGAAAGTGCAGCTCATTTTTTTTTCTTTCTCTGAAAAATATTAATATAAACTTCTTTGACATGCTGGTTAGGACGTTATCAGAGGTGGTTTCAAACTGAATTTTTTCTGTGTATTAAGCTATTTTCCAGACAATGTGATAGAAATAAGAGTTACACAGAATAACACGTGTCACACTGGTCCTACAGAATAAAAAAATTAAGTGTATACTTGTATTATGGTAAACCTGTTCCACAGAGCAATTCAGTCTCTGTATTTTTTCCTTCTTCAAAGAAATCAAAAGCATTTCACACACATACATATTCATTCACAACATGTTCCAACCTGCTCTTTTGCACTGGGATAAAAAACTATTTAAAATCGTTCATTAAACATCAATGGTGAACACTGGTGTGTTCTGTGTAAAAATTCTCAATACACTACCTTGAGAATGCGAAAGAGCAGTAAATTAGCAGTGTGTGGTATAATAATTCCAAAACCTGTAAAAAGTTTGTTACCTGTCTTTGTATTTTCTTTGTAGTTTTCTTGATGTTTCTCACTGGCGCGGTATGTCTCGACCAGAAGTTCCCAAACTTTTCCTATGATGGAACACTTTGACAATCCTAGTACTCTGATGGACCACCTTGTGTATTTTGAAAGTTAATAAACTTTTTAAAACATGAGAAAAATTTATTTTATTTTGTGATCACTTCAGTTTTAAATCATAGCTAATAACACATAAATCATTATAAAATTTTTAAAATATGGTTAGTATCGCCAAAGCTTCCAACTAGACGCCATGTTATTAACCGTTTTTCGAGTGTTTGCGGAAAGCAGTTTCTGTAACCCTGGTGTAGATTTATGTTCTGTTTAAAGACGAGAGATCAAGGATTGTAATTGAGGTTGTGCATTGACTTTAGAAATGATCTGTTTCGAAATCTTTTGATACGTCGTTTTGAAGAACACATAAAATCTTGTATTACAAAAACTGGTTTGTAAAAATGTCCACTTGAATACCGCACTGGCTCACATCACACCCTTCTCAACAACGACTACTGAAAACATGCTACAGAACACAGATCAGCAAAGTATGTAGCTGTAAAAGGATTTGGTTGAGACAGATCAATACAAAGACAATTTTATGTGTAACTTATAATTTTGATAATTGGCGTTATTAATGGTGTAGGTTTGCATTAAAAATGTAGAAATAATAATCACAGTTTTCTGAAAATTCTAAAATATATTTGGGAAATTTTATCTTTAAGTAATTTCAGATCTGGATATAAACAAATTATGCTACTATCGTTTGAACGAGGACGAAAATAAAAAATTTGTGTCATGTAAAAAAAGTCATTGGATTGGGTAGTGATTTTATTGTATGCATCGTGTTGAAAAAGTGGTTCAAATGGCTCTAAGAACTATGGGACTTAACATCTGAGGTCATTAGTCCCCTAGACTTAAAACTACTTAAACCTAACTAACCTAAGTAGATCACATACATCCATGCCAGAGGCATGGTTCCGGACTAAAGCGCCTAGAACCGCTCGGCCACAGCTGCCGTCTGTGTATCGTGTTGAATACTGACTACTTTCATTATAAGCTCAACAGGGAAATAAAGCAGACCAGTGTAAGAACACGCTAATAAATAAACAACTCAGACACCATTGGACCTATGATTATTTTACCTACTAACCTGACATTTAAATTTAGGAACGCTTGTAGCACGTGAGAGTATCTAAATCTGATCGTAGTTGCGTTTCACATATTTTCTTCCATAATTCTATGTGTGAATTGGTGATAAAGATGTGGACATAGTGCTTGCAGTCAGAAAATGCCTCCTAAGCACTATGCTGTTCAAGACATATTTCGGGTTTGTTATTGCTCTACTTTCCAGTTTTAGCCGAGCTTCCACTCACATCGATAAACATTCCTGTGACTGTAGGAAGTGAATGAGCGAAAAAGTAGATAACCGGTGTGGCATTGTAAAAACCTAAGCACATTACGTGATCTCATCTTCAGTACGGTATCGTCACTTTAGTATATTTACTTACAATTACAGTACCGCTCTGGAATTTACTAGATGTAATTTTTATGCACCTGTGATTCATCATACTCAAAACGCCAGGCAAATGTCTATCGTTGAAAGCCTAAGTCGTAATGAAAACAAAATAACAATAATTTAAGTCATCTTGGAAAATTTCTGCCATGCAGTGAATAATTAGCACTGTTTAATAGTGATAACGATGACTATTTAGCGCTGTTTATTAGTGATAACGAACCTTCTGCCAACAGCATAGAATGTTCGCATCACATAAATCAAAGTGAATGAGGAGTGCATTTTCATGAGACACATTTTTTTTTTTAATTTGAAACTCAAAGCATCAATGTTGCATAGGAAATTACACTTCCCGATCTTTTTAACTTTTAGACTCACTCCAGCTAGATGCTCGTTCTGTACGACATTACAAAGACAAGTTTGAATTTATGTCAGGTGCAAAGTGATGCATGTTCACATGAGACATAACGATAGGTATACACTACAGGGCATTAAAATTGCTACACCACGAAGATGACGTGCTTCAGACGCGAAATTTAACCGACAGGAAGAAGATGCCGTGATATGCAAATGATTAGCTTTTCAGAGCATTCGCACAAGGTTGGCGCCGGTGGCGACACCTACAACGTGCTGACATGAGAAAAGTTTCCAACCGATTTCTCATACACAAACAGCAGTTGACCGGCGTTGCCTAGTGAAACGTTGTTGTGATGCCTCGTGGAAGGAGGAGAAATGCGTACCATCACGTTTCAGACTTTGATAAAGGTCGGATTGTAGCCTATCGCGATTGCGGTTTATCGTATTGCGACATTCCTGCTCTAGTTGGTCGAGATCCAATGACTGTTAGCAGAATATGGAATCGGTGGGTTCAGGACTGTAATACGGAACGGCATGCTGGGTACCAACGGCCTTGTATCACTAGAAGTCGAGATGACAGACATCTTATCCACATGGCTGTAACGCATCGTGCAGCCACGTCTCGATCCCTGAGTCAACAGATACGGACGTTTGCAAGACAACAACCATCTGCACGAACAGTTCGACGACGTTTGCAGCAGCATGGACTATCAGCTCGGAGACCATGGCTGTAGTTACCCTTGACGCAGCATCACAGACAGGAGCGCCTGCGACGGTGTACTCAACGACGAACCTGCATGCACGAATGGCAAAACGTCATTTTTTCGGATGAATCCAGGTTCTGTTTACAGCATCATGATGGTCGCATTCGTGTTCGGCGACATTGCGGTGACCTCACATTGGAAGTGTGTATTCGTTACTGGCGTATCACCCGGCGTGATGGTATGGGGTGCCATTGGTGACACGTCTCAGCCACCTCTTGTTCGCACTGACGGCACTTTGAATAGTGGACGTTATATTTCAGATGTGTTACGACCCGTGACTCTACCCTTCATTCGATCTGCGAAACCCTACATTTCAGCAGGATAATGCACGACCGCACGTTGCAGGTCCTGGACGGGCCTTTCTGGATACAGATAATGTTCGACTGCTGCCCTGGTCGGCACATTCTCCAGATCTCTCACCAATTGAAAACGTCTGGTCAATGGTGGCCGAGCAACTGGCTCGTCGCAATACGCCAGTCACTACTCTTGATGAACTGTGGTATCGTGTTGAAGCTGCATGGGCAGCTGTACCTGTACACGCATCCAAGCTCTGTTTGACTCAATGCCCAGACGTATGAAGGCCGTCATTAAGGCCAAAGGTGGTTGTTCTGGGTACTGATTTCTCAGGATCAATGCACCTAAATTGGGTGAAAATGTAATCACATGCCAGTTCTAGTATAATGTACTTGTCCGATGAATACCCATTTATCATCTGCATTTCTTCTTGGTGTAGCATTTTTAATGCTCAGTAGTGTATCCAGAACACACTAACAATTCTTCATATCTCACCAGGACTTCATTCTACGATTGTTCTGCGGATCAGTAGTTGTGTCAGAGACGGGTTATTGAACACAATCCAGCTACTCTCAGCCGTATGAGTCGAGTTCTGTCTCGGTTTCTAGCCAGAAAGCTTTCTGCTTGCGCTGTAAGTGATGCAGCAGCTGCCTCCCGAGGGCAATGCTTCTGCAGCGAGCTCTCCAGGCATCCAGGCATTGCCGATATTGGTTTCCACCCTAGCTTGCACGTCCGCAAGCACCCACATACAGCAGCACCAATAACGTCACTCTTTTGCGAACGCGCTACGGCCGTAGGGGAGAAGAGCCCCCACCCCCCGAAACACATATTTTAGCGCTTTCGCCACACCCGCAAGGACAACAAAGGCGATGGCGTGTGTTGTTATCGACCACTAGTCCTTGAGCTTGTTTAACGGTTAAACTGACACTTATTTTCAGCACATCACTCTTATCTTTTGAAAATGGTACAAAACCGTCTTCTGGCATCGTCCTGTTTGTCTTGGGCCTTACTCAGCAGAACGGAATCACACACTGAGAGTGCTTCGTAAGGTTTTTCCGATTGATAGAATATTCAGTCCCTCAGGCGTACTTCAGAGACAGCAGTAACTCAGTCCTATATTTCTGCTGTTAACCATTGTGATATCGATACCTACAAGTATCGACCACCACATTTATAAATTATTAAAACTTTATGTAAATCGATTTACATTAAGCGATGTATCTTGTCAAGTGCTGCTTCCCTTCAATACGAAGAGAAAAATTTTGAAGCTAATTAACAAAAAGTATAACTATTTTAATTTTAAGAATCATGAAAGAAGGTTGTATACATGGAAGAACCCTAGAGATACTAAAACGTATCAGATAGATTATATAATGGTAAGACATAGATTTAGGAACCAGGTTTTAAATTGTAAGACATTTCCAGGGGCAGATGTAGACTCTGCCCACAATCTATTGGTTATGAACTGTAGATTAAAACTGAAGAAACTGCAAAAAGGTGGTAATTTAAGCAGATGGGACCTGGATAAACTGACTAAACCAGAGGTTGTACAGAGTTTCGGGGAGACCATAAGGGAACAATTGACAGGAATGGGGGAAAGAGATACAGTAGAAGAAGAATGGGTAGGTTTGAGGGATGAAGTAGCGAAGGCAGCAAAGGAACAAGTAGGTTAAAAGACTAGGGCTAGTAGAAATCCTTGGGTAACAGAAGAAATATTGAATTTAATTGATGAAAGGAGAAAATATAAAAATGCAGTAAATGAAGCAGGCAAAAAGGAATACAGACGTCTCAAAAATGAGATCGACATGAAGTGCAAAATGGATAAGCAGGGATGGCTAGAGGACAAATGTAATGATGTAGAGGCTTATCTCACTAGGGGTAAGATAGATACTGCCTACAGGATAATTAAAGAGACCTTTGGAGAAAAGAGAACCACTTGTATGAACATCAAGAGGTCAGATGGAAACCCACTTCTAAGCAAAGAAGGGAAAGCAGAAAGGTGGAAGGGGTATATAGAGGGTCTATACAAGGGCGATGTACTTGAGGACAATATTATGGAAATGGAAGAGGAGGTAAATGAAGATGAAATGGGAGATATGATACTGCGTGAAGAATTTGACAGAACACTGAAAGACCTGAGTCGAAACAAGGCCCCCGGCGTAGACAACATTCCATTTGAACTACTGACGGCCTTGAGACAGCCAGTCCTGACAAAACTCTACCAGCTGGTGAGCAAGATGTATGAGACAAGCGAAATACCCTCAGACTTCAAGAAGAATGTAATAATTCCAATCCCAAAGAAAGCAGTTGCTGACAGATGTGAAAATTACCGAACTATCTGTATAATAAGTCACAGCTGCAAAATACTAACGCGAATGGAAAAACTAGTAGAAGCCGACCTCGGGGAAGATCAGTTTGGATTCCGTAGAAATACTGGAACGCGTGAGGCAATACTAACCCTACGACTTATCTTAGAAGCTAGATAAAGGAAGGGCGAACCTACGTTTCTAGCAATTGTAGACTTAGAGAAAGCTTTTGACAATGTTGACTGGAATACTCTCTTTCAAATTCTGAAGCTGGCAGGGGTAAAATACAGGGAGCGAAAGGCTATTTACAATTTGTACAGAAACCAGATGGCAGTTATAAGAATTTAGGGACATGAAAGGGAAGCAGTGGTTGGGAAGGGAGTGAGACAGGATTGTAGTCTCTCCCCGATGTTATTCAATCTGTATATTGAGCAAGCAGTAAAGGAAACAAAAGAAAAATTCGGTGTAGGTATTAAAATCGATGGAGAAGAAATAAAAATTTTGAGGTTCGCCGATGACACTGTAATTCTGTCAGAGACAGCAAAGGACTTGGAAGAGCAGTTGAATGGAATGGGCAATGTATTGAAAGGAGGATATAAGATGAACATCAACAAAAGCAAAACGAGAATAAGGGAATGTAGTCGAATGAAGTCGGGTGATGCTGAGGGAATTAGATTAGGAAATGAGACACTTAAAGTAGTAAAGGAGTTTTGCTATTTGGGGAGCAAAATAACTGATGATGGTCGATGTAGAGAGAATATAAAATGTAGACTGGCAATGGCAAGGAAAGCGTTTCTGAAGAAGAGAAATTTGTTAACATCGAGTATTGATTTAAGTGTCAGGAAGTCATTTCTGAAAGTATTTGTATGGAGTGTAGCCATGTATGGAAGCGAAAAATTGACGATAAATAGTTTGGATAGAAGCTTTCGAAATGTGGTGCTACAGAAGAATGCTGAAGATTAGATGGGTAGATCACATAACTAATAAGGAAGTATTGAATAGGAATGGGGAGAAGAGTAGTTTGTGGCACAACTTGACCAGAAGAAGGGATCGGTTGGTAGGACATGTTCTGAGGCATCAATGTAGTATTGGAGGGCAGCGTGGAGGGTAAAAATCGTAGAGGTAGACCAAGAGATGAATACACTAAGCAGATTCAGAAGGATGTAGGTTGCAGTAGGTACTGTGAGATGAAGAAGCTTGCAAAGGATAGAGTAGCATGGAGAGCTGCATCAAACCAGTCTCAGGACTGAAGACCACAACAACAACAACAACTTAATTTTATAAAGCTATTCACAACAATGTTTTCGCAAAATTCTCTTTCATTTAGGCCAAAAAATGTGTAAATGTTTCCTTTGACAACAGTAAAAACGCTTAGATTTTTTTCCCCACAGTTGTAATCTCTCCGATCTCTTGTTGAAATGGCTCGGATCACAATGGGACTTAACATCGGAGGTCATCAGTCCCCTAGACTTAAAACTACTTACACCTAACTAACCTAAGGACGCCACACAGATCTATGCCCGAGGCAGGATTCGAACCTGCGACCGTAGCAGCAGCGCGGTTTCGGACTGAAGCGCCTAGAACCGCTCGGCCACTACGGCCGGCTCTCCGATATCTCTCCCCCTTGGCGGGAACAGACCAGTTACAGTCGGACAGGTTTGTGTAGTAACGTATTGCTGGAATTTTTGTAGCACATCCAATGAGATGGAAAATGGATTACTGTGGAAGTTGAATGAGTATTGTGAGCCATCTGTTTTAGTGGCTGAAGGAAATAGACAAACTAAAATAACTGAACTTTTATTGTACAAAAGTTAAAGTCAACCACAGAACTTTTAAGATTTTGGGACGTCCCAGATTTCTTTGTACAAGAAAAGCTCGTGAAGACAATCGTATCCCGTAGAAGACAGCGAAGCCAACTTATAACCAGCTATGTAATTTCTCAATGTGGGCACGAGTTTTTCATGCTTAAGCAAAACGACGAACACCAGCAAGGAATTGTGCAGGTGTGATCATTTATTAAAAGATCCTGTCACACCGTAAACCATCTTCAAAGTAAGGCAGTGATGGAACACCACACGCCCAAGCATGTCTGCTTATATGCTGACGTGCTAAAACTACATGACATAATGATATACACTAGAGTAAAATGAAACTGCCTGTCAGTGTGGGAATGTTACCTAGCACAAACAACACGAACTGTACTACGTGTACAACGGTGCATCGAACATCAGCGACACACCCGTCTTCTACAGTCCAACATATCTACAGTGGTTCAATATTGTTCTTCCACTGCCTGTTTGAGGGATTAAGGGAAAGTTTGGATACTAACCACAGCCTCACGCAGTTGTCTTTCAGTGGTCAAGGAATGGGTAGAAATATAGTTGGAACACAGTCTGCTGGACGAGAATTTCCATCTCGACAGTTCACGGAAACCACTCATTTCACATCTGCACTCTCAGAGGCATTATAGTACAGGCATTATAGTCTCTTTGCTGCCTGCCACCTATTTTAATAATTAACCATATGTTCTGTAAGCTCTCGGTATTTACTGACTCGGCGGCGCTTGCTGCGTTTTCATCTTACGAGCCCCACACACGAGCTACGGATCGCAGTGATCTACCGCAAACGAAATCGCTATAGTCGATCGTTCGCCTCGAACAATATTTCAAAACAAGTTTAATAAATTAGAGTTCCCGGTGTTTTAATTGACATTTAACAAGTGTTCGTGGAAATGCGGAGATGTACTACCACTGTGGAAATACGGAGATCTACTGCCGCTGCTCATTTTCTATAGCAGAACTTCTCGACTCAGTGGCGTCCGTAAAACTGGTTGAAACTGAAACTTCCTGGCAGATTAATACTGTGTGCCCGACCGAGACTCGAACTCGGGACCTTTGCCTTTCGCGGGCAAGTGCTCTACCATCTGAGCTACCGAAGCACGACTCACGCCCGGTACTCACAGCTTTACTTCTGCCAGTATCTCGTCTCCTACCTTCCAAACTTTACAGAAGCTCTTCTGCGAAACTTGCAGAACTAGCACTCCTGAAAGAGAGGATATAGCGGAGACACGGCTTAGCCACAGCCTGGGGGATGTTTCCAGAATGAGATTTTCACTCTGCAGCGGAGTGTGCGCTGATATGAAACTTCCTGGCAGATTAAAACTGTGTGCCCGACCGAGACTCGAACTGGGGACCTTTGCCTTTCGCGGGCAAGTGCTCTACCATCTGAGCTACCGAAGCACAACCCACGCCCGGTACTCACAGCTTTACTTCTGCCAGTTTCGCAGAAGAGCTTCTGTAAAGTTTGGAAGGTAGGAGACGAGATACTGACAGAAGTAAAGCTGTGAGTACCGGGCGTGAGTCGTGCTTCGGTAGCTCAGATGGTAGAGCACTTGCCCGCGAAAGGCAAATGTCCCGATTTCGAGTCTCGGTCGGGCACACAGTTTTAATCTGCCAGGAAGTTTCATATCAGCGCACACTCCGCTGCAGAGTGAAAATCTCATTCTGGTTGAAACTGCTTGTCTAATTGAGCGTGTAGTGTTCAGTCAGAGACTGACCTTGAATAATAAATGATCACACTTGCGGCAACACATCAGTTCCTTACTGCTGTTCGTCGTTTTGCTTCAACATGAAAAATTCGTGCCCACACTGATAAATACATAGCTGGTTATCAGTTGGCTTCGCTGTCTTCTACGCGGTACGATTGTCTTCACGAGCTTTTCTTGTACAAAGGAATCTGGGACGTCCCAAAATATTAAAAGTTCTATGGTTGACTTCAACTACTGTACAATAATAAACATCGTTCTTGAGAATTTTGGGTTATATTTCGCAATAACTCCAAGTGGATTGTTTATATCTGTCCGGTGTGACAATACAATTTGTTTTTCATTAATTTCTGTCATAGTTTACCTGCAAGCATTTCGCAATTCGTTTTGCAGTCTCGATGTGTGCTATAAATGTTGTCACTTGCGCAATTGCTGATTACCGTTAAATCACGTTATAAATTGTTGGAGGGAGAGTTATATTACGTGAAATGAAAAGGGACTTGAATATAGCTGTATAATAGATTTGCCCTAAACACTTAAATTATAATGTCCATTTAATATTACGGTTTGTCATCCCGTGTAGGAGTCAAAAATCCTCATTAATGCATTTAGATGTTTCGCAAATAACTCAATAACCCAGTGTACCGTGTCTAATTTCCCCATCAACTCTATATCCACAGCACAATCTTCAAATTGCTATCACTGAAAAGGCGAAGGGTGTCAATGTTTTTCATTTGTATTACTTCTTAATATAAACTGTAACTCCGGACTTAACATCACTTCTCAGAAAGGTTCGTGGCACCTGAATAGTTATAAATTCTAAAATTAAGTTCTTACTCAACATGGGCAAAGTGGAAAGAAACAAAACTAATAACTATGCTTAATAACTAGTCAAACATATTGCGGCCATGCAGTCGTATTGTCACACATCGCATGCGATCCATCAGATTGCATGTGAATTCCAAGCGATCAGCGATCGATCATAACGACCTGTGATTTGGCCACACAAATGCTCTCTCCGGCCACATCGCGTGGCCGAGGACGGATTGCTGCAGGCCGTCACTCGTATGGGGTCCTTTAGACGCATTAAGTTTTATCTACTCGCATGAATAGAGCTGTTGTGCCGACTGTCTTATCTGTGGCCAATGCTCATTTTAACCCACAGTACACCTCTGGATACCGGTGTGTGGCGCTCCTCCTTGCGGGTCTCTCTGTTGTTCTCTGCCGGCTGCGCATCGGGCATACACGGATAACGCACGGCCACTTATTGCGTCGTGAGGACCCACCTTTATGTCGCTGCGGTTCCGTTTTGACGGTGGTCCACATTTTGCTGGAGTGTCCACTTTTAGCTGTCCTCAGGCAGATGTTCGCACTGCCTGACACTCTTCCTGCCCTATTAACAAATAACGCTGCCATGGCAGGCTTAGTCTTGCGTTTTATTCGGGCAGGGTTTTTTTATCACTTAATCTGAGTGTTTGTCCTTTTTTGTGTTGAGTCTAACCTTTCGCCTACGATTTTAGATTGAGTTTTTAATGTGTTTCTCGGTGGTTGGCTTGTCCCTTTTTTTTTTCTATGATCGGCCAACCACCGTCACACTCTGTGTGATTTTAATTCGTTTTGTCTGGTCTTTGTCTAAGTTTCTCTTGTCCTGTGTCGTCTGCCGACTTTTCTGTTGTTCGTTTTTTATTCTCTGTGGGCGTTTTTTGTTTTTGGGAAAAGGGACCGATGACCGTAGCAGTCTGGTCCCTTTCATCCCCCAAACCAACCAACACCTCTGCGTCACACGGCTTAAGCAGTTCAGTGAATAAATAGTCAGACTTTGACTTTCAGAACTCAGTCACCGATACGCCTTGGAAGATGGTTATAAGGTTGACAGCCGAAATATCGAAATATGAATTATTCCTCTCCCGGATGATGACATAAACAACATACGGAGAGATCCAGCAAGTGAGGGGGTCTTCTTCAGGAGGTATTGCTGGTGGGTCAGCTCAAACCTCTAGAAGTTTATATGGCGGGTGGCAAGGTTGACAGACAGTTCAGAGATGCAAATCGGATATGGTTTCCTTTATTTTCGTCCATTCGACGCCTTTCTTCTAAGAACCGCAAATGTTGGGTCTTAAGTATGAGCGTTCAGAGTAGGTGACTGAACAGTTTTTGTTGAGTGATGTGACGTGTTCGCATTTATGATAATGACAAAAGAGAGATAAGATGAAACCTGATGCTGACACAGAGCCAAGAGACCTTGAACTACAGAAAGGGCGCCGGCGAGTCTAGTGTCTCCATCCGGCGGACGAGTGTCTATCATGCCACGAAGGTTCCTCCTCATGTCCGGTCAAACACTGGCGGTGAACATAGCTTCCACCGCCAGCAATAAGACGACTTACTCTTTCGGAACCCTCACAGCCACCTTCTTCCCTATCGAGAGTAACAGCATTTTCAGTAGGGTCAATTCGACAAGTTGCTATCCGCCAGACTGGACACAAACAGTTGAAGGGCGGAAGAAAGAGCAGAAATATTCTTTATACGAAAGAAGTAATGAACATAGCTTATATGCGCTTTAATAACCAAGCAGACGTTTGTCAGTGCGAATAATAACGCAGCAGACACTATCAGATATTACATCTCTTCCGGTTATATATTAAATAGTCTTAATGATTTTATGTTGTTCAATTGTGCAAGCAATGCACAGAAGATAATTCCTAGCTGATGTAGCATACACATCAGATATAGAGTCTCTCTGTGTTTCCTCTGTGGAAATCAGTCGTACTTTATAAGTTGTTTTCCTTTAATGCTGAGAATATCCAAAGTGATTTCAAGTAACAGACAGGCATGTAAATATAATCCTAAAATTTTCAATTGGAATATTTCGTTCCTATGCATAAGTCAAAGATTTAAACATCTACCAGCATATATCACAGTTCAAGCAGTGGAATTACAAAACAAATATTTCTGTACTTGCTGCGGAGGATGGCCGTGCAAAGACATTTGCACACCATCTTCAAAAATCTCGGCGAAACAGAATACTTCTGAGTTCACATTCGCATTATAACCACAGTAAACAGCAAGTTACGTCGTTTTGCACTATAGTCTGTTCATTATAAGAATAAACCTGATGTAAATAAACACGGACGCAAATGATTGGTCAGCAGCCGTAGCACACCTACACTAGTGTTGTTACGCTCTTGGAAGGTGGTCCTAGTTATATATTCGATATCTTATTACTGAGTTACATTAAACGAAACTTTAAGATTCGCTAATGTATTAACAGCCATTAATGTTTTTCTTAATCACGCTTTAGCTATGTAGTTTTTATTTCAAAAATCATGTTCAGCCACTGTCTCCGTACTGTTGTGCTTGATTGTTGTGCTTTTAATACATAGCATGAAAATGGCTGAGGCTACTTCCTGCTCCGAGCAGCATTAAGAAAATAGAGGCAGGGATCGGACAAGACTCAGTATTGGGCCCCATACTCTACAGTATACAGGGTGAGTCAGCTAACATTACCGCTGGATATATTACGTAAACCACATCGAATACTGACGAATCGATTTCTCAGATCGAACGTTAGGAGAGGGCCTAGTGTAATTGGTTAATACAAACCATACAAAAATGCCCGGAAGTATGTTTTTTAACACAAACCTTCGTTTTTTGAAATGGAACCCCGTTAGTTTTGTTAGCACATCTGAACATATAAACAAATACGTAACCAGTGCCGTTTGTTGCATTGTAAAATGTTAATTACATCCGGAGATATTGTAACCTAAAGTTGACGCTTGAGTACCACTCCTTCGCTGTTCGATCGTGTGTATCGGAGAGCATCGAATTACGTAAGGATCCAAAGGGAACGGTGATGGACCTTAGGTACAGAAGAGACTGGAACAGCACATTACGTCCACATGCCACCACCTTTTTATTGGTCTTTTTCACTGACGCACATGTACATTACCATGAGGGTTGAGGTACACGTACACACGTGGTTTCCGTTTTCAATTACGGAGTGGAATAGAGTGTGTCCCGACATGTCAGGCCAATAGATGTTCAATGTGGTGGCCATCATTTGCTGCACACAACTGCAATCTCTGGCGTAATGAATATCGTACACTCCGCAGTACATCTGGTGTAATGTCGCCGCAGGCTGCCACAATACGTTGTTTCATATCCTCTGGGGTTGTAGGCACATCACGGTACACATTCTCCTTTAACGTACCCCACAGAAAGAAGTCCAGAGGTGTAAGATCAGGAGAACGAGCTGGCCAATTTATGCGTCCTCCACGTCCTATGAAACGCCCTTCGGACATCCTGTCAAGGGTCAGCCTAGTGTTAATTGCGGAATGTGCAGGTGCACCATCATGCTGATACCACATACGTCGACGCGTTTCCAGTGGGACATTTTCGAGCAGTGTTGGCAGATCATTCTGTAGAAACGCGATGTATGTTTCAGCTGTTTGGGCCCCTGCAATGAAGTGAGGACCAATGAGGTGGTCGCCAATGATTCCGCACCATACATTTACAGCCCACGGTCGCTGTCGCTCTACCTGTCTGAGCCAGCGAGGATTGTCCACGGACCAGTAATGCATGTTCCGTAGATTTACTGCCCCGTGGTTTGTGAAACCTGCTTCATCGGTAAACAGGTAGAACTGCAACGCATTCTCTGTTAATGCCCATTGACAGAATTGTACTCGATGATTAAAGTTCTCACCATGTAATTGCTGATGTAGCGACACATGAAACGGGTGAAAGCGGTGACGATGCAGTATGCGCATGACACTGCTCGCCGACGGTGGCCCGTGTTTGTTACAACACGCAACTGAAAGTCGGAGATTTCAAGCGTCAACTTTAGGTTACAATATCTCCAGATGTAATTAACATTTTACAATGCAATAAACGGCACTGATTACGTATTTGTTTATATTTTCACATGTGCTATCAAAACTAACGTGGTTCAATTTAAAAAACGTAGGTTTGTGTTAAAATACATACCTCCGTGCATTTTTGTATGGTTTGTATTAAACAATTACACTAGCCCCTCACCTCATGTTCCGTCTGTGGAATCGGTTCGTCAGTATTTGATGTGGTTTACTAAATATATCCAGCGGTAACGTTAGGTGGCTCACCCTGTATACGCCAACGACACATCAAAGGGTGATAACACTCATCTTGCTCTCTTTGCAGATGACACTGCTGCGTACGCTAGTCATCCGAAGCTCAATTACACCGAAATGCGACTCCAACGACACCTTAAGGAAATCACCCAATTGTGTAACATTTGGAAAATCAAAATTAACTCCGACATATGCAATTCGATCATGTTCTCTATCAGAAGGAGATCTCCCAATCGCTAACTCTCTATAGACGGGCGGGACAGTTACTGGTGTGACAGGGTAACTTATTTAGTCATGAAATTTGATCAATAGTTACTCTGGTAACAGCAAATTACTGACTTACGTAATCGCGGTTCAGCTAGAATATGTCAGTTAAATCCTCTATTCAAGGGCAATAGCCTAACCACCAAAGCAAAGCAGTAATTCTGGAAGATGGTGGCACTTCGGCAATATTTTATGGATGCGAGATCTTGGGCATAGGGGGCAGATACTCGTTTCCTTAAAGTACAAGTCCTCCAACACAGGGCCTTAAGGATTATTACAGACACACCTTGGTTCGTCCCCAACACACATACACACAACGATACAAACATGCCAACCGTCACCACCAGCGTTCACTGCAGAACACAACCATTTTACGATGAAAGAGAAAGCTCACCATTCCACCTCATTCATCACTAGGTTCGGATCCTCTTCATGTACATTACAAACACCCAAGAAACATAACCACTCGTCATTTCAGAGCATAAAACAACACACCAAACATCATACTAAACACACAAAGACACATAAACCTGTAGGTACACCCCTCACTTCGCACCCCCTACCTTGCACCGAAGGCATTAGGGAAAGTCCACCGGACCAATAAATCTGGCCCCGAAACCCAATAATGCACGCACGCACCTGCCACGTAGTGTGACACGCGCATGGAACTTGGTTAAAAAGTGGCTGGAAATAGGTTGTTCTTAATATGTTTCAAAATTTACTGAAAAATTCGGCTTTTCACTTTTCAGAGGGACCGTATTTGATGCAGTTGAAATACAAAGACACACCAGGTGCTTAGCGGAATCGCTTCCATAGTAGACTGATAATCTGGTTCAGTTTGTGGAGCGCTGGTTCAAGTTTTTTTCGTCCAGTTTCAAATACCTACATCTCGTAATTGTAAAAGTCATCATTATTTTTATGAATAATGCACGTATTCTTGTTTCCAGTTACATATTGCAAGCGAAATTCACGTTTGCATTTCAAATATCAATTCTCAACCATTGATATTTTATGAAAGATTTTTAATAAAAGTTGCTTAAATTAAGAAAAAATAATAATTTATTTTTGTAGGACGAAAATGAAAAAGCAAATATTTTATTTAGACTATGTTCATTGTTTTATACCACACATGTAGTCGCACATGAATCAGAGTGATAAGTGCCGTAAAAATACGAAAAACAATCATTTTTACAGTATTGCACACCACAGAAATGCTGCATTTTTACATTTGCCGCTCTACCATTACAGTATGAACGCAACGGAACTGATGTGCAGCAAAGTTAAGGGATTTGTTGCTACTGTTCAGCTGCCAGGCGTACTGGAACTAACACACGCAGCTTTGTCACATGTCACTGCCGAACGCTGGCGGGATATGGAACGGCTTGTCATAAAAGAAGAGGAGAAAATGCGGCGCCCGGGTGGTTTAGTGGATTCTATTGTTGATCGACTCGTTATGAACCTAATAGGTGACAGTTCCAGAACTAAAAATATATTCCTCAGAGTCAGATGAGGAAGGAGCTAAGAGATTACCAGATGACTGACTATAATTAATACCTTCAGTGGCTTCAGTATTCAGCAATGCGGGAAATCCATGTAGTATGCATTTCCATCACACATAGCTCACTAAAAAAAAAAAAAAACCCTGTGTTTAAGTTAGGAATTTTCATCACTTTTGTTTGTAATCAGAATACCATGTTCGGTGAGAAAGAGAGGCTTTCTGGTCACATAAGTTGCGTGTGGTAATGGATAGCTAGTAAAACAGAGCGCTCATTAATACTTCACTGTGAAAATGTCCTATTTTTGCAGAATGAATATTTCACTCTGAAATAGACTGAAACTTCCTGAAAGATTAACACTGGGAGCCGGACAGAGATGCTAACTCACGACCGTCCTTTTCACGGGCAATGCTCTTTCTATCTCAATATCCTGTCACGACTCACAACTTGCCATGGTTCAAATGGCTCTGAGCACTATGGGACTTAACATCTATGGTCATCAGTCCCCTAGAACTTAGAACTACTTAAACCTAACTAACCTAAGGACAGCACACAACACCCAGCCATCACGAGGCAGAGAAAATCCCTGACCCCGCCGGGAATCGAACCCGGAAACCCGGGCGTGGGAAGCGAGAACGCTACCGCACGACCACGAGATGCGGGCACAACTTGCCATCACAACTTTAATTCTGACGCTACTTCTCTGTCACGAAGCTTCAGAGCGTTTATTGTATTGAAAGAAACCAGTCGGTCAAAGGCGAAAATGTTGTCTTTCCTCATCAACAATCTTGCTTATAAAACTCTACACATGAAAATCTGTGCTAAATAGTAAGTCTGCAGAAAATAATAATTCCTTACTAAGTATATACTGACTTTGGCGTGCTACACCACCACATTCCGGCTTGTCTAACATAAATCTAGTCTGTTGTTTGTCTGTGTTTTGTGAGTCTGGTTTTTAGATAACAAAAACTCAAACAACGTCGAGCAATCGCTTTACTAAACCAGCCTGTACTGGAAAGTAAATTATCAAGCCCCGAAGTAATCTGTACGAAAATCATTATTTGTATAGTTTGTGGGTTTTACACGGTTTTCTTCCATAGGTGCAGTGAGCCATCGGCCAAAATGTCTGAAACGTAACATTCACTCCATCAGCAATGTAACTACGTCTGCGATCGAAGTCTTTTTACGGCCCTGGTACGATTAGAGAGGACAATAACGCTACATAAGAACACCCGTTCAGCACAGTGCATTCGCGCCAGACATGGAATAAAAGGCGGGAGGGCGGTGAAGAATATTAAACTGGCTCCCAGTAGTACCGCTCTAAGCGCAATAAAAGGCAGTAATAGGTCAGAGCAAAAGAATGCTTCCGCTGCACTTAAAGGTCCCGATGAGGCGGCTGAGAATCTGTAAAAACGCTTAGACAGCGTCTTGGAACTCTTGATGGCCTCATCTCCCTATGGAATTGGTCTTTTAGTGCGCAGCAATTTATCTGCGCTGTCGAGCAATACGTCCATCCGCTCCTAATTACGAGCACGCGGAATTACAAGCAATATCGCATGGGAACGGACGGGATCCGAGCATGAGATTGGATTTTCGGTTCAGGAAATTGCAGCGTGGGAGGCCGGAATCACTTCGCGTATTTAGATGCGTGCCGTCAGCTGCAGTGGCCGGCCTACCACAAAATGGCGATCATTTCTTGGTCTCCCCGTCTAATATGTACGCGTTAAGAGTTCTTGGAACGGCGTCAGGATCTCGTCGGCATCTGTTTTATTTTCCAGCGTCAGCTCTGGAAGGTCAGACATAGCAAAACCACTTACAGGCACACTTCCATATCTTCTTGTCTCGTTTCGCTCTGCTAAGAGACAAATCTCATGCATTTAAAACCATTACGTTTCCATTGTAACCTTGTTCATCTTGACGCACTCAGTGACAGTATTGAGTGATAAGGAACTTTGGGGAGAGGTCAGCCACAGATCAGAGAAGTTCTGAAGAACAATAAAAAACACTCAACACTCAATAACCATTCAAATGACGATAAAAATTATAACAATTAGAAATGTCAAGAATTATGGGATGTTTACAAAAGCCACATAGTTGTATGAAGGTGCTTTATTCGTAACTACCGGTTCCAACCGGTTCCATTTCAGTAAAAAGATATCTTCAGGCTTGTTTGCAAAAATACAAATCACCGTGCGAAATTTATGAAATGGTAGAAATACAGAACTATAGATGGTGCGAACATTCAACAAAAAACAGTGAGAAGTACTCACAACGGTTATATTTTCATAATGTAGATGGACAATTATGGAGTCCCAGCATTCGAGAAATTATACACGTTAAGAGTCACACTACACCCAAAAGATGTTTGTCAAAAATGAACAAAGCACGACTGATGAATGAGAAAAGCGGAAAAAGCGGGAAAAACGCATAACAAATGGGACACTATTGTTAACAGGGATAAAAGGTCTCAAAATTATCTAACGTCTAGGGCAGGTACTATATGTACACGGGAAGACATCATCCAAAAAGTAGTATCATAGTGCGGAACCGAAATGTCGAGAACGGAACAAATATGAAGAACAACTTTCGGATAACGACCCATGAGGTATTTTACAGGATTCGGTAAACACGAGCTATACAAAACCGATGTACAAGGTGTACAACTTGGTTCCACCGTTTGCCGATAGGTGGCGACAGCGGTAAGTAGTGCTCGAAAGAAACAGATCGCAGAAGTCAGGCAGTTAGCTTGGACGTCGGTCAGCATTACCTCATCCAAACATCAGTCGATTTGTGTCTGCATCATAAAGCTGTTCTTGACTGAAAATATCAGTTTACGAGCCTAATTCTCGTCAGTTGCGGGAGGTGTTACTGTTTTGTTCATAATGAAGAAAACAGCGGCGGAGTCTCATGGAATGCTCTCAAGTGCGTATGGTAAGGACGCTATTAGTGAAAGAACGTATCGTGAATGGTTTCAAGGCTTCAAGAATGTTTTCGAGGATGCAGAATTGGAGACATTGCTGAGTGAAGCTTGCGTGTAACTCAAGAAGAAATGGCACGATTAGTAGGGTGACACAGCAAGCCATTTCAAAACCACTCAAGGCTACGGATATGACTCAGAAAGGAAGAACTTGGGTCCCGTGTGAGCTGAAACCAAGAGACGTTGAACGGCGTTTGTGTGTTTGTGAACAGCTGGTTCAAATGGCTCTGAGCACTATGGGACTTAACTTCTGAGGTCATCAGTCCCCTAGAACTTAGAACTACTTAAACCTAACTAACCTAAGGACATCACACACATCCGTGCCCGAGGCAGGATTCGAACCTGCTACCGTAGAGGTAGCGCGGTTCCAGACTGAAGCCCCTAGCACCGCTCGGCCACTGTGAACAGTTCCTTCAGAGGCAAAAACGGAAGGGATTTCTGCGTCGCATTGTGATCAGGGACGAAAAATGGGTTCATTACGATAACCCTAAACGCAAAAAATCATGGTGATATCCCGACCATACTTCCGCGTCGACGGCCAAACCGAATACTCACGGCTCCCAGATCACGCTCTGCTTTGGTGGGACCAACTCGGCGTCGTGTAATATAAAGCGTTAAAACCAAGTGAAACAATCACAGGTGCTCGTTATCGAACGCAATTAATGCGTTTCAGCAGAGCACTGAAAGACAAACGGAAGACAAACGGCTGCAATACAGCGAGAGGCACGATAAAGTGATTTTGCAGCACGATAACGCTGGACCCCACGTTGCAATCGAGGTCAAAACATACTTGGAAACGTTAAAACGGGAAGTCCTACCCTACCCGCCGTATTCAGCAGACATTGCTCCCTCTGACTATCACCTGTTTATATCAATGGCGCATGGGCTGGCTGATCAACACTTCCAATCTCATGAAGAAGTCACAAATTGGATCGATTCGTGGATCGCCTCAAAATATGAACAATTTTTTCGACTCGGGATTCGTACACAGCCCGAAAGATGGGAGAAAGTAATGACCAGCGATGGAAAATACTTTGAATGATATATCTGTAACCAATTTGTTTCATTAAAGCCTCAAATGTTGGGGATAAAGCGGCGGAAGCAAAGTTGTACATCTTGTAAGTAAACTTAAAATCATTTATCATGTGCATTCATCAGCTATATTACTGTCAGGTTCATGTAGTGAAAGCAGCCTGTAGAGGGTAGCAATAAACTAGAAGGAGGGAGGCCATGGTGCCGAAGTGGAATGAGTAACAAGCTCGCAGCTGTCACTGCAGTCAGCTTTGAGTGACTTTGGTGTCAGTTACTAGAACAATATATAGTCATCGACACTTGTAAAAGCAGCTTCAGCTGTGCCACAGGGAAGTGTGTGCTGGGACCTGGGCTCCGGTTCATCGTATAATAACGATTCTACAGTAAAAGGTGTTCATAACTTTACTTGTATACAGAATTGTATTGAGAAGTCTTATATAGGTAGCAGAGGTGTCATCTTGTAGTAAAATAATGCAAATTTCGAGCCATACGTTCACTTTCAATGTAACTTACGTGAAATGTTGATTCGTCGCTAAAAGCCATGCGAGTAACCAATGTCTCATCTTCCTCAATCTGACGTAACGTTTCTGTGCAAAATGCGTTACGTTTCCTTATCTGCATCTGTGAGGGCGTGTAATAAAGTCAATCTTTATGGCTTCGGTGCAATGTTTTTTCGTAAAACTCTGCAGATAGTTAATTGAGGAACTCCAGCATCTCGCGACGCACAATGCATTTCTTTTATGGAAGTGTACACAAAACTCTCCCTCAGCCGCTCGACTACAGCCTCAGAATCTCGTGAGCGGCCTGGAAATTTTTTACGGAGAGTGTTACAACCAGTATGAACGAAATTTTGATACATCTTGTGTTACAACAAAGCACCTTGACCACGTAATTTTCAATTTTCTGTCGTTCCAGGTGGCGGAAGTCGGTACTACAATAATAGGTGAAAGAAACTTGAAGTAATTTGCTACAAGATGGCACATGTCTAAGTCGTCTCAATACAATTCTATACGTAAATAAAATTGTTAGGTTCTTTCAAAATCACCCTATATTAATGACCTTGAAGACAGTATTGTAATACCGCGACAGTCAGGAGCCAGGTGGTGGAGTGGTGAGGGGCTGGGCTAGCTAATCAAAAGGTAATATTTAAAATTAATTTATTGCAGATAAAATTAATGGTTAACAGGGACCGACGAAGAGTGAGGTGCACCTCTCCAATACCGCCGGTATCCGGCGCAGTACAGGATCAGGCAGGCAGGTGTAACAGATCCCCAATAATAAATATCTGCACTTCCAATTAGGTAGTAGTTATTAGTATTTGTAGGCAGATCTTAGAACACTAACACCACTAATATGGGTAGGGACTGCAGTGGCTTTAAGTAATTCGGCCAGCTCAGTGCCAGGGACACGCTTACTGGGTTTAGCTCGGTGAGCAGGCCACAAAATTAGGTTTGTAGATCCTCTGGCACAACTGTAACGCTGCAGAGTACATTAGCACTATGGTAGATTAATAGATTAGATTAACTTTGTCCATAGATTTGTGCTAGTCAATTAAATACAAGCTGCTCTGATTTTTGTATTATAAAAAAGACCCACTAATTGAATAGAATTGGGGAGAAGAGGAGTTTGTGGCACAACTTGACAAGAAGGGACCGGTTGGTAGGACATGTTCTGACGCATCAGGGGATCACAAATTTAGCACTGGAGGGCAGCGTGGAGCGTAAAAATTATAGAGGGAGACCAAGAGATGAATACACTAAGCAGATTCAGAAGGATGTAGGTTGCAGTAAGTACTGAGAGATGAAGAAGGTTTCACAGGATAGAGTAGCATGGAGAGCGGCATCAAACCAGTCTCAGGACTGAAGACCACAACGACAACAACCCAGTAATTAATTAAGGTAGTGGGTTATTTTGTATCATCATACTGAATTTGTATTGTATTGTATTGGATTCTATTGTAGCATCATTATTGTATAGTATTTTGTATCATCATTATTGAATTGTATTAATGAAGAATTTCCTTATAAAAAATCCCAGAGAATAAACAGGATCTTAATTACGCCTTAAATTCATCACGTCCTCAATCAACTTAAATGGACGGACATTACAGGAGAAAACTTAGTTACTTCCTATTTAAACCTTGAAACGCCCAATTACCAAGAGTTCTTACAGTGACAGAATTTACTAGTGACCAAAGTAAAGTTGCAAGACACTAACAGAGTAAATAACAAGTTAAAACCTTACACAGCATTCTATTAAATGAATTACTTTCTGAGCGACTTACAGAGTTGAACTGCACACAGCATTAAGGCTGCTTGTTGTCTCGAGAATTACAGAAATACGAGACAGGCATCACTCCCGGAACCAGTCGGCGTAGCTACAGGCGTCAGGTGGCGGCATAATTACACGTAGTGGTAACAAGGGACCACTGTGGCGTGACATACGCAAAGCTCGTCAGCCATCATAACAAGCTCCACGATTTACAGCAGCAATTATTAAGCTACCTGGCAGAACGCGTGGAAGAAATATAAACACAGGCTCAGAACAAATGAACACACACCATTTAAAAGGAAGTCGTTCAGAGTAGCACAAATGAACAAAATGGAACTACTTGGACTTTAGCAATTATCGTTCGGATTAAGGAATCGATACAAATAACCGTTTCATCGGATCAACGGCTCGGACCAGTGTCTTGTACAATTCTACATCTACATCTACATTCATACTCCGCAAGCCATTTGACACTGTGTGGCGGAGGGTACCTTGAGTAACTCTATCGGTTCTCCCTTCTATTCCAGTCTCGTATTGTACGTGCAAAGAAGGATTGTCGGTATGATTCTGTGTGGGCTCTAATCTCTCTGATTTTATCCTCATGGTCTCTTCGCGAGATATACGTAGGAGGGAGCAATATACTGCTTGACTCTTCGGTGAAGGTATGTTCTCGAAACTTTAACAAAAGCCCGTACCGAGCTACTGAGCGTCTCTCCAGCGGAGTCTTCCACTGGAGTTTATCTATCATCTCCGAACGCTTTCGCGATTACTAAATGATCCTGTAACAAAGCGCGCTGCTCTCCGTTGGATCTTCTCTATCTCTTCTATCAACCCTATCTGGTACGGATCCCACACTGCTGAGTAGTATTCAAGCAGTGGGCGAACAAGCGTACTGTAACCTACTTCCTTTGTTTTCGGATTGCATTTCCTTAGGATTCTTCCAATTTACCGACGATAAACTTTATATGATCATTCCATTTTAAATCACTCCTACTGCCTTCTCCCAGATAATTTATGGAATTAACTGCTTCTAGTTGCTGAGCAGCTATTTTGTAGCTAAATGATAAGGGATCTATCTTTCTATGTATTCGCAGCACATTACACTTGTCTACATCGAGATTCAATTGCCATTCCCTGCACCATGCGTCAATTCGCTGCAGATCCTCCAGCATTTCAGTACAATTTTCTATTGTTACAACCTCTCGATACACCACAGCATCATCCCCAAAAAGCCTCATGAACTTCCGATGTCATCCACCAGGTCATTTATGTATATTGTGATAGCAACGGTCCTATGACACTCCCCTACGGCACACCTGAAATCACTCTTACTTCGGAAGACTTCTCTCCATTGAGAATGACATGCTGCGTTCTGTTATCTAGGAACTCCTCAATCCAATCACACAATTGGTCTGATAGTCCATATGCACTTACTTTGTTCATTAAACGACTGTGGGGAACTGTACCGAACGCCTTGCGGAAGTCGATAAACACGGCATCTACCTGTGAACCCGTGTCTATGGCCCTCTGAGTCTCGTGGACGAATAGCGCGAGCTGGGTTTCACACAATCGTCTTTTTCGAAACCCATGCTGATTCCTACAGACTAGATTTCTAGTCTCCAGAAAAGTCATTATACTCGAACATAATACGTGTTCCAAAATTCTACAACTGATCGACGTTAGAGATATAGGTCTAGAGTTCTGCACATCTGTTCGACATCCCTTCTTGAAAACGGGGATGATCTGTGCCCTTTTCCAATCCTTTGGAACGCTACGCTCTTCTATAGACCTACGGTACACCGCTGCAAGAAGGGGGGCATGTTCCTTCGCATACTCTGTGTAAAATCGAACTGGTATCCCATCAGGTCCAGCGGCCTTTCCTCTTTCGAGCGATTTTAATTGTTTCTCTATCCCTCTGTCGTCTATTTCGATATCTACCATTTTGTCATCTGTGCGACAATCTAAAGAAGGAACTACAGTGCAGTCTTCCTCTGTGAAACAGCTTTGGAAGAAGACATTTAGTATTTCGGCCTTTAGTCTGTCATCCTCTGTTTCAGTACCATTTTGGTCACAGAGTGTCTGGACATTTTGTTTTGATCCACCTACCGCTTTGACATGAGACCAAAATTTCTTAGGATTTTCAGCCAAATCAGTACATAGAACTTAACTTTCGAATTCATTGAACGCCTCTCGCATAGCCCTCCTCACACTACATTTCGCTTCGCGTAATTTTTGTTTGTCTGCAGGGCTTTGGCTATGTTTACGTTTGCTGTAAAGTTCCCTTTGCCTCCGCGGCAGTTTTCTAACTCGGTTGTTGTATCACGGTGGCTCTCTTCCATCTCTTACGATCTTGCTTGGCACATACTCATCTAACGCATATTGTACGATGGTTTTGAACTTTCTCCACTGATCCTCAACACTGTCTGTACTTGAGACGAAACTTTTGTGTTGACCCGTCAGGTACTCTGTAATCCGCCTATTGTCACTTTTGCTAAACAGAAAAATCTTCCTACCTTTTTTAATATTTCTATTTACGGCTGAAATCATCGATGCAGTAAGCGCTTTATGATCGCTGATTCCCTGTTCTGCATTAACTGTTTCAAATAGTTCGGGTATGTTTGTCACCAGAAGGTCTAATATATTATCGCCACGAGTCGGTTCTCTGTTTAACTGATAAAGCACTTTAAAAAATTTCACTGGATTCTTTGTTCCTGCCACCCGTTATGAACGTTTGAGTCTCCCAGTCTATATCCGGCAAATTAAAATCTCCACTCAGAACTATAACATGGTGGGGAAATCTACTCGAAATATTTTCCAAATTATTCTTCAGGTGCTCAGCCACAACAGCTGCTGAGCCCGGGGGCCTATAGAGACATCCAATTACCATGTCTGAGCCTGCTTTAACCGTGACCTTCACCCAAATCATTTCACATTTCGGATCTCCGTCAATTTCCTTCGATGCTATTGCACTTCTTATCTCTATAAACACGCCTCCCCCTTCACTGTCCAGCCTGTCTCTGCGGTATACATTCCAATCTGAGTTTAGGATTTCATTACTGTTTATGTCTGGTTTCAGCCAACTTTCTGTCCGTAGTACTATATGGGCGTTGTGACTGTTTATTAATGAGAGCAGTTCTGGGACCTTTCTATAGACGCTCCTGCAGTTTACTATTAGCACATTAATATTGTTATTCCCTGTTGCATTTTGCCTACTCCTACCTTGCCGCGTCTCAGGAGGCGTCTTGTCGGGCCTAGGAAGGGAATTCTCTAACCTAAAAAACCCCCATGTGCACTCCACACGTACTCCGCTACCCTTGTAGCCGCTTCCGGCGTGTAGTGCACGCCTGACCTATTCAGGGGGACCCTACATTTCTCCACCCGATAGCGGAGGTCAAGAAATTTGCACCCCAGCTCTCCGCAGCAGAATCGTCTGAGCCTCTGGTTTAAGCCTTCCACTCGGCTACAAACTAGAGGACTGCGATCGGTTCTGGGAACGATACTACAATTAGTTAGCTCTGATTCTACCCCGCGAGCGAGGCTTTCCGCCTTCACCAATTCCGCCAACCGCCTGTACGAACTGAGGATGACCTCTGAACCCAGACGGCAGGAGTCATTGGTGCCGACATGAGCAACAATTTGCAGTCGGGTGCACCCAGTGCTCTCTATCGCCGCCGGTAGGGCCTCCTCCACATCTCGGATGAGACCCCCCGGCAAGCAGACAGAGTGAACACTGGCCTTCTTCCCCGACCTTTCCGTTATTTCCCTAAGGGGCTCCATCACCCACCTAACGTTGGAGCTCCCAATAACTAATAAACCCCTCCCCCCGTGTGCCTGCTCGGACCTTGCTGAAGGAGCAGCCACATGTCCAATCACAGGCAGAGCGGGCGATGCCACACCGCCAGCCTCCACATTTACCCTCCGCCTCGTGCGCCGCGAACGCCGCTGAACCCGCCACTCCCCTTGGGGAGATGATGGCCCAACCGCGCCCGGTACCCGCGAAGATGTCTCGACAGCAGGGACAGTGGGTGAAGCATGTAACACCTGGGGTATACCTTGCGACGCACCAGACTCCCCACTGCCGCTACACTCCGAGGCAGCAGCCTGAAGACGGCTGACTGCGGCCATCAACACGCTCAGCTGTTCGCGAAGAGTGGCCAGCTCTTCCTGCGTCCGTAAACAGCAGTCACACATCCTATCCATCCTAAGGAATCAGTTTACTGGAGGGACATAATCAACTTTTAACTAGACTGCTAATTCACTAAAGGCGGCTGATTATTGACTAAACTGTGATTGCTAGCCACTTCTTGTAGAAAACAATGAAAATAGCACTACCTGTCTCTGGACTGTATTGAAAACAAACACTAGCACTACTGGCACTATGGCTGACTAAAGGGACTCTCTCTGACTGTATTCAAAACAAACACGAAATAGCACTCGACAATTAAAGCTTCCTAAAAGCAAAAACACACGAAAGAAGAAGTGACAAGTAAGAAAAATACAGTTAATACGTAAATTAAGGTAGCTTGCTGCACAGCAGACGTGAAGCAGACGGCGGTTAGGACGACAATTCAGTACTTATTTAACTGCTGTGGCAATCTCAGTCACCAAACTTGCCCGTGCTCAGCACACTTTAAATACTTCACAAGTATCAGGACAAAATTTATCACAGCATCGATAATTATAGTGAACTCGTTCCCGGATTCGGTCCTTATTATTTTTCTAGTACCTCACGGTGGCAAACAACGAGAGTGCAATATGGCTGATAGGTTTCCTCATAAGAATAACATTTTCCGAAGGAAATTTATCAGAACTCACCCTTAAACAAAGGAAGTCTCCGGAACAAGCGGACAAATCGAGCCGGACCCACAGGATGTTCACGATCCGGGCGAGAAGTCACCGTCCCACTGCCGTATCACAAGAGCCACTGCTCCTCTCAAGGCGTGTAGCAGAAGTTTCCGCCCGATGTGTCCCCGGCCAGCGAACCCTCTCGCCTGGAAGCGCTTGAATACACCATGGCAGTACGGGCGTGCTTCACCCGTTCGCCGCGAGTGCGCAACCACCACTAGGAGCGCACCAGAGCTCACGCCTCCTCAACGAACCCAATCCAACCTTGTTTCTCTCGGCCACTCACCAAGTGGGCACTATCGAGCATATTCATCCCACAGTCGAACCCTGTGTTCGCAACAAAAGAATTGCCCACTACCGAAAAACACTGCAACACCAAAGAAACAGGTGTAGGCATGCGCATTCGTGTACAGAGATATGTAAAAAAAAAAAAAAAAATACGGCGCTGCATTCGGCAACGCCTAAAAAAGACAAGTGTCTGGCGCAGTTGTTAGATCGGTTACTGCTGTTACAATGGCAGCTTATCAAGAGTAAAGTGAGTTTGAATGTGGTGTTATAGTCCGCGCAAGAGCGATGGGACACAGAACCTCCGAGGTAGCGACGAAGTGGGTATTTTCCCATACGACCATTTCACGAGTGTACCCCAAATGCCAGGAATCCGGTAAAACATCAAATCTCCGACATCGCTGCGTTCCTGCAAGAACGGGATCAACGACGACTGAAGAGAATCTTTCAACGTGACAAAAGTGCAGCCCTTCTGCAAATTGCTGCAGATTTCAGTGTTGGGCCATCAACAAGCGTCAGGGTGCGAACCATTTAACGAAACATCATCGGTATGGGCCTTCGGAGCCGAAGGCCCACTCGTGTACCCTTGATGATTGCACGACGCTATACTTCAACGCCTCGCTTGTGCCCGTCAACACCGACATTGGACTGTTGTTGACTGGAAACATGTTGACTGGTCGGACGAGTCTCGCTTAAGAATTTATCGAGCTGACGGACGTATACGGGTATGGAGAGACCCTCATGAATCCATGGACCCTGCATGTCAGCCAGTGGTAGAGTATAATGATGTGGATGATGATGATGATGATGTTTGGTTTGTGGGGCGCTCAACTACGCAGTTATTAGTGCCCGTACGAATTCCCAACCTTTGCTCAGTCCAATCTCACCACTTTCATGAATGATGATGAAATGATGAGGACATCACAAACACCCAGTCATCTCGAGGCAGGTGAAAATCCCTGACCCCGCCGGGAATCGAACCCGGGACCTCGTGTCGGGAAGCGAGAACGCGACCGCGAGAGTAATGGTGTGGAGCGTCTAGATACGACTCTGACAGGTGACGCGTACGTAAGCATCCTGTCTGATCAGCTGAGTCCATTCATGTCCATTGTGCATGTCGACGGACTTGGACATTTCCAGCATAAAAATGCGACACCTCACAGGTCCAGAATTTTTGCAGAGTGACTTCAGTAACACAGGATGTCAGTTCTCTCCAGCAGTACTTCAGACAATAGTCGAGTCTATGCCACGTCGTGTTGCGGCACTTCTGCGTGCTCGCTGGGGCCCTAAAGGATACTAGGCAAATGTACCAGTTTCTTAGGCTATTCAGTGTGTGAGGCAAAGAGGATATTCGCCCAAAGGCAAATCGTACTGGGGCGCTATGACTCAGATATTAATAGTATGGTGTGCTTATCTATAATGAAGTACTGTCTGAAAAATGCTACAGTCCCCTGGTGATGAGATTTCAAAGTGGAGCAAAGATGACAAACAGCTTTACATGTGCAGATATATAAAATTTTGCAGTTCCCAAATCGAAAACACTTATTATCTTATGACTAAAAATCAATGAATTACACTTGGAATGGACTAACCCATAATATAAATATCTGGATGTAACAATTTGTAGTTACATGGAACAGAAAGATCACATAGGTTCAGTAGTAAGAGAAGCAGGTGGAAGACTTCGGTTGACTGACAGAATGCTCGGGAAATGAAATCAGTGAATATTCAGTCAGCTGGTTATGAGATTTCAAAGTGGTGCAAAGATGACAGCTTACTTTACATTACATGTTCAGATATATAAAATTTTGCAGTTCACAAAACGAAAGCACTTAGTATCCTATGACTACAAACTCTATAAACTACACTTGGAATCGACTAATTCATAATATAAATATCTGGGTGCAACAAGTTGTAATGATGTGAAACGGAATGATCACTTAGGTTAAGTAGGAAACAAAGCAGGTGGAAGACTTCGGTTCAGTGACAGAATACTCGGGAAATGTAATGCGGGCAACCCATCCTAGAATATTGCTCGAGCGTGTGGGATCCATACCCAATAACAGTCACAGGGAATACTGAACGCGTACAAAGGAGGGCAGCCCGAATGGTCACAGGCTTGTTTGACCCACTGGAGAGTGTCAGGGAGATGCTGAAGAAAATGAACTGGCAGACGCTTGGAGATAGACGCAAACTATCCCGAAAAAGTCTACTTACAAAGATTCAAGAATCAGTTTTAAATTGTGACTATAGCTATATAATACAATCTCGCTCTGTAGGCCTATCACTTCCGTACGGATCGTGAGGATGAGATAGGACTAGTTACAGAGCTCACTGAGTCGGGTAAACAATCATTCATCCCGTACTCAATACGTGAATTGAACGGCGAAAATCTGTAATAATTGTTATAAGTGAATATAACCTCTGGAAATCACCTAGCACTGGTTTGCAGAGAGTGAACGTAGCTGTAGACGTAGGGACACGACTTCTAAAGACAGACTTTCGCAGGAACCTCTCCAGACGGTTGAGCTGAAGTTCAGAGAGTAGCTGATAGGTATTGACATAAGTAATACTGTGAGAGCAGATCGTGACTCAAACCTGGATAGCTGGTTCGGTTGAAACACTGTTCTATCAAGGCAAAAATCCATGTTCGAGTCGCAGTCCAGCACACAGTTTTAATAAGGCTGTAGTTTCAAATCAGTGTACACTCCACTGCATGGTGCAAGATTCTGGGCCACCAACTGCTTCAAGCATTATGCCTTCATATATCTTTTATTGTTGTTGTTTTAATCTGTCTTCGGCTTGCCCAAGCTGTTCAATACAATTAATAAACTACTCCGGACTATTACGCCATCCTCGAAGATGTTTCAAAAAACTGAATGACACGAAACTGAATGACATCTGGATCCCGGTCTGAAGAAGATGTGTACTAGTCTTCCAACATGGGGTGATAACAAGAGCGGACGACGGCAGCCGACAACGACCAATATTATTGCGCTTGTGTATTCAAAGCATGTGACACCACGCAAATGGACGGGAGCACACGTAAACGGAATTTTACGAGAGTGTGAATCGGACACTAAAAGAAGCTACCATTCACCTCGTAAATGTCCTCCGCAGATGGGGACGAAACGTCGGGGTTTAATGTGAAATCCATTCGACCACAACACAACAGCCCGGAATATTTTATTAATTGCGACATTTCCGGCAGTGGAAGTTTCCGTTTAACAAAATGTCCAACAAGCCCGATCCATGTGGGTTCTTCACTTCTGCCGATAATTCATAATTTTATCATTTAAGCTGCAGGTGTCGAGTAACTGTCGTACATCTTCGTTTCACATTCTGTCTTATCTAGTCACACATACTTATTTATTTATTATTGATTAGTTGCTGTGTTTTCTAATAACCTGCAACAGCATATTAATGAAATAATCTCCTCTTTTAAATAAGTACAACTGCATGCAAAAGTTAAGTACAAAATGTTCGCACGATGTATCACTGCCGAATAACATAGCTCGAGGAATCTTAGACCACGTATAGAAAGAACTACTATAATATTAGACACCGGGGCACGTTTACGCAGAGCATTTCTCTCGGGTACCATTCCTGCCAGAGCGCCACTGACAATAGAGGATTAGTATTGTCAACTGCTGAGGGCTCTCTTACAAACTACATGGCACCAGCTGAGTGAACGTTTTAGCGTGAACATATTTGTGCCTTTGTGCAAGGTGAGTAATTTTTGTTACTCAAATATCAAAGCTGTTAGGGATGTAACTTTTACAACTGAGAATAAATAACTATGTGACGGTAGGGTACAACCACTACCACATGATGTATGACACGATTATACACGAATAGTTTTATTGCGTAGAGTGAATTTTCAGAGCTTCCACACCGTCACAACGTCACCAACATATACTAGGGCTGGGAAGACGACACTCGCGTTCGAAGGGCTTCGAGATTTCCCGATACGCTGCAGCATTCGATGCAGCATCCAGTTCGATCGAACAGTCACGTGACATTTAACCCGTGCGGTGCGAGTGGAAGGGATACGCAAGAAATTAAGCTATGGATTAGCTTAATTTTTACAGTTTTGTGAAACAGTGAAGAAAACAGCATGAAATACTACCACAATACAATCTCCTATTTTGTTTGAACAAATTTACGAGTTCTCATACACTACGTATGGATATATAAATATTTATGGCGACTTTTTAGTAACGATAACAGACGAAGACAAAAATGTCGACCTAAGACATTGCTTGACTGGACCCAATATATATATCTTTTTTTTATGATGAGAGGCGGTAATGACTTACAGAATAGGTTTCAAATGAGCAATTCAGACCTTGTTCACATATCTGAATAACTTTATCAGACTTTAATCAGTTTGAAAACAAGACGGAAACATTCAGATGAACCAATCAACACAACTAATCAGAATTAAGTGCCAAAGCAAACGAAATGTTTCGTTATAAAATGACTGTAATTTTTATCGCGAGAAAAAGTTACATCGGAATGACCCGTTATGGAGATAGCACCATCAAACGTCACCAGATTGCGGGAAGAGCGAAACTTAAGAATTACCAAGAATCATCAATATAGGACTGTGGATCCGCATACTAGCAAAACGTAATGTTTTATAATGTATTATAAGTACGCTAATTCTGCATATTTTAGAATCAAAGCACCCACTGATGATGGCGATATTTGTCGCTGAAACTAGTTTGGGAATAACTAAATGACAAAAGTTTTTATATCAAGGGGACCCAGAATCCCACATTGTTTCTTTTCTATACAAACACGGAGCAATGGAAGAGTTGCAAGATGAAATTATGGACAGAATCATGATTGAAATGTTTTATTTATTTATTAGTTATCGTAGTTACGCCTGGCCTGCACCCTAGAAAATACTGCAGCCCATATTTCTATTGTTCAAGTCCGTAATGCATTAAAAACCCTAAGACAGATCGTAGTGATAGTACCAACAAAAGTCACTAGATCGCAGGCCGATCAAAAGATAAAGCAGAATCAGAGATTTACCGAACTGTGACGTAATCTGCTCGATCAGTTAGAGTCGTGCTCAAAAAAATGGCTCTAAGCACTATGGAACTTAACAAAAATGGTTCAAATGGTTCTGAGCACTATGGGACTTAACATCTGTGATCATCAGTCCCCTAGAACTTATAACTACTTAAACCTAACTAACCTAAGGACATCACACACATCCATGCCCGAGTCAGGATTCGAACCTGCGACCGCAGCAGCATCGCGGTTCCAGACTGAAGCGCCTAGAACCGCTCGGCCACATCGGCCAGCGGAGTCGTGCTCAAAGACAGCCTTACACTCTACTAGTTTGTTCTCTTTTTCCCAAATATCCTCTCCACGGGACGTCAGAGAGGTTTCGACGCCTGAGCCCTCGGTGTTCCACAAATATATGTTCGTTTACAGGAGATTACTCTACTTCACAAGTTACCTTTGGATAACTTGAAAGCCTGAAATTTATTACTGTAGATTGGAAACTAATTCAATCGTGGCGATGGGGCATATTTACACAGTTCCGTTTGGGCACGTTCACGCACTATTTTACGTTGGCGTCTTAACCGATACCCAGTCAAGGAAGTTTGAATACAATAGCAGTAGAAAGGCAAACTAAAAAAATAAAGACACAGGGAAACAATAAGACGAAATTGCTAAAGGAAAGCTATTTGACCTGAAAGAATTACAAGCAGAAACAATTTTATGAGAGCAAGGACTGATAAGAGCAAGAAAATGGTAACAGCAAGAAGAAGAAAAAATGTGGATAGGCCTACTTTTGATATCGGCACTGCCGTTCTGCCCAGAGGCAGGTTTTCACATGGTAACACTCTATTCTCCTCTGGCTTCTGCCATCTTCCTCAAGTCTTCCTTTTATGTCGTCTAACATCTCGTGTCCCTCCTTCTTCGCAGTCTCCTGTCACAAATCAGTGCTTTCAAAGCGTCTGTTGGCAAGCAGTCCCTTCTTAACGAATGTTCCATCTAGTTCTTCTCCTTTTCTTTTATAATCTGCAGTAGTCTGATGACGAGGACAAAAACTGCATTTACGTTTACTGCTTGAAACAATATAACCCATCAAAAATAAAATGGTTCGAGTCCTTTGGATTTAAGGGTGCCACAGGAAGCACATTATTTTAATGTGCATAAATTACAACTCGGCAACGACGATGAATAGCCCTTTAACTAACATTCAAACTTCTATGTAGACCACATCATGCTAAGTGGTGGAAGTTCGCCAAAAAGTTTCTTTACTGCAGTAAAATTGTTACGTTTTACCATGTTAATTGGCGTTAAGTTAGCATGTAATTTTGTTTACTGACAACCAAGATATTTTTGAAAGGTTTAGTAGTGTGTTTTGTTTACTCATTATTGTGTTCTATAATATGCGTGAACGTGCCCTCATAGGTACATTTATGCACTCGACTTTAGCCTATAGTAAATTATTTTGCACTCTTAAACGAAGTGCTGAGTTAAAAGTGTATATACCAAGGTATACTTTAATAATCATACAAGAGTAAGTCAAATGAAAACCTTAAATACATTTTTAAATATTATTTACTGTGCAGAAGAGGTACAAAGCAACATAATCTCCCCTACGCTCAATGCAAGTCCTCCATCGCTTAAAAAGTGCATAAATTCCTTTAGAAACAAATTCTTCATCAGAACGGGACTTCTTTCCTCCCATTGCGCATTGAGTGGTCCAAACATATGGAAATCACAAGGTCTGGTGAATATGGTGGATGAGGAAGACACTCAAACTGCATGTCTGTTATTGTTGCAACTGTTGTACGGGCAGTGTGGGGCCTTGCATTGTCACGTTGCAAAAGGACACCTGCTGACAGCAATCCACGTCGCTTTGGTTTGATTGCAGGCCGCAGCCATTTTTTTAGGAGATCTGTGTATGATGCACTGGTGACAGTGGTTCCTCTAGGCATGTAATGCTCCAAAATGACGCATTTTTCGTCTCAATAGAGAGTTAGCATAACGTTCCCTGCTGATGGTTCTGTTCGAAACTCATTTGGTTTTGGTGATGAGGAATGGCGCCATTCCTTGTTCGCTCTCTTCGTTTCCGGTTGGTGGAAGTGAACCCAGGTTTCGTCCACAGTAACGATTCTTGCAAGGAAGCCATCACCTTCTGGTTCAATGTGCCGAAGAAGTTGTTCACAAGCATCGACACGTCGTTCTCTCATTTTAGGAGTCAGCTGCCTGCCACCCATCTTGCAGACACTTTGTGAAACTGGAGCACATCATGCACAATGTGGTTTGCTGACCCATGACTAACCTATAAACATGACGCAAAGTCACTCAGAGTCACTCGGCGGTTTTCCATCACTACGGCTTCAATTTCTGCAATGTTCTATGGAGTCACAACTCGTGCCTGACCAGGACGAGGAGCATCTTCCACTAAAATCGCGCCATTTGCGAACTTCCTCCTCCATTCGTAGACTTGCTGCTGTGACAAACATGCATCACCGTACTGAAACTTCATTCGTCGATGAATTTCAATAGGTTTCACACCTTCACTACGCAAAAACCGAATAACAGTATGCTGTTCTCTGGTGCAAGTCGCAATTGGGGCGGCCATCTTGATACTGTTACTCCGACGGTATTTGTGCATCGGCACTACGCTGCCACCTAGAGGCCATTATGCACACTGTTTGGAGCACGCTTACAACCTTACAGGATATCGGCGCGACATTTCGATTTGTTATTACAAAATTAAGGTTTTCATTTGACTGACCCCCGTATTATGCACTACTGGCCATTAAAATTGCTACACCACGAAGATGACGTGCTACAGACCCGAAATTTAATCGACAGGAAAAAGATGCTGTGATATCCAAATGATTAGTTTTTCAGAGCATTCACACAAGGTTGGCGCCGATGGTGACACCTACAACGTACTGACATAAGGAAAGTTTTCAACCGATTTCTCATACACAAACAGCAGTTGACCGGCGTTGCTGGTGAAACGTTGTTGTGATGCCTCGTGTAAGGAGGAGAAATGCGTCATTCCGTCTTTGATGAAGGTCGGATTGTAGCGGTTGCGGTTGCGGTTTATCATATCGCGACATTGCTGCTCGCGTTGGTCGAGGTCAATGACTGTTAGCAGAATATGAAATCGGTGGGTTCAGGAGAGTAATACGGAACCCCGTGCTGGATTCCAACGGCCTCGAATCACTAGCAGTCGAGATGACAGGCATCTTATCTGCATGGCTGTAACGGATCGCGCAGCTTCGTCTCGATCCCTGAGTCAACTGATAGGGACGTTTGCAAGACAACAACAATGTGCAGGAACAGTTCGACGACGTTTGCAGCAGCATGGACTATCAGTTCGGAGACCATGGCTGCGGTTACTCTTGACGCTGCATCGCAGATAGGAGCGCATGCGATGGTGTACTCAACGACGAACCTGGGTTCACGAATGGCAAAACGTCATTTTTTCGGATGAATCCAGGTTGTGTTTACAGCATCATGATGGTCGCATTCGTGTTTGGCGACATCGCGGTGAACGCACATTGGAAGCGTGTTTTTGTCATCGCCATACTGGCGTATCACCCTTCGTGATGGTATGGGGTATTATTGGTTACACGTCTCGGTCACCTCTTGTTCGCATTGACGGCACTTTGAACAGTGGACGTTACATTTCAGATGTGTTACGACCCTTGGCTCTACCCTTCATTCGATCCATGCGAAGCCCTACATTTCAGTAGGATAATGCACGACCGCACTTTGCAGGTCCTGTATGGGCCTTTCTGGATACAGAAAATGTTAGACTGCTGCCCTGGTCGGCACATTCTCCAGATCTCTCACCAATTGAAAACGTCTGGTCAATGGTGGCCGAGCAACTGGCTCGTCACAATATACCAGTCACTCCTCTTGATGAACTGTGGTATCGTGTTGAAGCTGCATGGGCAGCTGTACCTGTACACGCCGTACAAGCTCTGTTTGACTCAATGCCCAGGCGTATCAAGGCCGTTATTACGGCCAGAGTTGGCTGTTCTAGGTACTAATTTCTCAGGATCTATGCACCCAGTTTGAGCGAAAATGTAATAACATGTCAGTTCTAGTAAAATATATTTGTCCCTGAATACCTGGTTATCATCTGCATTTATTCTTAGTGTAGCAATTTTAATGGCCAGTAGTGTACGCCTAGTTCTTTTTACACCTGGTAAATGTAACCAAAAAGTTTTTATAAATTCAGAAAGAAAACTGATAGGTGTGCCGCACTCTCCCCAATAGCACAGGAGGGAGCTGAAGGCAATGACAGTTTTATTCAAAGACAATGATTACACTGAGGTCACAGTGTTTCACCACGGTCCTCTGAAGACTGCAATTGGCGGGATATGTTTCTGGATAGATTGTGTAACCACCACGGACTGCAATGTTTGCTCTGCAAAGTGTTCCCGTACTGGCTACAATGTTGGTAAAGGAGTTGTTGGGGTGGTGCGTTCCATTCGTCCACCAGTGCCGTTGACAACTGCTAGATGGTCAATGGTGCGTGTGCGTGTGCTGCGATACGTCTCCGCAACGCATCCCAGACGTGTTCTGTGGGATTTAAGTCGAGGGAATGTGCAGGCCATTCCACTCGCCGAATATCCTCACGTTCGAAGAGCTCTCCTACCTGCACTCTTCGATGCGGTTGCGGCTTGTCATCCTTTAGATTGAAATCACGGCCGAACGCACCCCTAAAAGGACGCATATGTGGAAGGAGTACAGTGTATCAATAAGGTTGAATGGTGAGTGTACCGTGATCAAAGATCTGTAGGCCGCGCGGAGTGCCCGCGCGGTTTAGGCGCCATGTCACGGATTGCGCGGCCCCTCCCGCCTGATGTTCGAGTCCTCCCTCGAGCATGGGTGCGTGTGTGTGTGTGTGTGTGTGTGTATGTGTGTGTGTGTGTGTGTGTGTGTGTGTGTGTGTGTGTGTGTGTTGTTCTTAGCACAAGTTACTTTAAGTAGTGTGTAAGTCCAAGGACCGATGACCTCAGCAGTTTGGTTCCTTAGGAATTCACATACATTTGAACATCTAGAAAGATTTGTAGCTCAGTTGCGCTCATGTAAAATTACACCCCCCGACACCAAGATACCTGGACAACCAAAACATTATCACTCCCGGATCACCAAAAAATTCGTATTTGGCAGTGCAGGACGTTCCTTCATATGGTTAAAGATGGGAATACGTAATGCACCGGAGAACACCGTCGAATATGATAGATTTTGAGGTCCTAGTGTTACGAGGAGGAGACATAATGTTGTGCATGGGCACTGACAACGAAATCTTTGCACACAGTACACTCATCGGTCACAATTATCGTGACATCGCACTCCTTACCCCTGTGTGCGTTTTCTCAGGGGTGCTTTTGGCCTTGACTTCATTTGTAGGGATGACGATGGGCGACCTCATCGAAGAACGGAGGTGGAGAAGTTCCTGGAACGAGATGATATTCGGCTAACGGACTGCCCCCCCCCCCCCCTCCCCCGAAAAAATGGTTCAAATGGCTCTCAGCACTATGGGACTTAACATCTGATGTCATAAGTCCCCTAGAACTTAGAACTATTTAAATTTAATCAACCTAAGGACAGCACACACATCCATGCCCAAGGCAGGATTCGAACCTGCGACCGTAGCAACATCGCGGTTCCAGGCTGGAGCGCCTAGAACCGCTCGGCTATAACAGCCGCCCTGCTCCCTCCCCCCTCCACCCGATTTAAATCCCATCGATCACGTGTGGGATTAGTTGGGATGAATTTGGGAGTTGGTAAGTGCTGCTGCAGCACGTGCTCAGGCACCAATGACCATTTGGCAGTTAGCAGGCGCGTTGATGGGGAAATGGAACGCTCTACCACAGCAACTCCTTACCAACCTTATGGCTGGCATGGGAGCACTTTTGTAGAGCATGCGTTGCCATCTGTGGTGATAACACACCCTATTAGGAAACACGTCGCGCCTTTTGCAATGTCTAGGGACTCATCAGGAATCGCGGGGAGAGGAGATGAGGGAGACGGCAAGAAGCCAGAGAGAAATATGTAATACATACTCGCTCTGATTACAAATAATAGGTGTTCTTTCTTTCCGTATCCGTCCCGACAGCTGAGTGGTCACCGCGGCAGTCTGTCACGCCAAGGGGTCCGGTTCGATACCCGGCTGGGTCGCAGATTTTCTGCGCTCAGGGACTAGGTATTGTGTTGCCCTCGTTGTCATTTCATCATCATCAGTGGAAGGCAACGGGAAACCAGTACTGGAATCACTTCCCTAGACGCTCATGCGGTGGACCTCTCTGACAAGTCTTCACCCCATTAAGTCAGAACACAAAGTTTCTTTTTTCTTTCGTTGCTGCAGCAGGCGATGTCTGGAACGTTGTACTTAATTGTGTTAGTTGTTCTTTCTCTGTTCTACAGCGGCTGCTTTAGGTTCAAATGGTTCAAATGGCTCTGAGCACTGTGCGACTTAACTTCTGAGGTCATCAGTCGTCTAGAACTTAGAACTAATTAAACCTAACTAACCTAAGGACATCACACACATCCATGGCCGAGGCAGGATTCGAACCTGCGACCGTAGTGGTCGCTCGGCTCCAGACTGCAGCGCCTAGAACTGCACGGCCATTCCGGGCGGCGCTGCTTTAGGCGAACAATTTCCGCAATACGCCGTGGCTCGGGTACCGATGGGGTGAGGGTGGTGTGGGGGTGGAGGGGGAGGGGAGCCTGTAACATAGAGGCGAGGTCCTGTGCGGCACGCTTCACCAGCGCCGCCCCCATACCGGCTCCGCTCTGGCGTCTACGGGCGACGCTCTCTCTGGCAAACAGATTAGGGCTGGAGCTGCGGGAGTGCTGATTCCACAGCGTCTCCTCCTCCAACATCCCGTCTTTGCCAGTGTCGCGAGATACAGCACATACCTCAACACAACACCGCAAGCAGGTTCATCATTTAGTTCTAGTTATAGTATTAGTAATGGCAACGAACCTCTGTTTAGCGGCAGTTCCCTCTCCCGTCCTTTTAGTGAAGGACGTCAGGTCAGTGACACCATACCGCATTTAGAATACTTGCTGATCACCGATTCCTTTGAGGAACGAATCTCCTTCACAACGACTGAGAATGCGCCAGGAGAGTATCGACACCCTATTGGGTTTCTAAAGGTATACCTTCCTTTCTTGGAAAAGGAGCGCCCCAAGATAGTGAATGATCTGCGGTATATATATATATATATATATATATATATATATATATATATATATATATATATATATATATATAAGGTCGTTTGCAACAGGAACCGAAACGTCGGTAGTTTATATATATTGCCAACGCGGTCACAAACCCAGAATAATTTTGTTGAAAGTCTTCAAGTCTTCATTATCTCTGGAGTTAAAATGGCGTGATAAAGCATAGAACGTCAATCATCGAGTAGTTTCGTAAATCCTCATTGAGTGATATAATGGATTGGTTTTCCGAGATGGAAGTGGAAGGGTTAGCTAAGGCACTCAGCCGAATACTATACCTGAACATCCACACACACGTCTATGATCTGGTAAATGGAAGGTCCAGCTATATCAAGCTCCGTAAAGAGATTGCTAATAAGAAGGCATGCACGGCCATTCCTGGCTTGCTAGAGAAATATTAAAGAGAATCCAGAGCGCGCAAATCGATACGATAGATACGTTGACATTCATAAGTATTGTAACATTGATAGTATCGGGTTCCCCATCAAGGTCCAGGACATAGGCAAATTTGAGATGCAGAATACCGGAACATCAGTTCATGTTTACGACCTGGAGGAGAAAAGCAAGTCAGATGAGCAGGGCAAGGATATAGTCATTGGCCCCCTCCACTTCTCAAAATTTGCCGGTGAGCATCAGATGAATGTAAACGTGCTACTCTTCTCTGAAGATGATAATTATCATTGCGTTTGGATCAAAGACATCACCCCACTCCTTTCCATCCAACTGAGAAAGCATAATGGTGAATGGCATTTTTGCTAAGGTGCCTCAATACCTTTCCCTCCGACAAGTTATTAGCAAAGTATCTAGTATACTGTGCTTCCAAGAACCCTGTACATCTTATGCCTACCGAGGAAAACAAACTCATAAAGTTTAAAAATACTTATCACTAGGAGCGATGCCCGTTTGTAGTGTACGCTGACTTTGAATGCCTCCTCGCTCCAGTGCGCCACTGTGAAAGTGACCCTATGACCTAACATACCATCTTTAGAGAAAAACATGTACCATATGCGGCAACATACCAAATTGTACCGTCCTATGATTCGAGTCTTAACTGCTACATATCTTGAGTTTGGCTGCTCACTGTCTCAAAAATCATTCATGGGAGGTTGATAATCTTTACCGCGACAACGTTCTCATGGCCAAACCGAAGGAGAATGAAGATTTGTACAATAACGTGATTGACTGTCATATTTGTGGGCTGCCGTTAGATAAAAAAGCAGAAACTTTTCGCAGGGATCACTGTCATCTTATGGAGAAGTTCCGCGGTGCAGCTCACAATACATGCAGTTTGAAGCACCAGCTACCAAAGCAAGGCTTTACGTGGACACAGACGTACGCTTGCTTGCGGGAGTTTTCCATAAATTCCAGAGCCTATGCATGACCATGTATTCTCTAGATCCCACCTTTCATTACATGGCACCTGGGTTGACTTGAATCAAAATGTTCAAGAAAATGAAGTGGAGCATCGAATTATTGTCCGAAGCTAACATGCTACTTTTCTATAAGTGAGGTATCCGTGTTGGACCTTGACAATGTGTCCACGAGTGGGCGACAGGTTCAAGTGCATCACTTGATTCGAGTTACATGATGTCCTGGATGTAAATAACATCTACGGGCATGCCTTGCAACAATCACTGCCAGTTGGTGAGTTTCGATGGGTGCTTGAAGACGATGGGTGCTCGAAGACGAATGCAACGGAGTAGATGGAAAAAATCATGAGGGTTATGACAGCTGATTCTGATTTAGGGTGTGTGGTGGAGGCAGACCTCACACACCCTATAAGTTTGCATGATGCACACATCAATTTCCCGCTGTGTCCAGAGCAACTAGTTCTGCGACGGGGCTCCACCCTAAAACTGATGGCAACACTGGGGAATAGTAACCTCAACTGCGCGGTCATTGGCGCCCATACAAATTCCCAACCTTTTCTCAGCCTGATCTCGCCATAATGATGATGAAATGATGAGGACAACACAAACACCCAGTCATCTCCAGGCAGACGAAAATCCCTGTCCCCGCCGGGAATCGAACCCGGGACCCCATGCTCGGGAAGCGAGAATACGACCGGGAAACCATAAGCTGTGGACCTAATTGTAAAGTTCGTAGGTCTGCGATCAAAAAAGTATATGTATCGCACATTGGAAGGTGCCACCTAGAGGCTGGCTAAGGATGTGCGTCATATGGCATCGAAAACCCTCTGTATGGAAGACTTCGCGTTGCCTGTACAGCGGTTTTCGCGGTGCTGCATCGCAGCCACTGCATGCTGTATGGCGAACTAGTATTCGATCGAGAGGCCATGAGGAGTACACTGTGCTGCAGTCTAAAAACAGCTTGACGTCTCATGACAATAAAAGGGTCATTTGTGATGAGGGACTGGAAATCTCCTGACTGACACTATACACTTTTAGTGAGAGAAGGGGTGGGGGACTCTAATTGAGAGAGGGAGAGAGAGAGAGAGAGGGAGAGGGAGAGGGAGAGAGAGAGTCTGCAGAGTAGTAGTGTGACCGTTTTTCATAGTGTAAGTAATTTTGTATGTGTGTGGCAGAAATATTTATTTGCATGTACAATGTACTATGTACTATGTAAAATCACCATGTGTGGAAAAAGTTTAAAAACAACAATATATATTTTTTTCTGAGAGGGGACCAGGGGTAGGAGTGACATGGAAAACCACTTAACCAAACAATATGTTAAGGACCTGTCGGACAAAAGGACGGATTATCCCCATGGGGGTCATAATTCTCTTAACAGAACCATAGGTTAAGGGCCTGTAAGGCAAAAGAGAACGATAGACTTGCCACTGAATAGGTACTTCCCTTGATTTAGGCAACCCGCAATTTGGGGTTGATGCTCTCATTACGCTACTACTGCCGATCTCATACGGAGACTCTCTCAGTTAACTTAGGCGAAAATTATCTTGCACTAGGAAAAACTTATAATTGATTATTGAAACTAAACGTCAGATGGAACATGATGATGATACTGATTATGCTACTTTATTCACTTACGTAGCAACAAGGGGAAATACTGTTGTGAAAATTCAGCATGAAAAGCCTCATATTACACACGCGCCTATTACCTGGTTCGTTAGAAATAGTTAAAAAGGCTCTGAGCACTATGGGACTTAACTGCTGTGGTCATCAGTCCCTTAGAACGTAGAACTACTTAAACCTAACTAACCTAAGGACATCACACACATCCATGCCCGAGGCAGGATTCGAACCTGCGACCATAGCGGTCACGCGGTTCCAGACTGTAGCGCCTAGAACCGCACGGCCACTCCGGCCGGCTGGTTCGTTAGAGACTACATACATGCACACAAGTTAGGAATCCGTATAGACAGAAATAAACAAGAGGAAAAAATGTAATTTGATTCCAACAGATTTTGATAAAGTCGAGAGTTGTTGTAATGAAACTTAGCATTTTAAACTCGCAAGCGAGCGCTCTCCCCCTGCCTAAGTGTACTTACTACTAATGAAATTGGGTCGGTCTGGAGCAACATGGCGTCCGATACCATGCTAAAATCACTGCCTGTTTCCATAAAATGGCAATTAATGCGCCTCTGTGCGCGATAACTTAAAGAAGGGGTCATCTTAAGACTCGTCACTGTACTACCATATGAATGGTTTTGTACTAACACAGAGATCCAATTTCTTAAACTCCACACGAAAATAGTCAATCACAAGCAATAGTTAAAACAAGTAAAGTAAATCACTGCCGACCATGGTGGCCACGCGGTTCTAGGCGCTGCAGTCCGGAACCGCGCGACTGCTACAGTCGCAGGTTCGAATCCTGCCTTGGGCATGGATGTGTGTGATGTCCTTAGGTTAGTTAGGTTTAAGTAAAGTTCTAGGGGACTGATGACCTCAGATGTTAAGTCCCACAGTGCTCAGAGCCATTTGAACCATTTGAAAGTAAATCACTCCTTACTTCTATTGATGCTGGCGCTGTGATGCTTCAACGCAACCTACCCGTAGCTCATAAATTTCAACTCGAGTTAACATCTAACACAGGAGTTAACAGAACATTTTCACTCCACGATCTCTGGAGTCAGATTGTTCTCACCTAGAAAATTCGCATAGCTCCTCTGCACGCTCCGTTCAGAGCGAATTATTTATGGTGGTGAGAAGGGGGTGTGGGACTCCGACCAGCCACTTACACCTACTAAAAGCGTAATGTGCTGCGCTAATTAGAGGGGCTGAAAAAGCACTGGCGGTCGTTGGCCTCAATTCTTTCTGAACAGAGAAGAAATTCCAGAATATGCTAGAAGGGTCTACATGCGATCCCACAGAACCAGTCGAGAGACTTGATTTTAAAAACAGTGGAAAGGTGCGCTTCCGTCGTTGTGGCTTGCGCCTGCCAGCCAAGTTTAAAGAAGGCCAACAAATTTTCCCTCTCTTCCAGAGAAAGCAAGGAAGGAACCGCCTCTAATTTGCAACTGAGTCGCCATGTTCCCATTTCCTGCAGGTGGCCACACAGGAACTTGGAATATAAGGTTGCTGATCTCAGTCACTGAATAAGGAAATAAAAGAAAGTGTCCCATATAATACCTTCCCCAGATATCGGCGTATGATAGAAAAAATGCTTATATAATAAACGTGTTAAATTAGCTCATAATAAATTTGAGAAAGATAAAGTTATAAAGAGGGTACGACAACATTGTACCCTTTCAAGTTACTTTCTTCAACAAGTAAATTTTCAGTTCATATTATGCAATCTGAGAAAAACAGTATTTCTTTGACATTATCATTTTACTCATATCCAAGCGACTGGGTTACTAATTTTAACATAACCAATCTTTTTATAAATATATATGCAACATTGTGGACTCTCAGATAATTTTACGGATTAAGAATAAGATCATATTAGAAGTTGCGAGACTGCAGTCAGTAACAGTTTAGTGGATGTATTAGATCACGGTACAGAAGATGCTGATTCGCGCACTTTGCAAATCCAGACAAAGAGGACATTTGCTGGAGGCGACAATGCGCTGAGCTGCAGTGGTGATGGCGGTGATCGGTACTGCGCAAGTGTGGTTCAAATGGTTCAAATAGTTCTGAGCGCTATGGGACTTAGGTCATCAGTCCCCTAGAACTTAGAACTACTTAAACCTAACTAACCTAAAGACATCACACACATCCATGCCCGAGGCAAGATTCGAACCTGCGACCGTAGCGGTCGTGCTGTTCCAGACTGTAGCGCCTAGAACTGCTCGGCCACTCTGGCCGGCTACTATAGGTATTTCCTGAACAATGTTGCCTGTCGCCGCACCAGTTCGTTGTGTGCGTGGCTTTTTCCCAGAGTTCAGGACTGCAGTTGACTCTGAGTGGCAAGCAGTGTTCCGTGTTTTAGTGCTGAGATAATGGAGTTCACCGAGACCACCAAAGGGAAGACTTTACTGATTTACAAGGCGCATCAGTGTATAGTGGCCTGTAGAATCAAACAAGAAGTGACTTATGGGCGTTGTATACACTTTAAAAAAATAAATAAAAAGGTAGGCTGTCCGCAAAAATAGCACAGTTTTAGGGGAAGGTAGCCATGTTTGTATTCCAGATGAAGTCGCAAATGAAGTGTGAAAATATTTTGTCAGCGCAAAGAAGCGAGCAAACGAAGCAGACGCTACAGTTTACGTTGAACGAGTAGAGTAGCTCTTCAATCGAGGCCAGGACTTGGTAACATCGTTACCATCATACAGAAGTGCGAAACAATCGTTACATCGCATTAGGGGGAAATATGTATATGGGAACTACATAAGATCCCACAAATTCTGAAGTTACAGTCTTCGAAGGAAATAATTTAATGGTGAATGATCGTAGCAACTTTTTACTTCCAGATCATAATAGGAGACAGAGTGACAGAATACTGGTGTTTTCCAGCGAAAAGAGAGAAGCTGTTTATCAAACTTCGAATCATTCTTTGTGGATGGAAGAGTTCGAGCAAGATGTTTGGACTGTTGTTTATACTCCACGTCGACCTTAATAGCTCTTGGTAGAAAACAAACACATTTGCAGTTATTTACGTTTTGCTGCCAAATAAAAAGTGACAAATGTATGAACATTATTTTAAAGCTATTACAATCAGTGTGCGTGGATAGAAACCTCCATCATTGACGATGAACTTCGAAACTGCGATCGTTCAAGCAGCTAACATTTCGTTACCTGTAACAGAGATTACTGGTTGCAACTATCATTGTAAGATGGCAAGAACATGCCCCTTACATGAAGTCATTAAAGATCACCAAACTCACATTGAGCGAACAGTAGGGCTGAATAAAAATGACTGACAAGGCACAATGCAGTTTGTAGAAGATATAGTATGGACGTATTGGAATAATTAATGTTGGGTGCTAGTTTTAAAGTAATGCGACATGAAAACTTTGCAGAAATGTGTCAATTTACTGGAGGCTAGTTTATCCCAGGGAAGTACCCAAAATTGACCATGGTTGGGTGGCGGCACGCGGCTGGGGAGCAGAGAAGGGAAGCGACAATAGGCAGCTTAGGGCGGCTCAAGCTCTGAGGAAGCGGTAACGGGGTGCGGCCTCCAGCTGCCTTGAGATGAGTGACAGTGAGGGGTGGTTGACCCCATGCTGGTGTACCAGGAAGTAGATGGAGAACTTGTAAGCCTGTTGATAAATGTCTGTTGTCCCGTTTTCAGTGAAACATGTGAGAAAGATGCGCAAAACTATGGCGGAGCGGTCAACACAGACCGAAATATCCGTGTTCGTGACTATAGCAACTTCACGCTCAGTTCATGGTCCGTAGAGTCTGAATTAAATCAGGTGAAGAGTGACAGAATGAAATACGCCGGCCTCCGATGAGATGTAGGACCAAGGAATTTGAGTACTCTCCTGGGAGTCAGAATTTTGGAACAATTGGTGTTTTATGCAGATGATAACCGTGATCGGTGGCATGGGAGGAGCTAAATAGCAGAAGTTGAGAGGATGGGATATTTTGTGAGAATTTGTTCACTTCCCAGAGCAGGCATTGGTCAGCGCTGGGAAGCGATGCATAACTAACGCGATTAGCGCTGCTATTGACGTAAGTGATTTTACTGGAGGGGAAACCGATGCGAAGAGCGAACTGGCAGAAGTATCCGTAGAGGTTTTCCGTTCCCAGCTTGCCTAGAGTGCGGACACGGCGTTCTTTACTTGGCTTGCCTGAGAGAGAGTGAGCATCTCTGCAGTTTAGGACTTAGCAAACGGAATGATTGAGGTTGGAGCTAGAAAGTTTTCATTCAGTTATGTACTGAGCAAGATAGCTAGGTGTGAATAGGCGAGTGCAGCCTTTCAGCACCATGAGGTCAGCCGACATCTGCACGACGACACTGCCCCGCCATGCTGAATTCGGTGATATCGCGTCTGCTCCAGCTTGAGTTAGGCCACTGATTAATTTGTTGGATCACGTCGGCAAAGTTTCCATGAGGGTTTCATGGGCCATGTATTGTAGAATTCTTCTCGCACTTCGCATTACGCCTGGGTCAGTCGATAGGAATTAATTTTGATTTATCACGCTTTACTCCACGTAAATGAAATTTATTCCCACTGCCTGTTAGGACAGTCATGAGTTAAAATAAATTTGTGCTAATCGACTGCATCTGTTTTCAATCAAGTAGTTGAAATCCCAAGCCACTTTCTTAATTAATTTCATGTTCAACATTTGCATCTGGTGTTCAATAGCTGAATATAACATCAATGTGCACCCATTTTTAATTAAAAGGAATCAATTCTCTATCAATTAATGTCAACACTGCCACCGCAGTTCAATCAGGAGTCACAAGGGCTTTATTATATTTTTGCGTTATCCGATATTACGGCAGTTTTGCACTCTCTGCTGATCTGTTAGTCAATTATCTGGGGTGAACACACGCCAAAACCAGGTAAGTGGCGGGTGGGGTGTTTCACCATTTAAATCAGTGTTTGTGGAAACAAGATCAGAGTTGTGGCCTCATTCGAGCCAATAAGAAAAATGAGGAAATATGCTGTCACATAAGAATGTCTTCTGCTCTAACACATCTTCCCCTGGAAATGTTGGCTGTGTATTCAGGAAAGCACGCTATAAAACCAGAAGCTTTAGGACTTTTATGACTATTTTGTGGACCAGTAACTCGATAGCGGACATATGCCAAGAAAAATGTGGAATTCTGGGGAAGGCACCATCGCCCTATTAACGTCTCAGAAGGCAAAAGTCCATCCGAATGTTTACTCATTGGCGAAAAGTCTTCGAGAAGATACAGAATACCAATCCATCAGTTTGACTGACTAATTATAAATTTTGGTGGGAAAAGAAGAAAAAAGTAAGCAATAGAAACTGGCGAAACGATTGCATAGGCTTTAAAGAAACTCCAAATTGATGAAAACTTAAAATCATTTCTACCTCCTGTGACCTCCGCGCAGAAGTTACAATGAAAAGGAAAACGTCATAATCTTTGAAAAAATTGTAAATATTGAAAAGTAGTTTAATGTAATAATTGGAAATCTTGTAAATATTGTAAATAAATTTATTGGGGGATAAAAAGAGATTACTTCCTCGTGGTGCACCCAGAAACGACACAAGGTGTTTGGAATCAAAATCTGTAGGGGCGGAATCCAACTCAAAATATTTGCAGCGGACACGCAGACAAATGACACGCAATTAATTACACACTTTCTCCCTCAGATGAGGGAACCAGCATGGAAGTGAACATAAACTACCATAAAAAAGTGACTGGTCACAGTTTTGTAGCCTATCAGCATATTTTAAAACTAATTTCTAGTAACACATCTCGTACACTTCAGAAGGCATGTTGAAAATGCGGCTAGGCGATCAAGAGCGCTCAAGCTCGCTCGCCGGCTGGGTTGTGAGCGCTCGTGGTAAAATGTCAGATATTGCGGTGGCTGCCGACTGGCAGCGCAGAAGTGCAGACAATGTGCTGCCTTCAGAGGAATGACCGTAATTAGGTTCGGCGTAGCCTTAGATATGAACACACAGTATACACGGCGCAGTGTTTAATGAGAGACTCCACCCAAAAATTTATTTTTCTTCTACTTAGCCGACGGAAACCAAAATTCAAAATCGCGTCTATTATGAAAACATGTAGCAATACCCATGTTTTGAAGAACGTAACATCAATAGTATTGAGTTTCGAATTTTTAATATGATTTTGATGCTATCGTGAAAATAAACTTTTGGTACTCAGACCACAATTTTCACATGCCAGATTTTGTAGGTACATTCACAACAAATACGTCAGTGGTTCTGTGCAGTGATTTTATGAGAAATATTAATAATTTGTTTTCAGTGATTACTTGAAATACCAGCCTTAAATTTTCTGTAATTGTCGGTATATAAATGTGATGATAAAATAAACAAATTACATTTTCGAAACATTAATACACAAAAATATGCAAAAACACCAATCTTCAGATTGGTTAATATTTACGAATTCTATACAGACGAATGGAAAAACTGGTAGAAGCCGACCTCGAAGAAGATCTGTTTGGATTCCGTAGAAATGTTGGAACACGTGAGGCAATACTGACCCTACGACTTATCTTAGAAAATAGATTAAGGCAAGGCAAACCTACGTTTCTAGCATTTGTAGACTTACAGAAAGCTTTTGACAGTGTTGACTGGAATACTTTGTTTCAAATTCTGAAGGTGGCAGGGATAAAATACAGGGAGCGAAAGGCTATTTACAATCTGTACAGAAACCAGATGGCAGTTATAAGAGTCGAGGGGCATAAAAGGTAAGCAGTGGTTGGGAAGGGAGTGAGACAGGGTTGTAGTCTCTCCCCGATGTTATTCAATCTGTATATTGAGCAAGCAGTAAATGAAACAAAAGAAAAATTCGGAGTAGGTATTAAAATCCATGGAGAAGAAATAAAAACTTTGAGGTTCGCCGATGACATTGTAATTCTGTCAGAGACAGCAAAGGACTTGGAAGAGCAGTTGAACGGAATGGACAGTGTCTTGAAAGGAGGATATAAGATGAACATCAACAAAAGCAAAACGAGGATAATGGAATGTAGTCAAATTAAATCGGGTGATGCTGAGGGAATTAGAAAGAAGAGAAGAGAAAATTGTTAACATCGAGTATAGATTCAAGTGTCAGGAAGTCGTTTCTGAAAGCATTTGTATGGAGTGTAGCCATGTATGGAAGTGAAACGTGGACGATAAATAGTTTAGACAAGAAGAGAATAGAAGCTTTTGAAATGTGGTGCTACAGAAGAATGCTGAAGATTACATCGGTAGATCACGTAACTAATGAGGAAGTATTGAATAGAATTGGAGAGAAGAGAAATTTGTGGCACAACTTGACTAGAAGAAGGGATCGGTTGGTAGGGCATATTCTTAGGCATCAAGGGATCACCAATTTGGTATTGGAGGGCAGCGTGAAGGGTAAAAGTCGTAGAGGGAGACCAAGAGATGAATACACTAAACAGATTCAGAAGGATGTAGGTTGCAATAGGTACTGGGAGATGCACAGGATAGAGTAGCATGGAGAGCTGCATCTAACCAGTCTCTAGACTGAAGACCACAAGGTGGCATTGAGCTTAGACAAATAAACTTATGATAAAATTTTAACATTTTATAAAAAATGACTGTTGCTACAAGACATATACCCAAACAAATAAATGTTACTACAAGATAGGTGCCCATTAAATTTCACTTCCGCCGCCAGTAGCTGAGTGGTCAGCGCGACAGAGTATCAGTCCTAAGGGCCGCCGTTCGATTCCCGGGTGGGTCGGAGATATTCTCCGCTCAGGGACTGGGTGTTGTGTTGTCCTAATCATCATTATTTCTTCCTCATCGACGCGCAAGTCGCCAGTGGCGTCAAATCGAAAGACTTGCACCCGTGAACAGTCTACCCGACGGAAGGCCCAAGTCCCACGACATTTAAATTAAAATTCACGGCCACAATGACGTTTTTCGTTCCTTCTTATATGAGGCTTCTTCTTATAATTTCAAGATCAGGATAGCTTTTTTCTTAAATTTTCTGCATAAAAATCTACTTACAGCCTCCTCCAGGAGGCATGGCGTTAGGGATATCTGACTGCAATACAGTGCCTACTTTCTTGGATCTTGTTGATTGTACTGAACAGAACTTCAGTTTATTCCCTGAATTTATATTCAAACAGTCAATGGGCAAAGTAATTTATTTCCAACGACTGGCTGCCAATTATTGCGCTTCAGTTTTCCTGGGAGTTTTGCAACTTGCTTTTCCCAGTTTGAGGTAATGCCAAGCTCGGAGTAAAGATGGTTCTGTTTGATGGTGATGGAAACCAAAAATTATCTTTGGCACTTTTCGGTGTGCCAGAGCCCTTACGCGGTAAATTTTTAAAACATTTCTTAGACACACTTGCAATTCGAATACAGCCAAATCGGTTTAGGATCTAAGAGTAAACATTCCAAAGATGTGAAGCAGCCATTGATTTTTTTTTTTTTAAAAAAAAAAGATTGAACTCTTCGTGTGGAGTATCTCATTAAAATAAAGAGCAGCTGTTTTGAAAGAGATGGAAAGCAGCATGATGGTCGGGTTAGGGATTTCAAAGCGGTCGGATGCATCAATATATACGTATCAGTACAGAATACCTGGTCTATACGTTTATTGTGTGCCATTGTGTCTTTACATGTTTAGTTTTCTATTAATGTGCTTCAAAACTTAGAACACAAACATAAAAGTAGGTGATGGACACTTGGGGAGCGTACTGCGAGAAGGGAGGGGACGACGTAAAAAACACACACACACACACACACACACACAAGCAAAGCTTAAGTGATACGACTGAATACAGTATTCATCATATTGAACAGTCCAAGGCTCGTGGTCTACTGGTAGCGTTGCTGCCTAAGGCCCACGAGGTCCCGGGTTCGATTCCATGCCAGGTTGGGGATTTTCTCCGCACGGGGACGGGGTGTTTGTGTTGTCCTCATCATTTCATCATCATCATCATCATTGGTATAAGTGGCGAGATTAGATTGTGTAAAGCTTGGAAATTTGCACTGGCGCTGATAACCGCGCAGTTGAGCGCCCCACAAACTAAACATCATCCACATATGGAAGCAGAGAAATAACATTTTCACTATGAAAGTACATTTTCGTTTTCAGGTAGAACAGTCACAGAATGATGAATGTACATTTAGATTAAGTTACCGTATTGCTTTTCAGCTTGCGAATGGTTGCTCAGCTACCCTGATTTTCAAGTTATGTTGAAAGTGTGAAAACTCGGCTTCATCCAGAACTTATGCACCTATAGTTTGAAGTTCGCGTGATTTATTGGTATCGTAGAGTTCTGTTTCCTCAATGTAAGTTTCACGATTTTACAAGTGTGGAGCTACTGTAATGTCACTGTTGACACTTACATGTGCATGCTGCGCTTTTACGCAATGAAGAGAACGAAATCCACCCACAGAAGCTCGCTGGCAGATTTCAGCTTAACAGCTTGTCTTCGAATTAGCATTAATCGAAAGGTGTCTCAAACGGCTCTGAGCACTAAGGGAGTTAATATCTGAGGTCATCAGTCCCCTAGAACTTAGAACTACTTAAATCTAACTAACCTAAGGACATGACACACATCCATTCCCGAGGCAGGATTCGAACTTGCGACCGTAACAGACGCGTGGTTCCGGACTTAAGTGCCTAGAACCGCTCGGCCTTCGCGGCTGGTTCGAAAGGTGGTACGAGACATTGATCCTTTAGTGAAAAGAAAATAACTAACAGTCGCTGATGTTCTGTGATTTTGTGTTAAACGTTTAAATAAAATGGTAACGTAATATAAATATGTCACTTTAAATTTCCGCCTAAAACGGCAGTCATCATAAGGCTGCAACTGTCGTAAGAAATGCGGTGTTATGTAGTGGGGCACGAAATTGAAGCGTCGCCCATCCACCAGTGTCAGACCAGTTCGTAGGTGAATATAAGTTTAATTTAGTGTTTATGTATTTTGTAATATTTGTAATGTTTGTGAATTATCTAAAGTTTTGTATTTATTTTTATGTTTCATGTACGGAGAGGGCGGCGCAACGGACGGAGACAACATCTTCACTGCCGGGACCAGAGAGAAAATTGCTGGCCACTATACGTCGCGGGTCGACAGCCAAAGAGCAACAGAACATCCTGAAACCGAGTTGTTGTGTCGTGCTTCTAAAAACTGAAAAAATAAGAATTTGTAATGTTTCTACAACAATGACGTCATAGAAAGTTTGGTTGGTTTGTGGGACCAGACTGCTACGGTCATCGGTCCCTTTTTTCCAAATACTAAAAACACCCACAGAGAATAAAAACGATATAGAAAGTTTAATCATGTTGTAAATGTTCAGTCCTATCTTGTCAAGGCTCATGTTCACGTCTACATGTAGTATATATGAAGATAGTAAACTAGTGTATACTACAAAAGTTTAAATAAGTGCTCCGAGAATTTATTTATGAAGAATTATACTAAGGAAGAAGTATTACTGATTTATTTGACAAGATTATTAATTTTTGACAACGTTCATCGCGAGTTTGAATCTTAAAAGTTTATTCAATGTGGTTTTAATATTTATTAAAGCAGATAACTTGCATTCATACAATTTCTGGGAAGAAACAAACGACATCTAAATTGAAAAAAATTTGCGCAAACCAATTGGACTGAGTGACGTAATTCTGCGCTCGACTCAAATGATGATATTTTAATTACAGTTTCGTTCAAGAACCATTCAGAGACAACTTTAAAAAGAATTTAAATAATTTTGAAGTGTTTTGTAACTGACGTAGGTGACGAAGTCTGCACAGGGTCATATTTATTTATTTATTTAACTTGGCAAGATTAGGGCCATCAGGCCCTCTCTTACATCTAACCAGGCATTCTACTTATTTTACATTCATATGTTTTAGTAGGCATGTTAAACTACATCTAGTACAAAAAGTGAAATAAACAATTAGAAAGGTTCACCTGGAAAAATACATACATATAGAGTTTATATTCGTAGATCATAAGTACTGTTATAATTAGACATTATTGAAGAGACAGATTTTAGATAGGAGTGCTAGCAGCAGGGAGTATGAGGGAGACTCGTGGTGGAGAAGAATAGAGAGACATGATGAAACATAGTTAAGAAAATATAAAGGCAAAGAAGATTGCGTGGCTAATAGAGATAGATGAAGAAGAAGGCATCTCAGGAGCAAGATAGGAGACGCTACCTTTGCTATTTGACAGATGAGAGGATTGGCCTTGTACATCAATTTTGTGGATAACGTTATGAGGATGAGAGTATGAAATGCATCAACTTCTGCTTAAAAGCAGCAGGAGATTGAATTTTTCGCAAGATAAGGGGCAGTTTGTTCCAGAGGCGGACAGCGGCAACTGAGAAGGAGTTTGCAAAAGTTTTTGTTTTGTGAGTGGGCACAGTTAGGATACCAATAAGAGTGACCTCGTGTTTCGATTATGATGGCATGACAGGTTTTTAATCTCTGAAGCAAGGTACTGGGGTGCTTGCGCGACGAGGAGTCGGTGAAGTAGACATAGAGTGTGGTAGCAATTTGTCCGGCCGCAACCAACCTAGCTCGGAGTATGAAGCACTAATATGATTATATCGGTGAGTGTTGCAGGTGTAAAGTACACAGGCATTCATGGTTAGTTCTAGCCGTCTTTTGTTTTCACTACTCATGCCTTGTTGAATCACATCACAATAGTGGAGGTTCGATAGAACGAGTGCTTGCACGAGCTGGCGTTTCAAGTCCTGTGGAAATATGTTCCGAAACATTTTGAGAGCATAGAGACAAGCAGACGTCTTTCGGCACACTGGAACTGTATTCTCCGCCTAGTTGAGATGCTCATCCAAAGTTACACCCAAGTTCTTAACTGTTTTCTGATATGGTATTGGAGTACTGTCGAGCAGAATAGGAGATAGCCGTTCGCGGAAATCTAAACTTATTAATTTCTGATGGGCTATTAAGATTACTCGCGTCTTTTTTGCATTTAGTTTAAGCCCCAGGTTTTTCGCCCATGTCACTACTGAAGACAGACCATCATTTATCTGAGCGATTGCAGTGTTTACATCTTCAGGTCTGGCGCTTAGGTAGAGCTGGAGGTCGCCGGCATAGAAATGATATTTACAGGAGGACAGAACCGACGAAATATCGTTGACATATAAAGAAAACAAAAGTGGTCCTAAGACTGATCCTTGTGGCACTCCCGAGGAAACATGTTTCCAGGAAGATTTTTCATTTACGCAGTCATTACTGTCTGTCTTTGAAGTAGCTTTCAAACCATCTCATTGCACTATCAGAGAAATTAATGTGTTGCATTTTTCTGAGCAATATGTCAAAGTTAACAGTGTCAAAAGCTTTGCTGAAGTTCAGTAGCGTCAATATTGTTGCCTTTCGATTGTCGATGGCATATTTCAGGTCATCAGTTACTTTAATTAGAGCAGTGTTTGTGCTGTACTGTTTACGGAAACCGGATCGAAATTTGTCATATAGGCTGAATTCATGTAAGTGTTATGTGATTTGGTCATAAACAATATATTCAGGTGCTTAGGAAGTAGCAGGCAGTATGCTAATTGGTCGGTAATCACTAGGCAATTGCTGGTTTTCGATCTTAGGGATGGGTCGAATTATGGTTCTTTTCCATGCAGTGGGGTATATTCCGTTCACGAGGAAAAAAATAAATATGTCATTTAAGACAGGTACTAAGATATCGGCAACATTCTTAATCATGGTTATACCGATACTGTCGTTGCCTATCGCATCAGAAGAGATTCTCATTATTGCTTTTCTTGCCGTATTTGTTGTCAAAAGAAAAGAATTTATACAAAACTTACGTCGTTACACAACAGTTTCATTGACAGTTTTCATTATGTTGAATGTCATTGTCAGTCCTCAATAATAGAGCGGTCTTAAAAATAAGTTTGTCCCGAAACGCGTTAATGAGGCATCCTGAAACGGTATACGGTTGCTCATTGCTGTGCTGTGAGCGCGAGACATCTCGTACGAACAGTTGTGCTGCACTGCTAGGCTGTCTGTACCTTTGAAAAGCCTGTTAGCCTCGGGCTCCGTGCGAGCGTTACTGCGTGCACGTGTCACTCCGTGCAAGTGTTCCAACGTCGCGTGTGCCCGCCGCCCCACAAGATGCCCCGAGGGAGGCGGCGCGTCCTTCACCCTTCCCTTCGCGGCGCAGTCCAGGCCCGCGGCGCACTCCTCTCTGAGGTGGCCCGCCAAATCGATTTTAAATTGCGATGCTTCCCGCGGCGGCCCGCCTTTCGGGGACCATCGTAACGAGTTTTTGAAAAGAAGCGGCGGTGGCGGCGGCGGCGGCGGCGGCGTGCGTGGGAATTGATTTCCATGACAAAAGACGCCGCGCCGCCGCCACCGCCGCTCGGCGGACACTCCCGAGCGGCTTTCAGCTCCGCGACCTCGCCTGGAGGCGGGCATGTGCGTGCTGGCGGCGGCCGCGCCACTCTGCGGTTTCTGACCTCGCCCACGCAATTCACCCGCCCACCGTCCACAGCCTCACACGCGTCTCGCCCGTTTCACACTCGAAGCTCGAAAGTTGGCTGTTCAGTCGCAGCTTTCCACATCTCACTTATTTTACGAATTTGTTTTCGTAGGGTAATGCGCAGATGACTCCTTACTAGGATCTTGACAAGAATATCGATTATCGAATTTTTTTCGAAAGAATCGACATACATAGGCTATGCTTTTCAACCCTATATCGATATCAAAATACCAATATCGAATGCCGATTTTTTTATTTTATATTATATTTTCTTCCCAATTTTTGGTAATTATTTGAAGTTGTTCTTTTGAATGCTTCTATTCCTAACATTTCATCCAATACTACGTTGTACATCCTCAGATGTATGCCTGGTCCTGTTGAGTCCTGCCGACACGGGAGTCGGGCGTCGGCCGAGTCGGGCGTCGGAGAGTGGCCTAAATACCGAGGAAAGTGGGCGTGGTCTAGCTTGCACAAAGTAGCAGAGAGAAAACTAGTCAAAGATAAAATGTGCTATCGATAATAATCCGTCATACATAAAAATCACTTATCGATTCTGTAACGCCACTGTCCATATCTCGCTTAATTTCAAGGCCTCTCCTTTTCTACGAGGGTCGGTCAAAAAGTAATGCCTCCCATTTTTTTCTACTTAAAAAAATTAAGTTAAGTGAAAAATTTGAATTTGGCGCCATTCCTCAAACCTACTTCTGCAATCCACTGCAGTAGTAACTTTCTGTGTCAACAGGTGGCAGCACAGCAGAAGTTTGTAAGATGGCCGACATCGATGTTCGTTTGAGACAGTGTTGTGTGATTGAATTCTTGAATGCAGAAGGTGAAACGCCCATACGCATTCATGAAAGACTGAAGAAGGTGTATGGTGTTGTGACAGTGGATGTCAGCACTGTTAGACGATGGGTTCGTCGTTGTAAGGAATCTGAAGGGCAAACACCGTTGACTGACGAAAAGCGGAGCGGCAGGCCGGTGAGTGCAGTGACTCCACACAACATTCAGCAAGTTGATGACATCATTCGTGGTGACCGTCGGGTGACTGCAGATGAAGTGTGTCGCATTATTTCTGTTAGTAAAGGCAGTGTGATCACGATTATTAAACAATTGGGGTACTCAAAAGTTTGTGCACGGTGGGTTCCAAGAATGTTAACCGATCAGAATAAAGAGGCAAGGAAAACAATAGCCTCCCAACACTTGCAGCGCTTCCGTTTGGAGGGAGATGAGTTTCTGAAAAAAATTGTGACCGGGGACGAAACATGGGTGCATTTTTTTGAACCCGAATCAAAGAGGCAGTCAATGGAGTGGCGTCACACAAGCTCGCCGAGGAAGAAAAAATTCAAAACTGTGCGATCGGCAGGGAAAGTTATGGCAACAGTTTTCTGGGATACAGAGGGTGTGATTCTGGTTGATTTTTTGGAGCAGGGATGCACAATAAATTCTGTTCAATACGTCACAACCCTCAAAAAACTTAAAGCACGTCTTCAGCGAGTTCGCCCAACAAAATCAATGGCAGATGTTCTTCTTTTGCATGACAATGCAAGACCACACACCAGTCGTCACACATCTGACGAGATTGTCAAAATTGGATGGGAAGTTTTGCCTCATCCCCCATACAGCCCTGACCTGGCACCATCAGACTTCCATCTGTTCGGGCCACTAAAAGAAGCTCATCGTGGGATTCATTTTGAAGATGAGGAGGCCGTCAAAACATCCGTGCGTCAATGGCTTAGGAAGCAGAGCTGTGATTTTTACCGTGCTGGGATACATGCCCTTGTTCAAAGATGGACCAAAACTGTAGAGATGGGCGGAGATTACATTGAAAAATGACAAAATGATCCTCAATGTTGTGGTTTTCAACCTATGTAATTGCATTTAAATTTCCTGACAATTAAACGTAGAAAAAAAATAGGAGGCATTACTTTTTGACTGACCCTCGTATTAAAATTATTTTCAGCCTCCCTATACAGTCGTGGATAATAGTTCGTGGTAGCACTTAAAACTGTAGTTTCAGAAAACTTAAAAACCGGACTGAAGTGCATGTTCCGCAACGGCCGATTTATCTATTTTACCCAGTCGGCAAAGACTTGTATGCTCGTTTACCCTCGTATTCACACTTCTTTTCGTAGTACCAATATAGACCTTGCAACAGGTACGCGGAATCTAGGTCACTGGCGTTTGCAGAAATAACAAAATAGGGAACTTGACTTAAAGTGTTCCGGACCTATCGGACACCTTTTATTGTCCACATGCAGTTACCATTGTTAGCAAAATTGTTATCTCCAAGCGTTAACGCGCATTGTTTTCATTTCAGTTCTTGCTCTAAGGGGCACAGCCAGGCTGCTAGCTTGTTGATGTACAGAATCTCTTAAATATACAGCTCTAAAACAGGCAGTATTTTTATAATGTGCAGCCGATACTTTTATAAGCAGATCGTCGATATATTTTTCTTCGATATATCGGTATAAATATGCTTTCTTCAGATATATCGAGTGCCAATAACGAAATATTACTGAATCGATATAGCAGATTTACGATATTTTAAAAAATTTCAGCAGGTCTATTCCGTTCCCAGTATCGTCGGAAAACATTTGTATCTTTGGAGGTTCATTGTGCGTGATTTCGGAAAGTATACAAAATTGCCTTGTTGACAAACTGCCTATTGGCTTCTGTCTCGGGTTCTTCGGCCGACATTCATCCAGCGATTTTACTGACGTTTCGCCAGCACGAGTGGCTGGCATTGTCAAAGCTTCACCCTTCACTGCCGGTGGTGAACTGGAGCCGAGCTCCATACTATATGTACCTGGCGCGCCAACGTCCGAGGGCTTCTCCGCGATCATTTCCGGCGCGGTTCTCCTCTTGCTACATGCGACGGTCGTTCTCTGCAGTACGGGAAACCAGGATCCCTTTACCTTAACGCTTTCCTCTTTCTTGTTGAAACTGTTCGCGTATTTTTCTATATCTACAGCTTCTCTAAACAAGCGCGTGTGATAGTGCTTCTCTACGGCCAGAACATTCGTGTCGGCGAATTTTATTACGTGGTCGGTCTCACTCAGTGCGTGCTCTGCCACGACCGATTTCTCCACCTGCCCCAACCTGCAATGTCACTTATGCTCTTTGATCTTGGTGTTTATTGATCATCCAGACATTCCGACATAAACTTTTCCGCGTGTGGTATACAGTATATTCCCGACATTGCAAGTGGGTTCCTTTTCTTCCTCGTCGATCTAAGACACTCTTAGATCTTCTTTGTCGGTTTGAAAATCGTCTTTACGCCATGTTTGCGCAATATACGGCCGATTCTATCCGTCACTCTGGGAATGTATGGCAGAAAGGCCGTACCCGACATTTCTTTTTCTGATTCCTTACTTCACCGAGTGTTTGGCTCTCTTACACTTCTAATATAATTTGTGGAGTATCCATTGCTCCTCAGAACACTTTCCAGGTGTTGCATTTCTCGACTGAGGTGCTGCGGGAAAGTATGCTCTGCACTTCCGTAACAGTTAGAGCTTCAGCCCGCACGTCCACTGGGTCGATAGTTGTACGACCAACAGGTTGTCCATACGGTCATACAGTTACGGCCGACCGATGAAGTCCGTCCACTACGACCGAGTAACGTCCGCTACACACCGCCAGAAACCAGTCAGTCGCGAGGCAACTGATCTTAAGCCTCACGTGATGAGACTACTCTTAGTGTTAGAATTCGGACCAAATCAAACTTCTTTCAGCATCTTTCTAAGATTCGACAAGCGATAGAATGTGCGTTTACGAAATGACTGGTGAATGCAGATTGCTGCAAACAAGTATTGATATTGATAGTCCTGATAGTATTTGATGGTTACGAAATATCATAACTGACGAGGAGTGGGAAGAACCAGCAGGTGCATTCACATTCGACTAAAAGATACTCTTCTGCCGGCAGAATCGCGTTGTCAGTGCAGCGTATTCATCACGAGATGAACTTATGACCATTTTTTGCTCAGAGGAAGAGCACGAATGAAAGCGGTTCGAGTACTTGACAGACTACTAGTTACATAGCGTGAATGTATGACTGAGCCGACCGGGTGGCCGAGCGGTTCTAGGCGTTACAGTCTGGAACCGCGCGACCGCCACGGTAGCAGGTTCGAATCCTGCCTCGGGCATGGATGTGTGTGATGTCCTTAGGTTAGTTTGGTTTAAGTAGTTCTAAGTTCTAGGGGACTGATGACCTCAGAAGTTAAGTCCCATAGCGCTCAGAGCCATTTGAACCATTTGAATGTATGATTGAAGGTGCTCTATAAATTATGAGTCCCTTTGGAAGTCAGATCTGGAAGCTGGAGAGATTGAATAAGAGTTTCTGACCGTTCTTTCCACCAACCAGTCGTCTTCTGACGTTGTGTCCCCAGCGCAGAAGGCACCTCGTCGGTCGTGGGATGTTCTTCAGTGGAGGCTGAATTCAAATTTGTGATTGTGCTTTTTGTGGCATGTCACTTGACCAGGTTAGTCTCCGTATCTACAGAGGGCAAGATCTGTAATACTGGCGATGCTGGTAGGCCACACTTCTCATTACTGTATCCTGTTTGGTTATTATTCAAATATTCACACATTTACACTGTCTGATACAACACTCGACATAGCTTTCTTAATTCTATGGTAACTTTACCATCCAACTTCCGAAATGTTCGGCTCTCCAGTACGCACTAGACAGAGAGAGTATTACATATTCACAACTAAGTTACACCTGATATTAAGTACAACATGTCCGACTCTGAAGAACATCCCAAACAGGGTGACTATTACATATTCACGACTAAGTAACGCACGATACTGAGTTACGTGTCCGACCCTCCAGAACGCCCGAAACAGAGTGGCTAGCGCATCCGAAGTACATCGTCTTCCAAAGCGACAAGTGTTCGAAGCACTTTGGTTGCAATGTCGTTTCTCTTATGTTTCTCAAAACTAGTGAAATTTAATAAACAAAAACAATAGACTCGTAGCGTAACTATAAGAAATTGGCATACTAAAAACTGGGCTAAATACAATGAAAAGCATATGAATAATTAATAAGAGAAGCAAGTTCGGTACAACTGGCGGACTCTCCCATGGGACTGGTACATACTGCGCCATCTGTCGCTTGTACCTCACTCTACTTTTGTACCATATGGTACTTCGCGTGTATCAAACTGCATCAAGGCGAGCTTCTAACGAAATAAAATACTGGCGGCTACAGCCAGAAATATCGCAATTCTCAGTTTTGATTTTAAATAGAGTTTCTATAATTTTTTAAGCTGTTATTGAATGGAGCGCTTGCAGTCTGTCTTTGCCATACAAAAAGAGCAAAGAATTCAATAGTAATATATCACAACATGTGTTTATTCTAAGATCTGTTACCGTTTCTATCACCCCACCGCAGTAAGACGCAGGGAAGACGCGATTGTGGAGCGTCTTTAGGTTCTTCTCAGTTATGTTTTACGTACACTTTGTAGGATTTTTAAACAGTTTCATTGAATGTGCACTGTACATCACGTATTATATATTCAATAAATCTGATCACACAGTATTGTGTTTTTTGCTGCATTATGATTAGTGTTTCGACTTAGTTTTCACATTCATGTTCTCTACAGCTTGTAACCATAATTCGCGGTCGTGGTATCTCTTATCTTGCATATCCCACAGTGACCTATTCTCATTCACAAGGTAAGATTCTTTACGTCCGTACTTGGTAATTACGTGCGAAACACACACAGACATAAGCAACAACAGACGTTAGCTTGCTCCTGCTACGTCCCATCAACCCCATTTCACTGCGATCCTTCCGTCAGCCGGCCGTGTACGGTCGCTTGCGGGCCACTTCATCGTCCGTAATGGACGTGTGCAGTGGCGCTACATGTATGGGATTAGTCGCCGCGTATGGTCGTATACGACCGTCCAACTACACACACCCAACAGAAAATTGGAATACAGCTCAACATAGACATCATTTCCGCCCGTTTTACTGCTCCTGAAAACCACACATAGCATCTTGTACCACCATACAGCGAGACATTCATAGGTGGTTGTCCAGATTGCTGTACACACCGGTACCTCTTAGACCTAGTAGCACGTCATCTTGCACTGATGCATGCTTGTATTCGTCGTGGCACACTATCGACAAGTTCATGAAGTCACTGTTGGTTCAGATTATCCCACTCCTCAGCGGCGTTTAGGCGTAGATCCCTCAGAGTAGTTGGTGGGTCACGTCGTCCATAAACAGCCTTTTCAATCTTTCCCAGGCATGTTCGATAGGATTCATGTCTGGAGAAGTTGCTGGCCACTCTAGTCGAGCGATGCCGTTGTCCTGAAGGAAGTTATTCAAAACAGTACACGATGCGAGCGCGAATTGTCGTGTACGAAGCCGAATGGCTCGCCAATATGCGGCCGATATGGTTGCACTATCGGGTATGATGTCATTCACGAATCTTACAGCCGTTAGGGCGCCTTCCATGACCACCAGCGACGTACGTCGATCCCACATAATGCCATCCCAAAACAGCAGGGAACCACGACCTTGCTTCACTCGCCGGACAGTGTGTCTAAGGCGTTCAGATTGACCGGGTTGTCTCCAAACACGTCTCCGACGATTGTCTGGTTGAAGGCATATGCGACACTCATCGGTGAAGAAAACGTGATGCCAATCAATGAGCCGTCCATTCGGCATGTTGTTGGGCCCATACGCACTGCGCTGCACGGTGTCATGGTTGCAAAGATGGACCTCGCCATGGGCGTCGGGAGTCAAGTTGCGCATCATGCAGCCTGTTGCGTACAGTTTGAGTCGTAACACGATGTCCTGTGGCTGCACGAAAAGCATTATTCAACGTGGTTTAGTTGATTTCAGGGTTCTTTCGAGCCATAATCCATATGTAGCGGTCATTCACTGCAGTACTAGCCTTTGTGCGCCTAAGCGAGGCATGTCATCCACAGTTCCTGTCCCTCTGTATCTCCTCCATGTCCGAACAACATCGCTATGGTTCACTCCGAGACGCCTGAACACTTCCCTTTTTGAGAGCCCTTCCTCACACAAAGTAACAATGCAGACGATATCGAACCGCGGTATTGACCGTTTAGGCATGGTTGAACTACAGACAACACGAGCCGTGTACCTACGTCCTGATGGAACGACTGGAACTGATCGGCTGTTGGACCCCCTCCGTCTGATCGGCGCTGCTCATGCATGGTTGTTTATATCTTTGGGTGGGTTTAGTGACACCTCTGAACAGTCAAAGGGACTGTCTGTGATACAATATGCACAGTCAACGTCTATCTACAGGACTTCTGGTAACCAAGATGATGCAAAACTCTTTCTTTGCTGTATGTAGCGGGACGAACACGGTTCCAGTGGACGCTCAGCCTTACCCTCCCAAAAAGGACGCTGGGACTAACTTTCAGCTACTTTGGTGTGTTCCGTGGCGATGGCAAGACGACCTTTGCTGCTGAATACGGTTAGTCGCTGAGCTGCTGTTTGGTGAGATGGGTTCAAGTAACTGGGTTGTGCATAGCAAATGCAAATCTGCAATACTACTCTGTTAATCATTCGTGACGTATTCGCATTTCGTGGTTAAATTCTCATTAATTTAAGTTGCGAACTTGCTGTGTCTATCGCGAGTGCACTTGGATTCCACGTGCCATTATCGACTTCTTCTTTCTTTGTGAAGGCTGTAGTTTTGTGACTTGGTACAGAATCCGCTCAATATCTATTAATCCAAACAGTATAGCAGTCAATTACTCACTTTCCCCATTATTTTAACTCCCTAAATACACTCCTGGAAATGGAAAAAAGAACACATTGACACCGGTGTGTCAGACCCACCATACTTGCTCCGGACACTGCGAGAGGGCTGTACAAGCAATGATCACACGCACGGCACAGCGGACACACCAGGAACCGCGGTGTTGGCCGTCAAATGGCGCTAGCTGCGCAGCATTTGTGCACCGCCGCCGTCAGTGTCAGCCAGTTTGCCGTGGCATACGGAGCTCCATCGCAGTCTTTAACACTGGTAGCATGCCGCGACATCGTGGACGTGAACCGTATGTGCAGTTGACGGACTTTGAGCGAGGGCGTATAGTGGGCATGCGGGAGGCTGGGTGGACGTACCGCCGAATTGCTCAACACGTGGGGCGTGAGGTCTCCACAGTACATCGATGTTGTCGCCAGTGGTCGGCGGAAGGTGCACGTGCCCGTCGACCTGGGACCGGACCGCAGCGACGCACGGATGCACGCCAAGACCGTAGGATCGTACGCAGTGCCGTAGGGGACCGCACCGCCACTTCGCAGCAAATTAGGGACACTGTTGCTCCTGGGGTATCGGCGAGGACCATTCGCAACCGTCTCCATGAAGCTGGGCTACGGTCCCGCACACCGTTAGGCCGTCTTCCGCTCACGCCCCAACATCATGCAGCCCGCCTCCAGTGGTGTCGCGACAGGCGTGAATGGAGGGACGAATGGAGACGTGTCGTCTTCAGCGATGAGAGTCGCTTCTGCCTTGGTGCCAATGATGGTCGTATGCGTGTTTGGCGCCGTGCAGGTGAGCGCCACAATCAGGACTGCATACGACCGAGGCACACAGGGCCAACACCCGGCATCATGGTGTGGGGAGCGATCTCCTACACTGGCCGTACACCTCTGGTGATCGTCGAGGGGACACTGAATAGTGCACGGTACATCCAAACCGTCATCGAACCCATCGTTCTACCATTCCTAGACCGGCAAGGGAACTTGCTATTCCAACAGGACAATGCACGTCCGCATGTATCCCGTGCCACCCAACGTGCTCTAGAAGGTGTAAGTCAACTACCCTGGCCAGCAAGATCTCCGGATCTGTCCCCCATTGAGCATGTTTGGGACTGGATGAAGCGTCGTCTCACGCGGTCTGCACGTCCAGCACGAACGCTGGTCCAACTGAGGCGCCAGGTGGAAATGGCATGGCAAGCCGTTCCACAGGATTACATCCAGCATCTCTACGATCGTCTCCATGGGAGGATAGCAGCCTGCATTGCTGCGAAAGGTGGATATACACTGTACTAGTGCCGACATTGTGCATGCTGTGTTGCCTGTGTCTATGTGCCTGTGGTTCTGTCAATGTGATCATGTGATGTATCTGACCCCAGGAATGTGTCAATAAAGTTTCCCCTTCCTGGGACAATGAATTCACGGTGTTCTTATTTCAATTTCCAGGAGTGTAGTTTGTGACTTGTATGGAAACTCTCTTTATATGAGGATTACATATTTAAATTTGTCTGCCACGTGCTTCTTGTAGACCGGCTGGACGTATACTATTATGTTAATTTTGTTTTCTAAAGCCAATTATATGAAGTAACACTTATATGTTCTCTCTTATGTCGATTTCCCTGGTCACTTATTTCTTATTTTACAAGCATTAGTTTGACTTGCACTCTGCAGCCATTATATGGTCGCACAATGCAAAATGCAACTTTTGTCTGTAATGTGATATTACTGTCGCATATCCTTTCATTTTCCACCACTGTTTGGTGGCTATTTTTATTGAGAGTGCTGGACATTTGGGCTTATGTGGAAGGCTTTGCGTATTTCACACTGAGAAGGTGGACTCCTGGTGTGGTCCCAGGGTCCTGTTGTTGGTACAAGGCAGTCAAAGCATCTCATTTTATTTCAACATAAAAACAATACCGGCAGCGTCCCCTTATTGCCGCCACCGAAACAGATTCTATTGCGCCGTTTCACTCCTTGTGGTTCTAGAAGGGCCAGCCAGCACCATTAAAGTCTGCTAGGAAGTTTGTTACAAGTTCTTTACAAGGCAAAATTTCTTCAAGACTTAATGACCCAAAAATTCTGTGTCTTTTGATCTCAAGTGCTTCGTATTAATAGACCAAATGTGGTATTGTTTCATCACACCACACAGCCTACATATACGGTATTCTCTCTCTATACCCATGGTCTGTAGGTGTTTTCTTAAAATTTCCATGGCCTGAATGAGATTTTCACTCCGCAGCGGATTGTACACTGATATGAAACTTCCTGAGATATTAAAACTGTGTACCGAACCGAGACTCGAACTCGCGACCCTTGCCTTTCACGGGCAAGTGCCCTACCAGCTAAGCTACCCAATCACGACTCACGACCCATCCTCACAGCTTCACTTCTGCCAGTATCTCATCTCCTACCTTCCAAACCTCACAGAAGCTCTTCTTTGAACATTTCTTCCAGTGCTAGTTCTGCAAGATTCGCACAAGAGCGTTTGTGAAGTTTGGAAGGTAGGAGACGAGGCACTGGCAGAATTGAAGCTGTGAGGACTTGTCGTGAGTCAGCTTGGGCAGCTCAGTTGGTAGAACACTTGCCCGCAAAAGGCAAAGGTCTCGAGTTCGAGTCTCGGTCGGCACACAGTTTTAATCTTTCAGGAAGATTCCATGGCCTGTCATTAGTCCTACCATGAGTTTAGTCGGCTCATGTTCAAGCACAGGATTACAGAACTTCTCTTAAAAACGGCTTTGGGATCATTAGCTTACCATGTTTTTGTTTTTGTAGCATAATACAATATTGCACATGCTACCTTCTGATCCAGAGTAGTAAGACAGGGGCAGCATCAGCACAATTAGTAGCGCAGGTTGCCTGCATCAGGGGCAGGTATGCACCTATTGTACTCGTTTGATTGACAGGTACTTAATCTATTGTTCTCCCTGGATTGACAGGTCCTTAACTTATTGTTCTGTTAAAAGGATACTCCCTTTTAATTCAAAGGTCCTTAATCTTCTGTTCCCCCATCCCCTCCCACTCAAGTCCCCCCTCAGGAAACGTCCAACGCTTGCCCTCCCACTCGCTGCTTCAAGTACACTTTCAGGCCTGAGTTATTCGAATAGCCCCTTCTCACTCTTATCAGTTTGAATGACTAATTAAATTTATCAATTAATTAACCCCTCCCTCCCTGGTAAACACCCGTCCCTTCCCGTTCTCCCCCACCCCTCTTACCCACCCCTCCCCTACCTGGAAATTGGAGGCTCTTTGGGGGAGAGGAAGGATATATTGTTCATTTATTTTTAAAAAAATCTGTTTTCAGGGGTTGGATTTCTCTTGTACGTCATTCTCTGGTGTTTGGAAAGATGCAGGTCTTGTAAGAAGTAATTAAATCGATAGCCCTTCTCTTCACTCCAGTCGCGCAAAGAATACCGTCATGAAACACACATCACACGTAATGCATAGTTAAAAATCTTTCGATTGTAAAGCAAGCGCCACTCGCCGCCCCTTGTCCACTGGATCGCACGGAACGCCACCACACACGCTGCGAAGTGACGATGCGGCCATCAGCTGCCGAACCACGTGCACGTGACAGTTCGGGTGCCGCAAGGATGAGGCGATGGCATCTCTTTCATACATAATACTTGAGAAATACCTGTCGAAATACGTGTTCACCTAGGCACAAATGCTGGCGTGATGATGCAGTATGTCCAGTGCTGAGAGAGATGTTTACAAAGCGCATCACCCTCGCTGATGTGCTAAAAGGTTGTCAGTGTTATAATGATTTCACATGTCTATGTAAATAATAGACAAGTCTTCCTCTCGGAAATCTTAAAGTGTCACAGAAATAGTTAAGAGTCGCTTCAGTAGGAGCTTTCGTGATGTCTCAGTTTGTATGGATGGAAATTTTTGTTCTAACAGGGCCTGTTAACTAAAATTGCCCAGAATGACACAGGATGCATTTTTCCTGGTGGTCGTAACGAGGCATCACGTATTGCCCTACCCAGAAATCGTAATGTCCTGCTTTCGACATACGTCTCAGAAACAGTAAACGTTCGCACCACTAAAAGCCTTCATCATGTCTGCGCCCTTTCGCGAAAACACCGTTATTCATAAATGTATTCTTGTTGTGTGGAGAGAGATCACTGTCTGAGCACAGAGGGGAAAATCAGAACAATTATGCAAACAGAACTCTCAGAACTTTCCGTAGATACTTTGCTCCCATCTTGATCGAAACTGTCTGTAGAAACTCCTATATCCCAGCACAAAGGATGGCTTGTGAATGATTGGAGCAGTCTGACGGCTCTTACTGAATTTACCTGACAAACTGCTGCTGCTGCCGGTGTGGGAGTACTGTACGCCATTATTTTCTGCAGACTGGAGTTTCAGCAGCAAAATTGTTTTGTACAGATCGCCATATGGCACTGACAGTTAAACCCCACAAACGTGGTCTACAGATCATCAAACCGACCTACTTGCTTGCTGTTGTGCTTTGCACAGCCATCTCCAGACTCACAAGAATATTGGGAACCAGGCACATATTTATCAGTGTAATTACAATTCAATATTAGGATTGCTGCTGCAGTGTGACAACGAGCAATGAACTGGAAATGTCTCCTCTTGAAGGTCGTGGTTCTGAACGAATCTTAATATTTATACCCAACATAATTTTTCCACGTAAAATAGAAGTCTTTCATTCCCCTTATGGCTATCGATGTGCTGAATCTATACCACGCTCACGATAGGACACACAGTCATTCTCTTCGGAGATGCCGAAACATAAGCCACAGTAACTTTACACTACAACATATACGCATTTCAGACAAACAGTGCAGTTATCGTTTATATATGTACAGCACACGAAAAAAGTATGGCCTGTCCACATTCACACCCACTATGTGTCTCGATTCTTTTCAGCTCTAGGAAATTATTTGATGATTAAGTTTTCCAGTCAGTGCTTCTCGTAGGTGCTGTATCCTGACAAGACTCTCTCAAACAAGTGGTATAAAGTGTAGGCGCCTGGCACTACGTGATAATCAAGCTTTCTCTTACTGTAACAGCGTTATCATTGTGCACAGTGGCCACATTCAGCGATTTTTTTCTTATTATTTAGTGAAGCTAGTGAACATTACACTCACTCGTCTTGTTTGAAAATAAATTTGTTTATTGACTAGGAAAAGCTGTGTCGATTTCTCTTAGGACTACAAGTTTACTCTGTGTTATTTCTTGACTATTGGGCTAACAACCTTGCAGTATTCAGACGTAATAAGCAGCAATATTGCACACCAAGCGTCGATTTGAAGAAACTTTCAGTAATAGTTGATACAGTTTACGATTTTCGTATGATATTTCACAGCTAAGATAGCAAAATGGCTCTGAGCACTATGGGACTTAACTGCTGAGGTCATCAGTCCCCTCTAAGATAGCATCCACTGCTCCTAATGTTATAAATCACTATCTTTGCACGATCTTTTTACCAGATAAGCTAAGTTGTGATGCTGGAGCAACTTGCAGAAAAACTGTTACTTAGTTCTACAGAAGTGTGTATGTTCGAGGGATCATATTTGAGTTTCATAATTACAGACTTGAGTACACATTCCTATCGTGCACTACCGGTCTATAAGCCAAGTTGCTAAAATATTTTTATTTTTTGTAGATTTGCTAGAGATGATCTTTCACATTCATTTAAATTGAGTCTCTTCACTGTGACTGCTATTAATCGTTGCACTCTTAAGGTAAATGTTAACTGTTCAGGTAATTTTCCTTTATCATTTTGTATTTGTATTGTATTTCTAAATTAATGGCGTGGATCAAAACGTTGTATATGAAGGGTCATGTTAGAATTTACTTCCACTGGTAATCCAGCTTCAAACCGATGTAATACGCTTACAAGCTACAACGGACGTCACTACTCCATGGCCAAGGGTTAACCGCCAGAGAGCCTGGGGAGGGAAAACTGCTCCTATCCCTCCTCCCGCCCTCTCCAAAACAAAGATTATTGTATGTAAGTCTTCAGTCTTTCGCGGACGTTGTCATTGAAGTTGGTCCTGATATGAAATGTCACCCCAGACCATTACTTCTGGTTGTCGAGCGGTATAGCGAATCACGGGTAGGTACCCCACCGCTATCTGAGGCGTCGTCAGCCACCTCTTAGCTGATCATCGGGGCCTGGAGCATCGTTGACTGCAGGAGAATTGTCTCCGGTGATGAGTTCCGCTTCGAACTGAGCTCCGATCACCAGCGAAGACGTGTCTAGAGACGTCAAGGGCAACAGTGAGGCACCAACTTGACTCACACCCGCCAAATGGCCCGACAGCCAGAGGCGATGCTTTAGGATGCCATTTCTTTTCATAGCAATTTTTTGATTGTCACCCGTGGCACCCTAACAGCACAATGGTACGATAATGATCTGGGACCTATTTTGTTCCCCTTCAGCCGGCCGAAGTGGCCGAGCGGTTCTAGGCACTACAGTCTGGAATCGCGCGACCGCTGCGGTCGCAGGTTCGAATCCTGCCTCGGACATGGATGTGTGTGATGTCCTTAGGTTAGTTGGGTTTAAGTAGTTCTAAGTTCTAGAGGACTGATGACCTGAGATGCGTCCCATAGTGCTCAGAGCCATTTGAACCATTTTTGTTGTCCTTCATGGCAAGCCATCCTGTACTCACGTTTCAGCTGCATAATGCCCACCTGCACAGGGCGAAAGTTTCTACTGCTTGTCTTCATGCTTACCAAACCGTACTTTGGCCACCAAGGTCGACAGATCTCTCCCTAATTGAGAATGTGTGGAGCTTTACAGACGGGTCCCTACAACCAGCTCTGTATTTTGACGATCTAGCTCGCCAAATGGACAATTTGGCATGATGACCTTCAGGAGGAACTCCCACAAATCTGTCAGTCAGTGTCAAGCCGAATAACTGCTTGCGTAAGGGCCAGTGGAAAATAATTACAGGAGCTGTCTGATGGAATGAACAGTCTAATGAGTACAGAATATGGATTGAGAGAAATCTAAAGAAAGGCGAAAGATATGAAAAGTAGCAAAAATGAGACAGCGTGAAAGTTATCGTTGGACTTGTGATCACGAAGCAGGTGAGGTTACGGAATTCTGCTCTCTTGTCAGCAAAATAACCCGTGACAGTCAGTGGAAGGAGGACATAGAAAGCAGACTAGCACTGGAAAAACTGATATTCCTGGCCAAGAGAAATTTACTAGTATCAAACAAAGGCCTAATTTGAGGACGAAATTTCTGAGACTGTACGTTTGGAGAACGACATTTGTAATCTACCCTTCCTGTTGTAGGGATTTTTGTATGTTGTTGGTAATGAGTAAAGATAATGAATTAAGAAAGGGCAGATTACAATTGACTTATGGGGAGAGCGGAAAATCGTTGTAACTGGTGGTAATCGGTCCGACGTTAATACGGCGATGCATGACAGTGAGAAGACAATTAAAAATTTCAGTGGCAGTATTGGCTTTATAGAAAAATATCTCTTCAAAATAATGTCGGTCTTCGCAATAAAAATGTAAAGTGAAGGCAGATGCTAGGAGTGATCTAGCGACTTTCAGTTAAAGCTGTCACAATGGTGGTTGATTAAGCGGATTAAGAAGACAAAATTTATTCACGCTCTCCAACAATTTTTATTGTGAAGATATTTAGAAAGCAGATTAGGACAACGAAATGTTTAAAACAGTAAGTAATTAGCAGTTGCATATCATTAAATTTATAACTATCATAAAATAGAAGCAAACCACTTTCTGCCTTACATACAATCAGGAGGAGCCCAAGGAAAGAAAAGACAGTAGCAGATGCCCCAGCTCCAGCATTTGTTCCATAAACAAAATACAAATGGAAAGTTGACACAGAATACTTTTAAGCTACACATATACATTGATGAGCCGTAATATTATCACCACTTGCTTAATAGTTGCCGGCCGGAGTGGCCGAGCGGTTCTAGGCGCTACAGCCTGGAACCGAGCGACCGCTGCGGTCGCATGTTCGAATCCTGAATCGGGCATGGACGTGTGTGATGTCCTTAGGTTAGTTCGGTTTAAGCAGTTCTAAGTTCTAGGGGACTGATGACCTCAGAAGTTAAATCCCATAGTGTTCAGAGCCATTTGACCCATTTGAACCCTCGGCAAGAGATTCTATGGTTGGACGGACTAGCAGTTAGCGAGCGGAGAGAAAATGGTTTGGACATGATTTCTTAGTGGAGTCTCAGTGTTGGTAGGACATGGCATTGTAAAATTAGGATGGATGCAGTTGGTAATGTTTGGGTAGTGGCATTATTGATAACTGTATAATTTTTGGAACTGGATGTCACATGAATAAGGTAAAATCTTCTAAATACATTGTTTGCTCTTCAACAAAATCTTTCTTTTGCTAACCATAAGCCTCCTAGTAGTTAGAGTCTATAGTAGTTAGAATCTTTTTATTTAGCTGGCTGTAGTTGCTGCTTGCTGTAATTGCTGTAGTTCGTATTATGAAGATTTTCTGTGACGTAAGTGACTTATGAAAAAGTATGGGTTATTGTTAGGACTACTTGCAATTTAGGGCCATTCTTTTGTGTTAATTATCTGAAGCAATGTTGTGGCTGTCTAGCAATCAGATTGTCTTGGGCTTGTATATTGTGAGTAATAAATTTATAGATTACGTTTGAATTGTCTTTGTCAGGGAAAATTCTGTAAGCCAATGTTGAAAGATGAAAATAAGTAAAGAGACCAGTAGTTTCACATTCACTCAGTTGTTTGACTAGTGGCTCCAGTGACTCTCAGTCGTTCCAAGCTGCAAAAGACTGAACTTTTTCCCATCTATAAGATAAAGCATACTTAACTGAATTATTTCTGCTCTCGACCTATTTTAAACATAAAAGTTAAGCCTATGAACACACTGATGGTGTAACTGTGGATTCACCTTGTTGCCAGTAGCAGATGACAATGAAACATTTTTACAGCAAGCATTAATTGTTGGGGTTGTGTGGAGGAAGAGACCAAACGGCGAGGTCATCGGTCTCATTGGATTACTGAAGGATGGTGAAGGAAGTCGGCCGTGCCCTTTCAAAGGAACCATCCCGGCGTTTGCTTGGAGCGATTTAGTAAGATCACGGAAAACCTAAATCATGATGGCCGGACGCGGGATTTATGGAGTCCACAGTTTCCCGAAATTGTCTTGGCAGCAGAGAGTGATTTGTTCTTCCGTTCCTAGAATTGTTAGTCTGGTGAAGATCTGACAGTAATTACTTTAGGACACGAAGTGAATAAAAATTCTATAAACACAAATATGCATTTAGAGATCACGGCGCACCACCACCCAGCCTAGAAGCAAGGAGTGGTCAACACTGTCCTCGTATGACTTTCGTATAAGTGACAATTGAATTTTTTAAATAAGACCCTGAATATTCATAGATAGGGCTTTCAGACAAAATACACTTACGGAAACACAACACCAAGAAGGAGTTGTGCGACATTAACGAAAGACGGCAGGTGTGCTTCAACATCTGAAAGGTCACTGCTATCCAAATTTCGAGCCAGTCGCTTTAGATTAGCGCTAGAAGCGCCACTATGAGGGTACAAATCAGATTTGCTTTAAATACACACTGTAAAGGTTGTGGGCGTTAGTTATCTTAGTGATTGGACGTGGTGAGTTGATGTTAGTCAAGCATGATTTAAGGCGACAAAGACGCCATTGTCAACATCTCACTGAATTTGAACAAGGTCATGTTAAAGGGCTACGAGAGCTCGCTGGTCCTTCTGCGATACTGCAGAAGGACTTGGCAGGAATGCAGCCAGTGTACATGATTGCTGGCAGCGTTGGTCACGAGAATGTACGGTCGCTAGAAAACCGGGCTCCGGACAGCCACGTGCCACCGCCGAGAGGGCAGACCATCATGTTCGGCATATGGCTCTGACACATCGTCCTGCATCTGCAGCACCAATTGGAGCAGCAGTTGGCACCACGATGACACAACGAGCTGTTACAAATCGGTTACCTCAAGGAAAGCTGTGGGCCAGATGCCCTGCAGCGTGAGTTCCACTGATCCCAAACCACTGCGACTTAAGTGGTATCAAGGGAGAGTTTATTGGAGGGCGGGTTGGAGGTCTGAGTTTCCCGGTGAAAGGTGATTCAGCTTCGGTGCCAATGATGTCCGTGTGTTGGTTAGAAGGAGACCAGTTTAGGCCCTGCAAACAACCTTTGCGCCAGACGCAGTGGACTTACACTTGGAGTTATGGTCTGCGATGCGATTGCGTGCGACATCAGGAGCACTCTCGCGGCTATCAAATACACTCTGAATGCAGATGTGAGCTCCAGTCTGCCGGTTCGACCTGTTGTGCTGCCATTCATCAACAGCATAGCGTTCGCCCACTTACGTTGTTGTAATTCTACATGCTCTAACAGACTGTCAGCATGTTGCCTTGGACTGCTCGATCACCAGATCTGCCTCCAATCGAGTACATAAGTGACAAGATCGGACGACAACTCCAACGTCATGCAGAACCAGCATTAACTGTCCCTGTATCGACCGACCAAGTGCAACAGGCATGGAGCTCCATCCCACAAACTGACATCCGGCATCTGTGAAACACAATGCATGCACTTTTCCACGCTTTCATTCAACATTCTGGCGGTTACACCGGTTATTAATGTACCAGCAATTAACATTTGCAATGACTTGTGTCGCGCTTACATTAACCTGTGATCTTGCGATGCTAACCACTTAAGTAGGTTACCTAAACAAATGTATTCCCAAAATTTCAGTACTGCTCTTTACAACCTCTGTCAGCAAGTTTCTGGAAACAACTCGATCCCTCTTCTTGACGATTTTCTATCACTGCCCAGGAAACGCCTCAAATCTAGAAGACCAGCATATGAAATGGGAGTCGAAATGCTATCCACAGGATTCGACCAGGACGTAGAGTCGAAACGTGAGTGGCAAGCTGCAAGAACCCGAAACCACGAACTTGTAGACAATCCAACAGTTCCAGTTCCAGGCTTCCACCAACCAAGGGAGGTGTGGGTGCAGTTAAGCAGATATCGGACTGAAGAGGGTAGGTGCAAATGCAACATGCACAAGTGGGGCTTTTCAAGTGACAGTGTGTGTGACTGTCGTGATACCTAAACAATGAGCCACATTGTAAATGAATGTCCAATCAGACGCTTCCCTGGTGGCATTGAGAAGCTCCATCAAGCGTCTCACGAGGCACTCCGCTGGATCGAGTCCATCAACATCCGAGTGTAGTCTGAGCCGTTTTAAAACTTGTGTACCGTATACAATTTGTTATGTTCATTTTTATATATATTTATTTGTTTTGCTAAATGTGTATTACTGTAATTGATGCATACGATAATAATAATAATAATAATAAGTACTCGACATTAATTATTTTTTTGTGTTACGACATTTTTCGTTAGTGCATTGTCAATTGTGCTAATAAGGACGGAGAATGGTCTTCCCCCTCTGTCGGGCTACCGCTCGTTTCTAGACTTAGTGACCGCATAACCAGAATTCTACGGGAAAAATGATATACAGGGCCTATTTTTCAGTGACAACAAAATACAAGACTTTTTTCCACACATAATGGAAGCATTTCATTATCCCTACACTGAGGGAGTTTGTGGAGTGACTTGTGTCAAAGTTGAAGTGCGTAGAGGCGAAACAAGGATGGTAGCTAAAAAAAGTATTAAAAACAACGAACGCTACGTGCGACGAAAAAGTGTGAACTCCAATCTCTGTCTTAACTACAGTTTCTATCCTCTCAAACTCCCTCTAGCGCCACGGAAGTTACTCCCTGATGTCTTAACAGATGTACTTTCATTCTGCCCCTCCTCCTTGTCAGTATTTTCCATACATTCCTTTCCTCGTCGTTCTGCGGAGAACCGCCTCATTCCTTACCTTGTCAGTCAACCGGATTTTCAATATTATTTTGTAGCAACACATCTCAAAGTTTGCTATTCGCTTTTCTTAATGTTTTCCTACAGTTCATGTTTCACGACCATACAATGTGTAATAAAACATTTCCAGAAATACTGAAAGCTTCTCAGGTTCAAAGATAACATGACTGAATGAACACTGAGAAGCCAAAACTTTATGACCACTGCCCACCGCGACGTCGGATGCCACCGGATGTCGTTGCGGGCACATGACGCGGTAACAAGAGAATGTTAGAGGACCCTAGCGAAGATATGGGCTACAAATGGGGAAATCCGTTGACATAAGCGTCTTTGACAAAGAGCAAATTATTATTATTATGAAGAGCGTGTGAGTATCTCGAAAACAGCGAAGCTAGTCGAATGTTCACGTGCTACTGTCATGAGGATCTGCGGAAAGAAGTAGGACAGTGAAACTACCACTAGGCGCTAAATCTATGGACGTCCACGACTCTTTACAGAACGTGGGATTCAGAGCCTTGTCTAACCTGTAAAGCCGGATAGATGGTGATCTGTGGCATCTCTGCCGAAAGAGCTCAATGCTGGTGCACGCACAAGTGTTTCGAAGCTAGACATGGAACCCCGCAGCAGACCACCCCTATGTGTTCACATGTTCACCCAACGACATCGTCATGATTGCAGTGGACACGAGACCATCGGTATTCGACCGTCGATCAATGGAATCGTGTCATGTCTTCGGGTGAGATCACATTTTTGCTGCACTAGATCGACGGTGTCTCCGCAAACGCCGTCATCGAGGTTAACGGCGGCTGGAAGCTGCAGAGCGCCACGGATGTATGCTTGTGCGAGCAGGATTGTGCTATCGGAGACATTCTCCTGCGCTTGCGTTGGACCTGACAATCGAAGACACGCTGACAGCTGCGAACAACCTGCATGCCTTCATGCTTGATGTCTTTCCCGACGGCGATGTCATCTTTAAGCAACATAATTGTCCATGTCCGGCCGGCCTCTTGCCGAGGGCGAAGAGCGCAGTCAGCGATATGAATACAGCCTACAGCGCTGCCAACATACAAACAGGCTACTTACAAACTGAATGTTTTATTTGCATAAATGAAACTTGTTTCACCTAATCATGCAAGGCATCTTCGGTGGTCTAGAATTAGAAATCTGTAGCTCATTTAATTATCTAATTATTTACAACTATAGGGTTGTATTTTTTACACTCACGCTCATTTTTACGTCGTTTTCATCTGTACATGTGATATTCTGTATGCAGAAGATACGTTTGTTATACGTTTCTTCTAATTAATATTGGAAGAAAAAAAAAGAAATTTAGAGTTTGTCGAAAAAAATTCGAATAGTATTGCGACTTGCGCCAGATAACTAATAACGTTTTGGTTGTGTGCAATTTGTGTGATTCATTCAACGTAATAGCAAAGGAGACTGCTCTAGTTATTTATCTTCAGGACTGAATCAGCAACGTCTTTACATATTTCAGAACACATGTGATCGCCAGAAACTTCATTATTGGTGACTAAAGTGTCGACATCAGTTTATAGGATTTATTTTAAATTTATTATGCAGAACCGGTATCCGTTACGTCATGCAGCAAATGTATCGTTTTGTTGTTCAGAAGATGGGCATTTGCCTAGTAATGATTCTACCGCCCCCGACGTTAATATCGCGTAGAGATCATGAAGATAAAATTAGAGAAATTAGGGATCGTATGGGTACATAGAGCCTGTTTTTCCTCGCTCTATCTGCGAATGGAACAGAAAATATATTTAAAGTAAATACTATGCAGTTGATGACGACATTTCAGTAGCTAAAAATGAAGTTACTCTACTGCCCATTAAAACTGACATGTTATTACATTTTCACGCAATTTGGGTGCATAGATCCTGAGAAATCAGTACCCAGAACAACCACCTCTGGCCGTAATAACGGCCTTCTACGCCTGGGCATTGAGTCAGACAGAGCTTGGATGGCGTGTACAGGTACAGCTGCCCATGCAGCTTCAACACTATGTAACAGTTCATCAAGAGTAGTGACTGGCATATTGTAACGAGCCAGTTGCTCGACCACCATTGACCAGACGCTTTCAATTGGTGAGAGATATGGAGAATGTGCTGGCCAGGGCAGCAGTCGAACATTTTCTGTATCCAGAAAGGCCCGTCCAGGTCCTGCAACGTGCGATCGTGCATTATCCTGCTGAAATGTAGGGTTTCGCAGATCGAATGAAGGATAGAGTCACGGGTCGTAACACATCTGAAATATAACGTCCACTATTCAAAGTGCCGTCAAGGCGAACAAGAGGTGGCTGAGACGTGTCACCAATGGCCTCCCATACCGTCATGCCGGGTGATACGCCATTATGGCGATGACGAATACACGCTTCCAATTTGCGTTCACTGCGATGTCGCCAAACACGGATGCGATCATCAAGATGCTGTAAACAGAACGTGGATTCATCCGAAAAGCTGACTTTTGCCATTCGTGCTCCCATGTTCGTCGTTGAATACACCATCGCAGGCGCTCCTGTCTGTAATGCAGCGTCACGGCTAACCGCAGCCATGGTCTCCGAGCTGATAGTCCATGCCGCTGAAAACGTCGCCGAATTGTTCGTGCAGTTGGTTGTTGTCTTGCAAACGTCCCCATCTGTTGACTCAGGGCTCGAGACGTGGCTGCACGATCCGTTACAGCCACGCGGATGTTATGCCTCTCATCTCGACTGCTAGTGATACGATGCCATTGGGATCAAGCACGGCGTTCCGTATTACCCTCCTGAACCCGCCGAGTCCATATTCTGCTAAGTCATTGGATCTCGACCAACGCGAGCAGCAATGTCACGATACGATTAACCGTAATCTCGATAGGCTACAATACGACCTTCATCAAACTCGGAAACGTGATGGTACGCATTTCTCCTCCTTACACGAGGCATCACAACAATGTTTCACCAGGCAACGCCGGTCGTCTGCTGTTTGTGTATGAGAAATCGTTTGGAAACTTCCCTCATGTCAGCACGTTGTAGGTGTCGCCACCGGCGCCAAACTTGTGTGAATGCAAATAAGTAATCTCTCCAGTATATACAATTCCTACGTCGCTGGTCTTGAAGTGCCTGATCTTGATGGTTCTGTAGAAATGGACCGCGGCCAGTCGGCGAGACGCTTATGTCCTCTTCGCATAGAAGTCGTTGCCGTCGCGTTGTCGTCCTGGAGTGAGGTTGGTCAGCGTGCAGTTACCTGACGTCTTCCTTCACAGCAGTCTCTGCTCTCTCGTTTCCGACTGTCGTGCCGGCGCTTGACTTTACGCCGTAACAGAATATATAAAGCACCTGCAGTTCTCTTCATTAAATGCAATTTTTGGATTGTCTCTACCCACGACCAAAACACTGATAATGACTTCAGGCGGATTAGTTGCTGAAAACGAAACTCGATGAAAAACACTGAATCGTCCCCTTAGAAAAATTAATGAATTACTGTGCTGATCTCCTGGAAATGGAAAAAAGAACACATTGACAACGGTGTGTCAGACCCACCATACTTGCTCCGGACACTGCGAGAGGGCTGTACAAGCAATGATCACACGCACGGCACAGTGGACACACCAGGAACCGCGGTGTTGGCCGTCGAATGGCGCTAGCTGCGCAGCATTTGTGCACCGCCGCCGTCAGTGTCAGCCAGTTTGCCGTGGCATACGGAGCTCCATCGCAGTCTTTAACACTGGTAGCATGCCGCGACAGCGTGGACGTGAACCGTATGTGCAGTTGACGGACTTTGAGCGAGGGCGTATAGTGGGCATGCGGGAGGCCGGGTGGACGTACCGCCGAATTGCTCAACACGTGGGGCGTGAGGTATCCACAGTAGATCGATGTTGTCGCCAGTGGTCGGCAGAAGGTGCACATGCCCGTCGACCTGGGACCGGACCGCAGCGACGCATGGATGCACACCAAGACCGTAGGATCCTACGCAGTGCCGTAGGGGACCGCACCGCCACTTCCCAGCAAATTAGGGACACTGTTGCTCCTGGGGTATCGGCGAGGACCATTCGCAACCGTCTCCATGAAGCTGGGCTACGGTCCCGCACACCGTTAGGCCGTCTTCCGCTCACGCCCCAACATCGTGCAGCCCGCCTCCAGTGGTGTCGCGACAGGCGTGAATGGAGGGACGAATGGAGACGTGTCGTCTTCAGCGATGAGAGTCGCTTCTGCCTTGGTGCCAATTATGGTCGTATGCGTGTTTGGCGCCGTGCAGGTGAGCGCCACAATCAGGACTGCATACGACAGAGGCACACAGGGCCAACACCCGGCATCATGGTGTGGGGAGCGATCTCCAGAATTCTTCGATGACTCCATTCTCTCGTGGCACTCTGTTATTCTTGAGGTTCTTGAGATTTCTCTTACTTCTTCTATCAATGGCGGTTCGCTATCTGGGTTTGGTGTGGGTTCCTCAGTTCATCTGTTGGTGATTCGGCGTTTAGGAGTTTCTCGAAGTACTTGGCTAGGAGGTTACAGTTGATCTTGGTATTGGTCTCTAGTGTGCCGTCCGGTCTCCTAAAGCACAGGTTCCTTGCTTGGTATTTCATCATGTTTTCTCTGAACGTCCTGTAGAAATTCCTCGTGGTGTTCCTTGTGAAGTCTGCTTCTATCTCTTCTAGTTTCTGTTTGTCTTAGTTTCGTTTTCTTTATGGATAATTTTACTTGTCTGCTTCTGTGTTTTGAGAAATTGCCAGTTTTCTGGTGTCTTGTTGCTATTGAACATCTTCCATGTGTTGATTCGTCTTTCGATTGCTAGGTCACATGTGTGGTTCCACCAGCGGTGTTTCCTGATTCTCGGTGCTACTGCTAATTTCATGGTTTCGTGAAGCTTTCCTCATAGCTGTTCCCAGTTTTGCGTTGTACCTATCTTAATTTTCTCCAGCATTTTCTCTTGGTTAAGTGTTATATATTCTTGGTCTGGTCTAATGATGTCAGTTTCCTGTTGTGTCCTGTTAGGAATTAAGCGTTTCTTTATCCGTAGTTGATGGTGATCCGAGTCAAAGAAACCCTTCGTGTGTTGAAGTTCTGGACTTCCTTCTGTGCTTCTCTTTGTATTATGACGTGGTCGATCTGTAGTTCTCTCTTGCGATTTGGGAGTTTCCATGTTGTTAATTTTTGTATGGGTTTCTTGAAGCTCGTTGACATGACTTTGAGGTCATGGCTCTCGCAGAATTCTATCAGGTGTCTCCCGTTTAGGTTCGTGTCACGGTGTGGTGCGTATCTTCCTGTAATGTGTCGGTATTTTTTTTTTCTTTTCTTAGTTTTGCGTTGAAGTCTCCTAGAATAACTCGTAAGAGGTGTTTGGATAAGGAGTTAATTGCTTGCGCACTCGAGCAGATATAATTTCGATGAATTGCTCACGCGCTGCCTGCGATATGTATGCTACAATAAAAGAACAGGCCAGAGAGCAGTGTCGGCAGCAGCAGTAGGAGTGGTAAGGTGGCAGTAGGGCTGTTGGGCCGGTTATGGAGAGCGATGTAGTATAAGGTAAAAGCAGCCGCGCCCATATGTAATTTGTAACAACTGATTTTGTACTATTGTTATATCAAGTCCCAAAAGCTTTTTAAAAATCTTTTAATAGTAATCTTTTTTATAAAGATAACTTTTGACAATCATTTATTTGAATTAAAAGATTTTACTAGTTTCTCCTATCCATGGTCATCCTTATTATCGTAAAGAAAAATCAGTTGTTTCCTTTTGTACATAACAAATATAGTGGCCAGCATTGCACTGGTATGTGCCACAAAAATTTCTTATAGGAGCAGATATATATGAGTTATCCGGCGACTTCATTGAGGTAAGAATTTTCAATTTGTTCAGAATGATCTTTCAGGGCCATGACGCAGCACTGCTGACGTCCAAAATTTACCAGTTTAAATTCGTAGTCAGTTAGTCATTGAAAGGTTATATGTGAACCACAATTTTATTGAGAGGTTAGTCACGTTTTTATTCCAAGGTTACGGAAGTAAACTGTTGGGAGGTTACAAATTTTAGTTCGTTATGTAGGTATTTTCTTGATTGTCTCGTCCATTACTGTCCAGAAGTCCTCAATGGCGTCTGGGTCCTTCCTGTTGTGGTCATTTTTTGGTGCGTGTGCGTTTATGATCGTGTATGCCGACTTAATTGTCAGCGTGTTGATTCTTTCGTTAGGCGATGTGAAGTCCATTACTGCGTCTGTGATTGCCCTGTGTACTCAAGAATGAGATTTTCACTCTGTGTACTGTTAATCCTGTGCCATGGAGCCTGAGGTTTTTCCTGTGTACCGATGTTTTTCCCTTGTATAATCTGTAGTTAACTGCGTTGAAATGCTCTTCATCTGGGAATCTTTTTTCTTGTAGTGCGCAAATTTTGATCTTGAACCTGCCTAAAGTATGTGTGAGATGTTTCATCTTGCCAGTCTTGAGTAGTGTGTTCACTTTGAGTGTTGCGATGTAGTGTTTCTGTTTCGTCTTGAGAGAGTTTGAGAAGCTCCGATTCTTCTCATGAAGTCAGTGAGCACCCGGACTCCGATGCTCACGACTGCTCCAGTCTATTGGCTGGGGCCCGGGGTAGTGAGATTTTCCTCGTTGTTCCATCACGATGTTTAGTGGTTGGATTTGTAGCGTGTTGCTGAGTACAACCTGATTTTCCCGATCAGGAAGTTGGTTAAGTCCGCCCCTCACATGTTACACAGACGCCTTTTGTAGCCGCCCATTGTGGGAACCAACGCTACTGATACTTTTGGTCCGCCCCGAGTACTTCATTTCCTCGGTACCACCTATATCTAGGAGGCATTCCCCTATCCGCCACCTGGGGAGGCGTCCGGTTGCGGTTCTATCAACCGCCCGTGGATATATATATATTGGCAACTATTTATTCACAAGCGATATAAGAGTTACATGTTTGCACCTGTTACTGTCCTTCAGCGATGTGGAAGGCGTAGTATACTGTTAGCAGAGTGGTGGTGGTTAGTGTTTAACGTCCCGTCGACAACGAGGTCATTAGAGACGGAGCACAAGCTCGGGTTAGGGAAGGATTGGGAAGGAAATCGGCTGTGCCCTTTCAAAGGAACCATCCCGGCATTTGCCTTAAACGATTTAGGGAAATCACGGAAAACCTAAATCAGGATGGCCGGAGACGGGATTGAACCGTCGTCCTCCCGAATGCCAGTCCAGTGTAGCAGAGCCTGTTCTGTCGATGGTGCGAATGGAGCGGTCTACTGCCCGTCGAATGTCTGGACCTGTTTTGAAGCGAATGCCACGAACTGGTTCCTTCATCTTCGGAAACAAATCAAAAGTCACAAGGACTTAAGTGTGGGGAGTATGGTGGATGGTACTGTACTTCCCAGTCCTATTGACCGAACAGAGCAGCCACAGTTTGCGGTGTATGCGCTCGGGCATTGTCGGGCAAAATGATGGGTGGGTTGTGCAGAAAGTGTCGCCGCTTCTTTCGCAAAGCTGGTCACAGGTGATGCTCCAAAAACGAACAGTAATATTGTGCGTTGACGGTCTGCCGTAGAGGAACGTAATGCGTTAGGATAACACCCTCATAGTCGTACACGAGAATCACCATAACTTTAGGCCGCTCCATTCGGACTATCAACATAAAAGGCTCTGATAACGGTATACTACGCCTTCCACATCGCTGGCAACGGGTTCTACACAACGTTGGTGACTACTTTGAAGGACAGTAACAGGTGCAAACACGTAACTCTTTTGTATCGATTGTGAATAAATATTTTCCACTATTTAAGTTCCAACCATATATAACGTTCTACTGAGTACTATAAATATTGTACTCAGTAGAACGTTCTTCATTATATCAAAAGCAAGAGTTTCTGTTATTATTAATAAATATGAAACGTTTCACGTACATTCCAAGAAGAATTGAAACGCTGTTAGATTTTTTTGTATTTATTTTATTTTACCTTTTCGTTGAGGAAATTGCAATTTTTGGCGCTATATGATAAATTTGTAATGTTTTCTTTGTTGTTACTACAACATCCCTCTATTTCACGTTGAAAATCAACAATTTTCGAATGAAACGTGAACTCAACATTGACAATTTCAGTTTTGCTGTAAATACTGTTTACTTTTATGTAACAGACAGGAGGATAACTATGTAGTTGTGCCCCTCCCATCTCTTTCTTTCTCCTCTCCAACACAGCTTCGAATTTTACCATTCTTTTTCTCTTCCTCTAACCTATCTACCTCTTATATATCTCTCTCACCCCATACTATCGTCTTATGTCTCTGGTCGATGAGAATAACTCACAAGCTGCAAGAATATAACGAGAAAATTCCCAACTAACAATGGGACTGACATTCACAAAAGAAAAGTATGTTTACTTTCATATACATAGTCACTATCATTATTATTATTATTATTATTATTATTATTATTATTATTGTTATCATTATTATTATCATTATTATTCTTGATTGTTATAATTATTTTTATTGTTATAATTATCATTGTACTACTGTTATAATCTCAATTTTTTTGTTTAACATCAATACTGCATAATACGTTAAATGTCCTTAATGTTATTTAGAAACTGTAACTCGTTCAATCTGAGTGTGCCTGGTTAGGTGTAAGAGAGGGCCTGAAGGCCCTAATCTTGCCAGGTAAAATAAATGCATAAATAAATAGAACAAACACATTCTGTGGATTAGCTGGCCCTTTATACGGCATCCTCACTCAGTTTCTAGACGGTTCGCTGCTTCTGGTTTTTAGTGGAATCAAGCAAGACAGTTATCGCATATGTAAAGAAAGCGATCGTTGTGAGGCGACGTCTGATAGGTATGCAATACGCCTAATGTTTAGTTAATGCGGGTACGACCTTAACTGACCGAAGCTACTTACATTTATGATAGTACACAGCAGCCTAAAGTAGTTTTACAACTTTAGTTATGGGTCCCAGTCATTAATAGAGGTAGTATCTACGATCAGAAAGATGGGCTGCTAATTATCGATAAGAAACTTAGTGTGGCAGCGCGAAAGATTCAACTTGTAGTCCATACTAGATCCACTGCCGCGTAGCTGCTGCGCTGTTGGCCGTTGCGCGGATGCGAGTGTACAGCAGGTGGGGTAGGGGTCGCCCGCCTCGCGTCTAATAACGTTTGTCTTTATTACGGAGATAAGATTAGGCGGCGCACGGCTTTTACGGCGCTGTCCAATTCTGTACGGTGCGCCGCGCCGCGCCGCCACACACATAATGCCAGCCCGCCCCTCCGGCTTATGCTAATACGTGCCTAGTAAATCTCTCCCGCGTAAATTTAATACATTTTCTATAACGAATAGCTTAATTATAATTAGGCGCTCTGAGGCGCGGGAAAATGCGGGCCCGCTTACTGCGCACGCGTGATGAATCTGTGATTGCGCAGGAAATGAATTCACCGGCGTGGGAGAACGAGTAATCAACTGCTCCCCCGGCTGAAATCGTATGCACCTCTGTGGGTGTTACCGCGGCGCTAAATAATTCCAGAATCAGAATAATCGCCCGAAATTAGTTTCTGAATTTTTCACGATCTGAGGTTGGGCTACACTTAAAGCACGTAGCGCAAACAGGGAACAGCGTGCAAGCTAGAGGGGATAACAGCAGTGTCCTCTATGCTCTTAGTAACCCGCCACAATGAGGAAGTATTTCTCTCACAGAACAAATTCGTTGAATGGTAAATGCGTTTTACTAAAAGGCAGAGTAGTTTCAGCGACAGCAGTGTTGTAAGTAGGCTGTTCAGGTTTTTATGTTGGTAACGCCACGTAGCGCTCTGTATGAAAATCACTGACTGTGGTGTGTCCAGTCTGAGGCTGGTCGGCATTGTTGGAATATTTGCCATTGTAGTGTTGGGCAGTTGGATGTGAACAGCGCGTAGCGTTGCGCAGTTGGAGGTGAGCCACTAGCGGTGGTGGATGTGGGGAGAGTGGGGAGAGAAATGACAGAATTTTAAGAGCGGACGATCTGGCCGTGTGTCCATCAGAAAGAGTAGATTTGTAATACTGGATATCATGAACTGATATATATATACTCCTGGAAATTGAAATAAGAACACCGTGAATTCATTGTCCCAGGAAGGGGAAACTTTATTGACACATTCCTGGGGTCAGATACTTCACATGATCACATTGACAGAACCACAGGCACATAGACACAGGCAACAGAGCATGCACAATGTCGGCACTAGTACAGTGTATATCCACCTTTCGCAGCAATGCAGGCTGCTATTCTCCCATGGAGACGATCGTAGAGATGCTGGATGTAGTCCTGTGGAAAGGCTTGCCATGCCATTTCCACCTGGCGCCTCAGTTGGACCAGCGTTCGTGCTGGACGTGCAGACCGCGTGAGACGACGCTTCATCCAGTCCCAAACATGCTCAATGGGGGACAGATCCGGAGATCTTGCTGGCCAGGGTAGTTGACTTACACCTTCTAGAGCACGTTGGGTGGCACGGGATACATGCGGACGTGCATTGTCCTGTTGGAATAGCAAGTTCCCTTGCAGGTCTAGGAATGGTAGAACGATGGGTTCGATGACGGTTTGGATGTACCGTGCACTATTCAGTGTCCCCTCGACGATCACCAGAGGTGTACGGCCAGTGTAGGAGATCGCTCCCCACACCATGATGCCGGGTGTTGGCCCTGTGTGCCTCTGTCGTATGCAGTCCTGATTGTGGCGCTCACCTGCTACAAGACCCAGATCACACAGAGCACATACACAACATCATGAAACAGATTTGGGATACAGAAGAGGCACCGAAAGAATGGCGCACAGCGCTGATAGAGAGGCAAACAGACCACCATACTGGCGAATACCAGGCTGGGTTTCGTAAACGCAGGTCGTCCGCTTAACAGATATGGAACCTTAAAATGATTCTGCAACACAAAAAGAATACAACCATCACCTTCGTCGACTTCAAGAAGACGTACGACTCAATATACAGAGAAACCCTCTTTAAAATCCTGAATGAATACAGAGTAGAAAGGAAGACACCAACCATAATTCAGCAAGCACTAACAAAGACGATATCTAAGGTGAAGTTCTGTGTAGAGCTCTCAGAACAATTCTAAATCAGAACAGGAGTCAGGCAGGGCGACGACCTCTCGCCATTGCTGTTCAACATAGTACTGGGCAAAATAGTGAAGGAATGGGAAAAGACATAGAAAGGAGTCATGTTAGGAAAAGTACGGGTCAAGTGCCTAGCGCTCTCAGACGATTTAGCCATCGTAATGGTAAGAGAAACAGAAACAATAAGACCCATAAAGGAACTACACGTCATCGCAGCCAAGACGGGACTACAGATATCGTACGAGAAAATACAGTTCATGAGCACCGAAAAACACGCATCATTACACATAGAATATGGGACGATACACAGAGCAGAAAATTTCAAGTACCTAGGAGAAACAATACAGATTACAGGAAGAAATAAGGTATCTAATGAAGAGAGAAGAATGAAACTAGAGATGACCTACAAACTGACTTGGAATCAGTACAATAGAAAGATACGCACTATATGCAGCCGAGACCACAGAATTACAAGGTGTAACACCCCAATTATAGATCCCATATTGAACACCCTTTCGTTGCAAAAAGAAATAGAAAAATCAGTCATCCTGACAGTGATGAGCTACTGACAACAAAATTTACGCCCTTGACAGTTTGGTTAACAAGGATGTTATGTAAATACTATTGCCTATCACAAAGAGAGGTCTGAATGAAAGAACACTATATGATACGAAACAGAAACTTTAAAGAAAGAATTCAAAAAATTATTATTTGCGAAGGTTAAAGCCCAGACCATAAACTGACCAAAGATAACATTTATCCTAGAAGACAGTTGTAGCCGCATCGAGCTGTAAGTTCGCTGTGTCTACAATGTAACTCGGCAGTGGAGATGTTCACTTCCCTTCTCTCTTGTACTCTCGCAATAGTAGCACGCATGTTAAGCGCTACTAGATTGTTTTAAACCCGATCTGAAGTTTAAAAGTTTTACAGTTGGAAGTATTAGTCAGAAGTCGGACTGAAATCATCTTTACCGTTTGGACAGATAACGGGATAGTTGATATATGAGACATAAAAATAACTGATCTGCAATGGGCCTTAGCCTTCGTGATACTTAATAGTCACGAACATCAAAGGACACAGAAAGAGACTGATCGCCGACATAAACTCAATTATTAGACTGGAGTAGGCAATCGATAAATGTAATCACGAAGAACTTACAGTTGCGCCTTGTTGTCAGAAGCTACCGTCAAAGTTAGAATTGCAGATGTTAACAGACGCAATCCCCTGGATGATGTATCGGTGTGTGTGCCCTTTGTGGGGACAAATAATTACAAAGAACAATAAACTTTAAATGAACTATAATTCTTCGTGTCGCCTACATCATTTAATGGATAGGTAATGTGTATTTGTGAAATTAACTGATTCTTCGGATAAGATAAAAGTGAAAAGTGACTTAGTGACAATTTAACTGTGAACAGCAATAAGTTACACCGATATATGACGCATTCTGAACATTGCTCAAGGGTATGTTATCTCTGGAATTACGGGACATAAGTGGACAAGAACGGAAGCAGAAACACAGTACACGAATGAGGGAAGTTTGGGCAGAACGTAAAGAGAAAACAACAGGGAAATGGACATGAAGTTTAGTCTCAAAGCGCTCTTCTAGGGCACAACACAAATTATATATATAAAAAACCGTACTTCCATCAAAAGTAATTGGTTTGGTTACACAAAAGCACTTTAAACATTTTGTAAGGATGTAAAATTCGCAGTGGACTAACACTGAATGATGTGCGCTTCTAATTATGTGCAACACAAGCTATTGAACAAAGAGAAAAAAAACAGAGAGAAGTCGTCAGCTCCCAGTTTCTCTCTTACACATTCATTTATGTTTCTTTCCCTGCCAGTACTACAAATACTACCGGTAACTCTACCATTACGTCCATCATTTATTAAACAGAAGCCTGAAACTAATCAACAGAATTAGTCTACAATCTACGCAACAGAAATTCTCTGTACACCTGTCCCATATTCCGTTCACACATATCCAAACTTACCCCATACACTGAAAGAGAACATTCAGTTAGTTTCATGTATCATAGATCATATTACGATTAATCGTAATAATGTGGAACGAACACATTCTGAGATCGAGTATAACAAATTTTATTGGGTCAGAACAGCTTCTGTCCGCAAATCAGCACGGGTTTAGAAAGCACCGCTCGTGTGTAGCTCAGCTTGCCCTTTTCTCACATGATATTCTGGGATCCGTGGGTGACGGGAAAAACGTAGATTCCACATTCCTAGGTTTCGGGAAAGCGTTTGACACGGCGCTCCACTGCAGACTGTTGACGAATGTGCGAGCATATGAATTAAATTCGCAGATCTGTGATAGAACCCAGTACGTTATACTCGAAGGCGAGTGTTCATCAGAAACAAAGCTATCGTCAGGAGTGCCCCTGGGAAGTGTGTCACAACTGCTCTTATTCTCTATATACATATAAAATCTGACGGACAGAGTGAGAGGGAGTTTACAACTGTTTATTGGTGACGCTGTCGTGCACGGGAAGGAGTCGTCGTTGAGTAACTGTAGCAGTATACAGGATGGCAGAATTTTTAGTTGGTGCGGTGAATGGCAGCTTCCTCTAAACGTAGAAAAATATAAGTTACTGCGAGTGATTGGGAGGAACAATCAACATCTAGAAGTGGTGATGTGAAGCAATATGAAATGCAAAGAGCATGTCAGGCTGTAGTAGGAAAGGTGAATGGTCGACTCCGTTCTGTTGGGAGAATTTTGGGAAAATGTAGTTCATCTATAAAGAAGAGGACTTATAGAACACTAGTGCTACCCACTGTTGATTACTGATTGAGTGTTTGGGATCTCCACAAAGGCATGGAAACAATCCGAAGGCGAGTTGCTGAACTTGTTACCGGTAGGTTCAAACAACACGCGAGTATTACGGAGATGCTTCGGAAAATCAAATGGAAATCCCTGGAGTCAAGGAGACGTTCCTTTCGCGAGGCACTATTGAGCAACTTTATAGAATGGGCATTTGGGGCCGATTGCAGAACGATTCTACTGCCGTCAACGAAGATAAGTTGAGAGAAATCAAGGCTCACACAGGGGCATATAAATATAAGTTGTAGTAGTAGTAGTAGTGCCTCTAATTGCGAGTGGACCAGGAAAAGAAACGATTGATAGTGGTACATGGTACCCTCAGCCATGCACCACAGTAAGATGGCTTGCTGTTTGTGTGTGTAGCTGTAGAAGGAATCATTTTACATTCTCATTATACAGTAGTACGTAAATGCGACTACATGCTGACTATTTACAAGCAATTTATTTTTAAATACAGATATGAATCATTAATTCCTCCCCACATCTTTTACACATTACAAAAATAAAAATCCTTGCACAGAATAGGAGTTGCCAAGCAGAATTTTTTTCAGTCTGTTTTCAAATTTAACTTTGCTGTTTTTCAGACATTTTGTACCACTGCGTAAGCGATCGAAATTTTTGTGGCAGCGTTGTCCCGCCTCTTTTTGTGCTAAGGACAGCTGTAACTGGAAGAATAAGTGTTATTATTTCATCTGGTATTGTAAATACGTACATCATTGTTCCTTTGCAACTGCCGCAGTTTATTTAAAAGAAACTTCATGAGGGAATAGCAATACTATCAAGTAGTAATCAAAATCCCTAACTCCTTAAACAGATGTCTGCAAGATGATCGTAGGCAAGCACCACATATTCCTAGAGCAAGTTTTCGAACAATGAGAACTTTCGTTCTTAAAGATGTGTATGACGTTCTTGAATGAAAATACTCAAAATACTTACTAATATGTCTCTCCTCAAGTTTTGCAGTCATTCGAAGTTCAAATATTGCTAAACTATGTTCTTGCAAGACTTCTAAAATGTGTATTTTTTTCAGATTTAAATTGTTACCAGTATGGACATCTACGACGGTGGTCCCAGCCTGACCGAGAGATGGCAATCGTAGTTGAAAAATATCTCTGGATTACAAAGTGTACGATCTATGAAGCATATGTTTCAAGTTTGAAGATGCCATAATGTTTACTATTTGTTTGGCAGCCAGCAACAGTGAATGTTGTAAGTGAACTTGTGAAAATGGAGAAACTCTGTCATTTTTAAAGGCCTCAAAGCAACCAATATTAAAGCTGAGCTTGATTTTACTTTGGGAGAGTCTGCTCCTTCGCAGTGGTCTACCAAATGAAGTGACGACTCCTGAAATGGCGATAAAAATCTACAGAGAGGTACTGTATGATCGTCGACTGAAAGTGCGCGAGCTATCAGACATAGCAGGCATTTCAAAAAGTGCAGTACGTCACATATTATCTGAAAATTTGGACATGAGAAAACTGTGTGCAAGGTTTGTGCCGCGTTTGCTCACACCCGAGCAAAAAGAGTGTCGTGAAGATGTTTCAGTTGAGTGTTTAGCGAAGTTTCGCAGTACCAAATCTGAATTTTTGCGCCGTTTCACAACAATGGATGAAACATGGGCCCACCACCTCACTCCCAAGCAAAAGAACAATAAAAATAATGGACAGAAATTGGAGAATCTACTCCAAAGAAGGCGAAGACCATTTCATCTTCAGGAAAGGTCATGGCGTCGGTTTTCTGAGATGCGGGTGGGATAATTTTCATTATCTCCCACGAAAAAGGAAAAACTATCAACGGCGAGTGTTACGTGAGCTTACTACAACGTTTGGACAAAGAAATGAAGCAAAAACGGTCGCATTTGGCCAAGAAGAAAGTGTTGTTTCTTAAGGACAATGCACTAGTTCACAAATCTATTATTGCAATGGACTAAATCAATGAATTAAAGTTTGAATTGCTACCTCATGCACCCTATTCGTCAGATTTAGTCCCCTCCGATTATTTACTGTTCCCAAACTACTCAACAAATGAAGAGGTGATGTCGGCAGTTAATGGCTATTTTGAGGAGCTAGACAGTTCTCATTATAAGAAGGATATCGAACTTTTTGAACATCGCTGGGAAAAATGTATAGAGACGAAAGGAGATAAGGAGATTATGTTGAAAAATAAATACATTTTTTCCAAAATTTTTGTGTTTTCCTTGTTGAGACGGGTACATATGGGACCACCCTCGTAACTTAGTTATTGTATCCTTATCAAGTGCCATATTAATCAGTGGTGTAGTTCCTCTAGATGAGCAGAACTGAATATGTCGCTTTTTTAAACTAAGAGTGAGGCCATTTGAAGAAAATCGCACAGTGATACTTTTACGATAAAGACCGATACGCTGTGGGCTCTGCCATCTTCCAAGAGGACAACAGCCGTATTTACTGGGATACATACATAGATTCTTGATCTGGCAAATACTCAGCGGCCCTTTTCTCAACTCGACTGTTCTGCTGCTAAATCACTCTATTTCATTCCCACAGAAAATGTCTGGGACAGTTTGGAATATTGAGTGAAACGTAATAATCAATGCACCAGAAGTTTACTAGCTCTACGGGATCTAGTCATTACTGAATGGCTTCAGCGGGATATGGTATATCTATAGAATATTTTCCCACGTCGAACTGAGGTAATTATCAAAACTACAAGTGGTGTTAGACGTTATTAGCGTCATGGCAGCTTGGCGTGACTAAATTTTAATGAAACTGGTGTTTAAATTGGATGAGCCAACACTCCGTAAGGCAAAGACCTCAGTTTTTCCGTTAGTAAAGCACCTTCGTGGAACCGATGTACAACGCGAGGACAAAAATGTGAAAGTGCCAACAACACAACGCATTAGCACGGCTAATACGGCGTAGGAAAATCGATGGCATTCAAAACAGCTTCCAACCGTCTCAGAATGGATAAATTCGGGTCTTATGTCTTTTTTAAAGAAATCTTACACCTCTGCTCCTGATATAAAGTGGTAAGTTTAGGTAACTGTGATGGAGATAGACGGCACCATTCTTCCTGATACACAGTGTCACTTTCTTGTATCGATGATGGAGGTGGAAAGCGAAGGCGCACTCTCGTCTGCAAAGTACAATATAAAGCCTCAAGATATTGCGCTCTGGTTACTATGGTGGTCAGGGCAAATGCGACAGCCCCTCGCTGCAAAACCAGTCGTGGATGATGCGAGCTGTTTGAGCAAAGGCCCTGTCTTCTTGGAACACAGCTTCACTACTGGGAAACAAACATTGTACCATGGGACCTGATTAGCAAATAAGTCACATAGTCTTTGGTAGTAATCCGACCTAGTAGAGAAACCATTGGGCTAAAGGGTCACCATATGGCTACCCAAATCGTCATCCACTACTCGGCATGTTTCACTCTTCAAACATTAACTTGTTCAGAAGTTGGAAACAGTGTGAAAACCGATTCATCTGGAAAAGTTTTCATTGGTGTTGAGTCGTTCTAGAAGACCTAGAGTCTACGTTCTTTGACAGTTACATCTTAAAGTCATGTGTTGGCCTTGTTTACCTGCTTTCTATTGTCTAAACAGCTATGACATAGTAATGGTCTAACAACTTTCAGCATTGTACTTGATCATTATATAAAAGTCGAAACCCAGATAGTGCAAAAGTTAACTATAGTTATACACAATCAAATTTCCTTAGAAAAGAAAAGATTCATCTGACCAAATGACATCTTCCATTGCTTCATAGTCGAAGTTTTGTGGGTTCGGCACCACGTTTTCCTGGTACGGGCGTACGCATCAATGATGAATGGTTTTGGAGTTCAGCTCGCCCTGCAGTGTCCTGCTTATGGAGCTCCCTCCGTGATGTTTTTTTGTGCTGACAGGGTACGTGAGTGTGATATTCGGTTCTTCAGTGACTTTCTCGGCTGTCGTCCTCTTATTTTTCGTAACAATCACTTATTTTTCGTAACGATCACTCAACACAAGATTTCGTCCGCGCTGTGACTTGGCACACGATAATTTTCCTCTTTCCCTCTATGCGGTATAAATCTTCGATATGCTGCCCCTTGAAAAATCAAACACTTCGTCTCCCTCGGTTATGGAAGCGCTCATGACAGCTAGTACCAACGATATGCCAACTTTCGAATTCGCTTAGCTACGACATAACGGATTCTTGACTTGACAGAACACTGCTCTGACCATGACCGACACTTGAACGTACTGAGGACACTGCGCAGGTGCTGTTCGTAGCTAAATACAGCAATGCAACCTGTAGGCTTGGCTATCATCTGCATTTATGTTCAAGCATACATTTCTCGCGATGTCTCCATATTTTTGCCTACCGCCTGTACTAGTAGCAGCAGTGTTTTTATGTCTCCATACTTTTGTAAATCCCCTATAATAGTAGTAGCAGTATTTTTATTCATCCATAGGTCACTTTTACAAGGATGTTTGACCTCTAGTGGTATTACAGTTTAAGAACGAAAAGCACAATTCAAATATACAGACATTCACGTACTTACAGCTCTAGTCTGACAACGACAGGATGTGTATCGCTGTGCTTGATTTATCAAACTGTGAGACACGATTAACAGCTCTGTCCGAAAGGTAGCTGCAAGAGCGATTTCAAAAATCTGCTGTAGTTTTTCCGGTGCGAAAGGACTGTTCGAGTACACCTGCCCCTTCAATTTGCCCCACGGGAAACAGTCTCAGGGAGAGAGTTTAGATGACCGTCGTAGCTGGGAGACTGCCCTGCTTCCACTGACTATCATCCCGTCATGGAACACCGCACACACTCATGACAGGATTGTCAGGGAGGTGTGTGCCTTTCCTCCGTCTTGTTCAAATTCTCCATACAGTCTTTTATCTCCCGTGAATTGATCTACAGAGTCCGCCAGAACAATGTATACACTTTTTGTGAGGGTCTATCGATATATCGATATTATCATCCGATTTGAGTTACAAGTGTGTTATAGTATGGTCTTTGGCCCAACAGATGCTAGTACCTTCATCTCGGTATTGAGAAAACAAGGTGGCTGGAGCACGCTTGATATTCGAGCAACGAAAATGTATAGTGAAGTGGTTTTTCAAGTTTGATAGTGCCACTGAAGTGCAACGTCAGTGGAGGCGGGAGTTTGAAACGGAACCGCCAACCGGCCTAACAATTAAAAGCATCATTGACAAGTTTGAATTGCATGGAATAATTTGTGATGTTCACAAAGAAAGGTCAGGAAGACAGCGTACAGCTACAAGTCATGCTTCGTCGGCTCTTGTGTTGGAAACGTTTGTTAATCCTCCACAGAAGTCTGCTACGCAATGTGCACGTGAAGTGGGGGTTCGCAGTAAAAGTGTACGAAGAATTCTGAAAGCTACATAGTGGAAAGTTTACGTTCCACGATTACTGTACGCGATTAATGATGACGATCCTGATCGCCGAGTGCAATTTTGCGAATGGTATTAGCTAATGGTAACTGATGACGAACAATTTGTGACGAAGGTAGTGTGGAGTGACGAGGCACAATTTAAACTTACTGGAACCGTGAATCGGCATAACAGTGTGTACTGAGCACCGGAAATCCATATGTTTACGTGGATAAAGCGGTCAATCAACCATAGGTTCATGTGTGGCGTGGACAGCTAGGGGCTTAGTAGGACCCTTTTTCTTTGATGCTACTGTCACTGGAGAAGTGTACTGGAAATGTTATGCCCATCAATTTTGACAGGAATTCGTGAGCTTTGTGGAGCTGATGAAGAGGTCTTCTACGAACAGGACTGGGCGCCACCACACTACACATAGCCATACGAGCTTTCCTGGATGACATTTTTCCGGGGCATTGGATTGGACGAAGAGGGACGATTGAGTTCCCTCCACGGTCGCCAGGTCTAACACCTATAGACTTTTACTTGTGGGGAATTGTGAAAGATAACGTCTAGCGACGTAAGCCAAGCACGCTGGAGGAAATTCTCCAGGAGATAACAACGACATGTACAGCGACCTGCACTGTAACATTGACTGACGTAGTTGCGGCGACCGCTCGTCGTTCTGTTATGTGTATAGCCGCCAAAGGTGAATATTTTGAAAATTTTTAGTAATCATGTGCTAAACTGAACGTTGTAGAACATGCGAGATCAATTATTAAATGTAAAATAAACAAGTAACTAATACTCTTCTTTCCCTAAAGTGTGTATACATTTTTCTGGCGGACTTTGTATATTGGATCCAGTTTCTGGAATTACCTATTAGCATTAACAGTTTGGTGAAAGAATAGATGCGGATACCATACATGGCACATCAAGCACAAATCTTGAGATTATGTAAGGCAAGGCATGGCGAATGTTCCATGAATTCACAAGCCCTGAAAGGATGAACCTGGCCTCGTCTGAAGAGATCAGCGTCAGAACTCAACACCTGAAAGTTCTCCAGGATGTTTTAACTCATCCGCAGCCCCAAATCTGTAAACGTACCTGTGCACTGTGCGTTTTGATAATGGTTCGACACGACGATTTCATAAGTCCCACTTGCACAGACAAACGTAGAACTTCGATCGACATTTTCCCCTCACTAGATCTGTTTTTCAAAGTCTTTTCGAGTAGTTACGATTATTATTCGCTACACAGCCCGTTTCTCTCCATTTTGCTACTAAGTTTTCCATTGCGAATTTTGTTGGAGGTTTGCCGAAACATTTCCTGTCTTAAATTCTTTTACCAATTGTTGTGCTTCCGTTTTCCATGTATTGTGCTTCTCGTAACACCCGACAATAACCACGGTTTTACCGTCAGCACTATTTTGTTTTACATTCAACTGCTAATTACATACATCTGCTCCTCTCACTCACTCAGACACAATGACAAAGCGAAGTTCTCGGGAGAAAATGTGCGGGAAATGCGCATGTACAGACGTCTGACAGCAACAGACTGATGCATCGAAGGTTTCCAGAATTTACTGTGGTTTTCAATTCTCCTGTAAAGTAACAAGGGTCAATTCTGTGTCAATTTTATGAATATTTCAGGATCAATTATATTTTGTCCACCGTGTCCTAGGAACCATCCCGGTATTTGTGTGAAGTAATTTAGAAAAACCACTGAAAACCTAAACCGGGACGGCTGCATGGGCATTAGAACTTCCGCCCTCCCAAATACAAGGGCATCTATTTAAAACAGTGCAACCTCGTTCTGCTTCTTCATATTGACACTATTGTTTTGTAGATAAATCATTGCAAATAAATGTAAAAAGTTAGTGCTAAACTGTTGATTCTTATTTCTTCATCAATTATTGCGTACAACACAGTCATCGGGCGCACTCTATCATCTCAAACAAGTCACATTGTGCTGCTGAAACTGATAGTTTTCGTTTTGCAATACTGACTCAAAAATAGTTATGCAGCATCCAAGAATTATTGGTCCATCCTCTACAAAGGAAAGTTTCTCTTTGCATCCCACAAAATATTTCTGTCACATGACTTTGCTCTGTTGATGTAGTGCCACTGGCTTGCACGCTCTGTACTGACTACTGTACACATTTCACAGGTGAGTTGACTATTGCTTATTGTTGAAATTTCTCCCATAGTATTCAACACTGTCTCAAAGTCTACTATGCAAGAAAATTCGCCGTCGAAAATCTTGACATCTCTCTGTGGCTTGGATAACCCAGTCTCCCACAGGCTTTTATACACAGCGAAAAATTTCTCGCAGTCAGGATGAAGTCTGTTGCCAAGCTCTTCTCTAAACATTTGTTCAGCTCTCTGGGAACTTCATTCTCCTGCGCTATGTAATACGTGCTAATCTTTCATTGACAACTTTGTCGACCAACTCTGCGAATCTGACACTGAAATTACGTGCACGAAAGACATGAGTTAGCAAAATAAACTCCTGCTTATTAAAACTCGTGAGTCCAGTTCAGCAGTAGGGCAAATTACTGCAAAACATTCTGAATGAAGTGATTGGCACTGCCTGTAAAATATTTTCATTAAAATTTTCGACCGATTTCGCGTCAATTGAAGAAGCATGTTCAAGTGACCCGTTCAAAAATTAATAAAAGAAAATTTTTTATAAAAATAATTCTTAACAATAGTCTAAAGAATAAAAGTATACTGAAAACTAACATCATGTAGCTATACTCGAAGAGTACTCAGAGAGATTCATTTATGTAAGTCATAACGGAAAGGTAACTGCCTTAGAGGCACTTCCCACTGTTCACGCCAAGTTAATAAAGACACAGTGCGCTAAAAGCCGTAGTCCATTGAAGGGGATAGCAGAATCTATAGACTAAACCCTAGTGCGCCAAACAAAGCTGTAGTCTAGTAACGCACCTAGACCCAACTCCAGCTCAAAAGTCGGCACTAAGCGAGCATTTTCGCAAATTGGGTCACCTTATTACCAACATCCGAAAGAATATCCAGGTACGGCACTCCGAAAGCAAGGGTGTTTCAGCAAATTTTGACTGTATAAACAGATTGGTATTAGTCTTATAACACACCATTTAATAACCGCAGCTCTTTAGCTTTCCAGATTAGCCTTTTACGTTTGTCTATTAATACAGTATTTTATTAGTGAAAGAGAGAAGTTGTATTACCACTTAACATTTTACATTTTAACTGTCCATTTTTTTGTATTTTTATAAATGGGGCTCAGCCTTTTCTACATTGCGTTATGTATTTGTAAGTACAGCAACAGATTGGTGTAGCGGAGGTTTCCAGCATGTTCTGTGGTCAGCAGTTCTACTGTAAATTAACAAGGGCCCGTTCTGTGTCAATTTTATGAATATTTCAGGACCAATTTTACGTTGCCCATCGTGTTCTAGGAACCATCCCAGTATTTATATGAAGTAATCTAGGAAGACCACGGAAAATCTAAATCAGGACGGCTGCATTGGCATTAGGTGTCCACCCTTGCGAACACAAGGGCATCTGTTTAAAACAGTGCAACCTCGTTCTGTTCAGCACACGTACAGCCGCCCCCGCCGCCCCCCTACCTTCACCCCTTCTATAGTGATGGTCTTGTGTCCGTCGCCTCTGACGCCACCTGTAAACATCTTTCACATTGTCAGTACTGCCTCGGCTCCTGCCGCTCAACATCCTTCTTGCTCTTGGCACGCGGCAAGGCCCATGGATTGAAATTGTCTATGTGTGTTACTAATGACAACTTTCGTGGACTGAAATTGTCTAAGTGCTTTACTAGTCTACAGCTGTGTTTGGTCCCCTTGGTTTTAATTCAGGATTTATTTCTCTAGCATCTGCTATCCCCTTCATTTTAACTATGGATTTCGGTTTTTGGCGTGCTACGCCTTTATAACTTGATGTGAATAATGGGGAGTCCCTCCAAGGTAGCTATCTTTCAATTATAACTTGTTAAAAAGAATGTCTGTGGGCACTCTTCAGATATAGCTATATGTTACTATTTTTCAGTATCCCTTTATTCTTCAGATCATTGTTAAAACTCCTAGGCAATTTTTTCCTTATTAATTTTAGAATAAATCACCTGAAGCTGGGTTTTAATTGCTGCAAAACAGACCGTGACTTTCAACAAAAGTTTGTAGCAGCCGGTGCGTATCATTTCATTCAAAACGTAGAATTTTTGCTGAGAAACCCTGTTACTGAACTGTAGGGGACAGAGTGAGGATGAAATCTGCGCTCTAGAGGTCACTAAACAACATTCACGATAGGCTATTAATTACGTGAGTGCTCTTTAACAGCTCACAGACCACCCATTTTCTTTTTAATTTTCGTTAAACCTCAAACGAATGTCACAGCCACAGATAGAGAAAATGATATAACAGAGAGAGTGATCCGGCAACGCACAAGTTATACTTCCCAACATGACCTTTATCTTAAGCTGATAAGGCGACAGTTCCCGCACTTGCCTGCCCATGCTGTCTTCAGGATTGTGAGTGTGTACGACATTATTCCGAAAGTTTGATGCTGTGGCCCTAGACTCAGATTTTACAGACTAACATTGATGCAGCTCTCCCTGCTTCTCCATCCTGTGCAAGCGTCTTCGTCTCCGAGCAACTATTGCAATCTACATCTCTCTGAATCTTCTTACTGTATTCATCTCTTGGTCCCCCTCTACGATTTTTACCCACCACACTTCCCTCCAGTACTAAATTGGTGATCCGATGATCTTTAAGGTGTGTCTTACCAACCGATCCCATCTTTCAGTGAGGTTGTACGACAAATTCCTCTTCTCACCAATTTTATTCAGTACCTCCTCATTAGTTATGTGATCTACTCATCTAATCTTCGGGATTCTTCTGTAGCACAACATTTCAAAAGCTTCTATCCTCTTCTTGTCTAAACTGTTTATTGTCCATGATTCGATTCTATTCATGATTCCACTCTGTACAAATACTGCCAGAAAGGACTTCCTGACTCTTAAATCTATACACAGTGTTAACAAATATCTCTTCTAAAGAAATGATTTTCTTGACATTGCCAGTCTACATTTTATATCGTCCCTACTTTGACCATCATCAGTTATTTTGCTTCCCAAATATCATAATTCATTTACTGCTTTAAGCGTCCCGTTTCCTAATCTAATTCCCTCAGCATCACCCGACTTAATTCCACTACATTCCATTATGCTCTTTTTGCTTCTGTTGATATGAATCTTATGTCCTCCTATCAAGATAATGTCCATTCCGTTCAACTGCTCTTCCAAGTCCTTGGCTGTCTCTGACAGAATTACAACTGGCAAACCTCAAACTTTTTATTTCTTCTCCCTAAACTTTAATTCCAACTCCAAACTTTACTTTTGGTCCTTTACTGCTTTCTCAATGCAGAGATTGAATAACATCGCGGATAGGCTACAGCCCTGTCTCACACCCTTCTGAACCAGTGCTTCCCTTTCATGTCCCTCGACTCTTATAACTGCCATCTGGTTTCTGTACAAGTTGTAAACAGCCTTTCGCTCCCTCTCTTTTGCCCCTACCACCTTTAGATTTTCAAAGAGAGTGTTCCAGTCAACATTCAAAAGCTTTCTGTAAGTCCACAAATGCTATAAACGTCCATCTTCCCTTTGGTTCAAGTGGTTCAAATGGCTCTGAGCACTACGGGAATTAACTTCTGAGGTCTTCAGTCTAGAACTACTGAAACCTAAGTAACCTAAGGACATCACACACATCCATGCCCGAGGCAGGATTCGAACCTGCGACCGTAGAGGTCGCGCGGTTCCAGACTGTAGCGCCTAGAACCGCTCGGCCTCTCCGGCCGGCTTTCCTTAACCTTTCTTCCATGAGAATTCCTAGGGTCAGTATTGCCTCACGTGTTGCTACATTTCTCTGGAATCCAAACTGATTTTTCCCGAAGTCGGTTTCTACCAGTTTTTCCATTCTTCTGTAAAGGATTCATGTGAGCATATTGCAGCTGTGACTTATTAAAGTGATATTTCGATAATTATCACACCGGTCAGCACCTGCTTTCTTTGGAATTGGAATTAATATATTCTTCTTGAAGTCTGAGTGTATTTCGCCTGACTCATACATCTTGCTCACCAGACCGAAGAGTATTGTCATGGCTGGCTCCTCCAATGCTCAGTAGCTCTAATGAAATGTTGCCTATTCCGGGGGCCTTGTTTAGATTTAAGTCTTTCGGTGATTTGTCAAATTCTTCACGCAGTATCATATCTCCCTTCTCATCTTCCTCTACGTAATCTTCCATTTCCATAATATTGCCCTCAAGTACATCTCACTTATATATATACTCTATATACTCCTTCCACCATTCTGCTTTCCCTTCTTTGCTTAGGACTGGTTTTTCATCTGAGCTCTCGATATTCGTACAGGTGGTTCTCTTTTCTCCAAAGGTCTCTTTTAATTTTCCTGTAGACAGTACCTGTCTTAGACTAGTGATACATGCTTCTACATCTTTACATTTGTCGTTCAGTCCTTCCTGCTTAGCCATTTTCAATTTCCTGTCGATCTCATTTTGGAGACGTTTGTATTCCATTTCGCCTCCTTCAATAACTGCATTTTTATATTTTTTCCTTTCATCAGTTAAATTCAGTATATCTTGTATTACCCAAGGATTTTATCTACTTGAACCTCTGCTGCCTTCACTATTTCATCCCTTAAAACTACCCATTCTTCTTCTACTATATTGTTTCCCTTGTTCTTGTCAATCGTTCCCTAATGCTGCCTCTGAAACCCTCTACCACGTCTGGTTCTTTCAGTTTATCCAGCGTCCCATCTCCTTGAATTCCTGCCTTTTTGCAGAAATGTCTTACAATTAAAAATCTAGTCCCTAAATCTCTGTCTAGCTATTATATAAACAATCCGAAACCTTCCGATGTCTCCGGGTCTCTTCCACGTATACAACCCTCTCTCATGATTCTTAGACGAAGTGTTAGCTATGATTAAATTATGCTCTGTGCAAAATTTTACCAGACGGTTTCCTCTTTCATTCCTTTCTCCGAGTCCATATTCACCTACTACTTTTCCTTCTCTTCGTTTTCCTGGCGTCGAATTCCAGTCCCTCATGACTATTAAATTTTCGGCTCCCTTAACCATCTACGGTGGTGGGTGAGGGCTTCGTGTCTACATGGTTCAAATGGCTCTGAGCACTATGCGACTTAGCTTCTGAGGTCATCGGTCGCCTAGAACTTAGAACTAATTAAACCTAACTAACCTAAGGACATTACACACATCCATGACGGAGGCAGGATTCGAACCTGCGACCGTAGCGGTCGCTCGGTTCCAGACTGTAGCGCCTAGAACCGCACGGCGACTTCGGCCGGCACTTCGTGTCTATCTTGGCTATAATAATGCGTTCTTTATGCTGTTCATAGTAGCTTATCCGCGTTCACATTTTTTTACACATTGTTAAACCTACTCCTGCAGTACCCCAATTTCATTGCTACCGATGTCTAGAACTTTGGATCGACCGGCACCAGCAGAACTCTGCGCATAGCCAGCGCTGGAGCTTAACGTGAGAGCCCTGGAGCGTAGGGGTGCCTCTCCAGCGCGGACCCTTTCCCCTTCACAATTGCCCTGTGTTAGTTATGACGCGTTGACGACTCGCGGCAGCTCTCTCAAAGGGCTGAATTGCGCGAGCGCGCATGCGCGCGTGGCGTCGGCTCCTCGGCTCGGCTCGGCTGGCTTTTTGAGGACAAAGCGCCCTTCAGATGTTGCTCCCCAGGCTCGGCTCGCCTCATTAACGCGGCCCTCCGACGCGACGCCGGCGCTTTCGTTTGCCTCTCGTTCCGCGGGCTGCGAATGTTCTCCACTTTAATCCCTGCCTGTTTTGTAATATCATTATCCCCTACCTCAAGGGCACCAGATTACGGGACATACAAATTAGAGCAGATGTGGGCCGCCATTAACTAGCGGGACTGAAAGGCGATTGTCAAAGCCAGTTTGTACGTTGGCTCTCTGAGATAAATGGAAGTGAAGAGGCCCTTGGCTTTTTTCTTTTTTTACTGCAAGTAATTTCGACGATTAGAGGGCAGAGTATTAATTGACACTGGTGTTTCTCATTCCAACTAGTGTCTTGTGAGTAGTATAGCTCGTAAAGTAAAATGACATACTCTCATTATGACTGCTCATGAATATTTTCTGAACAAAAGGGACAAGAGAAGTAATGACAGATAAATACTTTTATTTTATTTGACAGTGGTCAATATAACGGCTCTTCTTCTTGATGATTTGGTTTGATTTGTACATGGCCTCGGCTAAAACTCAGCGACAAGAGTGTTGAGATCGTTATCAAGTTACGAATACGACGTTGCACAAAATAACAGTGCTGAACCGAAATGTCGACGTGCGTGAGATATTTACTTCACCAAGAATCGTAATTAATCGTTCGTAATCGATGTTTAACTGATTAAATATGATATATTAATGATAAAACCAATACAGTCACATCCACAATAAATTCCCTACAAGCTGTTCGTAATTTCAAGTATCTAAGAAATCGTAACAGTGGGCTTGTTGTTTGAGTCAAAGATTCTACACAAGCGCCGAGCACTACAGTCAAATATTATCGCTGTGCGTAATTATTACTCGGGAGTTTCATGTCAATAATTTGATAGAATTTTAAATCACAAATGCACGACTTGGCACGAGAGGGTGTTTTATTGCACAATATCAGTCACTTCCTAACCGAGCCTTGAGAAGAAAACTTTCCCAGGTGTTGGGGAAGTTAAATTATTTTCTTCGAACCTATCACTGAAGTTCCATAAACCACTGGCTATTATGAATGAAAATTGTCTATCAGTGTTCGTTGCCTAAATCACTGTCTAAGTAATGTTTAGTTCAATTATCTAGATAAAAGTTCACTTTATTCTAGTAGTTAAAAGTCCTCCGTTCGAATTCTAATGCCGTGATATTTGAAGTCAGAAGATGGTATTACTGCGTCATAATAGATCGCAAGCATTCAATCTCAAAAACAATCTAAGCGCGCCTACATGTACGAGCATTCAAAAATTTATGACCTGCTTCGGCTAACTCTCGTAACGTAGTGACAGTGCATTGAATTATACTTACTCATTACTCACGATTCCCAAAGAGTACTCACACGGAGTATTCTTTGGGATCGGTGGTTCTACTTTGCGAATATTAATTTATGCTAATTTTGCTTTGATTTTAGTTTTACTGAAATTTAATCTTTCTTTCGTAGATTGCTAAATTGTCAAGTCTTTAATTCCTGATTTAATTACTTGTTATTGTTCTAATAATAGTGATAAAAGGAACTTCGTTCGCATATTCACTTTTCTGGGAATTTGAGACTTGGGGGGAAATCTTTGGGGTATTGGGAGCTAATTTATGATTTTTATTACTCGTCCGAGGAAGTGGCATTACATCAGCTAACCAGTAAATCATAACCAACTTGTGCATAGCGTTTCCTGTGACTTAGCAGCGTTAAAAATGTACAAGTAACAAACTGTGAAGCTTAACATCACTTAGAACACAAAATACATTCATGTATATACTCAGAACGTTACATATAATGTACAGTAACTTAACATAGCCAGTCCGCAGCTCGTGGTCTACTGGCTAGCGTTGCATCCTCTGGATCACGAGGTCCCAGGTTCGATTCCCAGCAGGGTTGGGGATTTGCTCTGCCCGCGGGACTGGCTGTCTGCGTTGTCCTCATCATTTCATCATCATCATCACCATTTGTGACAGTGACTGGATTGGACTGTGAATAAAAAACTGACTGTCTAAATTTGGGACTTTGTACGGGTGGTGATGACCGCGCGGTTGAGCGCCCCGCAAACCAAACATCATGATCCTAACATAGCTACAATTTAACTTACGCAACAAAATTACATTGGGGTGACAAAAATCATGGGATACCTTTTAATATCGTCGAGACTTCTTTTGTCCTCGGTTGCGCAACAGCTCGACGTTGCTTGGACTCAACAAGTCGTTGCAAGTCCCCCGCAGATATATTGAGCGATGCTGCCTATATAGCCGTCAACAATTGCGACAGAATTGCCGGTGCAGAATTTCGTTCACGAACTGACCTCTTGATTATGCCTCATAAATGTTCGATGGGATTCACGTCGGGTGATCTGGGTGGCCAAATCATTGGTCGACCTGTCCATGGCCTGGTGACATGGCGCATTCTCATCCGTAAAAATTACATCGTGGCTGGGAACATGAAGTCCATGAATGGTTGAAAATGGTCTCCGAGTAGTCTCTAGTCCATTTCATGTAAACACAGCCCACACCATTATGGAGCCACCACCAGCTTGTACAGTGCTTCGTTGACAACTTGGGTCCATGGGTCTGTGCAGTTTTCACCACACTCGAATCCCACCATCAGCTCTTTCCAAATGAAACTGGGACTCATCTCGCCAGGCAACGGTTTTCCAGTCGTCTAGTGTCCAGCCGATGAGGTCAGGAGGCCAGGAGAGGCGCTGCAGGCGATGTCGTGCCCTTAGTAAGCGCACTCACGTCGGTCGTCTGCTGCAACACTCCATTAACGCCAGATTTAGCCGCACTGTCCTAACAGATACGGTCGTCGCAGCTCCCACATTGATTTCTGCGGTTATTTCACGCATTGTTGCTTGTCTGTTAGCACCGGCAACTGCTTCTGCGCCTCGGCCACTGCTTTGTCCGTGGTTGGAGGTAATGCCTGAAGTCTGGTATTCTGGCACACTCCTGAGACTGTGGATCTCGGAATACTGAGTTCCCTAATGATTTCCGAAATGTAACGTCCCTTGCGTCTAGCTCCAACTACTATTCCGCGTCCAGAGTCCGTTAATTGCCGTCGTGCGGCCATAATCACGTCGGAAACTTCTTCACAAGAATCACCTGAGTGCAAATCCTAGCTCCACCAATGCACGGCCCTCTTATACGTCGTGTACGCGATACTATCGACATCTGTAGATGTGCATATCGCTACGCCATGTCTTTTGTCACCCCAGTTATATTAGACGTAACTGTGACCTTCTCTGAGGACCCATCCGGACATTTGGCTGGAGCGATTAGGGAAATAGCGGAAAGATTAAATCTGGGTTCCCGGAAGGGAATCTGAACCGCCGTCCTCTCGATTAAGGTTCCAGCGTTTATCCAGTGTATCGACTCGCACGGTCTTAGCAGGACGGGGAAGGGGAAATGATTTTCGACTGCAGCGTCAATTTGTGGCTATGGAGCAGATTCTAGGAGGAAATAAACATTCGACAGCAGTAGGGTAAAATCGAGGAAGGAAAGAAGGAATGAGCGGAGGGACTTCGTCCAAACATGCCGTGAAGGCCGACCAGCCGCCGTGCCATCTCCAGACCGACACCGACTTCCCAGCTGTTGTCTTTTCGTGACCGGAGACGCTACTTCTCAATCAAGTAGCTCCTCAATTGGCCTCGCAAGGGCTGAGTGTAACCCGCTTGCCAACAGCAAACAAGAAATGAAGATTACGATTTAAAGTTTCCGTCACCAGTGAAGTAATTAGAGACAATGTTTCTGATAAAATGTCCATGAGTCCCAACAAGTCAGTAAGATAACTCGCCCAGGAAATCGATGTTAGTGTCGTAAGGGCCCACACAGCTGTAAGGAAAAAATTAGAACTTGTCCCACACAAAGTGACAGTCGTGCAAGAACTGAAGAATACTGATCATGGCAAGAGACTGCATTATTCTCAATGGTTCAAAAATTTCGTTCAACAGAATGGAAGTGATATTCTTAATGAAAATTTTTCACTGACGTGGCATGGTTTCATTTATCCAGGAATATGAACACGCAAAAGTCTCGTATGTGGAGTACTGCAGATCCATTGTGTATCCATGAGGAAGCACTTCATTCTGTGAAAATAGGAGTTTGGATTGCAATTTTTAGTTGTCGGATTGTGGGTCCCATACTTTTCAACGAAACAAAAAACGCACAACGATACTGCAGTGATATTCTGTACCTATTCATAGGAGAACTTATGTTAAGTGAAATACTGAACTGTCATTTTCAACAAGATGGTGCAACTGCGCATACAGCTCGCGTTTCAATGTCACTGCTTGCAGATGTTTTTGGTGATCGCATAATTTCACAGGGACTTTGGCATCCACGATCGCCTAACACCACCTGACTTTTTCTTCTGCGGTGCAGCGAAAGCAACTGTCTATAAAAACCGTCCAAAATCCATTGATGAATTGAAAACTACAATATCCACTTTCACTGCTTCTGTTGCAGAAGAAATGTTACAGCTTGTGTTTGGAAACATGATTAGACGAATTGAATTGTGTATTCAACGACAGGGGGGACACTTTCAACACTTAATGTGAAAATTTGTAAGTAAAAATGAATATTCAATAAATTCATAACTTGGTATTTCACTGAGTTTCATTTCGACGTATTTACTGCGGGATACGGCACGCGCGCCTCACTGCCATACGGCACTGCGGAGAGACTTTTTGAACACCCTGTATAAATTCGAACGCAAATTTCTTACTCAACCTGGTCAAAGTGAAACGAAACAAAACTGGAAACCCACAGTTAATAAACAGAGAAACAAGTAGCAACCATATTGCCAGACGCCGTTGTCAACCAGGCAGGCAGCCATACTGCAATAACGAATCGCATGTGATACCTCTGACTGCCTGGGATTTCCATGCGACCAGCGATCAGCGGCCGATCGCTGCGACTTCCCGCACACACTCGCAAATCAACGAAGCAATCGGTCGCCCATTCGACGGATCGCCGCAACCCGTCACTCGTGTGTGGCGCCCCTAAAAAAAGTATGTGCTTTCTTTTGTTTCATGGCAGGAGCATGGGGCAGTGGCAGAGAGACCAGTCTTCCTGTAGTTACGCAGCCATCATTGCTGATCTCCACTGACGTAAAAGCGTCGGCAGTTTTCAAAAAAATTGTTCAAATGGCTCTGAACACTATGGGACTTAACTTCTGAGGTCATCAGTCCCCTAGAACTTAGAACTACTTAAACCTAACTAACCTATGGACATCACACATATCCGTGCCCGAGGTAGGATTCGAACCTGCGACCGTAGCGGTCGCGCGGCTCCAGAGTGAAGCGCCCAGAACCGCTCGACCACTTCGGCCGGCGACGGCCGTTTTCCAGATAAATTTAATTGTTTTGAATTATTCTAATGAATTAAAATGTGAATCAGTTCTTGTTCAGATTTATCACGATCAGTTGAAATTTTTCGACATATGTTATCAATGTCTGAGACGTCGCTCTGTTACGGAAGTATAATAATATTGTAATAAAGTTGTTAAAAAGTGATTGTAAATAATTTTGAAGATATTTTTGGAAGTTTGCTTGAAGATTAATTTTGCGGGTGATTGATGTAGAGAGAGCTCTACTCAAATCAAGTGAAGTTTTCTTGGTGTTGAAGTTTCATTTATGTCGCATTTCTGTATTATTTTTGTTGCGTTACAGAAATTTTGCGGACTTTATTTCACTACAGTTTGAGCGAAAGTGATTTTTCGGAGAGCTTTGCAAGGCTAAACGAGCTTTATATTCCTTATGGGACGAAGAGTATAAAGTTAATGGTGAAATAAGTTTTCAAGTGACAGCTCACAATAATCAGACAGAGATACCATTAGCGACGGAAACGAATCTTTCGCCAGTAACCATACTCGTACCGCTGGATGCTATAAATTGCGCTGAATGCAATATTAATGTGAAAGGTCACTGTACCTACGAAGGAACTCTGAATGATAACAGCTCAAAACCAAAGCATTCATTAAGACTGACAATACAGTTTAACTGAGTTCATGCTTTGTGGATTAGTTACAGATTACTTCACAATTATACATTGACGGACCAGAGATAATTTACGGCGAAGCAGATTTCGCATGAAGCTAATATCTGTTAGTTGCTGTATCAACGAAATGTTCAAATGTGTGTGACTTCCTAAGGGAGTAAACTTCTGATGTCATCGGTCTCTAGACTTACACACCACTTACACTAACTTAAACTAAGTTACGCTAAGAAAAACACACACACCTATGCCCGAGAGAGGACTCGAACCTCCGGTTGGAGAGGTCGCACAAACCATTCATGGCACCTCAAACCGCGCGGCCACTCCGCGCTGCCATCAACGAAGTAAACAACGCCGTGATAAGGTGATTTTCGCAGCTGACTTATTGCAAGTATCGTTAATAATAGAAACCCTTCACAAGACAGAACCTAAAACTGATTAAATATTGTCTTCGGAACTATGCAGTGTTGTGCGCCTGCACCTCCCGACAGAGGTTCGAGTCCTTCCTCGGGCACGGGTGTATATGTTGTTCTCAGCATAAGTTAGTTTAAATAGTTTGTAAGTCTAGGGACCGATAACCTCAGCAGTTTCGTCCCTTAGGAATTCACACACATGTGAACATTTTCTTGTGCGCCTGTCTATGAATTACACATTACCACAGCAGTATGTCGTAACCGACAGGTAGCTCATTCCGTCCCGGTGAATGAAGACGAATGAACTGCTGTAATATGTTGCGTCTTTTCGAAACTGACAGTGAGACCGCTTGCAGAGAACTGCTCAATAATTCTTTTGAGAATATTATCTACACTTGCATGTGTACTGCGAAAGCCACTTAAGGGTGTGTGGCATACAGTATTTTGTGTAGCACTTTCACTTATCTGCTGTATGGATGAAGCTAAAAAATTGAGGCTGCTATGTCCACTGTATTAGCTACTTGAGGAAAGCCTCGGAAAAGAAAAATTCCAGGTGACTAACATAGAAGTTCAGTAGTTAGATATTTTCTGTATTGAGCATAAGAATTATATAAAAAGTACGTAGGTGGTGCAGAGTGATTGTAAAAACGTTCAAATACTGCAAGAGTTATAGTACTTCCAGTGCTAGCTGCAAGAGGAGAGACACGAAAAAGCGAAGTTATACGACGCAGGTCGGAAATGGACCGTCATCGTTTCGGTGCACACACGACTAACGCCGGGCAATTCTCCGCCCTACTCTGAGATGAGGAGAGGCGGCCAATCCCTCGTGACCGATTTCAGAGCGTCAAGAAACTATACGACGTGTGCCACTACGATACGAGGAAAGGTTCCTTTCCTTGGTATTAATAATATTAATAATTGCCATCTGAAAGGCGTTTCGTGTGGTCGGAGCTGACGATTGTTATGTCTTCTTTGTTTGAGAGGGACCTCCTGCTTCAATGCCTTTGCTTAGCGTTGCCGAGAGTACAACACTGCTGGGTTAGGGGTTTGCACGAGTGGAAACTAGCAACCACGTCCTTACAACAGGTCTAGTATGACCGTGCCACTGGAAATCTCGAAGTGATATAATGATATACGCTACAGAGGTCCATGGTTTTACGAGGGTCACTCCGAAAGAAATGCACACTATTTTTGTAAAAATACAGTTTTCATCCTGCATGTGTGAAAATTTTACAATGTGTAGATACATCCTTCCCGCTTGTTTTCAAACTTAGTTCAACCTGTTCCCGTGAGTGGCGCGGTCACAGCATTTCTTCAAGATGGCTGCTACACTTGACGTTTGTCAGCAGCAACGTGCTGTCATAGAATTCCTGTGTTGTGAAAACTAGACAGTGGGAAACATCCGCAAGAGGTTGAAAAAGGTGTCTGGAGATGCTGCTGTCGATCGCAGTACAGTTAGTCGGTGGGGAAGCAGGTTAGGTGATGAAAGCGGGCAAGCAGGTTAGGTGATGGAAGCGGGCACGGCAATATTGAGGATTGACCTCGCAGTGACAGGCCTCGTACTGCACACACTCCAGACAATGTGCAGAGAGTTAACGAATTGGTGGCTGCTGGCAGACGCATCACGGTGAACGAATTGTCACTCTACGTTGGGATAGGGGAAGGAAGTGTTTGCAGAATACTGAAAGTGTTGCCGTTAAAAAAGGTTTGTGCCAGGTGGGTTCCCACGATGTTGACAGTGGCTCAAGAAGAACCAAGAAAAACGGTACGCAGCGAATTTTTGGAACAATACAAGAATGGTGGAGATGAATTTCTTGGAAGAATTGTGACAGGTGATGAAACATGGCTCCATCATTTTTCACCAGAGACGAAGAGGCAATCAGTGGAGTGGCATCATACAAATTCACCCAAGAAAAAAAAAATAATTCAAAACCACACCTTCTGCTGGAAAAGTTATGGCTACAGACAATGTGCAGAGAGCTAACGAACTGATGACTGCTGACAGAAGCATCACAGTGGACAAATTGTCATGCTACGTTGGGATAGGGGAAGGAAGTGTTTGCAGAATACTGGAAGTGTTGGCGTTAAAAAAGGTTTGTGCGAGGTGGGTTCCCAAGATGTTGACAGTGGCTCACAATAAAAGAAGAAAAATGGTATGCAGCGAACTTTTGGAACAGTACGAGAATGGTGGATGTGAATTTCTTGCAAGAATTGTGACAGGTAGTGAAACATGGCTCAATCATTTTTCACTAGAGACGAAGAGGCAATCAGTGGAGTGGCATCATGCAAATTCACCCAAGGAAAAAAAATTTTAAACCACACCTTCTGCTGGAAAAGTTATGGCTACGGTGGTTTTCGATTCCGAAGGACTCTTGCTTGTGGACATCATGCCAAGTGGAGCCACCATAAATTCTAACGCATATGTGCCGACACTGAAGAAACTTCAAGCTCGACTGAGTCGTTTTCTACCACATCGGCAAAAGAAGGATGTTTTGCTGTTGCACGGGCACATATCAGTCAAAAAACCATGGAAGCAATCAAAAAACTCAGATGGACAACACTGCAACACCCGCCTTACAGTCCTGACCTGGCTCCATGTGACGATCATCTCTTTGGGAATCTGAAAGACTCTCTTCATGGAACAAGGTTTGAAGATGACTCCCTTGTGCACGCTGCCAAAAAGTGGCTCCAACAGGTTGGTGCACAATTTTACCGTGCGGGTATACAGGTGCTGGTTCCAAGATGGCGTAAGGCAGTTGAGAGGGATGGAAATTGTGTGGAGAAATGAAAATATTGTTCCCAAAGGACGTATCTACACACTGTAAAACTTTCAAACAAGTAGAATAAAAGATGGGTTTTAAAAAAATAGTGTGCATTTCTTTTGGAGTGACCCTCGCATGTAACAGCTGTTTTTCTGGCTGGGCGAGCTAGCACGGAAGCTCCAGGGCTGGAATTTTAGTCGGTGGGGCCTATAGAAAGAGCGTTTGCGTTTCCGTTGTCTGTTGAGCCTGTATCAGTTCGCTCTCCTGGTTTCGCCTTTCGGTTTCTCCCACATTAACACTGGCGTCTGTATTTGCAGATCACGAGAATGTTGTTGTTGTGGTCTTCAGTCCTGAGACAGGTTTGATGCAGCTCTCCATGCTACTCTATCCTGTGCAAGCTTCTTCATCTCCCAGTAACTACTGCAACCTACATCCTTCTGAATCTGCTTAGTGTATTCACCTCTTGGTCTCCCTCTACAATTTTTACCCTCCACGCTGCCCTCCAATACTAAATTGGTGATCCCTCGATGCCTCCTACCAACCGATCCCTTCTTCTTGTCAAGTTGTGCCACAACTTTCTCTTCTCCCCAATCCTATTCAATACCTCCTCATTAGTTATGTGATCTACCCATCTAATCTTGAGCATTCTTCTGTAGCACCACATTTCGAAAGCTTCTATTCTCTTCTTGTCCAAACTATTTATCATCCATGTTTCACTTTCATACATGGCTTCACTCCATACAAATACTTTAAGAAACGACTTCCTGACACTTACATCTATACTCGATGTTAACAAATTTCTCTTCTTCAGAAACGCTTTCGTTGCCATTGCCAGTCTACGTTTTATATTCTCTCTACCCCGACCATCATCAGTTATTTTGCTCCCCAAATAGCAAAGCTCCTTTACTACTTTAAGTGTCTCATTTCCTAATCTAATTCCCTCAGAATCACCCGACTTAATTCGACTACATTCCATGATCCTCGTTTTGCTTTTGTTGATGTTCGTCTTATATCATCCTTTCAAGACACTATCCATTCCGTTCAACTGCTCATCACGAGAATACCATTTATAAAGCTTTTTGCCGAAAAGTTGTAGTAGCTATACAAATCCAATCCAGCACCGCCAGTCCTCTTCAAGGAGCCACTTTTCCACGTTTTCCAGCTCGCACGTTAACACACGTGGCACAGTTTGAGAATCTGTTTATTCAGTAGCCGAGGATCGCGCGTTTGCAAAACTGGGCGCGGCCTTTGTGCCGCTGCGAACTGTGTGTCACACGATATTTATGAAACACGTGAAGGACAGTTATCAAATTTCTGCCAATAAATCACAGGCGCCGCTGCACACCGCTTTGTTAACACGGCACGGGCGCGCGCGCCGCGCTCGCTGCGCTATTAATTTCGGCTGCAAATCAGAGCCTCTCGCAGCGTCCCCGGCGAGTTCTGCGCGCCGCGGGCAGGCGACGCCTCCGCTGCATTTCGTCTGCGCGTAGTGCACACTGCTCTATGCCATTACAAAAGCCACTTACTGTACCGTTAACGTTATTGGTTCATTTGCATTTAGATTGAAGCTTACGCACGCGTAGGCACACAACATATTGGAAATATTAATACGAAAGTGTGCTATCGATTGGAAGCGAGTCTGCGCAATAAAGAGGATGGCCCAGGTAGCCACTGGGAGGGCAAGTTTTTATCAGCGGGCCCTCCCTCTATCGCCGGTCATATGCACCTACTTGACAGCTCATTTCTGTCCCTATACAGGATGTTACAAAAAGGTACGGCCAAACTTTCAGGAAACATTCCTCACACATAAATAAAGAAAAGATGTTATGTGGACATGTGTCCGGAAACGCTTCGTTTCCATGTTAGAGCTCATTTTAGTTTCGTCAGTATGTACTTTACTTCCTCGATTCACCGCCAGTTGCCCCAACTGAAGGAAGGTAATGTTGACTTCGGTGCTTGAGTTGACATGCGACTCATTGTTCTACAGTACTAGCATCAAGCACATCACAACGCAGCACCAACAGGTTAGTGTTCATCACCAACGTGGTTTTGCAGTCAGTGCAATGTTTACAAATGCGGAGTTGGCAGATGCCCATTTGATGTATGGATTAGCACGGGGCAATAGCCGTGGCACGGTACGTTAGTATCGAGACAGATTTCCAGAACGAAGGTGTCCCGACGGGAAGACCTTCGAAGCAACTGATCGGCGTCTTAGGGAGCACGGAACATTCCAGCCTATGACACGCGACTGGGGAAGACCTAGAATGACGAGGACACCTGCAATGGACGAGGCAATTCTTCGTGCAGTTGACGATAACCCTAATGTCAGCGTCAGAGAAGTAGCTGCTGTACAAGGTAACGTTGACCACGTCACTGTATGGAGAGTGCTACGGGAGAACCAGTTGTTTCCGTACCATGTACAGCGTGTGCAGGCACTATCAGTAGCTGATTGGCCTCCACAGGTACACTTCTGCAAATGGTTAAAAAATGGTTCACATGGCTCTGAGCTCTATGGGACTCAACTGCTGAGGTCATAAGTCCCCTAGAACTTAGAACTACTTAAAACTAACGAACCTAAGGACATCACACACATCCATGCCCGAGGCAGGATTCGAACCTGCGACCGTAGCGGTCGCGCGGTTCCAACCTGTAGCGCCTAGAACCGCTCGGCCACTCCGGCCGGCTTGCGAATGGTTCACCCAACAATGTGTCAATCCTCATTTCAGTGCAAATGTTCTCTTTACGGATGAGGCTTCATTCCAACGTGATCAAATTGTAAATTTTCACGATCAACATGTGTGGGCTGACGAGAATCCGCACGCAATTCTGCAATCACGTCATCAACAAAGAATTTCTGTGAACGTTTGAGCAGACATTGTTGGTGATGTCTTGATTGGGCCCCATGTTCTACCACCTACGCTCAGTGGAGCACGTTATCATGATTTCATATGCCATACTCTACCTGTGCTGCTAGAACATGTGCCTTTACAAGTACGACACAACATGTGGTTCATGCACGATGGAGCTCCTGGACATTTCACTCGAAGTGTTCGTACGCTTCTCAACAACAGATTCGGTGACCGATGGATTGGTAGAGGCGGACCAATTCCATGGCCTCCACGCTCTCCTGACCTAAACCCTCTTGACTTTCATTTATGGGGGCATTTGAAAGCAACTGTCTACGCAATCCAGGTACCAAATGTAGAGACTCTTCGTGCTCGTATTGTGGACGGCTGTGATACAATACACCATTCTCCAGGGCTGCATCAGCGCATCAGGGATTTCATGCGACGGAGGCTGAATGCATGTATCCTCGCTAACGGAGGACATTTTGAACATTTCCTGTAACGAAGTGTTTGAAGTCACGCTGGTACGTTCTGTTGCTGTGTGTTTCCATTCCATGCTTAATGTGATTTGAAGACAAATAATAAAATGAGCTCTCACATGGAAAGTAAGCGTTTCCGGACACATGTCCACAAAACATATTTTCTTTCTTTGTGTGTGAGTAATGTTTCCTGAAAGTTTGGCCGTACCTTTTTGTAACACCTTGTAGACAGCTTTCCGTGGCATAGGGAAAGCTGTACAATTGTTGCATCTAAGGCTTAGCAGCCATTGCACGCTAACGGTTATAGGCTAACAAGCTTAAACTCGATTTGCTACGGAATTATTGAACATATTCTTAGAAGGAAACCACACGGGAAACGGTCTTTTGTAATTTTATTTATATTGTTATGGCACATGAAGATGAGAACTCAAATATTAATCCACCAAAATTATTCTGTGCAACTCTCAAAACCTCTCGAGGAAATCGACTTTTAAGTTTTCCGACCCTGAAGTAAGAACAAGTTTTCTGAGCAGGCAGTGCAACTGTCTGGTGGAACACTCGTCTGCCACGTAGGTTCCTTGATTTAGATTCCTGGCCGACGCAAATTTTTAAACAGAGGCGCATGTTCCACTAGTATTTTTGTGAAGCAAAAACTACATAAAGCTCGGAAAAAACCAGTAGTACTCGAGACTGGTAATCGCTGGTTTGAGTTTCAGTTCGTTAATTTTTATCTGGTGTTTTTTTTTTTAGAACATCTACTTCATTTAAATAGGAAAATCGTCAAATGTACGAGGGTGAGTCAAATAAAAACCTTAAATTTGTAATAACAAATCGAAATTTCGCGCCGTTATCCTGTAAGTTGGTAAGCGTGCTACATACAACGTGCAGAATGGCCTGTGGGTGGCAGCATAGTGCAGATGCACACATACCGTCACAGTAGCAGTATAAAGATGGCCGCCCAACTTGCGACTTGCATCAGGGAAGAACAGCGTTCTGTTATTCGGTTTTTGCGTAGCGAAGGTGTGAAACCTATTGAAATTCATCGACCAATGAAGGTTCAGTACGGTGATGCATGGTTGTCACAGCAGCAAGTCTACGAATGGAGTAGGAAGTTCGCAAATGGCATGACTTTTGTGGAAGATGCTCCTCGTCCAGTTCAGGCACAACGAGTTGTGACTCCACAGCAGTTGAAGCCACAGTGAAGGAAAAACCGCCGAGTGACACTGACATTGCAGCATGTTTACAGATTAGTCACGGGTCAGCATACCACACTGTGCAAGATGAGCTCCAGTTTCACAAAGTGTCTGCAAAATGGGTGCCACGGCAGCTGACCCCTGAAATAAGAGAACGACGTGTTGGTGCTTGTGAAGAACTTCTTCGGCGCTTTGAACGAGACGGTGATGGTTTCGTTGCAAGAATCGTTACTGGGGACGAAACCTTGGTTCACTTCCACCAACCGGAAACCAAGAGAGCGAGCAAGGAATGGTACCATTCCTCATCAACTAGTCATTTCCATATGTTTGGACCACTCAAAGACACAATGGGAGGAAAGAAGTTCCGTTGTGATGAAGAGGTAGGTACGCCACGCGGTGCGTCAGTGGTTGCTGGGACTACCAAAGGAATGTTTTTCTAAAGGAATTAACGCACTTTATAAGCGTTGGGTGACTTGCATTGAGCGTGAGGGGGGGGGGGGGGGGGGGGAATTATGTTGAAAAGTGATACAGCTTTGTACCACTTCTGCGCAATAAATAATATTTAAAAAATATTTAAGGATTTCATTTGACTCACCCTCATAGTCTAATTAACACATATGTGTCATTTTTAGAAAAAATGCATGTTTCTCATTTTTAATTACCTATTGCACACAAAAATTAATTTTTAATAGCAATTATAAGTTCATAATTGCTGGTCTTTCATAAAAAATTGTTAATAAAGCTTATTTGAATTTAAAAAATCAGGAATAAAAATGTTTTCGACCTTATGTATTTTACGCTTCAGGGAAATCCTCATGGACACACCTTTGCTTAAAATTTTACCATGGCTGGGAACTGAAACCCATATGGTATGCGGGCATTCCACGAAGGTCTAATAAAAACACGCACGACACACACTGGTGTGGTACCGTTTGACAGTTGGGGAGACACTAGCTCTTCAAGCGGTGAGAAACCCTGCAGTTACATGCGTCATAAGGATAATGATTATTTTCTACTTAATTAACGAAATAGTTGTTATATATGTTGCTTTCATACGTTAGGTAATGACCAAGAGACATGACTTATTGCGAAATACTTGAAAACACAGTCGAATCACACTGATTCTATGACATAAGTTACAAATTATTCATGAAGAAATGATTTCGAATATGTCTACATTTGCATATGTCTATATTCGAATATTTAAAAGTAAGCGAATATAAAAACATATTTCATGCATGAGAAGCATTTATTTCTGGTTTTATGAAAGGTTCTTTCAAAAAAAAAAAAAATGGTTCAAATGGCTCTGAACACTATGGGACTTAACATCTGAGGTCATCGCCAGCCGGTGTAGCCGAGCGGTTCTAGGCGCTTCAGTCTGCAACCGCGCGACCGCTACGGTCACAGCTTCGAATCCTGCCTCGGGCATGGATGTGTGTGATGTCCTTAGGTTAGTTAGGTTTAAGTAGTTCTAAGTTCTAGGGGACTGATGAACTCAAATGCTAAGTACCTTAGTGCTCAGAGCCATTCGAGCCATCTGAGGTCATCAGTCCCCTAGAACTTAGAACTACTTAAACGTAACTAACCTAAGGACAGTACACACAACCATGCCCGAGGCAGGATTCGAACCTGCGGCCGTAGCGGTCGCGCGGTTCCAGACTAAAGCGCCTAGAACCGCTCGGCCACACAGGCTGGCAAGGCACTTTTCCTCACACTTAAAGATTTTTTATTGAATTTAATGATTCGCCAATTCTTACTCTTCAATCGACTTGCTAATGGGCGAACATTTTTGTAAATGTAGTTACTTTTGCCTCAAAAGCGAATGTGTTGAAGTGTTTCGCCGTTTGTGGGTCACACGTAGCAACAACTGTTGAATTGCTTTCTTCTCTTTTGGGAAACAGTTTTATTGCTTTTGACGAATTGTTATCACGTCTGTTTGGTTTTTCGTAAAGCTACAGTGTGGTGGCTCATTTGGTACGTTTGATGACTTACGTATTCGACATTCACTGATTTGACTGAAAGTGTGCCGGCCAGAGTGGCCGAGCGGTTATAGGCGCTACAGTTTGGAGTTGCGCGACCGCTACGGTCGCAGGTTCGAATCCTTCCTCGGGCATGGACGTGTGTGCTGTCCTTAGGTTAGTTTGGTTCAGGTAGTTCTAAGTTCTAGGGGACTGATGTCCTCAGAAGTTAAGTCCCATAATGCTCAGAGTCATTTGAACCATTTTTGAACTGAAAGTGTAGTGAATAAAGCCTTGCTTTGCTGAGTAGATATACAATGTCTTTCTGCCAAAGGTCAGATCTTCTTCTGTTTACTAGCAATTTTTATTGTCAAAGGAAAACGACATTACTCAGCAAATATCTCTACTCACAAGGGAATCGTAAATAAATTGTGCTATAAAGCATCGTATTTCCCAGAGTTCCTTATGAAACCAAATAATTAATGACAAATGTGGCCCCATTTCTTAGCTATTATCGATTTCCTATATACACTCCCTACTGTAAAAACTATGTTACAAATCAATATAAGCGTTACTATTCCACTCATCCGTGTCATATTCAGAGGTGTGTCTTGCTGGTCGCTTGGAGAGCTGCAATCGCTGTGGGAAACAAAAACGAGACGGAGTGTCGCGGCTGTTATGTTAGGCTGTTATTCTACTTACTAGAAAGCCAAGCGGTCCATCGAAAAAACAACCTTTCCTTGGGTTATTAAAGGCCCTCATGAAAAACTCGTAAGTCGATTTTGTAGTATATTTTTGAGAATTCACTTGCTTTTTTGTTTAATTTGGCCCCTGGGTTTGGATAGAATGTGTAAATGAAGAGAGAGAATACATAAATGCATTTTACAGAATTGAAAGCTCAAGCTGTCAATTTTTTTCCACAGCAAATGTTCGTGAAATAGAGTGATAAGCAAAAAGTGGTCCAACTGAAACATTCATATATCTTTACGTAGTACACGAATATGTAATAAAAATGGGGGTTCCTATTTAAAAAAACGCAGTTGAAATCCGTTTGACCTATGGCAGCGCCATCTAGTTTCCCCCTTCAAACTATGCAATTTTCGTTCTTTGTAGTTTTTTCGTTTGACGCTTATTTCGTGAGATATTTGGCCCGGTCATGATCAATGGACCAACCTGTATAGAAGTGATTTAACGCCAAGCATACGCGACGAAACAACGGACAAATACAGATATATTGATACACAATACATTTCACTTTAAATTTGTTTTCAACTGTGGAATGGCAGTTACAGACGCGAAAATGGCACAATAACATGTGATGGTATTGAATACTATGGGCGAAAATTCATCAATAATGCCTAATGAATGTACGCAGCAGTCAATGCAGTGTGCAAACTGCAAAAGCCGTTGGCAACGCACCAACAAAGAGGAAGTCGATTTTATATGCCACAAATATTTCCTGGTAAGCAAAATAGAATCTTCTTCTCTGATTACCTTTCGGGGGATGAAACGGTAATGGGAATATACTGTGCAGGTATTCCTAATTAACTGTAGGGAAAAGGAAATCATGCTTGTTAAAGAAAAACAACCATTTTTCATTATACTGGTGCATCTGATTTCGACTAATAGAGTGCGTACAGTGTTAGTGATGTGTGCAGTTACTGGTATAGTGAAATGAATGAACAGTGAAGTATTAGCAATTATGAAGTAACTTATTTGCTAGAATGTACTGTGTTAAGAAAAAGCTTTTATAAATTTCGGATGTACTGAATGGGGCTGCGCTGTTTTCAAAATAGTGATCTTGTAATCTGGTGTACGGAGACTGTAAGCCCAACCACCACCCCTGATTTAGCTTTTGTGTGATTTAAAATAATAATAGCATCTCTCTTCAAATAGTGCACTATGGTTGTTATAGCGATCCTGAATCCGACATGAACTGAACCTGCCCTATCTACTTTTCTTGGTCTCTCTAACAATCTTTAGATGTCTGCGGCGATCTTAGCACAATGCACGTGAAACTAAAGTCATAACCACAGATCAAAACACTCTCATATTTAATATTTAAACAAAAAGGGTGAGCACCTGCTTTGCAATGAAACACCCTCACAGTAACACGAACAAATTAGGAACGCATGGATCGTATTTGTTTTTAGGGTATCGTCCAACCAGGATCAGTTGTAGGGCAATAGTTTGGTACTGATATTCAAGACAAGCATGAGTTTAATAACTCATTTATTTACTATAAGATATCGTCACACACCATTTTAAAGTGACAAAGAATAAGTTTCCAACGGAATCAAATTCGTAATGTTGAGTGAGAAATTGCTTCAACACAACGATCACAAAGCCACTTAAGTATTGAATCACAAAGCTCTCCAGAAGATCAATTTAATGATGGATCTCGCGCTATGATTGTGTGGAAGTGATTCATCTACATGGGAGCTTGTAGCGTGTTGGAAACGCTACAAGCTTTCCTAATCTGGCCAAAGCAGTTCGCAAATGCAAAGTACTCGAGTCCAGGACCTGCGAAAACAATACACGAGTCCAGCATCCGCGAAACCAATATAGTTAATCAGGCAAAACAAGTTGTGTAACAAATCACGCAAATTGTGAGGTGCTCAGAAAGTGCATAGCGCCAATGCGAAATGCGACACTTGCTCAAAACTCGGCAGACGTGTACCCCAATCGGCTCCAGGACTGGAAGTCTCTTTCCCTCTGTGGCAGGGCTGTAAGTCTCTTTCCCTCTGTGGCAGGGCTGTAAGTCTCTTTCCCTCTGTGGCAGGGCTGTAAGTCTCTGTCCCTCTGTGGCAGGGCTGTAAGTCTCTGTTCCTCTGTGGCACGGCTGTAAGTCTCTGTTCCTCCACGGCTGGCGACAAGTGCCCGTACTTTCCTCTATCAAACCAAAACTCCCAACTTTTTGAAAAACTCTGCATGGAAGGAAAGACGCCCAGACATTACCACGTGGCTTTATTTACGCGAATACAGGGCAACCCTGCAGAAATTTCCTCTTCTTCGCTTACAGAATGCATCTTAATATGCTAGAGTCTGATATCGGCTGCTGGCCGTATTCCACTCATTGGTCGACTCCTTCGCGCCTAACAATGGAAACCCCCCCGAGAGCAGTCAGTCAAAAAACTGAACACACATCAACCATGAAAACAGGAGAAGATGTACTGGAATGTGAAAAAAAAACAAAATAGAAACACTGAACGTTCCAAGGATAAGAAAGTGCAATATACAGCAATGTGTAATGCGTTGTGGGTAAGTAGCTGGCTCAATAGCTCAGTTCGATCAGAGAGCTGGCTGATGTCTGCAATAAAAAACTGAGTGAAGGGATCGACAACGAACTTCAGCGGATGTCGTACGACGTACGCCACGACCAAATTACGATCAAATACAACTTACAATAACGAACAAAATGCAGAAAAAATCTAAAAAAGAGAAAAATGTGGTGCTAGTCATGCTGAAACCTCCCTAGTGCCATTTTTTATTTTATTTTATTTATTTATTTATTTTTGCTGTATTCCAATTTGTGTCTGTGTCGTGGTGTAATGTCCGTTTGCAACAGTGAGCTGTAAGATAGGGACCTATGATGATTAATGACGGTTGATTCTGCACAACTATTGTATTAGCAGCCGAAAGTAAGTGGCTTTCGAATGAGAACTGCAAACGTTTGATGACAAGGCGATAACTCAACCAAATCCTCCAACAGAATACACGTCTGGTGTCCTCATACACTGCGTTAGTGACAGCACGTGTGTCGTCTTATAGGAATCTCTTATCGACGCACCTGATTTTTACGGCTGGTAAGTGAGTGAGATATGCCTCCTTGCCCGTTATAGGTGATCACTCCCAAGAAAAGATGAAACATAATAGTGTAAGGTGTCAGGCAAATCCAACACCTTCCATGAAAACCCTGACATGATAAGATAATTCAGTAGTATGTCACATAGCTCTGAATAAATCGTGACATTAAATTAACCAAAGTAGTACGAGTAACGAGTGAGCAAATGGAATACCACAGACTAACACAAGAATGCCTAAGTGCATGTCATACCTTCCCACCATGAGACATACACAGTTCCGAGGGGAGAAACGAGAACAGAAGGCGAGAGCAGAACCGTGTTAAGCTGGAACGCCCTACGATAAGGGACGGACACCCACGTTGCCAGCTAACCGCTAGGACCACCCTAGCTGCAAGTTTTAGCGTGAGACTTTTTCGCGTCTCTGTTACGTGTGGACCACCCCCAGCCCATGTTAAAAACTAGAGCCCTCCAGAAGAACAGTATAGATCTTACGATAACACAAAAAGGGCCACACAAACCGCAAGTTTTAGCGTGAGACTTTTTCGGGTGTCTGTTACGTCAGGACCACCCCCCAGCCCATGTTAAAAGATAGAGCCCTCCAGAAGAACAGTATAGATCTTACGATAACGCTAAAATGACCACGCCAGCTGCAAGTTTTAGCGTGAGACTTTTTCGCGTCTCTGTTACGTTGCACACTTTAAAAACATTGCCCCACCACGAAAAGCATAACGTTTCTCACTGGATAGACAGAATTTTTGTAGGCGGAGCTTAAGGTTAACATTGAGACCCTGACTGGTCAGATGAAAACACAGCCAGATAGTTTTTTTAAACCAACTTCGGTAAATTGAAGTTAGGAGAGAGTTGCTTCCGAGACGGCGAGGTGAGCGGAGCTGTGCTGCCCGCCGCCCCCTGACGAACACCGACAAGGTAATGAAAGCACGCGATACCGTGCATGATGCGCAACTTCGCTCCCGACGTCCATGGCGAGATCCATCTTTGCAATCACGACACCATGCCGAATGGACCGCTCGGGATTGGCATCACGTTCTCTTCACCGATGAGTGTCGCATATGTCTTCAACCAGACAAACGTCGGAGACGTGTTTGGAGACAACGCGGTCGGGCTGAACGCCTTAGACACAGTGTCCAGCGAACGCAGCAAGGTGGAGGTTCCCTGTTTTTTTGGGGTGGCATTATGTCGGGCCGACGTACGCCGCTGGTGGTCATGGAAGACGCCGTGACGGCTATATGATACGTTAGTGCCATCCTCTGACCAATAGTGCAATCAAATTGGCAGCATACTGGCGAGGCATTCGTCTTCATGGACGACAGTTCGCGCCCACATCGTGCACATCTTGTGAATGACTTCCTTCAGGATAACGACATCACTCGACTAGAATGGCCAGCATGTTCTCTAGACATGCACCCTATCGATAATGCCTGGGATAAATTGAAAAGGGCTGTTTATGGACGACGTGATTCACCAACCACTCTGAGGGATCTACGCCGAATTGCCGTTGAGGAGTGGGACAATCTGGACCAACAGTGCCTTGGTGAACTTGTGGATAGTATGCCACGACGAATACCGGCATGCATCAATACAAGAGGGCGTACTACTGGGTATTAGAGGTACTGGTGTGTACAGCAATCTGAACCACACCCTCTGAAGGTCTCGTGTATGATGGTAGAACATGCAATGTGTGGTTTTCATCAGCAATAAAAAGTGCGGAAATGATGTTTATGTTAATCTCTATTCCAATTTTCTGTACGGGTTCCGGAAATCTCGGAACCAAGGTGATGCAAAACTTTTCTTCATGTGTGTGTAATAAATGAGTAGTTGGCAACTGCCAAGACTACAGAAAGAGAACACACATTTCGACGACGGGACGGACAATTCATAAAGTCAGAAAAAATAAAATAAATGGCGCAATGGAGTTTAAATCACGGCTCTACTGCTTCCTTGCCTGATACCATGACCGCTTACCCAAGACGCCTTTCCTATTTCATTCTGCTCATTATTCCACTTCTTGTCCTTGGACCGTGTAAGTAGGCTGTTTAGGTTTTTATGCTGGTAACGCCACGTAGCGCTCTATATGAAAATCTCTGGCTGTGCTGTGTGCAATCTGTGGCTGGTTGGCATTGTTGGAATATTCGCTATTGTAGTGTTGGGCAGTTGGATGTTAACAGCGCGTAGCGTTGCGCCTTTGGAGGTGAGCCGCCAGCAGTGGTGGATGTGGGGAGTGAGATGGCAGAGTTTTGAGTGCGTATGATCTGGACGTGTGTCCATCAGAAAGAGTAAATTTGTAAGACTGGATGTCATGAACTGATATATATATATATATATATATATATATATATATATATATATATATATATAAGATTTTTGTGAGGTAAGTGATTCATGAAATATATAGGTTATTGTTAGTCACGGCCATTCTTGTGTAGGTATTAGTGAAAGTCAGATTGTGTTGCGCTAAAAATATTGTGTGTCAGTTTAGTGTTGATCAGAATATGTAAAGAGCGAAATGTCTGAGTACGTTCAGTTCTGCTCAGCTGTTTGAAAATCAAATAACCTAAGGGGTTTATCATCTCAATCATTAATAAATTTTTCTAAGGGGAGGTTTCAACCGTCACGGTTTATATTTTGCTTTTTTTTACAATTCCATTACACCTTCTCCATGTGTTTGTGCTTGATACGTGTCCAGTTTTTGACGGGCTATCTATCCACTGGGCCATCTCACCACTAATTGTGAGGGGGGTGGGCTTTCTCAGTGGCCAAGCAGTGAATTGTGGCCCGTTCTTAGACCTGCATACAAAGTGGTGAATGCGTCGCGCGAAATTATGATATAGGGACGCAGTGGTTTGGCAGCGGCTGCGTAGACAAGCAGAATATTGCGTTTACCGCCAAAGTGTGGACGAGGGACTTGTCACAACCACTCCTGTGAACTGCCGTACCCCGGGGGACCCACTTCCCTTCCCCTGAGCCTCTGTAGTGGCCTCCGATGGTTAAGCCAGATCAAGGCATGCATACTTGGGCCTTCTCATTTCTTAACTAGATAATTTGAAAGCTCCATCCTGAGTTATCAACATATGTAATTTCTTCGAAAATAGCCACGAAATGAGCAGAAAAATAATAAAATATCGTTCAACTATACAGGGTGGCCCATTGATAGTGACCGGGCCAAATATCTCACGAAATAAACATCAAACGAAAAAACTACAAAGAATGAAACTCGTCTAGCTTGAAGGGGGAAAACAGATGGTGCAATGGTTAGCTCGCTAGATGGCGCTGCCATAGGTCAAACGGATATCAACTGCGTTTTTAAAAATAGGAACCCCCATTTTTTTATTATATATTCGTGTAGTACTTAAAGAAATATGAATGTTTTAGTTGGATCACTTTCTTCGCTTTGTCATAGATGGCGCTGTAATAGTCACAAACGTATAAGTACGTGGTATCACGTAACATTCTGCCAGTACGGACGGTATTTGCTTCGTGATACGTTACCCGTGTTAAAATGGACCGTTTACCAATTGCGGAAAAGGTCGACATCGTATTGATGTATGGGTATTGTGATCAAAATACCCAACGGACGTGTGCTATGTATGCTGCTCGGTATCCTGGACGACATCATCCAAGTCTCTGGACCGCTCGCCGCATAGTTATGTTATTTAAGGAAACACGAAGTGTTCAGACGTATGTGAAACGTCAACCACGACCTGCAATAAATGATGATGTTCAAGCAGGTGTTTTAGCTGCTGTCGCGGCTAATCCGCACATTAGTAGCAAACAAATTGCGCGAGAATCGGGAATCTCAAAAACGTAGGTGTGGAGAATGCTACATCTACATCGATTGCACCCGTACCATATTTCTACGCACCAGGAATTGCACGACGACGGCTTTCAACGTCGTGGACAGTTCTGCCACTGGGCACAAGAGAAATTACGGGACGATGACAGATTTTTTGCACGCGTTCTATTTAGCGACGAAGATTCATTCACGAACAGCAGTAACATAAACCGGCATAATATGCACTATTGGACACCGGAAAATCAACGATGGCTGCGACAAGTGGAACATCAGCGACCTTGGCAGGTTATTGTATGGTGCGGCATTATGGGAAGAAGGATAATTGGCCCTCATTTTATTGATGGCAATCTAATTGGTGCAATGTATACTGATTTCCTACGTAATGTTCTACCGACGTTACTACAAGATGTATCACTGTATGACAGAATGGCGATGTACTTCCCACATGATGGATGTCGGGCACATAGCTCGCGTGCGCTTGAAGCGGTACTTAATAGCATATTTCGTGACAGGTGGATTGGTCGTCGAAACACCATACCATGGTCCGCACGTTTGCTATCGTGATCCACCGACAACGCGTGACAAGATGCGTCAGCGCATTGTCAATGCATGTGCGAACATGACGGAAGGCGAACAACTCGCTGTTCAGAGGAATGTCGTTACACGTATTGCCAAATGCAATGAGGTTGACGGACATCATTTTGAGCATTTATTGCATTAATGTGGTATTTACAGGTAATCACGCTGTAACAGCATGCGTTCTCAGAAATGATGAAATCACAAAGGTACATGTATCACACAGTGGAACAATCGAAATAATATGTTCAAACGTACCTACGTTCCGCATTTTAATTTAAAAAACCAACCTGTTACCAGCTGTTAGTCTAAAATTGTGAGCCATATGTTTGTGACTATTACAGCGCCATCTATCACAAAGCGAAAAAAGTGGTCCAACTAAAACATTGATATTTCTTTACGTACTACACGAATATGTCATATAGAATCGGGGTTCCTATTTAAAAAAAAAAAAAAAAAAAAAAGTTGTTGATATCCGTTTGACCTATGGCAGCGCTATCTAGCGGGCCAACCATAGCGATCTGGTTTCCCCCTTCAAGCTAGACAAGTTTCGTTCTTGGTAGTTTTTTCGTTTGACGCTCGGGAGATATTTGGCCCGGTCACGATCAATGGACCACCCTGTATATGACTGTCACATCACAAAAGGAACCCAAAAAATGTAACGATTGTAGTGAAATCACCTTATTGCCTCAAGGTCTGAAAATATTTGAGAAAATACTCGAACCAGGTTTAAGGAAAATAATAGAATCACAACTACAAGAAGAGGAATCTGAATTCAGAGAACACGGTACAACGGCAGATCTCATATTTCCAATTACAATGCTGATAGAAAAACACTGGGAGATGGACAAAGACTTATCACTTGTGTTTTTGTATCCTGAAAAAGCGTTTCATAGTGTTCCATGGAAGATTATATAGGAAATGCTAAGAAGGAAAAGTGTAGCCACAAGGATAATACAGAAGTTAAAACGCTTTGCATAGTCTGGTGCAGCTAAGTATAGAAAGGAAGTGATAATTCTTAGTGGTTCCAAACAACTAAAGGAATTCTACTTTTCCCATAACTTTTTATCTCTCTCATGGATCGATGAAACAGAACAACAATCAGGACATCAAAGCATTTTCATTTGCAAAACTGCCAACAGCTGGAATGTATATCTTACGAATTGTGGTCCACAAAACTAGGAACAGTAGAAGCTGGAGTGTACACTTCTCTGAAGAGAAAGTGTCAAGGGCTCGTCTGAGATGGTCTGCCCTTGCCAAATAAACCTACTAGGGAAGGATAGCAAAACAGTGGCTTCATACAGATGTGGTTGGTTTAAGACCGGTAAGAAGACTAAGTAAGATATATCTGGCCCAAGTGAAGGAGGATATACACAGCTGGGGTACAATCCTAAAGGAAGAATAGTACATGAGCGGACATAAGTGGAGAACGCTCGCCGACCACCCCCGGTTAACTGGAGTGGTGATGACTAAGACCTTCATATCAGCAGCAGCAACGTCACATAGATGTCGCTCCACGTGTACTCCATACGTTACACTCTTTGGTCACACCCGTATACATTTCCTCTGTCTGTTATCAAATGCCATCTGCTCACCTCTCATATGTCGTTTTCTGCGTCTTTTCTTATCTCTTAGAATCCAGAAGATCTTTCTCGGTCCACTGAGCATGTGTTTTCCTGCTCACGAATCCCGCCCATCTTCCTGAGCAAAGCAGAAAATTTAAATAGTTTTCGAATTAAAGCTGCATGTTTCACTCGCATAAATCAAAACTGATAATATTCACCAAGTGTAATCTCCCTGTTTCAGCCATCTCAGGAACTTTGTATTGAACATTCTGTTTACTTTACTAATAGCAATCCAGGCAGTTTCGACTCTTCTGTTAATTTCTTAATGCAGTCCGTCCAATTGCTGTTTTCATCTGCTCAAAGCACAAAAACTTGTCAATTGGGCCTATTAATTCATTGTTAATTTGTACTGTTTTCTTCTCAGTATGTTGATCACACATTATTTTAGTCTTACACTGCATAATGTTCAAGCCGACTTTGTAATTTTCACTGTTTCTTGCATTCCTTACTGAAAATTATCTGCACTACAGATAAGCTGTACAAAATATAAGTAAAACGAAGGTGTTCCCTAATATATAGTCCCTCTTCTTTTACTGTTTTAGGGGCCTGAAAACTTCTCAGAGTATGGAGAACAGTTGTGGTGGGATAGAAGCCCTTTGTCTTACCCCTCCTTCAATTCTGAACTTCCCACTATCCCGGAGAATTTTAGTAGGTTCTGTTGAAGTGGTGTACATATTCTTCAGTATATTAGGCAATGTCTTATTACTCAAGGGCTGTTGATACAGATATTGTTGTGCCTGAATCAAATGCTGTCTTAAAATTTATCAACTAGAAGGACAGTGGTAACTCGTACTCATAGGTCATTCAATAATTAAAGAGACAAATTGGTTTGGGGAAAAACTGTTATAGGGCAAGTTTGGTACTTTTACGGCTTTAAGTTAGCATCACTGGGATGAGCCCTGATCAGCTGAGGTATCAACATTATTTTAATTATAACCTCAAAAATACACTTCAAGATGGCAGGTCCTGTTGAACGACCATATTAGTTGAATGACGTTCTGTTATTCGTTTTTTACTTGCTGAAGGCGAAAAACCAGTGAGTGTATACTGTAAAATGTCGAACGTTTATGGTGAAGGTTGTGTGAATAGTGCAAATTTTTACAAGTAGGTGGAACAGTCCAAAAATGGTCGCGACTCAGTGAGTGACGAACACCTTTCTGGCCGACCAGTTGCTGTTTCAACTCCCTCACTTGAAAGTCGATTTAATGACATTATTCGTGCCGACCGCCGTGTGATTGCGGAAATGATAGTTGATAAGGGTCAAGTTAGTACTGGTATGGTTTATAATATTATCTGTAACAAGCAGACATGTGCAAGATGGGTCTCAAAGGAGTTGACGCGGCTACACAAGGAAACAAGGTTGACAGTGCGCACAGAGCTAAAGGAACGCTATGAAAGAGAAGGTGAGCAATCCCTCAACAAAACTTGGGTTCACTATTATGAGCCAGAACCAAAAAGACATAGCACGGAGTGGAAACACACCAGCTTACCTGTTAAGAAAAATGGGAAATGTCATGCTGACGGTGTTTTGGGATGCTGAAGGTCTATTTTTTGTGGTTATCTCGAAGAGCAGTGTACAATCAACGGCCAGTACTACTCGGATTTGTTTTTAAGCAAGGTGAAGCCAGCCATGGGAGAGAGACGTAGTGGATCTCAGAGGAGGGGAGTGAATCTCCAGCAAGACGACAAACGTCCTCATACGGGTCAGCTAATCTGTGAAACCATTGACAAAATGGGCTGGAAAGTACTGCCTAATTACCCCTTACAGTCCTGACTTAGCAGATAGTGATTTCCATTTGTTTGGTGCACTGGAGGAGACGTTAATTGGGGAGAGGTTCCAGGATAACGAGGACGCGAAAAGTTTGTGAGAAACTGGTTCAAACATTAAGATAAAGAGCTCTCTGCAGCCGGAATAAAAAAGCTTGTAGACCATTGGATCAAGTGGATACATGTTCAAGGAGATTATGTTGAAAAGTAGAAGAAGTATTGTTTTGTAAAAAGAAACGCTTTTTTCTCCAGACCAATTTGTCCTTTTAATTATTGAATGACCCTAGTGTAATTTGTCCATTACCTGCAAATCACTTTTTGCATTCGATCCACTTTTAAAGCTTACTTCTTCCTACGCTTTATTGAAATGTAAGTGTTCTCTTTCTATGTGCTTCGTAATGACTTCAGTCAACGACTTAGACATTATGAAGATCAGGCTAATAGGCATAAAGATTTTTTAGTTGTCTGCCTGTTTTCTTTGGAAGTAAAATAACAATTGTAGAGACATTCTTCCACTTTTAATGACTCGCCTTCTTCTGCAAATATTCTATAAATACACTCCTGGAAATTGAAATAAGAACACCGTGAATTCATTGTCCCAGGAAGGGGAAACTTTATTGACACATTCCTGGGGTCAGATACATCACATGATCACACTGACAGAGCCACACGCACATAGACACAGGTAACAGAGCATGCACAATGTCGGCACTAATACAGTGTATATCCACCTTTCGCAGCAATGCAGGCTGCTATTCTCCCATGGAGACGATCGTAGAGATGCTGGATGTAGTCCTGCGGAACGGCTTGCCATGCCATTTCCACCTGGCGCCTCAGTTGGACCAGCGTTCGTGCTGGACGTGCAGACCACGTGAGACGACGCTTCATCCAGTCCCAAATATGCTCAATGGGGGACAGATCCGGAGATCTTGCTGGCCAGGGTAGTTGACTTACACCTTCTAGAGCACGTTGGGTGGCACGGGATACATGCGGATGTGCATTGTCCTGTTGGAACAGCAAGTTCCCTTGCCGGTCTAGGAATGGTAGAACGATGGGTTCGATGACGGTTTGGATGTACCGTGCACTATTCAGTGTCCCCTCGACGATCACCAGAGGTGTACGGCCAGTGTAGGAGATCGCTCCCCACACCATGATGCCGGGTGTTGGCCCTGTGTGCCTCGGTCGTATGCAGTGCTGATTGTGGCGCTCACCTGCACGCGCCAAACACGCATACGACCATCATTGGCACCAAGGCAGAAGCGACTCTCATCGCTGAAAACGACACGTCTCCATTCGTCCCTCCATTCACGCCTGTCGCGACACCACTGGAGGCGGGCTGCACGATGTTGGGGCGTGAGCGGAAGACGGCCTAACGGTGTGCGGGACCGTAGCCCAGCTTCATGGAGACGGTTGCGAATGGTCCTCGCCGATACCCCAGGAGCAACAGTATCCCTAATTTGCTGGGAAGTGGCGGTGCGGTCCCCTACGGCACTGCGTAGCATCCTACGGTCTTGGCGTGCATCCGTGCGTCGCTGCGGTCCAGTCCCTGGTCGACGGGCACGTGCACCTTCCGCCGACCACTGGCGACAACATCGATGTACTGTGGAGACCTCACGCCCCACGTGTTGAGCAATTCGGCGGTACGTCCACCCGGCCTCCCGCATGCCCACTATACGCCCTCGCTCAAAGTCCGTCAACTGCACATACGGTTCACGTCCACGCTGTCGCGGCATGCTACCAGTGTTAAAGACTGCGATGGAGCTCCGTATGCCACGGCAAACTGGCTGACACTGACGGTGGCGGTGCACAAATGCTGCGCAGCTAGCGCCATTCGACGGCCAACACTGCGGTTCCTGGTGTGTCCGCTGTGCCGTGCGTGTGATCATTGCTTGTACAGCCCTCTCGCAGTGTCCGGAGCAAGTATGGTGGGTCTGACACACCGGTGTCAATGTGTTCTTTTTTCCATTTCCAGGAGTGTAATTCTGTAGGATATGTAGTGGGTTGGAGGCGTAGTGACGGCTATGAAAGGGTGGAAACACCACTCTTTTGGCTCTCAGGACGGCGACGGCTCTACCAACCGAAGTTTGGCTTGCGCGACGGGAGTGATGTTCTGGACTGTGTTAGAAAAACAAATACTGAACATAAACAGTTCTTTATTAATTCGTTTAAATTGAATAGACATATTTTGAAGAGTTGCTCAATTTAGGTGAAAATACGATCAGTAATGTTTCAGATTTCGAGGTAGAATGGGATAGGAATGATGACAGAAATAGGATCACATTTGAGGAAGTGGAGAAAATGGTCAATATATTGCAGTGCAATAAAGCAGCTGGGTTGGATGAAATTAAGTCGGAACTCATCAAATACAGTGGAGTGTCAGTTCTTAAATGGCTACACAGGATACCTGAAATGGCCTGGGAGTCGGGACAGGTTCCATCAGACTGGACAAAAGCAGTAATCACACCAATCTTTAAACATGGAAACAGAAAAGGTTGTAACAACTACAGAGGTATCTCTTTAATCAGCGTTGTCAGTAAAATCTTCTCAGGTATTGTGGAAAGGAAAGTACGAGTATTAGTTGAGGACCAATTGGATGAAAATCAGTGTAGGTTTAGGCCTCTTAGAGGTTGTCAGGACCAGATCTTTAGCTTACGGCAAATAATGGAGAAGTGTTATGAGTGGAGCAGGGAACTGTATCTATGCTTTAGAGATCTAGAAAAGGCATATGACGGGGTTCCTAGGAGGAAGTTATTGTCTGTTCTACGAGATTATGGAATAGGAGGCAAACTTTTGCAAGCAATTAAAGGTATTTACATGGATAATCAGGCTGCAGTTAGAGTTGACGGTAAATTGAGTTCATGGTTCAGAATAGTTTCAGGGGTAAGACATGGCTGCAACCTGTTGTTCATATTATTTATGGATCATATGTTGAAAACAATAGACTGGCTGGGTGAGATCAAGATATCCTAACACAAAATAAGCAGTCTTGCACATGCGGATGACTTATTTGTGATGGCAGATTCGATTGAAAGTTTGCTAAGTAATATTTCAGAACTAGATCAGAAATGTAAGGACTATGGTATGAAGATTAGCATCTCCAAAACGAAAGTAATGTCAGTGGGAAAGAAATATAAACGGATTGAGTGCCAAATAGGAGGAACTAAGTTAGAACAGGTGGACAGTTTCAAGTACTTATGATGCATATTCTCACAGGATGGCAACATAGTGAAAGAACTGGAAGCTAGGTGTAGCAAAGCTAATGCAGTGAGCGCTCAGCTACGATCTACTCTCTTTTGCAAGAAGGAAGTCAGTACCAAGACTAAGTTATCTGTGCACCGTTCAGTCTTTCGACTAATTTTGTTGTATGGGAGCGAAAGCTGGGTGGATTCAGGTTACCTTATCAACAAGGTTGAGGTTACGGATGTGAAAGTAGCTAGGATGATTGCAGGTACTAGCAGATGGGAACAATGACAAGAGGATGACCACAATGAGGAAATCAAAGGAAAACTGGGAATGAACTCTATAGATGTAGCAGTCAGGATGAACAGGCTTAGATGGTGGTGTCATGTTACACGCATGGGAGAAGCAAGGTTACCCAAGAGACTCATGGGTTCAGCAGTAGAGGGTAGGAGGAGTCGGGGCAGACCAAGGAGAAGGTACCTGGATTCGGTTAAGAATGATTTTGAAGTAATAGGTTTAACATCAGAAGAGGCACCAATGTTAGCACTGAATAGGGGATCGTGGAGGAATTTTATAAGGGGGCTATGCTCCAGACTGAACGCTGAAAGGCATAATCAGTCTTAAATGATGATGATGATCATGATGATTTGGTTGTACCCCTCATCTCAAGCGTGGTTTGTCATCAGCTCGTAATATTCCACCTTGCAGTAGTGGGTGTGGTAGATGCAGCATGCAGTGTACACGCGCTGTGACGAGCTGAACTGGCATAGCCAGCATGCCGGGAGCTTCAACGACAGTGGACACGAGGCATTTGGTGGCAACGGCGGCACTGCGGCGGTCACTGTGCCCCGAGATGGCTGGAAAGCAGTGGCTCACAGCTGGTAGGTCGTCCGTTTATGCCCCTGCCATGGGGTGCTAGCCCGATCCTGGCGTCGAAGTCTCGTGGCGGCAGAAGAGTGGAGAGCTGCCAAGTGCCCGGACAGTCTATCAGTGGTTCCTGGTTTACAGCCGGATGGTGGCTGTGCGGCGGTGACATAGTTATAGCGAAGACTCCAAGGCTGTGGCTGACATAGACTGGGAACGTCTACATTCCACAGTTGATTGACGACCATGGGCTGGTTACAGGCAGGCTTAAATACAGCTGCTCGGTGCTGACCTCGCGGAATGACTTTGTTTCTGTGTCACCGTGAAAGATGTGCAACAGGGACGGTGTCCAACATCTGTCTATGGTCCTGTGGCGGCAACTCTACATCTACATCTACATATACATGGATACTCTACAAATCACATTTAAGTGGCTGGCAGAGGTTTCATCGAACAACCTTCACAATTCTCTATTATTCCAATCTCGTATAGCGGAATGACTTTGTTTCTGTGTCACCGTGAAAGATGTGCAACAGGGACGGTGTCCAACATCTGTCTATGGTCCTGTGGCGGCAACTCTACATCTACATCTACATATACATGGATACTCTACGAATCACATTTAAGTGGCTGGCAGAGGTTTCATCGAACAACCTTCACAATTCTCTATTATTCCAATCTCGTATAGCGGAATGACTTTGTTTCTGTGTCACCGTGATAGATGTGCAACAGAGACGGTGTCCAACATCTGTCTATGGTCCTGTGGCGGCAACTCTACATCTACATCTACATATACATGGATACTCTACAAATCACATTTAAGTGGCTGGCAGAGGTTTCATCGAACAACCTTCACAATTCTCTATTATTCCAATCTCGTATAGCGGAATGACTTTGTTTCTGTGTCACCGTGAAAGATGTGCAACAGGGACGGTGTCCAACATCTGTCTATGGTCCTGTGGCGGCAACTCTACATCTACATCTACATATACATGGATACTCTACAAATCACATTTAAGTGGCTGGCAGAGGTTTCATCGAACAACCTTCACAATTATCTATTATTCCAATCTCGTATAGCGCGCGGAAAGAATGAACACCTATATCTTTACGTTCGAGCTCTGATTTCCCTTATTTTATCGTGGTGATCGTTCTTCCCTATGTAGTTTGGTGTCAACAAAATATTTTCGCATTCGGAGGAGAAAGTTGGTGATTGTAATTTCGTGAGAAGATACCATCGCAACGAAAAACGCCTTTCTTTTAATAATGTCCAGCCCAAATCGTGTATCATTTCTGTGACACTCTCTCCCATATATCGCCATAATTCCGTGCTACATATCTGCAATCCAACAACAATGTCGAGAACCGACGATTTCCGCTGTCTACGACTTCTCCAGTGGCCAGTAAGAGGCCATCACATGGGTCTGGCCGCAGATGTCAAGCTGGAGACAAAACCCAGATACCAGGCGTTTGCAAAACATTTTTAATAACGCTGCGCAAAATACCTACCTCTATTCCACCGTATTTTCGAAATTGGATTGTTTGCTCGATTTCAGTTGGTCTATTTTTTGGATCGCTTTTCTATGAGTTATTGACAGATTTGTTTTGCCATGCATTATTTTGATTAGTCTCGTGGTGTGTTCTATGATTTACGATACACTAGCGTAGACTGGAGTTACGAACTCTCTTCTGGTTAGAGTGTATCATTTTCTGTGTCATAAAGAGCGTTTTACACTATGGAATACATAGTAATAAACCATTTTATTTCCACAACAGTAAATATAGTACAATCATAGACACTACCAAGGTAAAAAAGTCTTTGCCGCGCTTGTGTATATCACATTTTAATTTATTGTTGATATTAAGCTATTATTTAACAGCCCTAACACCTCCGTTTGCTATTTTACAAACCCATTCAACTTGTAACATTCACTTTTCTTTCAATGCTCTGACAGGAGAAGAAGTAGAACTGTAGTTGCAGTTAATTGGTGAATCAACGTTAGATGTCGCTTCTTTTGGCTGGCATTTGGCATGTCAGTCGAAACACATGTAGCTAAGTGTGATTGTTATCAGTTTTGAATTACACTTTTCTCAGCAATTCTGAATTTGTAATTACACATAGAGAAAGGCGATTTGTTAACAATACTATGACCAGCTGTATTTAAAAAAACTGAGATTCGTGCCAACGCGAAAGTTATTTTTGTTGTGGTCTTCAGTCCAAAGACTGGTTTGAAGCAGCTCTCCATGCTTCTCTATCCTGTGCAAGCTTCTTCATCTCAGAATAACCACTGCAACCTACATTCTTCTGAATCTGCTTAGTGTATTCATCTCTTGGTCTCCCTCTACGATGTTGACCCTCCACTCTCATTCCAATATTAAATTGGTGATCCCTTGATACCTGAGAACATGTCTTACCAACCGATCCATTCTTCTAGCCAAGTTGTGCCATAAATTCCTCTTGTCCCCAATTCTATTCAGTACCTCCTCATTAGATACGTGGTCTACCCATCTAATCAGCATTCGTCTTTTGCACCATATTTCAAAAGCTTCTAATCTCTTCTTGTATAAATGCTTTCTCGCCTACGCTTCTCTCCCATACATGGCTACACTCCGTACAAGTACTTTCAGGAAAGTCTTCCTGACAAATCTATACTCAGTGTTAACAAATTTCTCTTCTTCAGAAATGCTTTTCTTGCCATTGCCAGTCTACATTTTATATCCTCCCTACTTCGACAATCATCTGTTATTTTGCTTCCCAGATAGCAAAATTCATTTATTACTTTAAGTGTCTCATTTCCTAACCTAATTCCCTCAGAATCACCTGATTTAATTCGACTACATCCCATTACCTTACTTTTGCTTTTGTTAATGTTCATCTTTTATCTTCCTTTCAAGACACTATCCATTCCGTTCAACTGCTGTTCCAAAGTTCTTTGCGGTCTCTGACAGAATTACATTGGCATCGGCGAACCTCAAACTTTTTATTTCTTCTCCCAGGGCCTTAATTCCTACTCCAGATTTATCATTTGTTTCCTTTACTGCTTGCTCAATATACAGATTGAATAACATCGGGGATAGGCTATAACCCTGCCTCACTCCCTTCTCAACCACTACTTACCTTTCGTGCCCCTCGACTCTTATAACTGCCACATGGTTACTGTAAAAATTGTAAACAGCCTTTCGCTCCCTGTATTTTACCTCTGCTACCTTTACCATTTGAAAGAGAGTATTCCAGTCAACATTGTCAAAAGCCTTGTCTAACTCTACAAATGATATAAAGGCACGTTTGCCTTTCCTTAACCTATCTTCTACGAGAAGGCGAAGGGTCGGTATTGCCTCGCGTAATCCTACATTTCTCCTGAGTCCAAACTGATCTTCCCCGAGGTCAGCTACTACCAGTTTTTCCATTCTTCTGTAAAGGATTCGGGTTCGTATCTTACAGCCGTGACTTATTAAATTGATAGTTCGGTAATTTTCACCCCTGTCAACACCTGCTTTCTTTGGAACTGGAATTATTATGTTCTTCTTAATTCTGGTGGTATTTCGCTTGTCCCATTATCTTGCTCACCAGATGTAAGAGTTTTCTCATGGCTGGCTCTCCCAAGGCTATCAGTAGCTCTAACGGAATGTTGTCCGCTCCTGGGGCCTTCTTTCGGCTTAAGTCTTGCAGTGGATTGTCAATTCTACACGCAAGATCATATCTATATTCTGAGCTTCCTATACGTTTTCTTCCATTTCCATAACATTGCCTTCCTTGTATAGACGATCTATACAATCCTTCCACGCTTCTGGCTCTGAGCACCATGGGACTTAACATCTGAGGTCATCAGTCCCCTAGAACTTAGAACTACTTAAACCTGCCTTACCTAAGGACATCACACACATCTATGCCCGAGGCAGGATTCGAACCTGCGACCGTGGGCGGTCTCGCGGTTCCAGACTGAAGTGTCTAGAACCGCTCGTCCACAACGGCCGGCTCCACGCTTCTGCTTTCCCTTATTTGCTTAGGACTGATTTCCCTTCTGAGCTCTTGATATTCGTACAGGTGGTACTCTTTTCTCCAAAGGTCTCTTTAATTTTCCTGTAGAACCCCTTGTGAGATAAGCCTTTACATCCTCTAGCCATTTTGAATTTCCTGCCGATCTCATTTTTGACACGTTTGTGTTTCCTTTCGCCTCCTTGATTTACTCAGTTTTTATATTTTCTCCTTTCATCAATTTAATTCAATATCTCTTGTGTCCGCCACGATAGCTGAGTGGTCAGCGTGACGAATTGCCGTCCTACGGACTCCGCTTCGATTCCCGGCTGGGTCGCGAATTTTCTGCGCTCAGAGACTGGGTATTGTGTTGTCTTCATCATCCTTTCATCCCCATCCGGCACGCAGGTCGCCCAATGTGGCGTCTAATGTAATAAGACCTGCACCTAGGCGGCCGAACCAGTCCCGTCCTATGACGCCAAACGCTCTTTTCCATTTCATTTCCAATATTTATTGTCTTACCTAAGGATTTCTTCTAGATCACGTCTTTTTTCCCTACTTGATCCTCTGCTACCTTCACCATTTCACTGCTCAAAGTTACCCATTCTTATTCTACTGTATTGCTTTCCTCTGTTTTTGCCACTGTTTACCACTGCTCCCTGTGAAATCTCTACAACATCTCGTTCTTGCAGTTTATCCAGGTTCCATCTCCTTAAATTCCTACCTCTTTGTAGTTTCTTCAGTATCAATCTGCGGTTCATAACCAATAAATTGTGATCGGAGTCCACATCTGCCCTTGGAAATGTCTTACAATTTAAAATCTGTTTCCTAAATCTCTGTCTAACCATTATATAATCAACCTGAAACCTTCCGATGTCTCCAGATCTCTTCCACGTGTACTACCTTCTTTCATGATTCTTAAACCAAGTGATTAAATTATGCTCTGTGCAAAATTCTCCAGGCTACTTCCTCCTTCATTCCTTACCCCCAGTCCATATTCTCCTATTTTTTTTTTTCCTCTCCCTTTTCCTGCTATCGAATTCCAGTCCCTCATGACTATTAAATTTTCCGCTCCCTTAACTATCTGAATAAATTCTTTTATTTCATCATACCTCCTCCTCATCTACAGAGCTAGTTGCCATATAAACCTTTATTAGTCTGGTGGGTGTGGGTTTGACTACAATAATGCGTTCACTGTGACGCTCATAGTAGCTTATTCGGGTTCCTACTTTTTTACTCATTATTAAACCTACTCCTTCATTACCCCTATTTAAGTTCGTATTTTTAACCCTGTCTTCATCTGACGAGAAGTCCTGTTCTAACTGCCACCAAACTTCACTAATTCCCACTGTATCTAACTTTAACTTATCCATCTCGCTTTTTAAGTTTTCGAACCTACCTGCTCGATTAGGGAATCTGACATTCCTCGCTCCGATCCGTAGAATGCCAGTTTTGTTTCTCCTGCTAACGACGCCCTCTTGCGTAATCTCCGCCCGGGTATCCGGATGGGGGACTATTTTACCTCCGGAATATTTTACCCAAGAGGATGCCATCATCGTGTAACCATGCAGTAGAGCTACATGCTGGAGGGAAAAATTACGGCTGTAGTTGCCCCTTCCTTTCAGCCGTTCGTAGTACCAGCGCAGCAAGGCGTTTAGATTAGGTTGATATTACAAGGCCAGATCAATCATCCAGGCCGTTGCTCCTGAAACTTCTGAAGAGGCTGCTGCCCCTCTTCAGGTATCATACGTTTGTCTGGCCTCTCAGCAGAGACCCCTCCGCTGTGGTTGCACCTACGGTACGGCTATCTGTGTCGCTGAGGCACGCAAGCCTCCCCGTCAACAACAAGGTCCAACCGTTCATGGGGAGGGGCACGCAGAACTTAGTGTAACGATACTGTAACCAATAAGCGCAAATGTGACTTTGCCGAATTCAAGAATACACAAGGAATTGTAACTAAGCAGATTTTACCTGTGTCTAATTCAAATACAACTCTTTGCTAAGTAAGCAGCCTTAAAACGAAATTAAACACTCTTTACTGCCTAACTGCTTCTCGCCTACGCTTCATACTAAAATGCTACTTATAGTATATTTATAATTCAGTTGTCTTGAGATACCGGTTTCAGTACTGAGCGAAGCCAAAATATTGAGACTGTCTAGAAGAGGAGGAGGTTCGAAACCTGTTTTTTATGAGCTTCAGCTTTAAAAAATGTTCTTTCCCACTTATCTTTGAGATTGCAAGTGACAACAAAGGTTTTCTTATTTCAAATTTTTGTCTTGCGGTCGGCTTCGCTTCAGCCTAGAGAGATACTTAAAAATGTTTTTATTCCTCGTTTACACGAAGAGGGCACTATATGCACCAACGACAGAACTCGTGTCGCCATCTATGTGGCACACGCAGAACTACTTCGGCGCGACAGCCGGTAGATCGCCCGTAAACGGGGAATTCAGACAACTAGCATTTTTTCCTGAGTCACTTTCTCTTTACGGTGTACGTGTATAGAAAGTGACGTATACATAAACTAAGGTTACCAGACCGTTGATTATTAACAGATTCTTCCGTTTTTTCGTCCAAAAATTCTTCCACCGTTTATTTTTTACCCCGAACTGAATGACTCTGTTTTTGTATTTCGCAAAGTGTCTTTTGAATTGTATTTTATGGAAGAAATATAATCTCTGCTCGTAATATGACTTTGTCATAGTTTCTTTGGTTATGCTGAATTTCATGTTGGCAACGCTTGAACTGCAAACTGAAGCAACAACCGACGACACTAATTTACATTGTTCTCTCCAGCATTTCCAGTCTGTTTCAAGCGTACTTCAGTGTGTGCTCTTAATCCGATAGTCTTCGGTGCAAAATTTATTTTAAGTTGTGGAGGAAACATTTTAATGCCTCACACGAAGGACAAGCTGACCTGAAGCAACATGAGCAATACAGGAGACACCAAATTAAGGAAAATTGTAATTATGGAAACTCTGACAAACTATCGAGCTATTTTGTTAACTTAAAAGGTAAAGACGAGTGTGATAAAAGCATCGTGTTTCAACTTGGTTAAGTGTACCATGCAGTGAAGCAAAACGTAAGTTATTCTGGTTTGTGCTGCGGAAATAAACTTGTGTTCCATATATTTAGAGATTCTGCAATTCCTTCGACTTTCACGTAGACCCATTGCAGAGGGAATGATTGTGAAGAACGTTCTTGCTCCTAAAAACCTTTATGACTTTGTGTCTATTTTAAGGCGTCCAGAAAAGATTTTAACATTTTTTTCGTTGGCACCCGATGCATCAAACAACAGCAATAGAAGAATGTTCCCAATCTGCACCCGGTACTTCGACCCAGGAAAAATTTCTAGATTTTGTTCAAAGTGCTGGAGGAACATCTATGACAATTAGTCATATGGTACCATAAAGGTTAGAAGAACACAACGAATATAAATAATTTTCTTACTGTGCAGACAATGCCAGCATGTACACTGGAAAAATACGTTTCATATATCAGTTGCTGAGCGACAAAAAAAAACTAACTTGAAACCGTAACTTACAGAAAGATAATTGTTGTAATTGTGTCATACATAACACAACTAAGATCGCAATTCACAGATCAAATCCTGATGTTGAAAATGTAGTCTTGAAGATATATAATTAGTTCGCTGTCTCAGTCAAAAGAAGAGAAGAATTAAAGTCATTCTTTGAATTTGTGGTTCAAAAATGGCTCTGAGCACTAAGGGACTTAACATCTAAGGTCATCAGTCCCCTAGAACTTAGAACTACTTAAACCTAACTAACCTAAGGACATCACACACACCCATGCCCAAGGCAGGATTCGAACCTGCGACCGTAGCAGTCGCACGGTTTATTTTGTGAATATCGAGTAAACGGAAATGTTGAGGCATGATTCAGCTAGTGGCTGTCTTTAACATCAGCCATTTCTAGACTGCTTCAGTACTGGGAAGCAATTTAAAATTACTTCAATAGTATTCCTGACTGTCCAAAACTATTATCTAACATATTTGTGACACATGACGCAGAGGAATCAGTGTTACTTGAAATCTACTTTAATTTCTTGAGTAATACTGGTAGTCATCTTGTAATGGTAGCTAAAACACTTTTTTATTGTTATTTCATGGTCGGCGGAGGAGGGTGGGGTGGGAGGAGGGGTACGAACGACCAGCTCTTCAGTCAGTAGATTCAAATGGTTCAAATGGCTATAAGCACTATGGGACTTAACATTTGAGGTCATCAGCCCCCTAGACTTAGAACTCCTTAAACCTAACTAACCTAAGGACATCACACACATCCATGTCCGAGGCAAGATTCGAACCTGTGACCACAGCAGCGAACTGAAGCCCATAGAACCGCTCCGCCACAGAGGCCGGCTCAGTCAGTAGACCTTAACGCTAACTTAGGTGCTAAAACAAAAAAACAAAAAAAGAAGGAGGCATAAGAAACCATGAATTTTAAAGTATTTTTGAAGGTGATGTTGATGTGAGACTGTAAGTAATATAATTCTGTCTTCATGAATTGTTTAAAAGCAGTGATAAATATGTGGACAGGCAGCACAGTTAAAACATTTGAAGAACACTAAACACTTGAATAGACACTGAACGCGACAGAAGATACCCTGCCCATTAAACACGGAGGACTGTACATGTTCACAAAAACTGGAAAAGGATCTGCCCTGGGACCTTATATTGTTGATGAAAAAACAATGGTGGATGTGGTGGGAGATAGTGGGTGATGACTGGTAAGAGCTGATGGAGGACAAGAGAGAGGGGTATCTGGTATTTTGAGCTATAGGTTTGGGAGGAAAAAGGTGTGGCGGGGGGTCCAGGAAAAAGGAAAAGGAGTGGGTGTGGTGTGGGAAGAGGATGAGGAGGGAGGCCTTGTGTGGGTGGATAGCCTGGGATGGATTCAGATTTGGTAGGTCGGGTATATGTCGGGGCCGAGTTCGTAGTCCGGGAAAGGGAGACGGTTGCAATTTCTTTGGTAAAGGGCGCACAAACCAAAACGTTAGAAACGTTTGATTTAAGTGTACTAGAGGCGTACAAACAAATGTGACTTCTCAATTCTTAAACCCAGCGAAGAAGGAGAGACAACGTTTTTGGTGACAAAGCAAAAGAACATCTAAATGGATTGCCTATGCCATTACAGAAGAAGACGACTTGAAGACATAAGCAGCTTTTATAGCAATATACTTCAGTGTACTGCCGTTCGCAACAGACAGCCCATCGGAGTGTCATTTCGTCATTCATTGGCATCAGACGTTACGCGCACTGCCGCCATAGGCAGTCACACATCAAACCCGGTCGTCGAGTGAAGACTGCCCTAAGGACACGCCCTCCTCAGCCGGCGCAGGCAGCGCCGCGATCGAAGTGCATAAGACGCCACCGCGTGCCACCATTAGCCCTTCCGTCTTGTGATATAAGCCTGCGAGTTCACTGCCTTTCTCCCTATCCACAACTACAGCATAACTTGCTACGGGCTTGGGCACTCTGCACTCTTCTTTGGGACCCGACTGCTTGTGTGTTCTGCAGCTGGTTGAGCTAAGTACAAAACTTATTGTGTCTCTCATACTTTACTTTCTACCTCTAGAGCACACGCAACGCTAAAGGATACAACATTCAGTACCTGAAAACAAAGTATCATATGACCGGTGACATCCCTCATGCATCACTTGCAGCATTTTCTCCACAGAATGGGATCGAATTCAAAGATTTTGAAAAGGCTGTAGAACTGTTTTACCTAAGTGAAAATATGTGCATAGATGACCTTTGTGAGGAATTCAGAAGACATCAAAATTAACTTAGCAGCCGTGTGAACAAAAATAGTGATTATGGTGCAAACTGGCTCAAATTCCTTTCTTTTGCCACTAGCAAGGTATACCTAATATTTACAAAGTGGTAGGACTTTTGTTCAGTACGCCTGGTTCCAATACCTTCATGACATAAGGGACAGATGATCAAAAGATTTAACCAAGGTAAAACTCTAGATGAGAGTAAACTATGAAACCATGCCCTGTTCTCATTTTTTTTTAATTTACAAGGAGTGGTTTTCAGTTCTTAAAAAGTGACAAAAGTTCAGTGAAATACAATTATATTTAATCTGAATTTGATTGACTAGCCCCTGAAAACGGTAAGTATCTACTTTTTTTGTTTTTAGATGTGCACTTCCGCGCTATTAATATCTTGTGAATTCTGTTAAATACGCTATGTGATCAAAAGTATCTTGAAACCCGCAAAAACATACGTTTCTCATATTAGGTCCATTGTGCGGCACCCTACTGCCAGATACGCAATATCAGCGACCTCAGTAGTCACTAGACGTCGTGAGAGAGCAGAATGGGGCGCTCCGCGGAACTCACGGATTTCGAACGTGGTCAGGTGATTGGATGTCACTTGTGTCATACGTCTGTATGCGAGATTTCCACACTACTAAACATCCCTAGGTCCGAAACTTCCTGGCAGATTAAAACTGTGTGCCCAACCGAGATTCGAACTCGGGACCTTTGCCTTTCGCGGCCAAGTGCTCTATCATCTGAGCTACCGAAGCACGACTCACGCCCGGTACTCACAGCTGTACTTCTGCCAGTATCTCGTCTCCCACCTTCCAAACTTTACAGAAGCTCTCCTGCGAACCTTGCAGAACTAGCACTCCTGAAAGAAAGGATATAGTGGAGACATGGCTTAGCCACAGCCTGGGGGATGTTTCCAGAATGAGATTTTCTCTCTGCAGCGGAGTGTGCGCTGATATGAAACTCACCCTGCGCTGCTGCCAGCCCGCCTTGTCTGAGGTGATTAAAATTACAATAAAGAAAAATAAAATGTGTGGTGGCCAACCCAGTGAACAGTGCTTAATCGCTAGGACTCGATACAGGGTCGCACTCCGATTCGCTCTCGACAGTGGTGCTCTCCCAGTGAAGTACTGAGGAGTGAGGAGAGACTTGTTCCTCACTCTTTGAGTACACGTACGACCGCACACGCCCTAGTTACGTGTTCTCGTTCCAAGAGCGATAACGGAACGGCCCCTCTCCACGCATGATGAGAAGGGGTATATCTTTCAATCTCTTCCATTACTCCTTCAGCTCAAGGCGTCAGGAATATCGTCTGCCAATCTGCATTGCTCTTCTAAAACGGGAGAATGACGTTTCGTTTAAGACGACCAATCCAGAAATCTGTAGCATCGGCGTTTGACGTTTGCTGTCTCCCTGTGAAGACCTCTGAAACTGCGTGCTATGTTTATAAAGAATGCGTAGGCTGGGCGCTCCCACACAATGTAGCACAATTTGCTTTTAAGCCGAACACGGGGTCGTTCTGCCTTTCACTCGGGCAAACGCTGTCTGCTCTAAGGGCGGTCGAGGTTGACTCTTCCTCTGAAGAGACCAGCCTCCCGGCGTGCGGTCTGCCTCTCTCGAACTAAAAGCTCCTGTGACCGTCATGTCTGGAATGTATGTGTGTACGCCAGCCTCGAGTATTTCAATCTCGGTGTGCATTTGCGATTTACTAGTTATTTGCATATCGTTTTCATGAATTCATACAACATTGACTTTATCTTATCGAATTTGGGTTCGAATGAAGCGTCTTGATGTGCGGAATATGATTGTGAGGGCGGAATACGTAAGCAATGAAGGTCAGGGGACCACGACGTCTTACAACAACAAATCGCCACCTCCAGTATCAAAGGTAAATAACGCTCAATACAGTTACAGCGTGTGTTTAAAGCAAATCTGATTTGCATCCACATAGTAGCGCTATTAGCGGCACTCTTATTCGACTGGCGCAAAATTTGAATCGGCATCATCTTTCAGGTGTAGAAACACGCCTACCAACTTTCATTTATGTCACACAACTCCTCCTTGGTGGAGTAATTTTTTCCGTTCAGCGTATATATAGTCATCTACACATCCGAGTAAATAAAGCGCATCTATGGAATGTCGCTCGACACGGAGACAAGCCGGTTCGGAACCAGGTGGTGGATGAAATTTTCACTGCCAGTATTTGGCCGGTAAGGGGAGGGGAGGAGGGGGCATAAAGTTCTTGATCACGTTTCTCTGCATCTGTGTCCTGGTTTAAATACCAAACCTCTCCGCAGTGTTTCAAGAAGTGAGAACATCTGGCATTGGTGGTGATCCGACCGAAGGATGGGGACGTTAAGCTCACCCGCCGCGTTTGTGTGTTTCGACAGGAGTAGGCTGTATGCTGTAACAGGGTTCACCATCTCTGTTCCCGCCATCCACGGCAACACACCCAACGCTAGAGTGTACGAGCACTGATAACACTCATCCACACGACACGGATACACACTTGACACTTCATAATGCAGTCAAAAGATACGCCCATTTACGTCACATATTTTGATACTCGCAAACTCACTTGTCAAAACCTATAGGGTATTCTCCATTGGCCTATAATCATGAGATTTGGTGACAGGGAAGCTATCATACTACAATCAAATGAAAATCCTAAAAGTATAAATTTGTAACTACATCACATTATTTTTTTTTTTTTTGTCATTTGTTATCAGTCTGACTGACTGACAGTTCGTCCGTCAAGACTCCTCTTTCTCAGTAACGGTTCGGCGTATCAAGTTGAAATTATGTCTTATACTAAGGTCTGTGGCCCTTGGTGGTATAATAAACGTTAGGTTCTAAGCCAGTGTTTCCGAGCCTGGGGGTAACTATCTCGTCAGGGGAAAACTAAAATTTTCTCAGGGGTAAAAACTAAACGATTCGATTCTGTTTCAGTCACGAAACCAAATAGGCGTAATCTGCAAAACATCTTTACAATTTTACGGGGATCTAATACTGATCATATAAGTCATCAATAATTACTTTTTCTCAATGGTAGCATTTTGCGGTGGAGGTTACAGGTTGCTTACATAGTCCACCCACTACAGACATATTTGTATGTCCAGTACATCGCTGATAATAAAAGTGAGGCATATACGCAACACGTGCTAAATATCTCAAGAAAATGTCTTCTCCAAGTTGCAGGTAGTTCCTGCAATAGTCCAGAAATTGCTTCATTACTTCCTTTGAAACAGATAAATGAATTAATTGTCAGCACGACACAGCAGTAACTACATAAGGGCTACTATAGTGCTGTGCACAGTTTTATTATTATTATTATTATTACTATTACTATTATTAGAGAGATTGGGCACAAAGCATTTACAGCCTGAAGTTGTCAAATTTCTGACAGTTCAGAACTAAAGAGTGCAGCAATGAAGTGAATTACGAACAGTAAGTATGGTGAACAGATCTGAAGTTGTTTGATTTTAAATGGGGTTTCAGTGTGCAGGTCAGGCAAGTGCCGCAATGGAGAGGAGTAATGCAGGGGGAGCGTGTTTTGTAACAAGTGTGTGCCCTCACTGTGGGCAGTGAGCTATCCTTACTGAGGAGGAGCTGTGGGTAGCACTTGCGAAACACCACGAGTTCCTTCGTCTTTCATTCTAACACACTCTCTCTCTCTCTCTCTCTCTCTCTCTCTTTCATCTTTCATCGTTCTAAAAATAAAAGTGTTCCAAGAAAAGACATTCATTCTACGGTTTAGTTGGTTGCTAAAGTTGGTGATAATGCAGGGGAGGGGGCTGGGCAACAGATGGCTAGGGGGGAAGGGGGCGGAGGGAGGGCGGGGCTACTGACTAATGTCTGATTACATCCAGGACTAATGGCTTAAGAAAGACTGGGATCCTCTGTTTTAAGTCAGTACGGCCATTTATGTCACAGGTTTAGATACTCCCAAACTCAATCAATTAAATCTATAGAGTACTTTCCGTTTACCTAGAATCATGAAATTTGGCAACAAGCAAGATTTCTCGGTTCAAGTAAAGGAAAAATAATACGAAAACTGTTAATTTGTAATTATATCACACGAAAAATATATTTCTTTTGTCATTCGTTATCCGACGTCAAATTTGAAATTAAAACAATCAGTAGTTTGGAAAGGGGAACTGCTTATTATTACGATAATGGTCGCCGGCCTCCTGCTTGACTTTATGTCACGCTTATATTATTGAAATTAAAACATTCTCGGAAATCTTGGAATCTCTGGGACCGATGTCATGCCAGTATCAGTGTCTATAACACGTGAAAATGGTCGATATTCTCGATTCCCGGAATGGATTAACTGTCTTTGCACATAATTAAGTTTGAACGGTATCCTCAGTCCACGAGTCCTACTCACGCTTGGCTATCTTTTTTTTTTATTTTACAAAATCTGGCAACCGAGAACAAGAATTTGTCAAAGTTTACATACAATGAACACGATGATAATGCTGAAAAATTCTGGGACCACCACTGCTGATTTCTTTTTTTTTTTTTTCACTGCATTTAGTTTCAGGCGCTTAATTTCATTGCCATGAAATATCAGATAGTCTTTTTCTATATTCTTGTCTTTCTTATGTGCTTTTCTTCGACTTTCCTGACTGACACAAACCAGTTTATTGACGTTCACATCACACAGGTTAAAATTACATTTAATAATCTATCGTTTCTTTACTTGTATTCATTTCCTATGCCAATGTATCCAGTAGAATCCCCCACCAAGTTGCAACTCAGACGCTGCTTGATGATGATCAAGCAAAACTATAAAGCAACCGAGGCTGTTCAAATATACGAGGGTCGTTCAATAAGTAATGCCACACATTTTTTCGAAAGCCATTAATATACATAAACAAACGTCCTTGTTGGTGCTTCACATTCTATGTTTTTCTATGCACCGCTGAAGTTTCGAACCGTTCTGGCAGATGGCAGCGCCGTGGTACAGCATCAAAATGGCGTTTACATACGACTCACGTTATAGGCAGCGTGCCGTTTCTGGCCAGCAGAAATAGAAACCGTGGTGAACACCATAAACGTTTGTGTGCATTGTATGGTGATGCTGCTGTTGATAGTACAGCTGGGCGATGGGTAAATAAAGTTACAGCTTCAGGAAAAGCAGAAACAGAGCTCCACGATAAGCCACGCTCGGATCGTGTTGTCACAGCTCCAGACATGCTGAACTGTGGAATGGCATTATTCGTGCCGACCGGCGCATCACAATTCCACGATTGGCTCTACAGTTGTCGTTCAGCATTAGAAATCCGTCTGCAATGATCGAGACTCTCGGATATTGCTCACGATGGGTTCCACGAATGCTCACAGCAGACCACAAGATTCAAAGAAAGGCCATTCCATCTGAATTGTTGGAGTGTTTTAAGACCGACGGAGAGGCCTTTTTATCACAGATCGTTATGGGGGACGAAAGCTGGGTGCCCCACTTTGTGCCGGAAACAAAAAAGCAGTCCATGGGGTGGCATCATCCTCACTCACCACAAAAGAAGAGACTGAAAATAACCCCCTCTGCCAGAAAAGTCATAGTGTAGTCTTCTGGATTGTGATGGCGTCATTATCGTGGATGCGGTGCCAAGAGGGTCAAACATCAATTAAGAGGCATACATGAAGACTGAATAAACTGGAGAACCGTTACCGACGAGTTCGATCGGACAAGAATCCAGCAAAAATCTTGCTCCAACATGATAATGCACGCCCACAAACAAGTCTGAGAACCTAGGAAGACATCGTCGAATTGGGTTGGACATAATCTCCTCATCCATCCTACAGTCCAAACCTGGCACCCTCGGACTTCAATCGCATTGGGCCGCTTAACGTACAGGGAGCACACTTTGAAGATCGTCAGAGAATCAGTCATGCAACGAAAACATGGCTACGCCTACAGGATAAGACCTTTTACCAGCAGCCTCAAATGGTTCTAATGGCTCTGAGCACTATGGGACTTAACATCTGAGGTCGTCAGTCCCCTAGAACTTAGCATTACTTAAACCTAACCGACCTAAGGACATCACACACATCCATGCCCGAGGCAGGATTCGAACCTGCGACCGTAGCAGTCGCGCAGTTCCAGACTGAAGCGCCTAGAACCGCTCGGCCACCGCGGCCGGCTTACCAGCAGAGAATTCATGCTCTTTCACAACGTTGGAGAACGACCTTAAAATGTGATGGAGACTACATAGAAAAATAGGACATGAATAAGACATGTTGATGTATATTGTCACCAAATTCTAGCTCTTTAACAATAAATATGTTCTGCGAAAAAAATCTGGAGCATTATTTATTGAACAACCCTCGTGTTATCATCATGTTACATAGAATAATTATTTTCCATCAACAATAGGTAATTTTATTTTCCTTTCCTTCGAGATATTTTGAGGCGTCACATCCAAAGTACAACCAACTTACTGACCTTCCACACAAATACGTACATCACTTCATCCATCCTAGAAAAGACAGTTGCAAGGTGTCAGGCAAATCCAACACCTTCCATGAAAACCCTGACATGACAAGCAAATCCAGTAGTATGTCACATAGCTCCGAATAAATAGTGACGTTAAATTAACCAAAGTAATACGAGTAACGAGTGAGCAAATGGAATACCACAGACTAACACAAGAATGCCTAAATGCATGTCATACCTTCCCACCGTGAGACAGACGCAGCTCCGAGGGGGGAAACGAGAACAGAAGCCAAGAGCAGAACAGTGTTAAGCTAGAAGGCCCTACGATAAGGGACGGACTGGACACTCACGTCGCCAGCTAACCACTAGGGCCACACCACCCGCAAGTTTTAGCGTGAGACTTTTTCGCGTCTCTGTTACATCACGGACCATCCCCCAGTCCATGTTAAAAGCTAGAGCCCTCCAGAAAAACAGTATAGATCTTACGATAACACAAAAAGGGCCACACCACCCGCAAGTTTTAGCATGAGACTTTTTCGCGTCTCTGTTACGTCAGGACCACCCCCCCCCCCCCTCGCCCCAGCCCATGTTAAAAGATAGAGCCCTCCAGAAGAACAGTATAGATCTTACTATAACACTAAAAGGACCACACCAACTGCAAGTTTTAGCGTGAGACTTTTTCGCGTCTCTGTTACGTTGCAAACTTTAAAAACATTGCCCCACCACGAAAAGTATAACGTTTCTCATTGGATAGACAGAATTTTTGTAGGCGGAGCTTAAGGTTAACATTGAGACCCTGATTGGTCAGATGAAAACACAGCCAGATAGTTTTTTTTTTTTAAACCAACTTTGGTAAATGGTAGTAAGGAGAAGTTAGGAGGAGAGTTGCTTCCGAGACGGCGAGGTGAGCGGAGCTGTGCTGCCCACGGACCCCTGCCGAACACCGACAAAGTAATGAACGCACGTGATGCAGCATAACAGCGCGTAAGGCTTCACTCAGAACTGCAGAAGTCTCATCCGTTACACCCCCTTTTTTTGCGTAATACTAGTGTAGATCGTAAATTAAAGCTCATGGTGTTCACATTTGCCACTTGAAGTAAAAATATGAAACGCAATGATTTCTCTGTTATATAATTATTGAGAAGCCACATCAGCCACTGTAATTTACGACAAGTTAGATAAGTAATTAAAGATAATTGAGGGTCACTGTAGACCATTTTGATAGTTTTCTCTTTTGTGAAACTTAACTTAAACCTAGATTATAGATGTGATATGGCGTAGGTCATCCTTCGATCCATTGTAGAACTTGGAAACGCATTCAGGGAATATTCGTTCACATTTTTGTTGAACGCAGTTGGTTTTTACCATCCTGTATTAAAACATTTCCTTTTATCAATAGTGCAATTTATAAACGATGTTTTGTGAGTAGAATAAAATTTCCAATGGTAAACTTAACTGCTTTTTCGACGTTATTTTACCAGCTAACTAAAAATAGGAAAGCCTTGAACCCTTTCCACTATATTTAGTTAGTATTAAGATTCTTTTACAGGGAGTGCAGTGGAGCTGACGCTGAGATCATTTAGTATTTGGTTATATAATCGCTAGTCTCACTGAACTCTTCTGAATTCTACATGTCATGTGTGGTCTGGCGTCTCCTTACCAGCAACAGGTCCCAGGTTCAAACTAGTCAATTCTCTAAAAAACACGCTCAGAGCGTCGTTGCGCGAAAGTGGTAGGGAGACACGATATAGAACAATCAGACACCACCATGAATGTTTAGACAGTGCGTATGACATTTTTGAATCAATTAAAAGCAAATATATGTTTCATCTTTTGCGCTTTTCTAACCAGAAATTCCTGCTCTGATACATTCCTTCGTTTTCGAGCAAATGATTAAGGTAACTTAACAATGTCAAAAGCATAAAACACACGAAGTTCACGGTACTTGTTAGTCACGACGACACAGCTGTGCAGCAGTTTGGGTAACGAGGGCCTGATGAAACGCTATTATGCATTCCACGTCGCAAGATGCGATCAACATTTGGTTAAAGTATGGGTGTGTCCGGAGGCAAGTGTTCTAACCGAGCTCGTTTGCACGTGCTCACAAGATTAGGGACTCTCCCAGCGAGTAAGTCATGCAACGAAAGCTTTCATTCGGCCTTTCACCGAGACCACGGTTACGCCGGAACTGGAAGTAAAATACCATTTTAAAAATCATTCTGTTTGTAACGCAAGACAAACTGACGTTTCCGTCGACACTGGATGTCTCGTGAAATACGTGATGAACAATATCTGTTTGGGCCGAGTCAGCTACACATTGCAACAACTAATTTGCAAGTATCTGCCGAAACGTCAGAGAAAAATACCCCTGACAACTCTTTGGAGGAATACCCGGTATATACAGATATTTCTGCGTGACAAAAAAAGTGAAGCACCCAGAAAGGCAGGAGGAATCAAAATGAAACTTCATGTTCTGATACGGAGTATGTCAAAATGAATCAAGCTAATGAAGAACTTGGCAGTATGACCAACCCCCGCCCCCTTGACTGGATAAATGCACTGATGCTGTTGAGAACGGTTTCGTAAGTCCGTTGTATCTTCTCCTGAGGCAAAGTGGCCCACAATTGTTCCATATGGTCCTCTTGACATCCTGAATACTAGCAATGGGACGATTTGCCGTCCAAACCAATCCCCCCACTTGTTCAGTCGGGGAACAGATCTTGGGATCTTGCTGGCTACAGGAGTATATTGACAAGGAGTCATACCTAATAACTCCCCTCACCGTGATGCAACTAGTAACACCACTATGCCTCTTCAAAACATTGTAAGATTGCGGCCTCCCCCAGGTTGCCGTTATATTCGCCTACTTTTGTCGTCTGGAGCTGTGCAGAACCGTACCTGCTACTGTCGTCTGGAGCTGTGCAGAACCGTGATTCGTCGCTGAAGACAATTCAATGACATTCATCGGCAGCCCATGCTTTCCATCCTCGGCACCACTCCAGATGTAACTATTTGTGTTGTGGAGTTAATGGTAGCCTACGCTTGGAACGGTAATTACCCAATCCGGCTGCTGTTAGTCTCTGACCAATGGTGTGGGGTGACGCAGAATGCCCCAGAGTGTAGCTTACTCTCGATGGCAGGCTGTATATGTAGAGGATGCTATGGGCTTGATGCACAAAACAGCAATCCTCTATTTGATGGTCAGACGTGGTCAGTCGGAACCTAGACGATGACTAGACGTATCTTCAAGTTTCCAAGCACTCCAACATCGGGCCACCATCTAACTAATCTGGATATTGCATCATTTGACCCACTGTCAAACTTTGTCAGGTACTAATAACGCTGTCTCACGCATGTTCACCCCATCTCCTTGTCCTTCTCTGTAATCACTCAACTTCTGATGCTGTTCACACCCGTTATGCGCACTACTAGTTCTGATAACAACACTAAACACTATCAACACTAATACACTTTGATGGCCATTCTACCTTCACAGACCATTGCAACTCTAATCATTTACATACCCACCAATCGTCTGTACGTCTACAAAGCTACAATGATGTCCGTAGTTTAGTCTCACTATCAGTTTCTAATTGCTAAACTAATTATCTAGATGCCTCAAAACTGTTTAAGCTCCTTGTAAAACATTCTAGAATTTTCCTTGATTAAAATATTTTTATCATCTGCAGACAGGCTGGGTTTCTTGATATTCTTCAGAAGGTCATTAACATAGACCAAGAAGGATAATGACCCCAGCGCAATTTCTTTTGGTGTGCCATGGTGAATCTTATTCACGTCTAAGAAGCGTTTATGACTCCAGTCATATTATACATTCTTTACTTTCCATTAGCTGTCCGTCATCTTAAGATTTTATCATTGACGATTTGTTGGGTATAATTCAGAAGTAATTTTTAAAATGTTTGATACAGTTTATTTTCTGCACTATTATCTAACTTTCAAATCCCTTCAGGCTCATCAACAGATGGAGTTGTTTCAGGAACGTTACCTGGACCTATGTTGCTAGGCAGTATGGTCGTGGAGCTAGCAGATATAACGGAATTTTTTTTATTGGTAACGGAAAGTTTATGAAACGAAAAGGTTGTTATGTTTTGGGTACGTGTATTGCACTGTCTTGATGATAAGCTGGAAATGGCATGTAAGTTATTTAATCGCACAGAAAATAAATTGTACGAAAAATTCAAAAACTTGTTGGATATTACACACAAAATATCTCCAATTTAAATTGCAGTTTCAGCTCGCCGTCTACAGTGAATGTAGTGAAGGCCTTATAAGTTTACTTGCATTGCCTCTCACTCCACAAAATATTAGTATAGGCACTCCATGATCTACTAAACCATCAACGCTGGCCGGTCACAGTATATTTCCCTGTCTAGTACTTCTAGTGCATAGTAAACAAATTCTTACGCTGCTAAGGGATTCGTTTCTTTGGAACACACATTAACTTGTTTACTGTGACTTGCAAAAACAGCATTATTATTCTTTTATACAGTACACGTTTAAAGACTTTTCATGTCACTGATAAAAATAAGTTATGGTCTGCAGTCTCACAATTTTTGAATAGACGCAACATCATCGCAATTTTTAAACTTCCAGAACAAACATCTTACGTCATCAGTTTGTTAATTATGTTGACCAGGGGCTTAGCAATAAAGTTAGATGATAGTTTAATTATGGCCACATACATCTGAGATTTCAGCCTGTTTATGAGTCTTGTTACTGCTTACTCTTTGCTTGGAAACAGGTAAATGAAATTACTTACGCCTTTAGAAGACCCGTAAAATAACATAATGTGCAAGTAATAAGGTGCACTACTCTGACAATGCCGAGTAATAGTTTTATGCGTCTATTATGAAACTGATGTATCTGTGCGAAGGTTTCGAGCGTAATGGATCATTGTGGTCAAGCGGTTAGCGTTCGCGCGTTGTAAGTGGGTCGTGGAAGCGGAATTCGAATTCCACCATCACATACTTTCGTAATCAATATTTTTTGATCATTCGTCACATTATTTAATTTATATGACATTTGAGAGATAATATAATGAAAGAAACGTGTATTGGCATGAAGTTTCAATTTATGTTTTCCATGTATGTGTGACAAATACCATCCTGCAACATCTGATGTGTAGAACACATCCGAAGAGGAATTTACATTACTCTTGTGGGCTGGCAACTTGTGATTTACTACATTACCGATCGTGAATAACGTCATTCGCATCATTATTTATCGAGATTTGACTTGGGCTTTCCAAGCCTGTCCCTCGTCCTCGAAAATTTAATTACAAATAGTAAACAGTCAAATAACATATAAAAGTCAGCACTTCATGAAAATGCAATTGTTTTTTTTCATTACTTTATCTCTCAAATCTCTTATAGACTAAGTAATGTTACCAACGATGGAAAAAGCATTGATCGCGAAAGCAAGTGGTGGTGAAATTCGTACCGCCACCCTCTATACAAACCGCTTACAAAGTGAGAACGCTAACCGCTTGATCATAACGATCCCTTCGAACGGATTCATCAACTAACATAATAGACGCGTAAAACTTCTCTCGCGATTTTCTCGGAATTTCCAGAGTAGTGCACCTTGCTACTTGCACATTACGTTATTTTAATGGCCCACTAACTAAGTTTAAACTAATCGGTGACCCCAACGCTGTAGCTTCCTCTTGTTATTGAGCATCTTTCCTCTTTCAAGCCATTTGCAAAGTCATTTGCAACATTAGGTGCCAGAGTTGAACTGGGACTCTTTCTACTTTTTCAAAGATCTATGAAGTAGTTATTAAATTCAATTGCTCCGATTCTGATTTGATTTGTAGAGAATTTCCGCCTGATTTATTTGAAGTTGTTATTTTTATGATCTACCACACTGTTTTAGCTTTGTTTTTTGGTTCGATAATGGCCATTCGAACAATCAATTTCATTTCACATTTTATTAATTTCTATAGATATTTTGTATTCGAAATAGCACCATATGAAACGGTAGTTTGTTCTATGTTCTATGGTTTTGTCCAAAACTTAAAGCTTTTTACTAGCCACAGTGATCCCTTTTGTAATATGTTTCTTTTTACTATCTGCAATAAATTTTATTGTGATAGAAAATGCTTAGTTAATATATTCGCAATATCAGGTTATGAAAGGGTTAAAGTCGTTTGACAGTCCTACCCCTGCAAGATTTCTGTCCAGCTTTCAGTTGCAAGATTATTTTTAATAGTATTTATATATGATCATTTAGTTGTTGGCATCTAATTCTGATGTTCCTTGGTGTAGGCTTTGTCTTCTGGACCTTACTTGTTCTACATGAGCAGACACATTATTTTCATATGCTGCTACTGTATATTTACTCACAGTACATTCTACAGCAGTAGAATTATTAGCAGTAACTCCACAATAAGCTTTAATTGTAATATATAAGTTATGTTATGAATCTATGCAGTTAGTAGTGAATTAAGTTTATCGTCTGATTTGCATTTCTTAAGATAATTAATAAAAAAATCAAAACAATATCTTTTGATTGTCTTTGTATCTCATCACTCAGACATGATACTGGAATTCTGTCTGGTGATTAGTGAATATTGATGATGATGTATCATGTATTACTTATTACTATTGTTGTTGTGGTCTTCAGTCCTGAGACTGGTTTGAAGCAGCTCTCCATGCTACTCTATCCTGTCCTACCAACCAGTCCCTTCTTCTTGTCAAGCTGTGCCACAAACTTCTCTTCTCCCCAATTCTATTCAATACCTCCTCATTAGTTATGTGAACTACCCATCTAATTTTCAGCATTCTTCTGTAGCACCACATTTCGAAAACTTATATTCTCTTCTTGTCTTAACTATTTATCGTACATGTTTAAACTATTACTATCTCTATGAAATAACACTCGAATTCGTTCTCACAATATAACTTCAGTAGATCAGCTCCGCCCATAAACCATGGACCTTGACGTTGGTGGGGAGACTTCCGTGCCTCAGCGATACAGGTAGCCATACTGCAGGTGCAACCACAATGGATGGGTATCTGTTGAGAGGCCAGACAAATGTGTGATTCCTGAAGAGAGGCAGCAGCCTTTCCAGTAGTTCTGGATGATTGACTGATCTGGCCTTGTAACACTAACCAAAGCGGCCTTGCTGTGCTGGTACTGCGAATGGCTGAAAGCAAGGGAAAACTACAGCCGTAATTCTTCCCGAGGACATGCAGCTTTAGTGTATGTTTAAATGATGATGGCGTCCTCTTGGGTAAAATATTCTGGAGGTAAAATAGTCCCCCATTCGGATCTCAAGGGGGGGGGGGGGGGGAACTACTCAGGAGAACGTCGTTGTCAGGAGAAAGAAAACTGGCGTTCCACGGATCGGAGCGTGGAATGTCAGATCCCTTAATTGGGCAGGTAGGTTACAAAATTTTAAAAGGTTAAAGTTAGATATTGTGGGAGCTAGTGAGGTTCTATGGCAGGAGAAACATGACTTTTGGTCAGGTGACTACAGGGTTATAAATACAAAATCAAATAGGGCTAATGCGGGACTAGGTTTGATAATGAATGAAAAATAGGAGTGTCGGTAAGCTACTACAAATAGCATAGAGAATGCATTATTGTGGCCATGATAGACATGAAGCCCACACCTACTACAGTAGTACAAGTTTATATGCCAACTAGCTCTGCAGATGATGAAGAAATTGATGCAATGTGTGATGAGATAAAAGTAATTATTCAGGGAGTGAAGGTTGACGAAAATTTAATAGTCGTGGGTGACTGGAATTCGAGAGTAGGAAAAGGGAGAGAAGGAAACATAGTAGGTGAATATGGATTGGGGGTAAGAACTGAAAGAGGAAGCCGTCTGGTAGAATTTTGCACAGAGCATAAATTAATCGTAACTAACAGTTGGTTCAAGAATCATGAAAGAAGGTTGTATACAGGGAAGAATCTTGGAGATACTAAAAGGTATCAGATAGATTATATAATGGTAAGACAGAGATTTAGGAACTAGGTTTTAAATTGTAAGACATTTACAGGGGCAGATGTGGACTCTGATCACAATCTATTGGTTATGAACTGTAGATTAAAATTGAAGAAACTGCAAAAAGGTGGGAAATTAAGGAGATGTGACCTTGGTAAACTGACTGAACCAGAGGCTGTAGAGAGTTTGAGGGAGAGCATAAGGGAACAATTGACAGGAATGGGGGAAAGAAATACAGTAGAAGAAGAATGGTTAGCTTTGAGGGATCAAGTATTGAAGGCAGCAGAGGATCAAGTAGGTAAAAAGACGAGGGCTAGTAGAAATCTTGGGTGACAGAAGAAATATTGAATTAATTGATGAAAGGAGAAAATATAAAAATGCTGTAAATGAAGCAGGCAAAAACGAATACAAATGTCTCAAAAATGATATCGACAGGAAGTGCCAACTGTCTAAGCGGGGATGGCTAGAGGAGAAATGTAAGGATGTAGAGGCTTGTCTCACTAGGGGTGAGATAGATACTGCCTACAGGAAAATTAAAGAGACATCTGGAGAAAAGAGAACCTCTTGTATGAATATCAAGAGCTCAGATGGAAACCCAACTCTAAGCAATGAAGGAAAAGCAGAAAGGTGGAAGGAGTATATAGAGGGTCTATACAAGGGCGATGTACTTGAGGACAGTATTTTGGAAATGGAAGGGGATGTAGATAGATGTAATGGGAGATACAATACTGCGGAAGAGTTTGACAGAGCACTGCAAGACCTAAGTCGAAACAAGGCACCGGGAGTAGACAACATTCCATTAGAACTATTGACGGCCTTGGGAGAGCCAGTCATGACAAAACTCTACCATCTGGTGAGCAAGATGTATGAGACAGGTGAAAATACCCTCAGACTTCAAGAAGAATATAATAGCTCCAATTCCAAAGAAGACAGGTGTTGACAGATGTGAAAATTACCGAGCTATCAGTTTAATAAGTCACAGCTGCAAAATACTAACAAGAATTCTTTACAGACGAATGCAAAAACTGGTATAAACCGACCTTGGGGAAGACCAGTTTGGACTCAGGAGAAATGTAGGTACACGTGAGGCAATACTCACCTTACGCCTTATCTTAGAAAATATATTAAGGAAAGGCAAACCTATATTTCTAGCATTTGTAAACTTAGAGAGAGCTTTTGACACTGTTGACGGGAATACTGTCTTTCAAATTCTAAAGGTGGTAGGGATAAAATACAGTTATAAGAGTCGAGGGGCATGAAAGGGAAGCAGTGGTGGGGAAGGGAGTGAGACAGGGCTGTAGCCTCTCCACGATGTTATTCAATCTGTATATTGAGCAAGCAGTAAAGGAAACAAAAGAAAAATTCGGAGTAGGTATTAAAATCCATGGAGAAGAAATAAAAACTTTGAGGTTCGCCGATGACATTGTAATTCTTACAGAGACAGCGAAGGACTTGGAAGAGCAGTTGGACGGAATGGACAGTGTCTTGAAAGGAGGATATAAGATGAACATCAACAAAAGCAAAACGAGGATAATGGTATGTAGTCGAATTAAGTCAGGTGACGCTTTAGGGAATTAGATTACGAAATGAGACACTTAAACTAGTAAAGGAGTTTTGCTATTTGGGGAGCAAAATGACTGGTGATGGTCGACGTAGAGAGGATATAAAATGTAGACTGGCAATGGCAAGGAAAGCGTTTCTGAAGAAGAGGAATTTGTTAACATCAAGTATGGATTTAAGTGTCAGGAAGTAGTTTCTGAGAGTATTTGTATGGAGTGCAGCCATGTATGGAAGTGAAACATTGACGATGAATAGTTTGGACAAGAAGAGAATAGAAGCTTTCGAAATGTGGTGCTACAGAAGAATACTGAAGATTAGATGGGTAGATCACGCAACTAATGAGGAGGTATTGAATATAATTGGGAAGAAGAGGAGTTTGTGGCACAACTTGACAAGAAGAATGGACCAGTTGGTAGGGCATGTTCTGAGGCATCAAGGGATCACAAATTTAGCATTGGAGGGCAGCGTGGAGGCTAAAAATCAAGGAGGGAGACCAAGAAATGAATACACTAAGCAGATTCAGAAGGATATATGTTGCAGTAAGTACTGGGAGATGAAGAAGGTTGCACAGGATAGAGTAGCATGGAGAGCTGCGTCAACTTCAGAACTGAAGATCACAATAGATCAGCTTAATTCGTTATCATACTTATTAAGCATTTTTTCATCTATGCACAGCTATAGCTATTTTTATAAGTTGACCTTCTAAAGTTTGACGCTAGTCTACAGTTATGTAAATATAAAGAGAGATGTCTTGTTCCTGAAATCTATGTTCAATAAAACACAGAAATGTTGGCCTGTCCGCTAAGTTTTGTATGATTTCTATATTTCAAAGTTCTCTTCTTAAAAATTAGACACTGTGGTGCAGGACTGATTTTTTAAGGCTTCTGCTCTTCAGACTAAATAGGAGAAAGCTGGTAATGCAATGATTATTATACTTACTGCTATCTGTCACGTTTTATGTGCCACTTATGTTCGAGTGGATTAAATCTGTTCTGCTGCTAGTGTCAGTAGTACTAGAACAAAGTTCGTTTTGGCACATTTTGTTAGTGCAGGTTGCCTACATGCACTCAGGTGCAAACCTATTGTTCTGCTTTGATTGACAGGTACTTAGCCTATTGTTCTCCTTTGATGCTGTGGTGTATCGAGAGGTTGCAACAATGGAAAATTGTACTGAAATGCAGGAGGATCTGCAGCGAATTGACGCATGGTGCACGGAATGGCAATTGAATCTCAATGTAGACAAGTGTAATGTGATGCGAATACATAGAAAGATAGGTCCCTTATCATTTAGCTACCAAATAGCAGGTCAGCAACTGGAAGCAGTTAATTCCATAAATTATCTGGGAGTACGCATTAGGAGTGATTTAAAATGGAATGATCATATAAAGTTGATCGTCGGTAAAGCAGATGCCAGATTGAGATTCATTGGAAGAATCCTAAGGAAATCATCCGACAACAAAGGAAGTAGGTTACAGTACGCTTGTTCGCCCACTGCTTGAATACTGCTCAGCAGTGTGGGATCCGCACCAGATAGGGTTGATAGAAGAGATAGAGAAGATCCAACGGAGAGCAGCGCGCTTCGTTACAGGATCATTTAGTAATCGCGATAGCGTTACGGAGATGATAGATAAACTCCAGTGGAAGACCCTGCAGTAGAGACGCTCAGTAGCTCGGTACGGGCTTTTGTTAAAGTTTCGAGAACATACCTTCACCGAAGAGTCAAGCAGTAAATTGCTCCCTCCTACGTATATCTCGCGAAGAGACCACGAGGATAAAATCAGAGAGATTAGAGCCCACACAGAAGCATACCGACAATCCTTCTTTCCACGTACAATACGAGACTGGAATAGAAGGGAGAACCGATAGAGGTACTCAGGGTACCCTCCGCCACATACCGTCAGGTGGCTTGCGGAGTATGGATATGGATGGATGGATGGATGGATTGACAGGTACTTAACCTATTGCTCTGCTAAAAGGCTCCTTCCTTTTGATTGACAGGTCCTTAACCTACTGTCCTCCCACCCCCTCCCATTCCCCTCCCCCAGGAAACCTCCAACCCACCACCTTTCCCCTCACAGCTACAAGTACACATTTGATATAAATGTGATTAACTATTTAATTAAACTTAACCTCCTCCCCTTCCCCCTCCACTCCCCAAGAAAATGGTGGAAAAAGCTCAAATTTTGGGCTACCTCCACTAACCTAAGAAAATGGCAGGAAAATAGGTCACTTGGGCTACCTTATCTAACCTAAGTCGTCTGACCGCCACCTCTTAATTGGAAATGATGAGGAAGGGACTCAGCCTGTGCTGGGTTACTGGATAGGATGGACATAAGTCTTTATTTTGCATGCAGAGTTTATTTAAACATCCATTGTGTCCACCATGAAGTCCAGAGTGCAACTGACCTAGCACACAGCACCACCACCAGAGGGCACCATCCCCCCTCCCATGACCATCCCCCCTCCCATGACGTAATCCAACATGGCGGTCTTGAGGGGACAAATGAAAAGGACACGGCCTAAGCTCGGCTGCTGGAGAGAGGAATGAATCCACTTTATTTATTTTGGAACAATTTATTTAGGGACGGATTTGACATAATATATTTATTACACTGATACAAAACACTCGCTCTGACATGCTTGGAGTCTGATACACAGTTTACAGACTTGTAAACTACTCATAAATAATGCAGTACGCTGATGTGGAGACAAGCAAGCAACTCGTATATTACCAAAATAATGCAGTACACAGCATAGAGACATGAAAGCAACTCGTGAATTGTCAAAAATAATGCATGTGTTACCCTATACAAACATGCTCACAAAGCTTAAATAGCCGAAAATAATGTTGTACACTATCACTCACGCACAAAAAAAATGCTTTCAAACAATCATCAACTGCAAAATATCAGAGGCTCCAAAACGCGTCGCCACCACCCTGAGCCACTGCTGCTGCTGACAGCAGCCAGCAGGCAAAAGTCGTGGCTACAGTTAGAGTTCTCCAAGTGTTATACTGACATCACAGAACTCCAGCGCGCACACGCACCGCCCACCGTCGCCTGTCCACTGGACTGCACAGGACGCTACCGCACACTCTCCCTTGAGTCAGGATGCACTGACAGCCCCCATGAAGTGATGATGGAGCCGTCACCTGCCGAGCCTCACACAGGTGTCCGTTCGCGTCCCACAAGGATGAGGCAGCAGAATCCCTTTCATACTTGACACCTGTGAAATTCCTGTCCAAATACGTGTTCACCTAGGCACTGTTGTTGGCGCGATGACGCGTAGCTGCAGTGTGGGCACAGCGCTAAAAACATTCTCAATGTTATTCTGATTTTACGTGCCTACATAAATAACAGGCAAGTCCCCCCTCTGAACATGCTATAGAAATCTATTCCAGAATAACATCGACTGCTGTCTCCCTAGCAACCCCATTGGGACAGACCATTCATCACTGAATTTACCCATCAAACTGTGCCGCTGTGGGAGCACCATCCGCCATTGTTTTCTGCAGATGAGACTTTCAGTGGCAAAAACTATTTTGTACAGATCGCCACATTGCACTGACAGTTAAACCCTGCAAAAGTGCCCTACATATCGTCAAATATGGAAAAACTCTTACTCAGTTACACTGCTCTGCCACTGAGGATGGAAGCTTGAATATTAGAGCGAGAAACCAATCTCCAATCCAACAATATATCACCGCATCCCGTGTCGATGTAGTAAACATATTATTCGTATCCTGCGCCTGCGCCATACAAAATCACCCCTTTTGCATCATTCATATAGCTATCGATCGCTAGACAATCGTACGTATACCGTGAAGACAGACAGCATAAGCACATGCACCGTAGGACTCAATTACACTGTTCTGCCACTGAGAATGGAAGCTTGAATATTAAAGGGTGAAACCGATCTCCAATCCAGTAATATATCAGCGCATACCACGTCGATGTAGTAAACACACAATTCGCATCCCGCCCCATACTAAATCGCCCCTCTTGCATCACTCATATAGCTATCGATCTTCAGACACTCGTACATACACCGCAAAGACAGACAGCACAGTATATACTCCCCGCAGCACTAGATATTTTCCCGCAGCTGACGGTCACAAGGCTCCTGCTTTCAACATGCGACCAGAGTGTCCTAGGCGGACCGAAGTCACTCTCCGAACCGTTGTACAAAAACAGGTTCGTCTTTACATAAATCTCCAGACTCTGGGGATTACAAGAACACATGTATTTTCACACATGGTTTACTAGAATATTATACTTCTCGGATATCAAGCACAGGGCAATATCGTTTGCATAGCAGTATTGCTTGCACAACATAATTCCAAAGATACAGACTGGAAATTATTTCTCTATAAACCCAAAACTTTAGCTAGGTGTAGCGTGCTGTAAACCATTGAGTAATTAGTAACTTATCCCGTCTGCAAAGACCTTTACGTGAAAACTTGAAAAAAATAGAGGAAACTGATATTGCCACTCGCAAATACCGATGTCGGTGATGTAACAGATTCCAAATCAGCCCTATAATTTACAAAGTCAACTAATGTGTTTCTCATGACTAGAGAACCAGCAAACGTGTCTTCCATTTGTCTTTCACCACAATTGATGTTCTCTCAACTAAATAAAGGCGGAAAATTTGAAGAAACAGTCAATCAGACAATTTAAATGGGAGGGAATAACAGTCCAGCGCAAACACATGTCCATATTGAATCTTCTCAACTTTACACGCAATCACAAAAGCTGTCCAACACATGCTAAGTATTAGTTCTCGAAATCAAGAACATGGCAATCTCACTTGTGTAGCAGTATTGTTCACACAACATAATTCCGAAGATATAGACTGGAAATTATTTCTCTAGAAACCCAAAACTTTAGCGAGGTGGAGCATGCTGTAAACCACTGACTAACTAGAAACTTAACCCGTCTGTGAAGATTTTTACAATAAAACTCGAAAAAAATAGAGGAAACTGATGTTTCCACTCTCGAATACCAATGTTGGTCATGTAACAGATTCCAAATCATACCTAGAATTTACAAAGTCAACTAAGATGTTTCTCATGCCTAGAGAACCAGCAAACATGTCATCCACACGTCTTTCACCTGCTGGACATGCAAACCACAGTCGATGTTCTCTCAACTAAATAAAGGCGCAAAATGTGCAACCACACGTCCATATTGAATCTTCTCAAATTTACAATCAGTCACGAAAACTGTCCTACTCATTCTAAATATTAGTTCGCTATTCGGCCGTCTAGAGGACGATACGGATAAGCCAGATACATTCCTGCATCCCAACAGGTCTCTCCATTCGGAAAGCTCCCATCATTAGCCAGAAACGTGAATCATTCCCGCCATGGGGCACCGGCGCTGCGTGTCACGCATCCCCAGTCGGAGAATCATTCTAGAAAACTGATCACACATATATTTTACCACTTTACTTACATTTAAATATTACGATCACGGTCTCAGTTGAACGACATTCGAGAATGAGCGAAGTATTGGAAATGCACCATGCTCAGAGGTGTGGCTATGGAAAGAGAAATAACTGTACAACTCCTATGACTTGACATACTCTTCCCTTTGCTTTCACAGTATTCCACGTCAAATCCATACCCTCCTTACAACTGGACATAGTCATTTCCTTTGCACATGCCGGAACACAAACATATACTTCATAAGCCTGATGCTCAAGGCAAACCTATCACACATCCCCTACTACTAAGTATAATACTTCGCTAATAACTGACTGCTGGCGATACGAAATAATACTGACCGAAAATCAACGATGGGTGGACATGTCTCGTACGTTTTTCTTGCGAGTGATGCCACTGTGTCTTTGAAAGAGAGATATAATCGTCTTACAAACCTCCAGATGTTAAAAAACATGATTATATTACTACCACAAGCGGTCATCGCTCTGCAGGTGCACACAAGTATCCATGTTAAAAGCTATACTGGCTTTATAAATCGAGGGATGGCATTACCTCCGATTGAAGTGGTTTTGTCCAGACACTGACTCTGAATATAGACACTGAATATACACAGTGATCGTAGGAGTGTATAGTATCAGACCAACAATAGGGTAACACGTCGCCAACGGTGCAACTTCGTAATAAAATCGCTGAATTTTGAAAGTGATTCGACTAAGGAATGTGGTATGAAACCAGTATTTGCAAATCCCTCACGCCGCCGCCACAGGACATTTCTCCAGTAATTGTAACACATTCTGCCTCGATGCAATGTGAGAGGTTCAGTGATATATCGACTGGGTTATAGGCAATGTTGATTGAGAAGGATCACAAACAGTAGATGGTGTGCTGATTGAGGTCGTAAGAAATGTACACTAGCTTTTCAGATCGTTAGTACTATGTTATCCGCTAGAAATGCTGGCTAGGATTTGGAACATACTTGCGTTGGATCCTATGGAGAAGTCCTTTAATGAATACAGCCATTAGTGAATCATATTTCTGGCACTCTCATATCTCGAAACGAGTCACCTTTCCCTGCTATAGTAAAATTCCAACGTGGTTTTAAATAATCCCTATGCATTTTGCAACTGCTGCCATTTCTGCAGCTTTACACATGTTATCGTTCCAATTTAAGTCGGAACTGAGTAGAAAGCTATATCTACCACCTTCTGCAACCCGTGTAGAAACACGCTAAGCTGAGTCAGTGTGACAGGACTGTGTTTTAACCATTCGGTGGAAACCGGAACAAGTTGTCATAGCTTTGTCAACAGCATACGATGTGTAAGGTCAGCGTCAAATGAAGCCCGCTCCTGCAACGCGAAGTGTATAAAAGGCAGTACGGGAACTGGGAGAAGAACGAGGATTTCGCTACTGCATTGTGGTGCGTCCCCAAACTACACACAGATGCTACAGTCCAAAACAGATATGCATCCCTTAGGGCCCATTCATGTCTATCAGCCCAACATGCTATCTTCATTATTCTGAACCATCCAACAGAGAAAAATTACGGACTATAAAAGCTCTACTAACTTCATCTGATAGAAAACTCGATAAGATTTTTACCGCATCTCTGTCCTCCCATATACCGAAAATAAATACCGTCTGTGTACCGGCATCGAGCTCATGTGACCATCCTATTAAACATACAGCTATTGATTCATTGCACAGACCAGTTTAAAGTTTCATCATGTGTACTGTAGGAGGATGACTGTATCCCATGAACTATACTATAAGTCGAAGAGACCTTCCCTGTGACTCTGTATCGTTGTTTGAAACATTGTTTTTTTTCTGCTGTAACACGCTTTGTACACTGCCATACAAACTGTGTTTTTTTTCATCACAACTTTGAGGTCTGTGTCAGGTTCTAAACTGACATTAACACGTTCTGATTCATTGTTTCTCACAGAAAACTAGACACCGCACGGTATAAGTCATGTTGTTACTGCTGCACCCATAACACACCACACACACTGGTTGATTTTAAATAAGACAGCTACAACTTAAGGAAACTGGAAGAGTTTGGCGCCGTTGTGGAGAGTTTCCAAACTGCAGTCCGAAGGTGACTGACGACCTCTACATTTAAAGTTATCTGTCACAGTGACGGACTAGCTGATGGCTCTGTGTTCCATTTCGACTGATTCCTCATATTGCAGTAATGTACGCGATCACTGTTTTGGTGCTAGTCATCCCCAGAAGGTGTTGCCCCTCCACCAAAACTCTTTCTCCAACTCAAACAAGCGATGTGAGTCAATCATTATGTGGTAACCAACAGCATACCAGTGGATGGATGGGATGGAAAAGACACCATTGATGTACTGTAATAATAAGCATAACAGCTGCTAGTGCGAACAATTTAGTAATTTTACAGTAATTTCAACACTTACCAATGATGCGACAGCATGTTTCCCCAATTTCAGTATCATAGCTAAACCACCCCTTCTCTACTTTGCGAGTATCATTGCGAACGTGGATAAGATGAATGCGCAGTATGTCCATTCATTGTTAATTCTCGAACATATACATCATCAAAGTATACCAGACAGCACTCTGCATATTTCTAGCACCTCGAGCATAGTGCTTAATTTACGATCCATCTCTATGCAGATGGGAGTCACAGAGCATTCTCGCAATCTTAGGATAAAATTAAGGACTGAAAGACCCCCTTGCACTGTCATCGACCAGCCCGCCCTGCAGTACCGTTACTAGTTTAATCTGCCACCGACCAGAAGTAGACCGCTGCATTCCACGTCTCGTGAATGAATGGAGCTTGGCAAGTTCTCGTCCATCCAAGTGCACAAGATTTCTCGAGATGCGCCCATGTCGAGGAGGTTAGCACTCCTTATCGATGTATAGTAACAGATTTGAAAGTGTTGTGATGTAATAGCAGACGGTTAAGAAGAAGAAGAAACGGGTATTTTTTTATGCATGATGGACCTCCAGACGGATGGAGTTCAAAGCATTTTCCGTAAATCAACTACCCTATGAATTTTAAAGTACTGTTCTAGTGTCTGGGATCAGTACCAGGAGGGTATTGGTAAGAGAGACCATAAACTCACGCACTCCTAAGGCTACACGGTTCTGCACTTAAAACAGGCTATAGATCGCTTGAATTTCCGCCTATCAGTCGTGTGGAATGCATCGCTGTTAATATTCCAATGTCAGAAATATATTTCCAGCGAATGACATAAATACTTCTTGCAGGTTTCTCTACGATAAACTTTGGTAACACTCTGTAAAACGAAAAAAAAACTACTTCCTTAAAACAGTGGCTCTGTGTGATACATGCACAATATAGCTTTCCAGAGATGTATAGCGTCCACTGTCCACACCCGATCAGGGTTCAGAAATTATACTATGCCCGCATCAGTCCCATATAAAATGATCATTAGTAACGGAGAACACCTCTTACAAGGAAACAGATAAACGCAAAGCAGCAGCGTCCGACATGTGAAATTACAAGTCATGCCACCACTAACTCTGTACACAGCACATCTGTCAAGCAGATATATACACAGGGATTGCAGCATCTCACAAACACCTATCGCTAACTTAGTTATGAAACTCAAGTATCGATTTTACACCCAAGATGCGACGCGGGAATGGAGTACATCGCATAAATCTTCGTTCGCTTAGAGGGATGTGTCACGTTTCATCACACATGAGATGGAAGTCCACTGATGACCAAGAGGTGCACTGTTGACGATCGCAAGTAGGCACTGCTCTGAGACCCACACAGAACACGCGGTTGTATACGATTCAAACGCAGGCTATGTCACACAACTGATCTATCCTGACACAACATCAGGAAAAAATGGTCAAATGACCTGCAAAAACTTCTCTCTCTCTCTCTCTCTCTCTCTCTCTCTCTCTCTCTCTCTCTCTCTCTAATGGTTCAAATGGCTCTGAGAACTATGCGACTCAATATCTAAAACCTAACTAACCTAAGGACAATACACAACACCCAGCCATCACGAGGCAAAGAAAATCCGTGACCCCGCCGGGTATCGAACCCGGGCGCGGGAAGCGAGAACGCTACCGCACGACCACGAGATGCGGGCTCTCTAGAATGCATCATCAGTCTAGCATTAAATCGTACCTCGTAACAACACCATCTCAAACGACCACTCCATCCACTCTATGTAATTCTTTAACCAAGATGCAAGTAAGTTTAGAGGCAGATTGTTCTTTGTCTTCTTGAAAAGCGTCAAATACTGTAGTCAATTTACGTGTATCACTGTTACCTCAATAGACATACAGTAGAATGTTGCATTGACGGAAAAAGTGACTGTTTCCCTCGTTCCTTCGCTTCCATGTCGACGTTTTCCCGGATTCCTCTTGCTGTTGCATACATGTTCCCATGTACAAATTGTTCTGCGCCAACCAGAAGACACGCAAGTACTTCCTCAATTTCCCTGCTTTTCGGTGTACATTCCCTCAATTTATACGTATTTTTCGCAATTCTATCGATTTTATGTCAATTCTACTCATGCGATCATGACATAAGCTCTCGTTCTGTGTTCTTAAATTTCTTGTAAATGTTGTACAGTTTCCAACACCTAGCGCAAATGCACTGATCGGGAGGCATAGTATAGCACTGTACTCGATTGTATCCAGTTGCCTCCACACCACATATTCCACATTTGTAGAGAGTCTGCTCGGTTTTCTGTATGTCTGTGTATATGCATGTGTCGCGGACGTCTTCCAGGACCAGGTCCTGCCACGGTGGACCCAACTTCGAACATCAAATACATCTTCGGACGTAACGCGTGGTTGGTCCGCTGCAAGCCCTATCCATATGCGACGTGTGATGGATCCGCCTCTGATCATTGGTCTGGATATATAGTGCGCAGCAGATCCACACTAGGACGCTAACTCAGATGTGGTATACTGTGGTCAATTAATCTTAAACGATGTAAAGAAAAATGAAAGAAACCAATAAAAACTTTTAATTTACTGTATTCAGAAAATTGATGATTTAAATGCTGACAAGCTTCACACAGACTTTTAATGGTTCCACAGTGCCTATACTCAATAAACAATTTTCTGGTCCAAGCCAAGATACGAATATTATTCTGAGGGTTTGTATACATAAATCTGACAATATCCCTCCAGTGCGCAAGCAACCAACAACTACGTGCAGCGAAAATGCAGATTACCACAAAATCCTCAATTGATACCAAAGTGTCTACTAGCACAATCATGACAGGCAGCGACCTCTCATGTCGCATGGCTTTTCTCCACCCACCGTGCGTCCGACCACTTCCGACTCCCCTCAACAACTGCTGGCTCGCTACTACTCTCGATAATAATATCTCAGACTCGGAGCCTGTGTATGCACACAGCAGAATGATATACGTCTAACTTTCATAACCCCCACCTTCGATATTATCAATTTTGTAGAGTGATTCTTGCCTAACATGCTGGCAAGGAGCAAACTCAAAATTCTTACATAACAAAATTGAGAAGAATAGAATCAGATGTTTCACAAAAGTTGTAGAATACATAAAAATAAGGGTAAGATTGCATAAGTTATGTACAGACTAGGAAATCGATAAGCTGTACAATATAGTCTAGAAAAAAATATATACAAGTATCGCCTTGTGCATGAAAGCACTCACAACCACCTGACATTGAGAGCACTTCATTTGACAGGATAACAAAATGTTAGTTATAGTTCTCCAAGAGAGCAAAAAAAGTCTTTTGTTGGGTAGATACAAACTTTAGAATCGCAAATAATGCAAAGAGAGGGAAAATAAATACACAAGTATCATTGTGCTGGTGAGCACTCAAATCTACCTGACATTGGCGACAGTTCAGTTCACAAAACAACAAATGTTGTATACAGTTCCACAAAAAAAAGCCTTCTGGCAACAGAAAACGGGGTAAAGAAACACCTGTTTGGGTGCAGCAGACTCAGAGATAACATGTACTACGTCCACTGACAACCACACCATAAATGTTAATGTATTCATTTGACGACACACAAGTTTGAGGTGTAAGCAAACTCAGGGACTCATTTCACACATGTCCACTGTCAACCACATCAGAATGTTTTAGTGTGTCACTCCTTTTCATATTCAGATCAAGTAGCAGTACAGAATCCGAGTAATAGAATAAGCCATAAGCAGACCTTGTTGAGTACCAAAGAATTCATGATGATCATACAAGCATTGACTTCGTATCACTTGAGAAAACAGGTTCTCATAATTGACACAGGAGATCAAAAACGTAATATGTGACACAGTAACAGAATCTAATTATATTGCATACATTAATAATAATACGTTATATGCACTTGTATACAAAAATCAGCATTACGTGAATAGGCACATAAGCTCAGTGGTCAGTAAATGAGTCAAATGTGCGTAATCACATATAATTACGTAAGTGTAGCAAGTTCCTTGAAGTACAGTTGTAAATATGAATATTAGGCCAATCACACTGTAGCAAACTTGTTCTACACAAGTTCATTTTCTAATGACACACAGTACACAGCGTACCACAAAACACTTGCCTTGATCCTAACATACAAAATATGGGACTCATAACATAAGTGAATGACACTCAGACGTGTCCAGAGACGTGTATGGTGACATATCTAAAAAAAAAGTTTTAATCGTAGATCCCAGAGTTGATATATAAAAAGTAGTTACATCTCATTTAATTTATCATACAATAGAAAATTGGCATTGCTCCAAGATACAATTACATACACAGCAAAATTAAAGGCAAACTAACTTAGGTTGACTGGAGCTAAAGTCACTTGTTTTTTATAAGAAGGAATTGCTTGTATACTCACATATATGTTTACTTAAATATCTCCTACAGAAGTTGGGTTATAATGACCTTCATATTTTTGTTGTTTGCCTGTAATTTTGCGTAAAGTAAATTACTTCAATACATTTGTGTCTTTCTATTTAAACAATTTTATTTCAGTCTTTCTCATGTTGCTCTGCTACAGCAGTGCCGATTCTATAACGTAAAGTTAATTATTGTAAGATGATGACTTTTTTCTCTTGTCGTTAAGCAATACTGAAGCTCAAGAGAAATTATTTGCTTCATTTTCGGTCAATAAACAGTTTCTTTCACACACTGTTGAACAGTTCGAAGATAAATCTTTTTTGTGTTGCATCTTAGAGTAAGTTATGTCATTATTAGTTGCATAAGGTACGTCTTTTGAATGTCGGATTTATTTTGCTGTTGTGACTAACAACAAATGGCCATACAATTCTGACTCCACACACAGACAAGTTGACATTTGAAATCTATCGATACTGACCTTGTGTTGCTACCTGCTATTTTCTGTTCGATGATCGTCATGTAAACATTGGTAAGATTTTTGAGAAATGAAATAATTACATTGTAATAATAATGAAGTTCTTGTGATAATTACAGGCCTATTACTCAACGATTGAAAGTGTAACAAATTATGAAAACTGAACTGAATATGTAGTCATGAGAAATGACATGCTTTACTAACTTAGGTTGACTGGAGCTAGTCACTTGTACTGCATAAAAATGTAGCTGATCAACTTGGATCAAGGCGTAAAAATACTACGTGCTGAAAAGAAAGAGTTTGTTAAAATGCATTGATATTTATGTACACGTCATGGATCAATGCTTTTAGCATGACTGGGCGCTTCTGGAAAGTCTAGTTCCTCATAACAAACCACTGCGACATTCGTATGTACGCTATGTACGCTATACTGCGATCTGAAAAGCATTGCTTAGCTCCTACACATAGTTCTGTGTTCTTTTTTATTACTTTTGCAATCAAGAAAAATTCAGTTATGATTATCTCACACACAAAAAAGTACAGTGAGTGTAAACAGTAATAAGTAGAAATACTTTTTTTTACTGAGACAATTTCATTCCACAATTTCGCAAAGTTAGAAAATTCATTTCACCATTTCACGTGTACCTCACATAATTCAGCAGTAGAGGAAAAATCTTTGTAAAGCTATCCATACCCATTACTCGACGGATACACCCACACATATCTCCAAATACGTGAAAAGAAAAATGTCTCTGCAAGCGCTGGTGTTTTGTACAGGTAAAAGTTTCGCATTTTCTAGAGTTTACAATGTTTATAGTAGGTATGATTGATATCTCAAACTGTCATTTGTTTTCTTTCAGTAATCGTTAAGTCTTAACGTCATTATACATCTTGTCAGTAGAAGCAAGGCTTCAGTATTACTGTCCTTTCATGACAGAATAACTGAATATCACTGTAACTTTCCATAACGTTATTATACATCTTGTCAGTAGCAGCAAGGCTTCAGTATTACTGTCCTCTCAAGAATGCTTTCATGACAGAATAACTGAATATCACTGCGACTTTCCATAACTTGTGTTTCATAAATGGCTCCAGATAATGCTTCCTCACTCGATAGTGTGTAATGCCTCGACTGTTTTCCTCGTGTTCCATTAATGGCTCCTGATAATGCTTCCTCACTCGGTAGAATATAATTCGTAGACTGTTTTCCTCACCATATTGTTAAAGTAACAAGTATCCCGTAATTTAACTGCGAGAAAATGTTTATGATCAAAACCATCATTTTCCTGAATGGATGAGTTTTCTCTCATACTTGAATTCGTATTCCAGTCATCCTCGAAACATATCACGTTCACGTGAGAAGTGATCAGCATTTCCAAATTTTTTGCGTTCATTGTGATTTCCAACGTTGGAATGATTTAACCTTCTGGTATCGTTATCGCAACCGATCTTTTCTTCCATACTGGCAAGCTGTTCCTGTATCTTTCTTAGGTCACGTTTATTTAGCTGATTAATCGTCATCTGCCCTTCCTTAAAACGTAGTGGAGACTGAAATACTACGGTATCAGTGAACGTAGCCAGCTGAGCATCGTCTGACGTTTTGTCTGAGTCAGTGTTTGTTTGCGCCACTCTCTCGGATAATTGCAACAGTCATCAATTGACTGATTTTACTTCTCTGAAACTTCAGTGTTAGCCTGTAACTGTAATTCCTCTATTTACAATTCTTGTTGTGTCGTCTGTTGTCTCATCTCAACAATATCAACAGACTGTACATGGACTAGTCTGAACTCTTAAGATTATTAATATCAGACTTGAGTTCCTAACGTACCTGAGTTTTCGACCGTTTTGAGATTTCCTCGAGTTTACGATTTAAATTGCCATTTACCTCATCACGAAACTATTTGAGATTCTCTTCCTGTTTGCTACTAGATTCCTTGATCTTGTTCTTTATCTCATAAGACTTTTTCATTGTGTAACATTTTTTAATTTTGTAACATTATTATTGAAAGATGGGAAGACAAAATTATTTTGCCCTGTAGAAGTAGATGCGATACCTGAATCTCTCATAACAAAATCGAACTGTGTTATAATATTTTGACCATCTGAATTGCGTTTAGTTCCCTGCAGTTCATCACACATGATTGGCAAATAATAGCCTATACTCTGTTCACAGTATTGTTTGAAAGTTCTCTGACTTCATTATGCTGAGAGAATTTTCTACACCACGTCTCGCATCGTCAATTGATTCCAGTCTGTGCTCTAGTTTTCATTGTCCTTGTAGTAATAAATAAAATAGCACTAAAATGAAAACGACTATCTTGACACAGAACTGTTAACTCCACGGTTATGACACAAATACTTAACTAGAAAATTGGTGAAATAAACATTTGGATTAACGCAAAGCAGCGCGAAAGCAGCAAAAATGCTATGCAACCACTGACTAAGAGCTATTGCATAAAATTTTGAAAATGCAGTAGCAAGACGAAGCATCTCTAACTGCAAAATCGTCCAACAATACGAAATCCTGGCACGATCGTCAGGTGATACTCTTTTTGGTACAATTATTTTAAAATATGTGTACAGAAATATGTGTGTCTCGTTCCATCTCAAACAGTAATGGAATTCTGATTGAAAGCAGAAATAGGAATACAAAATTAATTACTCCTCCCACGAATTATAAAGAAATCAATTCTCAACCATCTGACTGGGAGTTTTAAAGTATCCTCTAACGTCTCCTAACAACTGTTCTGCAATGCCCCTGTATGCGACAGACGACTTACCACACCTTGTCGCAGCAACTGCGTGATCAGCAACATGCTAAAGTATTTCAGAAAGGAAAACTGCTATCCATGCAAAGTGCAACGCATGGACTAACTACAATAATTACTGCCATACTATTATACATAGAAATTCATTGATTAGTAGGAGTTTGGTCATTTAACCTTAAACGATGTAAAGAAAAATGATAGAAACCAACAAAAACTTTTAATTTGCTTTATTCAGAAAATTGATGATTTAAATGCTGACAAACTTTACACAGACTTTTAATTATTCCGCAATGTCTATACTCAATGAACACGTTTCTAGCCACAACCAAGATACGAATATTATTTTGAGTGTATGTATACATAAATCTGACAAAATCCCTCCAATGCGCAAGCAACCAACAACTACGTGTAGCGAAAAGGCAGATTACCACAAAATCCTCAATTGATACCAGAATCTCCTCTGGCGCTTACGAGCACGATCATGGTAGGCAGCGACCTCTAGCCGCGCGGCTTCTCTCCACATACCGTGCGTCCGACCACACCCGACTCCTCTGGAGAACTGCTCAGTCGCTACTACTCGCGATAATAATACCTCAGACTCAGAGTTTGTGCAGGTACACAGCAGAATCATAGATATCAAATTTTCAAGTTTTCATATAAAAATTTGTATATACCTTTCAGCACACTTTCGTACATTCGGTTGACCATTAGTTATTACCATTTCAGCTTTTTCATCAATGCCTGACTGTGTTCGCTCCAAATTCATATAACAAAACCAAAGTACTCCTAAAACCTGATCCTGCAGTTTCTGTTTACCATGCATAACATCATGACAGTCACGTTTGTCATGGCTGCATCCTTGTACAAAATCATCTCGATGTTCAGACTACGTCAAATCGGAGATAAAACTCGAGCTTTCTAAGATTAAGATCGTTTAGTTAGAAGATGACTGCGAGGAGCAAATTCTGGTTCCTTTACAGTCATCATTCAAACTTGTCATTGGACGGGTGAGGTCGTGTGGAATTCTAACTTCCATCTGCGGTGACGTCACTTGGGGAACAGGATTCGCACGTGCAAATGCAGTAAGTCGGTAATTTAGCGAAATGCCCCCGTCCCTCATGGGTAATAAAAGAAACAGAGCGCAGAAACAATTAACAGATGAAAATTAGCTGCCCTCGTATGGCCAAGCGGACGTGTAATTAGCTGATACAGTATCTGCGGAAAATGTATGTAAAGTATGAAAATGTTCCTACAGGGGACGCATGACACAGCTGACATGAATAGTGACGCAGTGAACAGCCCTGTAACATGACGAAATAACGCTCCATAGCTATGCGCCAACCACTCCTGCTATAAAATCCAGTGAGCGTTTGACCTCATTAACACTTCCGCATATCTGATGTTTTTAAAAATAGTATTGACCACTGCACACACAGGAAATCCGTCACAATGACGCAAGCATCCTAGATATGTTGCTGGTTATAATTATCATTTAAGGGTCACCTGGCCGTACGGGAAATATAGGATATTAGCAATCTCGAAATGTAAGTCGAATTGAAAATACCAAACTTTTATTTAATGAAATCAGATGGACAGTTGATAATGAATATACAGAGCAACACTGAAAAGTGTCGCAAACTAACATAAAATGACTCTAAGCTCTGTGGGACTCGCATTTAATTGGAAGACTACAGGATGCAAAATGAATAAGACTTTCACATATGGGCAGCTCGTAAAAGAAAGATAAATGAGACGAATATTCAGTAGAGCTATAATTGACAGTATAAGATGCAGGACCAAATGAGTTAAATACGAGCTGCTCAGAAGATGGATTGCGCTGCTGCCTGAGCGAAACTTGTGATCTTCAAGTACAGCGATAGGGCGACACTCAGCATCAGAGCGACCAAATTCTCTCTAGAGCCCTCATAATTCCGAATTTTCACTTGGAGGAGAGACTGAATGCCTGCTGCCAATGTGACGGACGAATATGATCCCTTTTCTACTGGTTTCGGACTGTCTCTCTCGATTGTTCGGCTGTGACCGCGCCGCATCTGGTGGCTGGAGAATTACTTTGTATTGGGCAGTCCGTCATCTTGGAGGGCAGGAACGAAACTTTTCGTGCCAGGGAGACGCCAGTGATAGCCTGCTCTTTGACGTGCAGACAGAAAGTCAATTTTCACGCTCAAGCAACTTCAGTGGGAAGCTATGGCGACCAGCGTCATCTAAGCCTATTGAAAGCGGATTAGCGCCAGGAATTGTCCACAATAAGCATTTCGGGAAACGCGAAAACCAGGAGGCGCTCGTTCCTTCCATGGAGAGACAATGAAGAGCTTCTGCCGGTCTTATGGGACTGCCTAACCCACCGGACCCATTCCCTTCTGGCGAGAAACTGAATACTTGGTGCTCCCAGAAAAATGCACCGAGCTCACAGAGTTAATTATCGCGTAATCGTGACAGAGCTGGAATCAAAGCCGAAAATCGATATGTAACAGCCATGTCACACAGAGACGGGGGTCATAATGTGAGTGGTGTTTGGAGAGGGGCATTTGAGAAGAAGCACCTTCAAAGAAAAAGATTCGAAGGGGATAGCTGATGCTGGGGCTTGCCTCCGTTCCCCTTCCGCACTCAACAGCGGCCCACTGGAGGAGGAGGAGAGGCATATGACCACATCACCGATTTCCTGCATTTGCGCATGCGAATCCAATCCTCGTGGTGACGTAACCGCCAACAGAAGAATCGCAAGCGACTTCAGTCGACCAATGATAATCTTGAACGCCACTGCTAAAGAAGCGAACTTGGACCCCTGAAGACAGTCATCTTCTGACGAAGAAAATGATCTTAATCTTCGAAAGCTCCAGTTTTAACTCCAATCTGGTAAGGTCTCAACACTGAGGAGGTTTAGTACTTGTATAATGTCAGTTTTGTATCTTAGGTTAAATAACGGTTTTGAAAGTATTCTGAACCTACTTTTATTTGTGTATCCGATATTTTGTATGATACTTTGAATATCACTGTATCTTCACACCCCCACACCCCACTCCCATCTCCCTCCCCTGCTTCCCTTTTTATTTGCAAATGGTGTTTGGGACGAACGGCTGTCGGTAACCTAAGTTGAAATGTATTTACAAGGAAGTAATGGGTAGGCTGTTTCTAGTGGAACACACACTTTTGGGATGACAGTGTCTCTCTTGAAACGTATCATGCACTAGTCAACTGAGGTTTCCATGACATACTCCTACCTATTAAGCGATCTTGCTGCTCCTATTTGGATCTTATCTGACTCCTCTGTTAATCGTACCTACTAACGGTCCGAAACTGACAAGCAGTATTCAATAATCAGTCGAACTAGGTTTCTGTTAGCTACCTCTTTCGTTGGTGAATAGCATTTCCTTAGGATTCCTTGTTTCTGATTCCCCTACAACCAGTTTTATGAGATTGTTTCACTTTAGATGACTCCAGAGTGCGCTCTCGAGTACTTACGTTTGTTACTACGAGTATTTCCAATGAGTGATCATCATTGGTGTGATCGAAGACTAAAGGGCCTTTCCATCTAGGTGCAGTACGTTACATATATTTATACTGAAGGTCGACTGACAGTCTCTGCAGTCAAGCGTCAGTCATCTGCTGTTTCTTCTTGCACTTCGTTAGAATTTTGTAGCGCCGAGGCTCATCTACCAAAGCATAGTGAACAGTCTTACAGAGCCTCCGACGCTAACCATTAGTTCATACATCATACAGGGCGTTCAGAAATTCCCTTATAAACTTCTAGGACTCGTAGAGGGGAGTGAGTGCATGGTATTTTGAATAGAAACACATGTCCGGAAACGTGCCGTTTCCGTTTTACGACGGTTTTAGTTCAGATGTTTAACTCATCTGCTTCTGCTTGAGGAACTGAATTAGGCATAATGCAGTACAATTATTACGTACCAATTCTAAAAGGAACATCATGAAACACCCATTTATCACTTAACCACATTTTTGTGTATTAAAACTGGAACATTACGTGTTTACATTATTCCAGAACAAAAAAGGAAACCAACATACTATCCGTACAGAACAGTACTTACGCAGCAGCACTGACATTAAGTAACATAAGGTGATCATCTAACGTCGTAAGCGTCGTCCTACCCTACTGCATATCAGGACAAGCAGCTTTTCTCTTTCCCTCAGAAGACGTAGACACACTACACATCTGAATTGAAATCGTCGTAGAACGGAAACGGCGCGTTGTCGGAGATATGGGTTCCTATTCAAAATATTATGCTCTCATTCCCCTCTATAAGTCCAAGCACCCTGTATACCGTGAACATTAACGGCCCTTAAACTCTCTTGAGGTATCACTACAGTTACCTTTACATCTGAACATTATAATGGCATGTCGAATTCTATCTGCCAGAGAATCATAGACTTTAACTATACAGGGCGTCCCAGCTATCTTGTCCACCCAAAATATCTCTGGAACAATAACAGCTATTGGAAAACGACTTTCACCGGTATCAATGTAGGGCTGGGGCCCATGAATGTACATATTTGGAAACATTCTAAAACGAAAGCATATGTGTTTTTTTAACACAAACTTATGTTTTTTTAAATGGACCTCCTGTATTTTTTCCTCAGCAACCCATAGCACGACAAACCACATACACAATGGCGTTGATTGCATCGCAATATTCCCATTACATCCCGAGATATTGAGACGCGAAGTTGACGCTTGAAACACCCGACATGCGCTGCTGGCGCACGTCCTGAGGCTCAGGCGTGAACCCCATGCTGCCCGTAATCGCGATGTGATTCACATGCGTAATCACACTTCCATACTTATCAAGAGGTCCGAAACGAATAATACGGTCTGCTGCCATCCTGCATTAAAGTCGTACATTCCAGCAGGTATTTATCCCATAGGCTAGGGGTGATGCGGTTCTGTAACATATCTGTATACCGCAACGTTAGTCACAAAGTTAACTTCGCTTATCGTTAATCCGTTACTAAAAAAGTAATGCCGTTCAACGTTAAAACTTTACTTTACTGTAGATCTAGCGCAAGTGACAGCTAATCATTCACTCGTAATAGTAAAATTCATGTTGATGGTTTTAGTGAGACGAGCAGGTGGACTAAAAGTTTTACCGTTGTTTAGGTAAAAATGTTTTGATTTGGGAAGTTCAGGTAGGACGTAGAAGATGAATGTAAACATGTTCAACCAATTAGCTTTATTATCACATAATTATCAATGTTATATTTATCTAATGCTTTAAATGACAAATTGTTGCAAACAAATGTTTCTTAACATCACTGGGTAAAATGGCCCTCTGTAGAAACTTCCACTGTGATACCAGCACTACATACTAAACATAGCGTTCACATCTCATGCTCAAAGTGATGCCCATTGGCTTGCATACATGGGTCACTCTGCGGATGAAGGATGCCCTACTTCGTGCTACTGTTTCCTCTTTGATGGCTGTACAAGCATCAATAATGTGTTGCTTCATGTCCTCTGGTGCTGTTGGTTCATGTTGGTAATTAGCATCCTTCACTGCTCCCCAAAGAAAATAATCCAGCGGTGTAAGGTCCGGAGATCGGGCAGGCCACCTAACAGGGCCATCTCGTCCAATCCACCTACTAGGGAACTTACGGTTCAGAAGTCGTGGTGCTCGTAAGGCGTTATGTGCAAGGCATCCGTCATGATGATACCACATGACCTTTCTCCGGTTCAGAGGTACGGTGTCCAAGAGAACAGGAAGATTGTGTCGTATAAAACTGGTGTATTGTCTACCAATTTGGATGCCATTTATGATGCCATTTATAAAGAAAGGTCCGATATTGGTATCTGCAATAATCCCACACCAAATACTAACTTTGCACGGACGTTGATGCTCTACCTGACGGAGCCATTTTGGATTGTCTGCGGACCAATAATACATATTCCTCATATTGACAATTCCTTTGTTGGAGAATGATACCTCGTCGGTAAAGGGAACATCTGCAAAAAAATTTGGATTAGTCAGAAGTTTTTGCTGAGCCCATCGACAAAATGTTACCCTATTGCGGAAGTCATTTCCATAAAGATACTGATGTAAATGAACATGGTAAGGATGAAATTTATGACGTTTAAGAATACGCTGTGCACTTGATTTCGACACACCAACTTCACGTTCGATTTGACGTGCGCAGATTTGAGGAAAAATGGTTCAAATGGCTCTGAGCACTATGGGACTTAACATCTGTGGGCATCAGCCCCCTAGAGCTTAGAACTACTTAAACCTAACTAACCTAAGGACATCACACACATCCATACCCGAGGCAGGATTCGAACCTGCGACCGTAGCAGTCATGCGGTTCCGGACTGAGCGCCTTAACCGCGAGACCACCGCGGCCGGCGCTGATTTGAGGATTCACAGCTATGGTAGCGAGCACAGCAACTTCAGCACGTTCATCTGTGCGTGTTCTAGGACGATGTCGAGGTCTTAGATTTAAGCTTCCCGTTTCACGTAGACGAGATGTGAAACGAGCAAACATCCGGCGCGAAGGCGATGGCTTGTCAGGGAATAGTCTTCTGTACAGTCGTTCTGCCTGAACAGCATTTCGTCCATCTACAACAGGGTACAGTACAGGTATGTAGAGTAGGGTAGAAAACATATTAACTTAATAATCATAATGTTCGCTAAAAGCACTATCAACAAACAAATAATCTCATAACGTATTTCCCGTCAACGTACATTCTCCATAGATCAGCAGCATTTCTACCATATCTTCATGTGTATACATTATACTGTACAGTATAAGTTCCACAACACAACGTTTATTCACAATGTGTACTACCTCCGTGCCGTCACTAGATTACTGTGATGCACGACTACACTGGCAAGCGGTGTACTGCACGCCAAAGCAACAACAAATTGGATGCTCGGAGGGTGGTGGAGTACAGGAGTTTGCATGGGTCGCAAATCATAAACAAGGCGAAGTGGTAACTGTGGTAGTAGTGGGAACTACGTTAGACACTTGACTAGGTTGAGCCAGGCCCTGCGCGACAGGCACAATGGGTCATATAACGCATTAGATAAATCTTATTTTGGGTGTGCAGGATAAATAAGACTACCTGACGGGTGTACACCGATCGGTACTGGTTCATATTGTTTACGTAGATACGTAAAACGTGCAAGAGGGAAACCATTATTTGCTTATGAGAGTTGATGGCAGCAGACCGTATTATTCGTTTCGGACCTCTTGATAAGTATGGAGATGTGATTACACCTGTCAATCACATCGCGATTACCGGCAGCATGGGGTTCACGCCTGAGCCTCAGGACGTGCGCTAGCAGCGCATGTCGGGTGTTTCAAGCGTCAACTTCGCGTCTCAATATCTCTGGATGTAATGGGAATATTGCGATGCAATCAACGCCATTGTGTATGTGCTTTGTCATGCTATGGATTGCCGAAGAAAAAATATAGGAGGTCCATTTAAAAAAAACATATGTTTGTGTTAAAAAACACATATGCTTTTGTTTTAGAATTTTTCCAAATATGTACATTCATGGGCCCCAGCTCTACATTGATACCGGTGAAAGTCGTTTTCCAATAGCTGTTATTATTCCAGAGATATTTTGGGTGGACAAGATAGCTGGGACACCCTGTAAAATGTTTATACTATAAGTCTGAAACTCAAAGACCACCTCTTTTTTTTAAATGCTTAATGGACATCAAATGGAATTTATCACTCTTAAAAACAAGCCAAGATATTTCACACGACAAGTTTAATCACTGGACTATTATTACAGATCATATCCCATCGTTTACATAAAAATACTGAAACTAGACACAGAAATCATTTCTCAGAAACTTGTATTGCTACGAGCACAAATTGCCATAAACAAATAGTTTGCATCTCTCATAGAGTTTTCGATTTTTCCGGGTCGTGAGCTATTCCAGGTACGTAGGTGCCTCTTGCACAGTAAGGTTGTGGGTGGGCTAACAGGGAATCGGACGACCTGGGGCTCGCTCCTGCTGTCTCATGTCCTCTACTGCGCCGTAGGAAGCTCAGTTCACTCGGCAGACCACTTGTTTTTCTTGGATCTCCGTACTTACTTCTTGCATACGCTGAGGTAAACAGTTCATCGACCCCATAGGGGACCTTGGTCAACACGTGGGAATTCAGCTGCACGGGACAGCTAGGAGACAAGTGAAGTTCCTTACTCCAGCCGGTCGACATAAGGAAGTGATTATCTTGAGCACTCCTTAAAATAGATGTTAAGTTATTTTCAATGGCACTTCTTTTCTTACAGTTTTTCAAGAAATTAAAGAAATGGGAGGTAATAACACTGCGAACTATAGTTCGTATTATGTAATAAACACACAGGGACGAATGCGTGCTCTCTTCTAACATCTGTAGAGAAGTGGCTCTTGGAAATTTTTCTGATGTGCTAATGTCCCCGATGTAAATCACTTTTTCGCCAGGCGAAGGCTCTTTGCACTCGGCTCGGAGTAAGTTACTTTGTCCATCAGTGTCTTCCGGATTCAGTGGGCTTTGCAGCTTCAAGCCCATTGCCTTGATCACCTGTTGGATATGGCAAGCTGGGCACTGCAGCGCCAACAGCCCACACTTAGAGCCATCCCTGCTACTAGAAACGAAATCTATAAGGTCACACGACATGTCGAAACGAGACGGTATAGTGCAACTTTGCTCGCTTTCTTCTCTGGAAGATTGTTGCACTGATATTAGTAGTGGGAAATCCTTAACTTTATTTAATGTGGCTTTGTTTCCATATCTACTCTGACTGCGCGAAATTTTATTTTTGAGAACTCTAACGTAATGCATTGGTGTTTTGAGCAATGTGTATTTCTTTTTCTCGACGGGCAGCTCGTCTGGTACTGGACTGGACATAGCCGTTGTGTCTTCGGCTACTCGTTCATCCGTTTCGCTTATACCGAAGAGCTCGTCACTGGAGTTATTATTGTCAGCTGAATTGATCTTCAGTATCTGTTGAATAACGAACAAGTTCAAATTAGAGGTTAGCAGCATATCTTGATGATTAACTTGTCTGCGCCTGTTCATCTTCTCCTCGAGCTCACATTTTCTGTTATACCAGTTATAGCACCAACGTAAATTCCAGAGTCGTTTCGCTTGGATGAGTCTTTCTTTACTTTCAGTATCATCAGATTCCTTGCTGCTCGTGTTCGCGCCACTGTGAGCTGCTTTTTTCTTACACATATTGCAAAAGCTTACCTGAACTTTATTATGTTTAAGTCACAACTGGTACACCAAGATCTACCATTTCCGCATTCACCAGTCATGTGCAACTACAATTCACAAGTGCTCCGCATCTGGTGGAGTTATTTGCAATGCTGCTTCCGTTATATCCTGTTCCAAAACACAAAGAAACAATGACTATTAATTTCAAGTGACATGGAATAAGTTTAATGATTTAAAATATAATATAAACTCTATGTAATTGTAATACTCCGACTTAACCCAGAAAAAAATTTGACGGAGCCATTTTCTCCCCTTGAGAGATCGTGGAGCTATATCATTCTTTTTCCCTTTGTGAAGAGATAAATTTTCCAGTGTGTGTAAGAGTTCCGCACACGGGTAAAATTCAGAATTCGTAAGTGACAGTCGGCGTGAATACTTTTTGTCATGTTCATTTAAACTGAATCAAGTGTAAGGTGGGCTGGTGAATTTGGGCTTTAGGTGCACGACATCCTTGAGTGGCCATACTATTTCTGCTTTCATGCAGGTATGGTTAATTAATATCAGATATACAAGGTGCAAATTAACTCCCTTTACAGACTTTGAGGTCAAACACCTTCCATAAAAAAAAGTCTGGTAAACATGAGCTCTAAAACGCATGCCTTAAGAGCTATAGGCATCAATTTATGGTAGATACTGCGAAACACATCTCTTCCACTGTATGGTCTTTGCTCTCCTATTTTTTTAGGATGTAGTGTGGGCTAAAACAAGAAAAAAAGTCTAAGATGCAAACCTTAAGAGCTACGAACACTTGGTCGATATAAGAGACGTGTTACACAGTAACGGCGATGAGAAAGAGCTCATAGTTCTTAAAGTTAACATTTTAGAGCCCATGTTTAACGGAAACTTTTTTTCATGTTTTGGTCAATACTACCTCTTCTTAAAATAAGAAAATCAAAGAGCTTTCAGTAGAACAGATGTGTTTCACGGTAGGGAAGTCGAACTAGTAGTGCTCATAGCTCTTAAGGTATGCATTTTAAAGTTCATGTTCACTCGACTTTTTTTCTTGGTTTGGTGTAACAAACCTGCCCACAAAGTCTGTGAAGGAAAGTTGGTTACATGCTGTATATGTACAGTTCCGCATAAAGATGACACAAAGTATATGAAAACCCTGTATTATTTAAATCTCTTACAAAAATAAAGCCAAAGTTTATAAAAACTGTAAAAAAAATTATTTTGGGAGACATCCTTGGCCCATTATTGAGAAGGACAAATTAACCAACCGCTCTGAAGCATATGAAAAAATTCTAGTCGTATCTGAGAGTTTGTATAGATTTTCAGCTTCAAACCTATTTCACATTCAACTCGTTGTTTCCTAGATCATATTACTGTTCCTTTTTCTGAGTATAGAGTGCAGCCAATACAGACGTGGCGCACTGTAAACGGCACTCCAGAAACGTATGCAATTTCTGCCTGCAGGAGCTCATCATGTACCATAGAACAGTGTCTTATACTTGGCCTCATTAGAGCCACTTCGTTCCATTTGAGTGACGGGAATTATGTTTCTCTTGGTCTTGTGAAAGACATGACCTGCCGTTGCTTGGGGTTTATATCAACGGCCATTCGTTCTCCCACTGGCACAAATTGTGCGATAACAGAGTGTAATGGAATGTCACAATAAATAACGACGCGTCCCTCATACACGTACCCGGCTGCATTCTCAGCTTGCTCATTCCCATGACTCCCAGTGCAGCCTGAAATGCAGATGAATGATCCTTTCCTCTTAACGTTGTAGTAGGAGAAGGTTGCCCTGAACATTCTAAGCTAGACTGCTAAGGAAGTAGGAGAGTAATTTATTATTTGGATCATATTTGACATTTGACTTTCGAATTGCTTTCACACAGAAGCAGAGTAGGGAAAAGCCTAACGCATGACATCATCATGCCACCTGAAAAAACTTTTGAAAAAGAGACCGGTGTTGGAGGTTCCACTTTTGTTACCTTCGTTCCTTGAACATTATTTGCAATCGCAGACAACGCTATCATCAAAATTCATGGCGTTTATTTGGAATGACTTAACAGCGTAAAACAGTAGTAAATTTAAGTAACCACACTGTTTTACTTTTTGCTCAGAAAAACCGAAGATTCATTTTCAAATATGGCAATATTGTTGACAAACAAAAGATAGATTATTAATTTAGCTGTAGAAATGGTTGTAACTTCAAATAATTGTTTCTCAAAAAGCCTCAAAATATGAATTAAAGCCTATTATAACATTACGCTACTACATGTTGGCGACGCCCACAAGGTAACACACATAATTATATTTAGGCACATGCTGCTGAGTATAGTTATATCGAAAACCGGAAATCTAGAAAATAAGCCAATGGTATATTCTCAAAACTGCTGCACTATTGCATGGCAGACATTTCCAGTATGACAACGACGTAATTGTAGAGGTTGAACATTTCCCGAACCACCAAAATGGAGATTCTTGCACCCAAGGTCGTCGCCAAATAATCTTTGGGAAGAAAAGTGTCGCACAGTAGCGTGAATAGGTAGAGAAGGGCTAACACAGTCACCAATGTTCATGGTCACATGGCGAATTTTTCTATGTGATAATTAAAACTCTAAGACTAATTCTTGTAGTTATTTCGCTGAGTATTCTATATTTGATTAACGCTGTGAAGTGCACTACATGAATCTGAACTTCTGAGGAAGTTCCTGACTCAACACAGATTCGAATAAAAAGGGGAGGAGGATTCATGGGTGTCATGATTCCCCCAAAATAATAGAGGCATTTATACAAGATTTTTAATAAGTGTTACATATTTCTACAGAAAACAGTATTACACAAAATGAGAAGAAAAGTTTCTAAAATTATATGCACAGAAACTAAAACCAGTTGAGATAAATGCCAATCTGTTATCTCATTCTTGTCTTTATGTAAAAGTAGTCACTATAGGCTTGGCTGCACGTGGTTACCATGCATCCTGACAAATACTTCGCAAATTCAACGGATTCAGTACGAAATTTTCGCTCTGCAGCGGAGTGTGCGCTGATATGAAACTTCCTGGCACATTAAAACTGTGCCAGACCGAGACTCGAACTCGGGATCTTTCCCTTTCGTGAGCAAGTGCTCTACCATGGTAGATGGTAGAAGGTAGAGCACTTACCCGTGAAAGGCAAAGATCCCGAGTTCGATCCTCGGTCTGGCACACAGTTTTAATCTGGCAGCAAGTTTCAACGGATTCAGTTCCGGCAAATGGGCAAATCACACGATCAGAACCCCTTCACCAGTCCAACAATCAAGAAAAATTGCAGTGCGACACTGCAGGAAATTGGGAGATGACTAGCGTACCAGATCGTTGCAGTGCAAATTACAACCATTCAGACATGCACAGTGAACTGTAACAGTAAGATGGCTTACATCACTGAATACTAAACATTACTTGTCACAAGTAAAATGGCCGATATCTCAATAGGTATAGGTTTCCAGACATGTAATTTCTTTTTCTTCTAGTTCTGATCAATACTACCTCCTATAAGAACGTGTGATACTTTTTAAACACGCTGCTCTTTAGATACATCACTTTTCACTGTCCGCCAGAAACCATGGACATCGCCTAGGCAGATGGTTTTGTGCCTCGACACTACCGATAGTCATACAGTTGGTTCAACCAATATCAGAAGTCAGTCCAACATTAACAGTGTCCCTCATGCTAGAGTCAAAGCTTTACCTTGCAGTAGAAAACATTTGTCACCTTCTTCTGATAATGCTAAACTTCCCTTCCCACAACGCTAAAAAAGCAAGGCAGTCATAGTTGTCACAAACAAATAGGCATTCAGAACTGAAACAGTATCCTAATGCCATAAGCAGATCCGTGTATGTGGCATAACTTGACAGTGATTGTCAGATACTGGGTCTCAGATGTTAATCTAACACCAGAAGCTTACACTGTATGTATTACAACAACTTAACAGTAGATGACAGCTACTGAATTTTAAAACTGTATTGTAACACCGGAAGTTTCTGTGTGCCATAATTTGACAGATAAGGATTAAACGAAATTCTAACAAATTGCTCCACACACCACCACATTAGAGGTAAACTGTAACAAATCACACAATGCACAGAAAATTCTAATATATTCTCCATATACTGCTGTATTACAGAAAAATTGTACCAAATTGCTCCACATGCAAAAATTTGTCATCTTATGCTATCACACAATGAAGATTACAACACACATTGTCCCATATATCATCATTCTATTGAAAAATTCTAATAAATTGCCCCATAAATCATCATTTTACAGCGAAATGGTAGGAAATTGCCCCATTGCCCATTGTCATGTTATAGCAAAATGGTAATAAGTTGTCCAATACATCGCCATCTTACAGCAAAATGGAAACATCACCATGTTACAGCAAAATTATAACAAATTACTCCATACATCACCACTGTTAGACAGAATAGTAACAAATTGCCCCTTATGTCACAAATCATGATGGATGCTTTGAGGTAATGATGGTCATTTAATATGGTGACCACCATTACCCTGCATGCTGTTGTGGGAAATGATGGTCAGCTGACAGGGTGATTACTATTACCCCAAATACATCTGGATGGTACAATAATGATCAGTTGATGTGGTGACTGCCATTACCCCATACATGTATTTATCTCAACTTGGCAAAATATGTGGTGTTTTGTGTTTGACATTAGGGCATAGGGCAATGGGGAGGGGACTGCTGAGATATTTATTTACTTTTAGTGAGCAAGCTCTCAGACAGGTCCAAACTACTTCTAAATCTAGGAGGCTTAAGTGATATCATGATTAGACTTGCTGACATGTGTGCAACTATGTTTTAAGAGGCTGAGGTGAGACATATGCATGTGTGGGGTAATGGCAGTCACCATGTCAACTGATTGTCATTGTCGCATGTGCAGTAATGGGAGTCAGCCAGTCAGCTAATCGACCCTACCCCACAACAGTATATAGGGTAATGGCAATCATTATGTCAACTGACCATCATTGCCCCACAATACTATCTGGGGTAATGGTAGCCAAACTATCAACTGGCAGTTAATGCCTCAACAGTATCAACCATATGTATGGGGTAGTATTTTATAACTCTGTAGAACAATGGTGATGTACATGGTTAATTTATCGTAATTTTGCTATAATGTACAGATTCATGGAGCAAATTGTTATAGGTTTGCTTTAGCATGGTGGTGTATCGAGCAATTTGTTTCTTTTTTTTTTTAAATGATTTGTGGAGTAAAGTGCCAGTAGCCTCCACTGTGTGTTACCACAAGGTAATAAACGTTTCCTGCATGGATCATTTTGTTACAAATTTGGTGTAACACAGTGATGTATGGGGGACTTCGTTACAATTTCATTTTATCCTGTCTGTAACTGAGAATGCTATTAGCAATCCAGTAGCTGACACTGGCAAAACAGGAATGGTTAGACAATAAATCCAAGCCTGTAGGAGCAAATGCAGCTATAAAAAAGAGGGATGCAGAATGTAGGTAAGTTGAAGAGACCTCTCAGATTGCAAGCTCACTCTAAGTAAAGAAGGGAACGTAAGGGCAATACATAAAGGATCTCTACAAAGCAAATGAACTTGAAAACAGTATTATAGAAAAAGAAAAGAAAATAAATGTTCATGAGGTAGGAGTCACAGTACTATAAGAAGAATTTAATAAAGCCCTGAAAGAGCTAAGTTGAAATAAGTCATCCGAAGTAGATGTTGTAGGAGATCCAGTCATGAGAAAACTACTCCAACTTGTATGCAAGATAGACAGGTGCAGTTCGCTCAGTTTTCTAGAGGAATACAATAATTCCAATTCCAAATAGGGCAAGTACTGACACATGTAAATATTACTGAACACTCAGTTAAATAAGTAATGGTTGTAGAGTACTGGCATACATTATTTGCAGAAAACGGAAAAAAAACTGGTAGAAAACGAACACAGGGAAAATTAGTTAGGGTTCCAGACAAATTTTGGAACATCTTCTTATCAAAGCCTAAAGAAAGGCAAATCTATGTTTCTAGCATTTGTAGATTTAGGAAATCTTTAACAATATTGACTGGAATAGACTCTTTGGAATTCTTTAGGCAACAGGGATAAAATGCAGGGAGTTTGTACAGAAACCAGAGTACAGTTATATAAGTCAAAGAACTCGCAAGGAAAGCAGACAAGGTATTTTTCTACAACTAAGTATTTGACAAAACATATTGAATTGGCGAGGTTTCTTAAGCTCTGATATTGAATGCGTAGTAGCGCGGCACCCGTAGTTATAGTCAACGGGGCACATTCCTTTCTTTTCATGACCTATATCTGATTCACGATCAGGTATAGTGAAATGGTATACCATTCACAAAATAGAGTTTACCTCTTAATGAGCTTTTTAAAATGTACTCATGGAGCAGGCCTTTGGGTGACTGTGCTTATAGGCATCGCGTGTCTCATATAACCTCAATTCTTTGTTCTGTATAAAACTGTATTCTTGAGGTCAAATAATAATCACAAAGTGGAATGAAATCTTATACATTTATTTTAATTTCATTCCTTTCATAAGTTTAATTAAATGAAGTACGAATTGTGCAAGATGGTAGTACTAGATGGCCATGAGACCTAGCAACAATGCTTTGTGCAGAAGTAACTAAATAAATATTATTGTGCCTTTAATTCAATCAATAGTTCAATCAGAACCACTTCAGGGGTGCAACAACGACGCCACTCTGATTCTATGTTTTGCGATAACTTAGCATTACTATGATAGATCACAAAAATGAAGGATGATAAATTTGTGAATGAATGAATGAATGTACAACCTTGGGTGCATGTTCTACTGATCAAGTGAAAACCAAATATTGTTTCTGCGTTTCAAACTCGGTGTTAGTAAAGAGAAAGTTACTCAGTGCCCAATAGTAAAACATTTCAGACGCTTCCTTTTCAAAAGTAATATCTAGGGGCAGATTTCTTACCGTTCTTCGAATGTTACATTTTATTGATGCAAGCATTGTGGGAGACGCTCAGGGGGCGATTAGGCTTTTGAAAATAAAATACATTGTGAATTTTATGACAGTGTAATTCAATACTAAAATGTAGACTTCCACGGCCGGAAATATCATGTCCATTATAATTATCCGGGCTGTTATGCCGTGGTCGCTTGATGATTTTTGTTTCAATTCACAACGTTTCGTCTCCGGCTGCGGGAGAGATCTTCAAGGGGATCAGTAGGTCGATGGAAGGTCCAACACACCCATTGGCTCGCTACTGACTGACTGACTGACGTAACGGAATTTAGCGGCAGTCAGTAGCGAGCCAGTGGGTGTGTTGAACCTTCCATCGACCTACGGACCCCCTTGAAGATGTCTCCCGCAGTCGGAGACGAAACGTTGGGAATTGAGACAAAATTCATCAACCGACCATGGCATAACAGCCCAGATAATTAAAATGGACAGTGTAATTCAAATCAATTCTAAATACATTCAGAGACTTGTGCATTGACAAATCTGTAATGGTGTGAAAGGCTGTTTTGTGTTTTCAAGTGTTTTCAAACAGTATTTGTCAACCAATGAGAACAGATCTGGAATAAAACTTTATATCGTGTGATGCTAAAACAAGATTTACTAGATATTATAGTGTACAGAGAAGAGGAACATAAATTGAAGATACTTGTGGGCCTTTATGTTCCTGGCGCTGTTGTAACTACTCTGTTGAAACTTTACATCTACAAAAACATTTACGCTTCCAAGTAAAAAATATCATGGAATTAAATATTATAAAATGAGTTGATGAGAAAATAGCAAGCCAATAGCTTGTTTCATTTCAAAAACCTATGTAATTCAACAATCTCAAAGTAACTCAGTCCAAAGAAGCATGTGAGTGCATAAACACTTAGTCTTTAAAGGGTTAAATACAACGATGATGCACTCATCCATTTAATTTAGTCAAAATGAGAGTGTTTTACATTTTTCTTAACATTTTAAACTGTTAAAATAATAGAAACGCTTGTGGCTGAAGAGTGGCATGTCGTTACACTGCCAGTGAAACCTTGTGAGCGAGGTAAGGAAAAAACAAAGGAAAATATGTGGTGACTGGCTAAGTCATCCCGATTAAATAACGAAGTGCAACATTGCAGTGTGATACAGACGGGGAACGACACATGAAATTAGCTGTAGGAGGGGTTTATTAATGACTTTATTAGACGAATTCTGTGCAAATGTAGTGTAGTTGCAAAGGAGACTATGTACGGGATACTTCTATGAAGTATTTTTTCTCTTTTCTTGTGTTCCATTTCTCATCAAGGCGAAATAGGACATCGTAACCAGCTACTTTAGTAGATACAAAGGTTCTAGGAACAGACTCTGATATATTAAGAACGAATAAATCAGACGAATATGCATAGAGTAACATACAGATTTTTATCGACTTCCACGAACAAGAAGTGACCGACAAATAACGATACGAAGCACCCTCTACTACTAACTCCACTGTGACGCCCTCATTATATACGTAGATACGGAATTCGGTCTATATACACTCGCATTACTTAATACTTACCTCTGTTTAGTAAGTCTGTATGTATCCTTTTGTGTTCACATAAGTAAATTACTCTAAATAACCTCTATTAGTGAACTGTTTGACCCTTTTCCAGAGTGTCAAATTTGCAACTGATTCAAATAACAAAATTACTGCACCAGTTTAATTTTTCGTGCGCAGCGCAAGGCGCTTAAGGAATTTATTCGTTTTTTAACTATAGGGGGAGTTACATAAGTAAGAATACGAACATTATGTCTGTGCCTACAACTTTTTACTGTAGCTGTCTTTGCGTATTCACAAGGTTTTATGCCTCCTTCCCCGACGAGAAACTTGCACAAGTGCAACACATCAGATTCTAAGTGCTTTTGTTTTTTGCAGATGATAAACGCAAAATAATTTTGTTCTTTGAATCAGTTCCGTCTCAGTTCTAGACTATCAACACAATAAAATCACGATTTAACGCGGTAGGTGCACCGACAACATCTGATAAATAAATACGTCGCCACATACATCGTGGTTATACCAATAATATTGGTTGGGTTGTTTGGGGGAAGAGGCCAAACAGCGAGGTCATCGGTCTCATCGGATTAGGGAAGGACGGGGAAGGAAGTCGGCCGTGCCCTTTCAGAGGAGCCATCCCGGCATTTGCCTGGAGTACCAATAATATTTGCAGTTTTGCATTACAGGTGGCTGACTTATTAGAATGGAATATTTTCCTGAAACCATAATTTTATTTCGATTTTCCCACCTCAGTTCTTGATTATTTTCTTCGTATCTTCTTGTATTTTTTGTACATTTGTTTGATATCCTATCTGATCAAAAGTCTCCGGACACTCTCGTGTGATGCGGAACAGACCGCAAGATTTCACGAGAGGAGGATCCGTCAGTATAAAAGAAGACGGAGAGTATTGCATTGCCAATAGGAAAGCAGAAACAGCAAAATGGGTCGAGCAGGAGAACTTGCAGTCACTTCCAACGTTGGCTAGTTATTACATGACTCGTGACTAAAACAATTCCATGAGTCAACTTTTGGTGATATGATTGTGGAGTGGGAACGCGAAGGAACAATCACAGTTAGAACAAGACCGGGCAGATCTCATGCACTGATGGAAATGATCGTCGAGCACTGCAAAAAAAATTCTATACAGGTAAAACCAGCGGAAGCGAGTTCCAGAGTGCTACAAACAGGCCAGCTAGCACAATGACCATGGGTAGAGAGTTAGAAAGAATGTGGTACAATGATTGAGCAGCTTCTCATAAGTCTCACATTTCCATAATCAATGCTAAATGATGCCTGAGGTGGTGTAAACAGCGAAGCCACTGGACAGTGAACGACTGTAAACGAATGATTTGATGAATGCCTGGATAACTTTACCTGTCATTGTGTATAGTGCCAACAGTGAAATACGAAGAAGACGATGTTACGGGAATTGGAGTGTTTTTAGCGCTTACGGTGTGGACCCCTTATTGCACTTGAAAAATCTGAATTCTGAAGGATATGAACGCTTTTTACGGCATAGTGTACTGTATACATTAGATGAACGGTCAGAAGATGAAGGTATCATCACGACAATGCAGCCTGTTACAGAGCAGCAAGTTTGAGGTAATATTTTGTGGAGAATAACAACCCTGGTCTGTCCAAAGCCTCGACTTGAACCCCATGAAACACTTATGGGGTGACATAGAGCGTCGACATCGATCCATACCCCATCATCCAACACTGCTATAGAGCACACAGAATACTGTGGCTGGTAGATACGCAGACAACAGGATACATGCTGGGAGAGCGATAGTGGCGAGGGTTACAGGCAGGCGCAGTAGTGGAAATGCCGAGCGTTGGAGGGGAAGTGCTGTCCTAAACATGAAGCCTACACTCACATGTTCTGTGTAAATTAAATGCGGGCCCCCAACATCCACACTTGCATGGTGACCATTCAAGAAGCTATGCAATCACCTCTGCTTTGTTTAGTATCTAAAAAGAATTTCATAGAAAATGTAGTGCTATTTTTGCCAAACTCCATGGACTTTGCACAGTCTCACCTAACTAAAATGTTGTGCACACGCAGTCGTAAAAGAATTGTGAAATGTGGTTTGTTAAGTTTATTAAGTGCGGAACCGAGGAAAAGGTCAGTAGCTTATTAAAAAAGCACATTTTCGGAACAAAATAAACGTGCAATGTCTCCACTTAAGTTGTTTCAAATGCCATAGCATTTCTCGTTTCACAAGCTTTCGATGACCTTAAAAATTACATTCTTTCATCAAAAAAGTCTGTAGTTGGGGAATAACAGAGCAGATAATGAAGTTTTGCGTAATAACTATATGTCAAAATACTCTCCTCTTTGCGCACTATCATTTGCAAAAACCTCATGTCGATATCTCAAACCGTTTATGAAATATGAGGAATGCTGAGCATATTTCACTCTATCTTTATCGCTGGCATGGCGCGATCGCAAATGAGTATGCTACGTCAGGTGAATTTCCTCAAGACTGGTAACGGATATGGCCTTCAAATAAGACTAAAGAAAAATACAATATGTTAGCTAAATTTCATATGCTGCAACATATTATGCATATGCACCAAACGCAAAATCAAGCGACCTCTATTTTTCGTTGTGAACCTTTTCGAAATTCGCGCAGTAACTTACTTCCAAGTAAATATCAAAATAAGTATGACCATTAACGAAATGGTGGTCATATCATCATGAACCTGGCCCATAAAGCTGTAAGTGAATCAAACATAAACATTTTACGGAATATTTTATGTAAAATGGTTTGAGAAAGATTGCAGGGTGTGCGCCTTGATTCTGTCATCGTCGACCGGCCGAAAGGTTTCAGACACTGTCGGCCTCTCCCTCCGAACAAAGAAATGAACTCGCCCAGCGTTATGGACGAAAATTGGTCACTGCGCATCTGCCACTGTATCCTGTGTGGGCTATACCTTCTCTGGTTTCAGCTCTTGAAGACGAACGGGCTATGATTCCTCCGTTCAAGACGTCATAAAGTAAAGGGGGCGCGTACACTCCATATTAATGCCCACTAACAGGTGTCCATATACATTCGTTCAGATAGTGTATGAGGATTGTTACCTTGCACAACTATGAGCTGGTGTACATACACATACGTAAAAAGTACAAAAATACAGTGGGAACTAAGAAGTTTTGTACAGTGTGTTCGCAATTATCTGCGACTAGCAGTGGACGTCGGATACATGAAGACTGGATTATGAACTCATTTCCATACATGGATCGCTTCTCTGACAAGGAACAAACACGTAAAACAATGTATTCCGCTCCTCCCCATCTACCGATTTAAAGTAGGCACTCACTGTAATTTATAACGGCCAGTAATTATTACTTCCATATATGCAAATAATTCCTGGTGATAAGGTAAATATGAAATGTAGGGTAAAGAAGAAAGCGTGATACTAGCTACCGGTGTTGACCATTGACGTAGTGAACATGCGAGATCATATCATTGATGATATTTTGCGAGATAAAAAATGCGCACAGCTTTGATAACGGGGTTTTACTTCAAACTAGTTTTTATTACAACTATTGTTGTCAATCACATATATACAAGAGAAACGTTTCTTGGAAATAACACAATTCACTATCGTAAAAAGAAGCTCTCCAGCTACAATGGACATCACAAACAGTACAAACAAAAATATTATTTATCGTGATTAAATCATAGCTAGTACCGGAAAATACTTTTTAGCTACGTAGCTGAAATACGCAGTTTCGAATCTACAGTAGTGGCATTAATTTTGCACATTTTGGAGATTCACTACTTACTACGCTCAGGTGTTCATTTTAGCTGAAATATGTTATACTGTATTGCTCAAAGATGCACTGATAACTGTTGCCTTACACAATCACTAATGGAGGGCAGCAGTTTCAACACTAAGACCTCTTCTGGATACTTTTTAGCCTTGCAACACTTGCAAACGCTCAATCCCATGTCTCGCCTTGCACGATGACAGTGATGGGCACGTGACAGTGATGGAGTGCTTCATAGTGGCAGTGCAGCAAGTCTTCGCCTCGTCGTCAACGAACGAACTTTGTTCCATCGCCTCCAATGACACTGATCTTAGTCTCGTTACTCCAAATGAATCCATCCCAAATTATCTCGTGTCCATCATTGTGTATTAAAGCCTATTGCACAAGTTTCTGCTCCTCCATTTTGTTCACATAAAGATTACTTCTTAAAGTCTTCCTCGCAACCCATTTTCACAAAGGTTTCGTTTTTCAGTTCGATCAGAAACTTCAGCCGCTGAAACTTTCGAGATGCTATTAATATTTGGAAATTTGTGGTAAGGTCCTATGGGACCAAACTGCTGAGGTCATCGGTCCCTAAGCTTACACACTACTTAATCTAACGTGCCCGAGGGAAGAGTCGAACTTCCGACGGGGATCGGGGGGGGGGGGGGGGGGGTGTCCCGCGCGAACCGTGGCAAGGCGCCCAAGACTGTTCGGCTACCCTGCGCAGCGGGCATTTATACCTTTTGCGGAACGCCGACGAACCTACGGGAAAAACATTAGATTCTACAATAGTCATCATAAGTCAAAAAGTCAAAAGTGGCTTTCTGTAGCTCCCTGGAACAGTTTTGGTTGATCCTATTTCTTCATACCGCTCGCAGACGTCCTGACTCGCCTTTGTAGCGCCTCCATACGTCTGTCTGCTTTTTCTGCGTAATGTCTGCTCTTATAACAAACTGTACCTGCACAACAAGTTTTACTGTTTCCATGGAGGACTTTATTCCATATTTTCTACTGTTTGACTTGGGCTCCTTAGCTCATAATGCACACTTACAATTTTAAAGTCATGTAACTTACGCGACTTTCCTTCTGAAGAAGGACCTGGTCAAGGGTTCAACAATAAACGTATGCAATCGGTTGGCTGTGTACTCCCATAGTTGAACATTTCTGCGTAAGTAAAACCTTCTCTTACTTCTTTTACTCGGCGAGCTATCATCTCGTTTAGGTAAGGAGACATTGTTTTCATTACTGTCTTCCGTCTCAACACGGCTCAGTTTAAAGAAATCTTACATTTCAGAAATAATGTATTTCTAGTTATTACAATTACAACAGTGACCAGAACGCTTTTTCGCACGGGAAAAAGCAATAATAATAATAATATGCATTCATTGTTTAAGTTGTAGTAACAGAACAAAAGATCAGTAGCTTTGCAGCTGCACAAGCATTTAAAATAGTGAAGTTTTTAGTCTTTACAAGGTAAGTGCATTTATTTATTTTTAATAAAAATAGAAGATGATAAATATATAGTATGCAGCTTGTAAGCAAAAAATAGATGCGTAATTCATGTATTTAGTCTACCGCGACTTCCGTATCCCTCGTGATGTTAAAATGAGCCAGTGTTTCTATAAAATATGCACAATAGCGCCACTACTGCAGATAACTTCCACTATTTGTCCGAAAGCAACAGAATAGAACACCGTAAAAGAAACTCTACGGCTGTAGTGGATTCACAGTAGGAACTACAAAAACATTTATTGTAAATGAAATGAAGCTACCAACACAAAGTTCGAAAATAACTAGCAGAGAAAAAAAAACGATTACCAATACAACAGACTGAAAGGGATACAAGATGACTTCAACAAAAATCACACACGAAATTTTTACGGAACATTTAGAGAAAATATAACAAGATATCAAAAAGCGAGTTTTTGCTTCAGAAAGAAAGACATTACACTGGAGACAAACAACGTGAAAATTAGCGGCCGGCCGGAGTGGCCGAGCGGTTCTAGGCGCTACAGTCTGGAACCGCGCGACCGCTACGGTCGCAGGTTCGAATCCTGCCTCGGGCATGGATGTGTATGATGTCCTTCAGTTAGTTAGGTTTAAGTAGTTCTACGTTCTGCGGGATTTATGACCTCAGCAGTTGAGTCCCATAGTGCTCAGAGCCATTTGAACCATTTTTGAAATATTAGCGCAATAGTTTGACACGTAGACGTAAAGTCTACAGTTCGAGAAGCCAGCACCTATCCTCGATTCCAAACCCCCAACGCACAAGGAGACTTTGAAAATAATAAAATCATTCAAAAATAACAGAGTACCTGGAGAAGATGGATTGATTTCGGAAATCTGGAAATCAGACTACGAAAACTTTACACTCAAAAATACACACAATCACCGAAAACATAAAAATTACCAGAAGAATACGGGTCTGCCCTAACGCACCTCCTCCACAAGAAAGGGCAAAAAACAGACACTAATAACTACATAGGAATTTAATGACTGGTTGTGACACACAAAACTATGTCCCAAGTCCTCGGCTATAGCCTCAGATAGATGCATAGCTAGGAGAATACCAAGCAGCGTTCACAAAGGGGAGATCAGGCAATGAACAGATCTAATGCCTGAGAACAATAGTAACAAAGAGAAAGACCAGGATCATCACAATAACGTTCATCGGCTTAAAGAAGGCTTACGACACCATATATACAGAAAAAAATCTTCAGCCCACTGAAAGAAATAAAGGTGGACAACAAAACCAGAAAGTTAATCCAGGAAACATGGGAGAGATCTCGAAACCATTCGAAATCAAGACAGGAGTGAGACAGGGAGATGTCTGTCACCCATTCTATTTAATTCTGTTTTGAAGAAAATAATCAAGATATGGGACAAAGGAGTTGATGGGGTAAAGATTGGGAGACGCAACGATAAGATCCTCAACATAAAACATCTGGCCTTTCTTCCTAACGTAGCCATCATTACAAATAACAGAAAAGAAACCAAAGAAGCTGTAGAGACACTACACGAAGTCTCAGCCAAGACAGGACACAAATCTCATACGAAAAAACTCAGTGAATGGACACAAAATGCATAGACAAATATCTACTTCTAACGAAGTATGGAAAGATACACAAGCAGAAAGCTTCGTATACCTGGGAGAAATTGTTCAGAAAATAGGACTGAGCTCAGATAGAAAATGAAGAAAGGATCACACAACTACAAAATGCATACAGATATACACGGAACAATTTCAAAAAGAAATATTTTCCATCACTGCCAAATCAAGACAGTAGTCTTACCAGAGACCTTGCTTGCCTCAGCCAAAACAGTATTAAAGGGAAGAACGAAAATCAAGCAGACGGAGAAATATGAGAGCAAAATAAAGATCTACGGCCGGTTCAGAGAGACGGCATCCGAATAAAGAGACCGACAGAAGAACTGTACAAACACAGACAGAGACGATTAGAAACAACATCAGGAAAAGAAGGGCAAAAATCTAAGGGATACATAGAAAGAACGAAAACATACTGACCAAGAAGATTTTTAACATAGTGACCACTTACATGGTGAAAACCAACTGGGTAAAGGAAACCAAGGTAAGACCTCAAGATCCTACACATCTCTACAGATGACATGACAGACAGGGAATAGTACAGGGAAAGAACCAGAATACAGACATTTCAGCAAATGCCAAAAGAGAAGCAAACAGGAAAGAAGCGAAAAGAAGAGAGGAAGACAAACCACAGTGATTATATCTGGAGGTTTTGGGAAGAAATAAAAGACTGAAAAAATGCCATGAAAATTGATTGTGTGTTTTAGCGTTCCCCTTAAGGGTGAATTAATGATAATGATAACAATAATATCTAAGATAGCATAGAAAATACACTTTAGCCGTGAAGACTGCAATACTCAGTTCCTATTATAGGTACTTATTAGCTGTAAATTGAAATAGTAATTACATCTAGAGCTCTGACGATTTATCGGAAATAATAAAAATCGTGTGTCGTCAAAATAGTTCTGCAATTGTATTGGAGGATTCCATACGCAGCAATAAGAAAAAATAAAGTCTGTAACGCAAAGATCGCTAAATTAGTATAAAAAAGTACACTTTAGCTATATACAGGATGGGCCAAAAGCCATTACCTATGGTAAACTAATTGATTACAAAACAAACAATTGGAAACTGAACACTTTATTGAGGTCTACAACTGCGAAAGTCTCCGCATCCGAAAATCTGGAAATATCCTCTTCGAGAGCTAGCGAATGAGTAGACTTTTCAGGGCTCTGGAAAACGGCATGTAAAACATTATTACTTGCATCAGTTACTGATGGCCTACCGGAGTGCGGCAATCCGCCGCAGATCCATAAAGTTTCCGTAAATGTAGACAGTCTTCCTTGCAGATGGAACAGTATTGAAATTATTATTCAATTCATTTATTGTTAAATTATAATCACTAGTGTTCCAAGTTTTTAAAGCAAAAATTCTTTCTTCGCTAGAAAACATATTCACAACAGGTTCGAATGCACAGTAACCTATGTCAGAGATGTTTGATTTAATAACTGTGCACTCTGGTGTTTGTATCTATAATTATCACAAACAAACACGATTGCTGTAATGTTCTCGATGGTTTACGATGGGTGGTGACTTTTGGCACACCCTGTGTAGCTCCAGTGGAGACTGCTATACGCAGTTACGAATTTATATAAGTATCAGTAGTAAATCGAAACAGCTATCACACAAGAAGAACTTAAACAATTTATTGAAAACAGACGAATCGAGTAAGGACAAAAAGCCTCAGAGCTGTAGTGGGGATCACGATAAATGAACCAACAAAAACGAAATTGATCGTGTAGAAATCGAAGCTAGTATCAAAAAATACTCTTTAGCTGTACATACCAAGTGAAGACTGCAACACAGAATTAGTAATATATCAGTATCTCAAGAGAAAATCAAGGCGTTTATCACAAAAAGAACTTTAATTGTTTATAGGGGAAAAAATATAGTGGTGACCCCGATAAACAGTGCGATTTAAGACAAAAATTATGGTTAAAAAAAAACTGGTGATTCGACAGTATGCCACAATTCCGCTGAGACAGAAGATTCCGTATGTTGTTTCTCATACCCAGCAGAGATCTCGAAACTAATGAAAATATCACGACAAACAGCAGAATTGGTTTCTTCTAATAATGTTTGCCTATCGTAGCCGCGGGCTCCAAACGATAGATATCTAACGCGCCATTCTAAATCGATCATGCAACTATGGTGGTACGCGTTATCATAAATTATTTGTGAGATGCCAGGAAAACCCAAACGATTTAGGAAGGTAGTGAGTGAGATATCTGGTATTTTAGACGCTTCTTCGGCCGATTGCCTCACGCGGAATTATCTAATTCCATCCTTATACAATGTAGAAAATTGTTTGAATTTTTGTCGTAAATGTGACACTCTACCCATATTTTTGCGTGACACTTGCAGGGTCTACCCAGGTTAGGGCAAAAAGGAAATTCTTCCCGTAGCATACATATCAAACCGAATTTCTCATGACGACAACGTCGACGCCGAGTGAGGCAAGTCGTTTTCTTTGTAATTACAACTATTTTAGTAACGCTCTTCTTTTGCCATTGCTGCAGTGACCCCTATAAACATGCTCATAATGCGCGCCACCACAGTGGCGTGATCGATTTAGAATCGTGCGTTCGACATCTATCGTTTGGAGTCAGCATCTTCGATAAGCAAACATTCCTGGAAATTACCGCAGAATAAAACACTCAACTGAAAATTCTCACTCCAAAAGTGATGTCACCGTAGCTATTACCATTATGTCAAAATAAACGTTTAGTATCACAAATTCCTCTTGATCCGAAACGCATGTTATTCGCGTCTTACGTAACAGTTAGCGTCTTTCCTTCTGCTGACAGTCGACGCTCAGTCACACCACGACAGCGGTTACTATTCGATAATGTCCCTACGTTAGTTACTTGGTAATAACTACAACAGTTACAGGAGAGCATAATACACACTTGTTCGTTCAGCACGAGTGCAATACCTCTCCGGACCCAAGATATCTACTCAATTCCTAGAAGTTAGTAAGGAAATTTCCAAGCAAATTCTAGATCAAGAACTACACGGTTGATACATTTGTGTAGATTTGGGACTGAAGAGTCGTAATAATAAAAATTTATCCAAGAACCTAGAATATATATTTGACGATAATAAAGAACATTTGTCTCATTGTGAAACTGAATAATAGTCTTAAAATGTAGGTGTCATGCTAATGTAATTATGCAAAATCCTAATTATTGTAGTAGTTCTTCTTGACTCGACATGGGATCGTAATTGCAATACGAAATGCATTTTGAATCTATATATCCACACCACATCACAGTTTTAGAAGAATTAAGCTTTAAGCAAAAGATACCAACCTCCGCATCCCGCACAGGCACTTTTAAGCTTGAATTTTGTCGCAGTTCCATCTGACAAAACAATTTTCTTCGTGTAAAACAGTTAGTGTCCCTTACGGAACTACATTGCGCAATGAAATTTCGAAAGCAGTTGTCATCAAAGATAATAGCTATTTTCACTCATCTCCCATCGTCTCATGGGTAGAGGTAACTATCTCTGAGGATTTTCTTCGTGACTACGACTTTGTACTGTGATTTATGCACATAGTAGTATTCCGCTCAAAAGTAGAGCGTACTGTAGATTTTGCACACGTATATTATGCACACCTTATTAATTGGATTTTTATCAGGACGGAGGCCGGCTGGTGTGGTCGAGCGGTTTAGGCGCTTCAGTCCGGAACCGCGCGACCACTACGGTCGCAGGTTCGAATCCTGCCTCGGGCATGGATGTGTGTGATGTGTTTAGACTAGTTAAGTTTAAGTAGTTCAAAATTCTAGGGGACTGATGACCTCAGATGTTAAGTCCCATAGTGCTCAGAGCCATTTTAACCAATTTTTTTTTACAGTACGAAACTTAGTTTAAAGCTTTGAAGAGATAATCGGATAGGTATTTCACAAGTGCCCCAGTTCAGATGTCGCTGTCTTTCATTTTTTTCAGCAGGAAAAGAATAATTCTGTCCTGCGCAACTGAATTTTCACTTCATATGTGTTGTTACTATATGCACAAATCACAGTAAAAGGTCATGCTCCAACCGCTAATTTTATCTTTGTACTGTACTGGATCCTGTTTCCGAATCTTCATTTAAGGGGAGGTTTACTATCCTTGGCCCGAAAAAAGCATGTTCTTTGAGAATTCTTTTCTCGGGATGTGTTACAGATATCAATGTCAAATTTGGTTAAAATGTTGTTTTTTTTTATATTTACTCTACAAACTGGAATTTTTTCGACCGGAAATGTCGAAGAGCAACGGCGGAAGTGCTGTCGGAACGAAACAAAATTTCGATGTAAACCTCCACGCGCGGTATGTCACAGGTCAGGCTGCTCGTCTGAAATCAAAATTGAGTTGACGTTAGTGAAGTATGTAAATTTCTTTAGGAGTTGTACCTCGCTTAAGTTATTTGGACCATAGGAAAAAAAATGGCGGCCATTTGAAAAAAAAAATAGGGGTTTTTCATGGATTTCCGACTACGTCGGCCAAGTAAAAATATTTATAGCTGATTGATCGGAATAAAAGTGGTGCAACTCCTAGACAATTTAGTTAGCTTCGTCGGAATTAAAGAATCATACCAATAGGTTCAGTAGATTTGAAGATACCATACCTCTCGATAAAAAAATAAAATAAAATGAAATAAAAACAAGTCATTTCGAGAAAAACACGTTTGAAGTTTTGACTACGTATAAGTGCAATATTATGCAACGTACGTTCAATCTGCTATTCCGGGTCCATAAACTAGTCCATCCTCTTCCTCACAGAGGGCGTTCTGCTCGATCTGGGCCCTCCTGCTCCTCTTCATAGCCGATCGTACGGCCAATGATACGCGGTTTTCGGCCGCTTGAATCCGTTGGTCGTCCGAATTCTTGGCGTACTGCGTCCAATAGAGTCCCAGGGTGACGTCCATCGTTGTCATTGTCTTCAGAATTGCTGAATACCCTTCGTTGAAGACGCTCACTGCCAGGAAAGTGCAATCTCCACAGTCTTCGCACCAGAATGCAAATGCTTGGGGTGGGCTAACTTCCAAACACACGCGTTCAAACTTTCATCTGGATTTTGTGTGTTTCCTTCCAAGCACCGGCACAATAACTCGTCCTCCGAAAGAAAAAAAACTGGTGCGTGAAAAAGGCCAGTTCAGGCAGGTGCATTTTTTTGTTCAACCGCAAATAACAAACATTTACGTTCCGTTTCCGGAAAAACCGTTTCAGTGGTGGTTTCGAAACACTTTTATGGATCCAAAAATGCAATTTAAAAAATCGATTTTTGAACCAAAAGATAGTATACCTCCCCTTAATAAACTATGCAACGGTGTAATTGCGCAACGGCTTCTTACCTCTACGCCAAAGCGAAAGTGTTCCGAGAAATATCGACTTTGGAGCTATGATCAGCGACTTGTCACACATTGATATGTTTTTTTTTTTTTCATTTTCTGGTGTCATCGAACATCCTTAGGAAAACTTACTTATTAATAATACATAGGCCGGCCGCTGTGGCCGAGCGGTTCTAGGCGCTTCAGTCTGGAACCGCGCGACCGCTACGTCGCAGGTCTGAATCCTGACTCGGGCATGAATGTGTGTGATGTCCTTAGGTTAGTTCGGTTTAAGTAGTTCTAAGTTCTAGGGGACTGATGACCTCAGAAGTTAAGTCCCATAGTGCTCAGAGCCATTTGAACCCAAATAATATATAGTGTTGATCCATTGTGCCTTCTAGGTACGAATGGCCTGAGCACTGTGGGACTTAACAAAATGGTTCAAATGGCTCTGAGCACTATGGGACTCAACATCTGAGGTCATCAGTCTCCTAGAACTTAGAACTACTTAAACCTAACTAACCAAAGGACATCACACACATCCATGCCGGAGGCAGGATTCGAACCTGCGACCGTAGCGGTCGCGCGGTTCCAGACTGAAGCGCCTAGAACCGCTCGGCCACCAGCGGCCAGCTGTGTCTTCTAGAATGACCAGATCACCCAGGGAATGCGAAGTAAACAATCCCCAGACCATAACTCTCCCTCCTCCGACCTGGACCCTTCTGATGATTGTTGCAAATTGTTTGTTTTCAGTCCAATGGAGCATAAAATTTGATTCATCTGAAAAGGTCACCTGTCACCACTCACTGGACCTTCAGCTGCGGTATTGCCGTGCAAATTCCAGCCTTCGTCGCCGATGAGCAGCAGTCAGGTTGGGTGCATAAACCAGCCGCCTGCTGAGGAGGCCCACACACACCTAAATTCACTGAATGGTCGTCGGGAAGACACTGTTGGTAGCCCCCAGGTTCATCCGGGTCAGCTGCTCCACAGTGCCACGCCTGTTCGCTCGCACACATATCCGCAGCCGTTTTTCACTGCTGTCATGTGCCCTTGGTGCACCGTAGTTGCCTAGGCGCCAGTTTTGGACAGCGCCATTTTGCCATGCGCGGTATGCTCCAACCACGACGGCTAGCGAACAGTTTACTAATTTAGCCGTTGCGGAACTGCTTCCATCCTTAGCCCGAGAGCCAATGATCAAGTCCTTCTGGAGGTCAGATAAATCGCTCCGTTTCCTGCGAGGTATGGGGCAATACGGCAAAGACACACCTTCAGCGCTTTCAATCGCTACAAAATAAGGTACTTCGTCGTGTTTTCCATTTTCCCCTTCAGTTCCCTCACCGGTACATCCATGAAGCCGCAGATGAACTGGAAGTGCCACAACGACATCAACAGATAGCACGAAGATTCTACACCAGGACTGGAACTTCCGCCAATCCTCTGAAACGAAACCTTGGAGCGGCGCATCAGCCAAGGGAACGCTATGCGCGACCCATTGCCATGCTGGAACGGTAATGTAAATAATCCGAAATAAGATGGGGGGGGGGGGGGGGGGTTGTTTGGGGAAGGAGACCAGACAGCGAGGTCATTGGTCTCATTGGATTAGGCAAGGAAGGGGAAGGAAGTCGGCCGTGCCCTTTCAAAGGAACCATCCTGACTTTTGCCTGCAGTGATTTAGGGAAATCACGGAAAACCTAAATCAGGAAGGGTTGAACCGTTGTCCTCCCGCATGCGAGTCCAGAGTGTAACCACTGCACCACCTCGCTCGGTCCGAAATAAGACGGAATCTGCACCAAAGAGATAATTCGTGCCCTCCCACCCCCAAGACACACAAGCAAATAAAGATGTTGCACGCAAAACCGCCGCCCCCCCCCCCCCCTCCAGAGAGAAGTAGGAAATGCTCCTGAGTAAACCCTACACAACCCAGCTGCCGCAGATCAGCCTGAAGCAAAGCGGAAGTAGCTCCGTTTCCGCGGTGCGACAACGACTGCACTGTTTTCCACGTCCCCCGATCAGCTTTATGCACCTTCCACTGTTGGTGCTGTCACGTTGACGTCAAACATAGGGGTGGTCACATTTATGTGACTGGATCGCTTATATGCAAAGTGTATCGTAACTAATGGCCTAAACACATACAGAAGCAAAAAGTTAATTTAAACATGGGATCTAAAATGTATACCGTAAGAGCCACGGGCATTTTTTCGTCTTCAGTGCTGTGAAACAAATCTCTAGTACTGCAAGATATTCGCCCTCCATGTTTTGAGTGGTGGTAATATGGACAAAAGAAAGAAAAAAAAAGTCAGTGGACTCTAAAATGCATAACGTAAGAGCAATGGGCACTTGTTCATCTTCACTATTGTGAAACACCTCTGCTACTGACCAAGTGGGCATACTTCTTAAGGTATGCATTTTAGAGCCAATGTTTACTGGATAATGCTTTCTTGTTTTAGTCCATACTACCCCCTTCCCAATATGGTAAAAAGTGCTTGCAGTAGAAGAGACTTGTCTTACAATAACTAAGATGAAGAAGTGCCCGTTGCTCTTCAGATACGCACTTAAGAGCCCATGTTTGCTAGACTTCTTTGTTTCTAGTACAGTGTACTTTCGATTGTATGCGTTTACGCCATTAATTATGATATACCCTGTATATATTATATTAACAATAAGATAACTATTTGAGCTTCTTGTATATCCTGGGTGTTCCAAAGTGTTTGAGTGGAGCGTCTGTGGGTGATAGTTCACCTCATGGTTAACAACTTTGTTAGGGACAGAATGTTCGCCGACGTTTCGTGGAGACGCAAGGAAACGTTTAACCTTTTGTAACCCCAAAAATATGAAAAAAATATTTTAATTTTTTTCACAAAATGAACCTTGGTTATCATATTAAGCAATGAATACAAGAAAAAAAGGCAAAGAGTAAACACGCAAGTGCTCCAAGGAGATTGTTTCAGGTTGGAATATAACTTAACATTTTCCCAAAATTAACATTTATTATCATAGTAAGCAACGAATACAAGAAGAAATTGGAAAAAGTGAACAATAAATTGTTTTTAAGGCGGTTGCTTCACTTTGGAACTTCTGGGACATACAGTTGTCAATCATCCACCATTTCGTGTGATACTTTTCAAAGCGATTTCGCATTTTTCGCAGACGCAATCCCACATCTCGAAACTATGATGAGCTCATCATGCCTAAAACAAATTGTAGTCTTAAATAATAGGCAAAAACAAGCATAAAATTCGGTAAAATTACATCAAAAGTACGTACTGCCCCAGCGCTTTCATTTCGAAACCACTCGTAAAAGGAGCAGTACAAACTCAAATTTGCGATACAATAACTTTAGCTAACTTACTTTTACTACCACTGCGGGCCTCACTACAAGAAAAAAAAGCACTTCACAATCTCTTACAGCCACGTAGCACACTTCCACGCCAATTGTTGCTTCGAACGCTTTGAATGACTGCTTCAACGCGCTACATTCGTAGAAACACATCAGCGTGCGACTATATGTCCCTGTCTTGCAATAACATCGTTTTTTTTTTCATGTGAAAGATACTGGTATTTCAAAATTAAATTAATAAAATGGTGTTTCGAGGCAAAAACAACAGATACTCAAAGGGCTACGACTGGTTACGCCCCTGAGAGGGAGAAGGGTGTAGGCACTCTGCATTCGTATTCGACGTGTGTTGTCTATCATCCAATCATCAGCTCAGCTTGAATGGCAGTAGGCCAGAAAAAATTGAAGTTCGTGATTCGCTTGTACAGTATCTTTCTCCGCTGAGGGACACTCATTTTTATGCTTTTCTTGTTGAAGATCACTCTATCCGTTTACTGGAGTAGGTAGTACTATTATGCAGTACACCTGGTTAGTAGATCCGGGTAGTTCGGTGAAATCTTGGTGTCCCACATCCAGCAAATATTAAAGGAAAACCTCGTCTCCGGCCATCCTGATTTAGGTTTTCCGTGATTTCCCTAAATCGCTTTAGGCAAATGCCGGGATGGTTCCTTTGAAAGGGCGCGGCCGATTTCCTTCCCCATCCTTCCCTCACGCGAGCTTGCGCTCCGTCTCTAATGACCTCGTTGTCGACGGGACATTAAACACTAATCTCCTCCTCCTCCTTAAAGGAAAACTTAGCGTAAGTCGAGTCTGGTGAAGTTGGCAGCCGATTTGAATATTTTCTTTTCAGAGTTTTTAATAGCTATCCCATAGTTCTAGAGTTCTCTGTACAAAATTTGAATAATTCCCCAGAATTTCGCGAATAAAACAATAATACTTGGGAAAAATTTTCTTGTACAAAATAAGTAATTACCAGATTTGCGAAAAAATAAATAATCACAATTCTGAATAGCTCCCGAAAAGTTCTACAGAACTAATGCCATTTCTTATGCAGATAATAGTTTATGAAATAACTGCAGTCATGAGTCCACGACAGAAAATATACGAAATCGAGCTAGAGTTCTGATGACAGTTCCGATCAGAGTTCGAAATAGTACCCTAAGAGTTTTGTCGAAAAACTACTGTAAATTAGTGTGAAGATATTCATAATGGCAATAATGCGGAACCCACTTCACCAACATATAGCTTTTCGATCGCAAGCTGAGCGTCGCTGCTCTAATTGCGATTGGTGCATGTGGGCACAAATCTTGTCGACTGTCGTTATGTATTCGACTGCTGACAACCTCAGCAGTTTAGTGGTAGTTGGCCTGTTTAATCTACTTACTGCGTTATATTGAAATAACTTTAATTTGATTTGATACTCTTTGCTACAATAAATTAAGAACCGGATCTCAAAATAGCTGTCTGTATGATGTGCTCTCACGAACTCCTGTTACTTCAGTGTTCGATACATAGTGGGATTTTCCAATATTTAGCAAGGTATACGCTATATTTTTCACACAGGGGTTCAGATGCGTCATACAATTTTCGCACCTTTGTACCTTCGTACGTTCACTGTCGACGCTGGAAAATAAGGGGCAGTATCTCGCTCGATTAGAAAAGGTAGAAGAATAACTGACTCACGCACCTAAATCAATCAATTTACGTCAATTCAAAAGACACACCAGTCATCAATAGTCGGAAATTATCTCTTCGATGAGAGGTGAGTGCTGTCGTGAACCCCGCTTATGGTGCTACAGCGGTCGGAGAGTGTCGTTTGGTGAAGGTAACTCTCGGCCAGACTTCTGGGAAGGGGGGGGGGGGGAGACAGAGAGAGAGCCAGATGGAGCTCTGAGAGTTTCGAAATTGAAGATATCTGTTCTCTCTGCTCACTAGAAGTGGTCCAAGCATACGAGCGTTTGTAGATTTTTAATTGATTTAATTAATATACATAAACAACATCTATCATGGCGTAGGCACCTTATATATCATTAATTTGAGTCTTTTATCAGTGATATTTGCCTTTAATAAATGTAATGGATAAGAAGCTAGTCATCTGTATCTTGTCTCAAAGAGACACAGGCTATGTAACTACACTAAAGAGCCAAAGAAACAGGTACGCCTGCCTAATACCGTGAAGGGCCACAGCGAGCACACACTAGTGCCGCAACACGACGTGGCATGGACTCGACTAATGTCTGAAGTAGCGCTGGAGGGAATTGACAACATGAATGCTATAGAGCTGCCCATTAATCCGTAAGACTACGAGGTGACTGAGATCTCTTCTGAACAGCACGTTGCAAGGTATCCAAGATATTCTCAATAATGTTCATGTCTGAGGAGTTTGGTGGTTAGCGGAAGTGTTTAGACTCAGAACAGTATTCCTGGAGCCACTCTGGACGTATGGGGTGTCGCATTGTCCTGCTGGAATTGTCCAAGCCCTTTGGAATCAACAATGGACGTGAATGGACGGAGGTGATCAAATAGGATGCTTATGTGCGTGTCACCTGTCAGAGTCGTATCTAGACGTACAGGGGTCCCATATCCAACTGCACACACCCCCACACCATTACAGAGCTTCCACCAACTTGAACAGTCCCTGGCTGACATGCATTGTCAATGGATTCAAGAGGTTGTCCCCATACCTGTACATGCCCATCCGCTCGATACAATTTGAAACGAGTCTCGTCCGACCAGGCAAGATGTTTCCCGTCATCAACAGTCCAGTGTCGGTGTTGACTGGCCCTGGCGAGGAGTAAGGCTTTGTGTCGTGCAGTCATCAAAGTTACGCGAGTGGGCCTTCGGATCCGAAAGTCCGTATCGATGATGTTTCGTTGAATGGTTCGCACGCTGACACTTGCTAATGGCCCAGCATTGAAATCTGCAGTAATTTGGACCAGAATTGCACTTCTGTAACGTTGAACGATTCTCTTCAGTCGCCGTTGGTCCCGTTCTTGCAGGATCTTTTTCCGGGCGCAGCGATGTCGGAGATTTGATATTTTACCGGATTCCTAATCTTCACGATACACTCGTGAAATGATCTTACGGGAAAATCCCCACTTCATCGCTACCTCGGAGATGCTGTGTTCCATCGCTCGTGCGCCGACTATAATACCACGTTGAAACTCAAATCTTGATAACCTGCCATTGTAGCAGCAGTAACCGATCTAGCAACTGCGCCAGACACTTGTCTTATAAGGCGTTGCCGACCGCAGAGCCGTATTCTGCCTGTTTAGATACCTCTGTAGTTGAATAAGCATGCCTATACCAGTTTCTTTGGCGCTTCACTGTATATCAAAATGTTCTTAGATCTAGGGAATGATCACCATCATATGAATACCATACATTAATTATGGCTAGATCATTTTGATACGAAACAAAGTTATTATATTTCATTTTTAGCAATGAAATTGTTTGTAAACAAATCAACTCTATTTCTGTGTTGCTGGGAAACTGCACTATACTCCATTCACTAAATAAAAATGAGTTTTAGATTTATGAAAACGACTTTCAAATTACCCTTGCAATATTTACGTGTTTCATAATATTTGGTCATATTGCTGCTATCCGCAACACTTTCACTCTGTTCTTTCAGGTATGGAAATTAACTGAAATCCATGTTTCACAACTGATAAAAGATTATTTTAATGTAATTTTAAATGGACTGGTACTTTTACATTCCAGTTTTAAATTTAGGCTATGAGATGGCAACTAACTTCGACTAAAAATACCAAATCAAATTGCTGACTGACATGTCATATGTTTTCTTCGGTAGTCTACCTTCGTGTTCTAAAAAATCAAAAACAGCATTTTTAAATTTCCAAAATGTATTCAGAAGATTTCCTTTAGAAATACAGCGCCTCACAATGTAGGGCAAGTTCTCCATACTCGAAATACAACAATTCACAGTACCCTCATAATTCTCGTGTAGTTAACGACGTAGCCAGTGACGACTCGTGAGTGTACCCTCTGGGTATTCACAAATTTTTGGGTTCAGATGAATATGAGAGTGTGAAATTAATGACATCTACTGTGTAACAGTTATGCTTATCAGCATATTTATACAACTACAACCACTGTCAATAACAATAATGTGCACAAAAGTCTGAAAAAAGAAAGAACAGTATATTTTGAATTTTGTTGTTTCGTACACAATTAAGTACAGTTCAGGGCAAGAACGAAATAATGCATTATCTTTCGCTTTGCTCCCTTTCGCACTTTTTTATTTTTTTCGGACAAACGTACACCATACGTAATAGATGTATTACTTAGCGAATTAACTTCCGAGCTGAGAATCATTCTTACGTTGCACCCTCGAAACAACTTACTCTTATTATACACTTCGTTTTTAAGTGTTCGCGTATAGTCACGCTTATTTAATTTCGTCACTTTCTCAGTCAACGGATCTGGTACGGGAGGCCCTAGTTCCTTCGTGGTTAACTTTTTCTGGTAATTTCCTTTTCTGTTAACATTTAAGACAGATTCGACAGAGTTCATGCTCACACTGCACACGAAGGCCAATTCCTGCACAGCAAACAACCAACTCCAAACCCACACTGCCAGTTTGTGGAAAGATTAAATTAGAGTAGAACTGTCTACCAATGTGGTTACGTGGCTGCAATACTAGTGAGGCGCCGTGAACCACAAGGGCCAAAATCACACCGTCGTCTATCCCACAATTCAGAGAAACCAATCAGGCAGCTTTCATGTATAAAATGTGGGCCTACTAGACAGATAAACCTGATCCATCAGGAGATCAACATATGTCAAAAGTATGAATGAATGCTACTGTCTCACAATATATGACGTGCCTTATGGTTCGAAACGCCTCAGATGGATTACTGTATGATAAAATCCAAAACTCATTCAGAATCCCACAAAATAGTTTTTTCCATCAGTATAACATATACTGAAGTCCGATCTAATTGTACTTGAAGTTAAGTGGTGAGGACCAGCTGTGCACACCATTAACAGTGCACGTTGTTAATCAGAACCGTACGTTTTTGGTCTGTAAGGCAATTACGTCACGCCAGTTGCGCATGCACAAAACTGCTAAAAACGCCCACAACTGAAGATGTGCTCGCGACCCTGATGCCAAGTTTCACTGAGCCTAGATGAGCAGTAATGTAGCATAGCGCTGTAGATTTAGTGCTGTGTTCCGGATTACCACATGTACATTACGTTTATCAGTATTCAAAGGAAAATAACCAATAAATCCGCCAGGTGCCAAAAGTGAGGGTGTTCACGTGCTCTTGTGCTCCCACACAACAGCTGTGTCTGGCCTTAGCCTCAGGACTCTACACACATTTCAGAACCAGTGTCATAAAATGCTGCATATTTTAGATTTTAAGTTTTTCCACACACTGACGCTTGGTATTTAATGCAGTAATATTTTAGTGCTGGATGATTTAAAAAATTTTCAAGCAACGTTGCAGTGCCGTTGATGTTGCACACCATTGATGGCCCTTTGTCAGTACACACACTGATGACTTTACTATAACCTACTTTTAAATTTTTGTAGGCATAAGTTTACTTTTTCAAATATTTCTGAGTCTCTTGTTGTAGCATGCAGTTCCTCCAGACTGGCAAGACCTTCGAAGATATTAAAATTAACATCACTTCCAGTTATAAAAATAGTAAACTCGATAACTTCACGTACGTCCCTTGGTCCATTTATAGCTAGAGGAAAGAAAGTACAAAAAAATACAGTTGCTAGATATGTCCTGAGAGAATTTCTCGTTTCGTCTCGTAACTGGCTGTCTTGACACAGCAGTTTTTTTTTCCACTTTCATTTCAATATCCTCATTACCAATAGCGTGCAAGTATTTGGAGACCAAGAATAAAAGTACCATCACCATCAGAAAGAAGATTATCTTTTCCACGAATGCTGAAGAAGATTCATAAGTCGCTTATATCATCGCCAACTCTCTGCAACTTACTTCAGCAAATATAATTTGCGTTTTTTCTGACTTCTTCTTTTCTCTAAGTCACATTTTCTTTCCATATGTGAGACCCAAGTACAAGCTCAATTTCTTCCTTGTTAGTCTGATTTTGTGCACTGTGGTGTCTATCAAAGTCAAGTCTTTTATTACGTGAAAGAGTACATCAACAGACAATGCACAAATCTGTTCCTGATGTATATGATATAAACAAAAATAAGACACGCCAAGAAAAATTCTGCCATAATTAATTTCTGGAGTTCGTTACGCAGTGGACATTTAGTAAGAGCTAAGAACATTTGCAAATAGTTTATCTCGTACTTGACTGCCTCTCTCTCTCTCACACACACACGTACACACGCTCTTCGCCTCTCAGTCTTCACATCTTAGAGTATGTTTTGCTAAATGTTTGAAAATGTATGTACCGAACAGGTGTTCGTGAAAGCACACTATTGTAGCAAAGAGTACCAAATTAAATTTGTTGTTATACAACGCAATAAGCAGCCAAAAATGACAACCACAGATCGCTGAGGTTGTCAGCAATAGGATTCATAACGACAGTGGACACCACGTGTGTCCACTTGAACCCACATGCAGCGGTCACAACAAAGGCAGTGACGCTCGGCTTCCGACCGAAAAGCTATATATATTAGTGAAGTGGGTCCCACATTATTACAAATATAAACCTCTTCAGAAGAAACTACCGTTGGAGAGCTCTTCAGAATTGTGATCAAATTTTGCTTTCGCAAACTGACAAATATTTTTTTCAAAACATTAAATTCTTACCGGTTACTAGAGTTTTCTTCGCGAAATTGTGTAAAACTTTTCAAATTCAGTACAGAGAACTCTAGAAATACACATCTACCAAGAACTCAGAAAAAATGTATATTTCTCGAAAGTCGGGTGCCAGTTTCTCAGATATTCAGAAATGTGATCCCAATTTTTTTAGCGAAACTCTACAGAACTATTCAAAATTTGTACAGAGAACTCTAGAAGTATAGCATATCTATAAAGGACTCAGAGAAAAATGTACATTTCTCGACAATCGGTTGCCAACTTCACAGCTATTCAGAACTGATATCAATTTTTTTCGCAAAATCTGCAGAACTATTAAAAAATTTTATAGGAAGAACTCAAACCATAGCATACGTATTAAGAACTATGAAAAAAATGTATAGTTCTCGTAAATCGGGTGCCAGCTTCACATGAATCTAGAAATGTGTGTCTCATGATTACGATTATCTCACGAGCTATTACCTGCACAAAAAAAAATGTCATTAGAATTTTCTGTAGAACTCTTCGGGAGCTATTCAGAATTGTGATAATTTATTTTTTTTGGAAATCTGGCAATTATTTTTTGTTCAAGATTAAAATTTTCCTAATTATTATTGTTTTCTTCGCGAAATTCTGCAGAACTACTCTAATTTTGTACAGAGAACTCTAGAACACGGAATACCATTATCGTGCTACCATAGAAAAACTTAAGTTTCGATAATTTTTGCTAAAAGGCCTAAGGCATGCTTTCTAAGTGTATCTCTTATTAAAATTGTGCGCATTTCTACCAAAGTATGTCTTTGTAAAAGAAATAGGTTATTAAATAAATATTATTTTATGGTGCTCGGAGGCTATACACTCAAGAACCCTTGCGTTCACAACTGACCTGCTCCAAAGGTTGCCTTCAGCCGTGGAGATCTGAGATACACTGAAATCACAGCACAGAAATAATGCCATAGAGCGATCCAACGGACTCACCTTAGTGCCTGAGGAATTTTCTCGTGTCAAGCAAATTTGTGAATCAGAAACTCAGCGCTTCAAAGACTGAACCAGTTTATAACTTAACAACTGTTGTTAGTGCACGGATGTTGTGCAATATTTTTCCGTATAATTCGCAAATAAACATATGTCTAATGATATTAAAAAATAACACTATACATGTAAATTGAAGGTGGAGGGGTGAAGAAAGGAAAAGGGCTAGTGATATCAGCTGCATTGGGACGAGATGTGGAATCAGTGGCGACGAGTGAATCTGTGTGCTGGATCGGGATCCAAACCCGGGATCTTCTGCTTACTAGGCAGTTGTGTTAGCCACTGTGGCACCCGGGCACACTGTTTACTACAGCTGCAAGGACTATCTTCCCATGCATCCCGGCTGACCAACACTCCCACCTAGCGCCACCTATCCACAGTCCCTGTCCTTGGCCGGCCGTTGGTGGCCGAGCGGTTCTAAGCGCTTCAGCCTGGCACCGCGCGACCGCTACGGTCGCAGGTTCGAATGCTGCCTCGGGCATGGATGTGTGTGATGTCCTTAGGTTAGTTCGGTTTAAGTAGTTCTAAGTTCTAGGGGACTAATGACCTCAGATGTTAAGTCCCGTAGTGCTCACAGCCATTCGGACCATTTGAACCCTGTCCTTATCCTCCATGATCACTACTCTGGGATCCCACACGAACTCTGACATAATTGTGCATCCTGACTGAAGAAGGTCGATTAGTTACCCATATAGGCGAATCAGTTATATGAAAGCGTGGTGTCTGTTCCATCCGACAAGTCCGAAAGAACAGACAGCACACTGAATCAAAAATGGTTCAAATGGCTCTAAGCACTATGGGACTTAACATCGGAGGTCATCAGTCCCCTAGACTTAGAACCACTTAAACCTAACTAACCTAAGGACATCACACCCATCAGGGCTGGGGCAGGATTTGAACCTACGACCACAGCAGCAGCGCGATTCCGGACTGAAGCGCCTCGAACCGCTCGTCCACAGCGGTCGGCCACACGGAATCCACAGCTGTGATACGTTATATGTCAACTAAAGGTGTAGGTGGGAAGAAAGGGAAGGGAGTAGTGATATCAGCTGCATGGGACATTAAAGGGAATTAGCAGCGTCGAGAGAAAATATATGCTCGACCAGGATGCAAACACTAATCTCCTATCTACTGGGCCAGGGCTTCCCAACGTGTGGTTCGTGGACCCCTTAGGGGTCCGCCGGCTCTTTCTAGTGGGTCCGCGGCCACCTTTCACCAAATCGTGTGAAATAATGAGAAAAATTATTGAATGAAAATGTAAAAATCAAATTCATCACTATTTTTTTCCGTATGAAAAACATGTGTACTTTTACTTCAGGTCGTATGCCCAAACTGCCTTTGCGGTTCCTAAGTGAGAACGCATACACAGTTTAGTGCCGGAGAATGCGGCTTCTCTGATAGACTGTTTCGCGACAATACGGGGGTCGTTTGTGCGCCGGCTCACGGCGCTAGATGCGTTGAAACCTTTTACGCATGCGAGGAGCGAGCTTTGTCGACCAATCACAGCGCTCCATGGCACTCAATGGCATCGTTAAATGTTAAACTTGCTTTGTCAGTGCACTACCTATTTCATAAGTCAATTTTTGACCAGTTTATTACTTCTATCATGGATCCGGTGGCTGAAGTCGTGATCATTGAAGAAGGGTGCGGTTTCTCCATCGCCTTCACAACAAGGGAAGTTTCCAGTTGAAATGAAGGAGGAGGGAGGACGACCAAAGGAAGAACAATCACAAGAAACTCCAAACACTATTGATACTTCGGGGGGGAGGGAGGATGGCATTGGGAACATGGCATTTGCATTAAGAAGCTTTCAGTTCCCATGGGTTTCGCTCTGAATTTTAAAGTTACTGTGCTCTTGACTGACTAGGTCTCCGTCATGGATTTTCGACTATATAAGGTGTCCGCCAGCTGAAAAGGTTGGGAAGCCCTGTACTAGGCAGTTGTGTTAGTCACTGTGCCATCTGCTCACACTGCTTGTCACAATTGCATGGACCAACTCAGCATGCCTCGTGCCTGACCCAAACTCCCAGCTAACGCCATATATCCGCAGTCCCTGTCCATATCTTCCACACTCGCTACTCTGAGACTCCCTCAGGAGATGGGTCGCAGTTGTGTACCCACAATGAAGAAGGTGGATTCCATGCCCATCTAGGTGAATTAATTATGTGGAAGTCTATGTGATGTCCGTTCCTTCGGACTGCTCTTCAGTTGAGGAATCACTACAAGAATCGTTCAACAGTTCGAAGGCCGAGCCCAGATGCAGCCTGTTGTTTAACTTGCAGCTCACTCAATTGGACTGAGCCTGTAAAATTCAAGCGCTCTATATATGTTCGACTGCCGGAAATACACCCGAAGTGCGCCTATACTTCAAATTCTTAAGAAAAGCCAACACAATTCAAATGAAGGTTTTTATCAGGAGAACACGACAATGTTGTGCTCATTTTTCATCTTTTCCAAAACAGAGCTTCTCCGTACACCTGCACAAACATACAAGTACCCTGTCATCACCTGAACACACTCATAAATGCTGCGATCAGACATCAAATGTTTACTGATTATTGGCAAAAGTTGTGATTTTAGTTACTACTCCCACTATTGACTACACATTACGAAGGATCACGAAGTCTGCCGACTTAACTGATCACAGAGGGGCTAGGATAAAGTATACAGCCAGTATTCAGATGAAACCTACTTAGCAGCATGCTGTTAAAGCAACAAAAGAAGAAATACCGAAACATTAGGATAATTATCCACAGTTTATGAAGGCTTAAGTTACTGTATTACAAATTTTATAAATTTTTCTGTCGAGAGCCTAGTATAGAAGAAATATAAAATATACCTTTCACATGCCCGCCCGGTTGGCCGTGCGGTCTAACGCACGGCTTTCCGGGCGGGAAGGAGCACCTGGTCCCCAGCACGAATCCGTCCGGCGGATTTGAGTCGAGGTCCGGTGAACCGGCCTGTCTGTGTATGGTTTTTAGGCGGTTTTCCATCTGCCTCGGCGAATGCGGACTGGTTCCCCTTATTCCGCCTCAGCTACACTATGTCGGCAATTGCTGAGCAAAAAAGTTCTCCACGTACGCGTACACCACCATTACTCTACCACGCAAACATAGGGGCTACACTCGTCTGGTGTGAGACGTTCCCTGGGGTGGGTCCACCGGGGACCGAACCGCAGAATAACCCTGGGTTCGGTGTGGGGCGGCGGAGGGGTGAAGTGGACTGCGGTAGTGGTCGTGGGGTTGTGGACCACTGCGGCTGCGGCGGGGACGGAGCCTCTCCGTCGTTTCTAGGTCCCCGTTTAATATACATTATACCTTTCACATTGAAAATAGGGCAAGGCACAACTTTTATAGTTATTTGCGAATGCCGGCCGGAGTGGCCGAACGGTTCTAAGCGCTTCAGTCTGGAAGTGCGCGACCGCTGCGGTCACAGGTTCGAATCCTGCCTCGTGCATGGATGTGTGTGATGTCCTTAGGTTGGTTAGGTTTAAGTAGTTCTAAGTTCTAGGAGACTGATGACCTCAGATGTTAAGTCCCATAGTGCTCAGAGCCATTTGAACCATTATTTGCGAAGTACTGAGTTGCACAGTGGTAGTGAATGAAGTGTTCTTGCTACCTGGAAGGATTCACAGAGAAAACGCAATTGACTGCAGCCGCATTCCACAAAATCTGAATTCACTTCCTTTTGACGAGAAATGAGGTTGTGTGTCGCTTTCTTTTCTGAGTTCATTTGAGTCTGACCAAAATTTTCTCGCCAGAGCTGTTTTCATGATCACAGCCCGTGCACATCACTCGTATTTTCTCTCGAAATAAATACCTAATACTTGGGGCTTTTCTTGTGGCATTATAGTACGATAGACATAAGAGTACACTATATTCAACTTTTTGCTGAATTTATAAGCAAATAATCTGAAAGACTTCCTACACAAATAAATATAGTGGCTTGTTGAAAGTAGTCGATTAACGTCCCAGTGCAGCGCCACCTTTCGTATGAATCCCTCATCAAGCATAACACATTGGCTAACTTAACATCCATATCAAATAAATTGCGAGCAAGTCTTTTCTCATTCTGAGCTAGTCTTCCTCGCTCAAGTAATCCGATTTACAGTTAAGACACTGTAGTAAACACAACCAACTGCGGGAACGCCTTGGGCTGCGGATCGGAGCCACCAGGCGGGGTAGCCGCCGGCGGTGGAGCACGCACCACCGGGTAAACACAGGACGAGTCGGACGACAGACCAACGACAACTGACAACAACCGACCGCGACCGACTATGAGCGACACAACGAGGAAGAGATAAACAACGGAGGCTTGTGGAAACCACAACACCAAACACCAAACGTAAATCCACTGGGAAGCAGAGCCAGGCAAATGTCAACAACGAACAATGACCAGAACGCAGTACCGCCGAGATAAAAGCGAAATCGAGAGCGAGTACCAGAGTGGCTGGACTAGGGCAGGGCGGGTCCGTATATACGAAACCGGAGGGACCGGCTATTGGCCGCTGTCTGCACGTGGCTTAGCGGTGGCGCCCTCGCTGCGCTGAATATCCGCCGCGGAGGCGGAGCCCTCTATGGGCTGGCCACGTCTATTTGTTCTGCCGCGTGTTCGACTTCCGCGGCGGAAGGTACTAGAGACACTATGAGTCAATAGTAAGCCATTTACCGCCAACCTTATGGGCAAATTTCTTTCCCCAGCCAGCACAAAATATTTTGCAGATGCTTTGGCAAAAGAGGAGGCAAAAACTTGGACAAGGGCCTCACAGGCAGTTTTACTCCAAGCTTGTACATACGCATCAAGTGCAGGCATGTAGAGGCAACTTTATTTATACGTGTTGTGACGCACGCTTAGTCAATGAACAGTGTGGACAGCTTTCCTGCCATCTACTACCACATAACCCCACCTCACTCGTGAAACTCCATAAGCAAATGCCAGAAGCCGCATTTCAGTGCGGCCGATTTTGCGAACACAGTAAAATTTGGAACTGGTGCGGAAATATACGCACTTGTGGGCAGATTAAAAATCTACACTAACGCAAAATGAAGTGTTCTAGAACAGAAGAAAGTGAAGGTGAGATGCCCCGCTGAACCCTGCAGGCCAGGACAAGTAGTTTAAATTGTCAAAAGTGGCTGTCAGTTACACTCGAACATACAACTTTATTATTTGATCAAACATTACAAGCCTCAAAAAAAAATACTTTTAAACACACAGCTTCAATCTTTCGGACTTAATAACCAGCTGAAAGCCACTTTAATAACTTAAAATGCAAGCATAATCATAAATTTAAAAGGCAAGCCTTATCTTACAACAGTTCTTTATTTAGGCCTGAAGGCCCAAGGAATCCCAGATTATCAGAGTAAACAATTTGAATTCGAAATCAGCTGAAAGCCCAACACTTAAGGCTAAACAACGTCTTATCTTAAAACAGTTCTTTAGTTAGGCTGAAGGCCCAAAGAATCAGACTCTTCAAGAGTAAACAAGTTAAATTCAAATCGGCTGAAGGGCTAATGCTTAAATCTCCATAACATTAATTTTTTAAATACCAAAGTCCTTACGTGAAACAGTTCTTTAATTTAGGCTGAAGGCCTAAAGAATCTTAAGGCAAAACAACCTTAATTTTTTAAAAATTGACTAGAAGCCATACAAGTACAAACAACAAGAACAAATATTTTTTTAAAAAAAAGCCAGTATAACCTAGGGCGCTCAAATGTTCGAGGGTCGGCCTGGAATTCAAACACTAACGCTCTCTTAGGCTAGACAGGCAGTCGGGCCACCCATCCACGATCCAACGACAACCCAACTAACCGACAGGCAACGGATCTACTGAGAAGATTACTTCCACTTCACCTGACCAGGGCACAACAGGGAATTCAACGAAACAACGTAGAAGATATTGGCGCCCACTACCAATTATACATGTAGCTGCCAAACTACACAACGTGCTGGACAGCAACAACACGATGAGGAAACTACACTACCTGAAATTTACGTCAACGGCCAGGGCAGGTAACCAGAACTAAAACGGACACAAGGGAGAAGATTCCGCTGGTGCACTTCAATTCAAATAACCGAATACAGCGAAACTCCGCTGGAGGGTGGCTAGAATTTTCCAACTTGAAAACCATGTTGTTGCTCGCGGGAATATCCCAACAGCCGACAACGAACTCCAAACGACACAACGGAACAGACTTGACTTGCTGGTAGATTAAATTAAAGTCAACTTTCGAGTCGAGGGTCGGTGAGACACGGACCTCGTAGCAATGGGAAAAGCCCCACACATTCCAACACCACGTAGAGACCGCCAGTACCCGGCCAAACTACGTCCCGCAGAGAATTCCTCGCTGCTCCACGCCAACCGACCAAATCGTCAGGCCTGGAAACGGTGAAAGGACCAAATATATGTCGGCCGATGAGATGACCAACCAAACGACCAAGCAACGGTCGTCCCACTTCAATCTCCCTCCGTTGGGTAGTTCATGTGTGTCGCCAGCGGTCGGCGAGCACTTGCTATCGGCGCCTCCCCGGTGCTCCGTCTCGGACTTCACGGCTGCTGCACCCGGACTGCACTGCTGGTCCATCGCGAACTAATTCCTAGACACACGACGACCCGGAAATACTACAGGTCGTTCCAAAGATGGTATGACAGTGCACTTAGCGATACGCGCTGCTGTTGCCGCTCACGGGCAAGTAAGTCAGGAAGTTAGTGACGCCAGTAAATGGAATAAGAAAACGAGGCAGCAGCACCGTAATAAAAGATGACAAACAATAAATTGGATAAACGCGAGCCGTGCACGGCTCAGAACTTTTCATTTATTTGTAAATATGTTGAAACAAAAACAGACAAAAGATTCCTATTAGTTACTCTACAACATTGTTTCAGGAGCCAACAAAAAAGGAAAAAGCTTTCTGGAGCTCAATTTCGTCATCATAGCTAAGCGGAAGACAGAAATAAAAACTCACAGGTTTTATTGTGATTTTTTAAAAGTAAGTCTGATTATTAATGTCAAGAAATGCTTGTCTATGTTACATTGGCAACATCAGGATACGAACATATGAAAGTGCTTCAAGATAAATAGATATGTTACACTCATAGTCTTTCTGATACTCTTAATGATAACACTAATGCAAGCAAGGTATTCCTCATGAACCTTATGTGTAAATTTCTTTCCCCAACCAGCACAAAATGCTTTGGCGAAAGAGGAGGAAAAACTTGCACAAGGGCCACACAGGCAGTTTTACTCCAAGCTTGTACATACACATTACAGAAGTTAGTGACGCTAGTAAATGCAATAAGAAAACGAGGCAGCAGTACCGTAATAGAAGATGACTAACAAGAAATGGGATAAATGCAATCCATGCACGGCTCAACCTCGCCCACTCAAATATCAACCTGGGGGTGACATAGCAAAATGAAGTTAACTGGCAGCTCCTTAACGAAAGCAAGACAATGGGCATGAGAAAGCCGCAAGCAAGATGTTCGCTCTGACCTGTCCATGCAGAGGGAACACGCCCACTGGCTAACGACATCCCTGCACCAGGAACGGACCAAAGTAAGTGCCGCAAGATAACTAATTCAAGTCTCATTGCTAGGCCAAAAGTGAAAACGAGACACCCGCTCGAAACGAACCAGGCAGACGAACCAAATGCCAACAGGCAACCCGACATGCCTGCACTGAAGAAGGTACTGAGCTAAGTCTCAGAAGATGACAAGAAAAAAACTATTCGCAGTTGAGAACAAAAACAGCTATCAGAACTAATGCATTAACTATGCCCGCACTCTATCCAGTTATCACTAGGTTGGGTTCCATCCAAAAGACAAATAGTGTTCTCAAGGCCTCTAATAGCCTCAAACAAGAACTCAATTGCCGCTCCTGTCTCACGCACCATCCGGAACACTGCCCTCAATTGATTGGCACCTTATTGCCAACTTGTAAACAAGGTGGTCTTTTCTGAGCAGGCTGATCCCCGGACACTGTCTGACAGCCATTATGGTAAGCACCTGAAACAAGTAACAGCCAAGACAATTTGGTGCCACAGAACACAAACGAAACAAGAGTGAAATCGAGCGCAACTAGAATGGCAAGCACAAGCACAAACTACACTCTGCTACCAGTGAGACGCCCCACTTACCCTGCAGGACAGGAAAGTTAGTTTAAATTGTGGAAAGGGGCCAAAATAAGGGGCGGTAAGTTACACTCAAACATACAACTTTATTATTTGATCAAACATTAGAAGACCCCAATTTTTTTTAAAAAACACACAGCTGGGACTTAATTACCATACCAAAAGCCACTTTAATTTAAAAACGGCTGATGGTCAATAACTTAAAATGCAAGCATAATCAGAAATTTAAAAGGCAAGCCTTATCTTACAACAGTTCTTTATTTAGGCCTGAAGGTGCAAGAAATCCGAGATTTTCAGAGCAAGCAATTTGAATTCTAAATTGTCTGAAAGCCCAACACTTAAGGCCAAACAACATTAAATTTTTTTAAAAAAAAGGCCTTACGTAAAACAGTTCTTAATTAGGGGAAACTCAACCAAAACAGAGACTTAACAGGCAAAGCCTTATCTTAAAACAGTTCTTTTGTCAGTCTGAAGGCCCATTGAATCAGACACTTCAAGAGTAAACAAGTTAAATTCAAATCAGCTGAAGGCCTAATGCTTAAATCTCGATAACATTATTTTTTTAAATACCAGAGTCCTTACATGAAAAAGTTCTTTAATTTAGGCTGAAGGCCTAAAGAATCGTATGGCAAAACAACCTTAATTTTAAAAAAATTGTTAGAAGCCACAGAAGAACAAATAATTAAAAAAAGGCAGTACACACAAGGGCTCAGAACGTTTCATTTATTTATAAATATGTTCAATCAAACATAGACTAAAAATTCCTGTTAGTTACTCTACAACATTGTTTCAGGAGCCAACAAAAAAGGAAAAAGCTTTCTGGAGCTCAATTTCTCATCATAAATGAGCGGGAAACAGAAAGAAAGACTAACAGGTTCTACTGGGATTTTTTAAAATTAAGTCTGATAATTAATGTCAAGAAATGCTTGGCTATGTCACATTGGCAACATCAGGATCCGAACATATGAAAGTGTCTCAAGACAAATAGATGTGTTACACTCTTAGTCTTTCAGATACTCTTAATGATACCACTAATACAAGCAAAAGTATTCCTGATAAATCCTCAAGCAATACAACAGTAGTTTGACTATCAGTGATGGCCTACGGCTGTGGCATGCTAATATTAATATTGATCTTGTCAATACTTTAGTTAAACCTGATTGTATTCAGGTCATAATCACAATTTTCACGTTAATGAGGATAGAACAAAATTTGCTGAGATTTACTGTTACAAAAAATTTTCTAATGGACTATAAATTGATATAAATGGTTTCATTGCTCTTTTTCGAAAGAATCATTTTATTCTTTCTATTGTAAAACGTTTGGTAAAAGTGTAAATAGACTGTCTGATTTGAATTTTTTCATATGGGATCATTCATCTAACTTGGAATACATATAAGATGATCAAATTCCACAATGAAAATGTGTAGGTATTAGTGCAACTGAATAACATCCTTAAGACAAAGACTACTATTATTCAGAAGCAACTGAGACTTCTAGAGTAAAAAACAGCACTGGAGTGACGTATCAGAAAGCATTGTGGCACTCATCAAGTTCTTATAACACAATATTTGTTTATTCTAATTTCGTCAAAAAAGTGTTGAATATGTCAATGGAAATTTTGTAAAAGCAGTAGAAATGTTATATTTTGATTGTGTGATGTGGGAATGTATTTTCAGAAATGAATCAAAATTTAATTCACGTTAGATGTGTATGGACTTCTAGTAAGGAAATTATATTCAAAACTGCGCAACTCCGATGGGAGGTATGTAAGTACTGAGATGTAGGCGAGTGATTAGCGTGCCACTCATGCCTTATTTGGCACAATGACAAAAAATCAGATTTTTTCCCATCACATTAGACTGCACATCAGACATAAGTTACACAGAAAAAAATAACAGTAATGCTTAGATATGCTTATCTAAATTGTAAAAATAAAATAAAGACAGGTATGTGAACACTTTATTAGCTTTTGTCCGATTATCAGTTCAATTGGCAAGAGATTATTAAATTTACTTAGAATTAATTTTCTCAATTAAACCACAAAGTTCCAAATTTGTGGAGACAAGGTTCTGATAATGGTTTGAATATATGAGGAAAACACAGTGGTAGCAGAAAACATTTTTGGGTATCAATGAGCATGCAGTTTATGTTCCATACTCAGCTAATAGTTTAAATTTAGTAGTAAATGATGCAGCATATATTTCTCGTGAAACAGTCAATTTCTTTGGCTTAGTTCAAGAAAAATACTTTTACCTTTCATCATCTACAATTAGGTGAATGTTAATCTCCAGACATTTAGCAGTGTTAAAATTGTAGGCGATAAGTGCTACACAATGGTCAAACAAAATCAGTCCAATCAAACTCTGATGATATCACAATGAAAAAAATATTTACTGCTCTGTTGAAAATATTAGAAAATTCAGCTGGTTGGGACTGCATCACAACTCACAAAGGATATTTGCTTGTTTTAAACATTTGTAATTATTAATTTATTTGTATGTTCAAATCTGGTTCGACATTTTGAATGATACTGGCAGTTACAACGCAGGCCCACTTAAATGTTTCAAAGAGTTTCATTAATAAGTTCAAAGAATATCATACAGATGAACACTTTGAAATGGTGTTACAGCAAGCTGCGAAAGTGCCACACAAACTAAATGCAGAAGCAGATTTCCTCCAGTAGTTTTACTTTGTGGAAGAAAACAGACAAAATTTCAGTACAAACATCATGTTGAAATTGCATTACGCCCCAAAATAAATTACGATGTTGACATTACTTTGAATTTTAGATCAGATATTAATTTCCTTAACAAATATATTTGAAAAGCTAAACACTTTAGAGAATATCTATAGCTTCTTTAGTAGTACACTATTTAGCTATCGTAAAGAAGAATTGAAGAAACATTGTAATGATTTACATCTGAACCTTAAAGATTATTTGAGCACAAAATCTCATATTGATGGTATTCATTTGTACGAAAAAATTAATTCTCTTAATTCTCTGAAGCTATGCTATCAGTCTTGTGAGCCACATACCATTCTGGAATATCCTTTTACAAATTATTTAACATCAACTTTTACCAACACAGCAATAGTGTTAAGAATACTTACGACGTTCCTGGTTAAAGTTGAGCCTGGTGAAAGATCTTCTTAAAATTAACATTATAAAGATTATTTAATATCAAAATGCATCAGGAAAGGCTTGTTAATTTAGTTATTATTTCAATATAATTTGAGATCTGAGATCATCTGCATCATAGGCAAACAGTAGAAGCAAGAATGGTTCAATTAAGTAAGTCAAAAATTATCTGCTGTGGTGACATCACTCTTCTTAGATACTTCACTGACTTGTGTCCTTGTCTATATTATTGCTATGCTATTGTGGTGCTTCTTTGACATTTTAATCCTAATTCCTCCATTTGTCTTCCTTTTTTTTTGCAAATAGACCATGGCTACTCCGTTAGAAGTTTGCCCGAACAGAGCAAGCAGTGCTCTGGTTTTTATTATCAGAAGGTGTATCGATTGTCACAGTCCATCAAAGACTTTCACCACAGTATGGTAATAGTATCTTGCCACAGCAGAGAGTCTATGAGTGGACTGCAAAATTCAGAAATTGTCACACAGCTGTTACACACGAGGAAGGAGACAGACAAGCACCCACTAGCACAAAATGATGACAGCATTGAGCATTAAAATCCTAGTAGTTAACTACTGAAGCATTCACAAGAAAGTGCCGATCTTTGAAGCGCTACTGGAAAGCAGGAAAGCTCATATAACACTAGGGACAGAAAGCTGGTTAAACCTACAGTAAAAAGGTCTGAGAATTTTAAGTAAAACTGAAGGATAGGCTACTGAACAATGGAGGCAATGCATTTGTCATGGTAGACAAGAAACACACATCAGTCGAGACAGAACTTGAAACTGCTTGTGAGATAGTTTTGGCAGAACTCAGTATCAGATGTAGGCATCAAATTATAATTGAATCCCTTTATTGACCAACAGACTCATCTTATGATGTAGCTGAAAACTTATGAGAAGACCTCAGTTTACTAGTGTGTAAGTTCCGTGATCATCCTGTAATCATTGATAGAGACTTCAATCATTCAACAGTGAACTGGGAAAATTACAATTCTGTAAGCGATCCTGTGAAACATTGTTAAAAGACTTCTCTCAAAATTACTTACAATAGATCGTTCAACACCCCACTCGTGATGGAAATGTATTATATTTAAAGGCAAGAAATGGACGTGACCTCTTTGAGGATGTCCACATCAAAACTGGCATCAGTGACCGTGAGGCAGTAGGGGAAAGAAGATTGGCAACTTGCTTTAAATGTTCAGAATTGTTAAATTGTGCACTTCACAAAACGAAGACAACATAGTATCCTATGACTATAATATCAATGAGTCACAGGTGGAATTATTTAGTTCATACAAATACCTGGATGTAACACTTTGTAGGGACATCCTTCAGAACTAGTTTTAAATGATGACTCTAGCAATATACTACAACCCCATACATTTTCTCCCATATGAATCATGAGGACAAGATGAGATTAATTACAGCTCATACAGAGGTGTTTAAACAATCATTCTTCTTGCTATCCATACATGAATGATATGTAAACTAACCATAAAAACTGTGATAATAGGAAATACCATTTGCCATGCACTTCACATTGGTTTGCAGGGTGTAGATATGAAAGAAGAATTTTTATTCTGGACGTTACATAGAAATGGATGGTAAAATGTTTTTGAAATTAGAGGTAGTATGTTGCACATCATATGAGTTGAAGACCTTTAATTTTTCACATGTCAGAATAAGTATAAAGAGTTACAAAACAGAAGAAACTCAAAAGCATGATTCAACAGTGCTGGAATTAGCCCTTTCATTCCCAGTGTTGTTCCTAGACAACACCAATTAAAAGTTGTATTACACAGTATTATATGTATTGATTCTTAAAGTCGCCTTGTCATTGAGGGATGACACGCTTCTAGCAAGAAATTTTGTTAATTGGTGATGGATGCACCCTCTTCAGATGCATTAACATCTTTGAGTTGGAGGACATGTTATATTGCTGTCTGCACATGATTCTTAGTGTGGCGTCTTTACTTTTATTTGACCAGTGAATTCCTATTTCTTTGGTTCTGTGCTGAAGATTACTGTTGCATAATTGCTCTGAGAAATAACAGCTGAAGCAATAATATACCTTGATAAAAATATGTGATGACCATGAACTATGCTGAGACTAGAAGGTTAATAATTCTACTGTTTAAAAAATAGTATCCTATTTTTGCTGTTTATATTGACAAAATGAATGACAAACTGAGATCTAATTGTTAGATGTATTTCATTTGCTTTGTTTTAGATTGTGCTGTGACTTTCCAACAAAATGGACCTTGATTACAGACTAAAACTTTGAAAACTTATATGTACTGTAATTCTTTTTTTATGGCAGCAGGACATTTAGATTTAGAAAGAAATGAGCACTGAGAAATTTCTGAATTTGAGCGTTTGTAAGCACTGGCAATTTGCAGAAATTAGAGATTTCTCTAACAATACTGATAATAATGAACTAGTCAATTTATGTGAAAAAAAAATGTATGCTACTGACATAGCTCAGAATGTTGATTTTTCCAGTAAAGTTAATTCAAAGCAGCCCCATTCCTAAAGTATCTACTGGCAGTCTATCAGATGTAAATTCGTCTGTAACAGGGACTATTACTATAACCTGTAATTTATCTGATAATTCACCTTCTCCTGAGACTATACGTACACAACAAAGAAATAACATCTCCCAACAAAAATCTCTAAAAAAACACATATAATCGTACAAAAGAGTGGATATCAAGAAAATAAATTTTGAATCGCCAAATATTACATGATACAATTACCTCCTGCTCCCTCCAAGAAATTTAGAAACTCCTCGCATAGATTTCAAAACATTTGTTACACATGAAATCTATATTCAGAGCATCTTGTATACCCATCAAAGCGATGGAGATGTATTCGACTGTATGGAGATCAAAATTGAACACCTTCTGGAAAATTTACTCCAAATTAGACCTGTAAAAATGCAGCCACCAAACAGTACTGGTCCTTGGCATGTAGATACCCTTCTAGTGCAGATAGAATGAGTCAAAACTAAGTTCCAAAAGTTTATCAAGTGTTTTCAAACAATGGGTAACATCAAACAGAAACGAAGAACTTATCCAGAACATGAAGAACTAAATACAGCCATTGCTTAACATTATTCTTCACAGTATGAATGTAATTCCTGCAGGAGAATACAATTCTGTTGATGAATGGGTTGTGACATTCAAAGGTTGCAGCTACATGAAACATTCGAAATAAACTCCACAGATGGGGTTTCAAGATTTTCACGGATGCAGGTTTATCTGGAATTATGTACTAGTTTCGTTCTTATGTGGGAAAAGGTACATGTGGTGATTTTGGACATTGTTTCTCTGTGGACATAGAAGTGGCACTTTGTTAAGATTTATCTGAAGGACATAATTTCAAAGTACTGTTTGATAACTGGTTCTCATCCTAGCAATTTGCAGTAACACTACAAGATATATTCTGTGTTGTCAGTATTAGGCAGGACTGAATGCGGAAATGTCCTTTGGTAAATGAAAGAGATCTGAAGAAAGTGGGACGTGATAGTAAAGACTGGAGAGTTGGAACCAAGTGTAGCCTCTCCGTAATCCAGTGGAATGATTAGTAAGCCATAAATTTCATTTCATCACATGCTGCCAGAGAGCAAGAATCGAAATGCAAAAGGTGGTATACTACAGAAAAACAGTCTGTTTATGTGGTCAAACCATTTATTGTAAAACAATACAACACACAAAAACATGATAAAGATGATATGCTTCTGGAGCTGTGTAAAATTGATGTGTGATCTCACAAGTGGTAGATATGAGACTGGTATTACTGTGTCTGATGGTAGCAGTCTAAACAGGTAGCAGCTGGGTATTGTATGGGTGACATCAAGGACAACTGGTGAAACCAGTGAGTACTCACTGATGCAATTTCAAACTTTTATGTAAACATGTTTGATGAAAACTGGAAAGTTGATAGGTATAAAAAAGGGGAGACTTGCAGTAGTGAGAAGAATCTAAGGAAAAGAAAGGTGTGACTATCAACAAACCCAATTGCTAATGCCAGTTATGACAACATTGGTGACAGGTCAGAATATGTTTTCAAGCAAGGAAACGGAAAATTTTCTGCAAAAGGCTTCACACATATCACACGTGGAAAAATGTGCTGTACAATTGTGATCTTTGGCAAAAAAAGAATTGTTTCAATTACTATCACATGCAGTAATGCGTATTTGGAGAAACTTTTGGAATCTTTATTTCATTTGTCAATTTTTCACAATGTGTGTAATTTTAACGTTTCATTGACGTTTATTTCATTTTTGCACTTAACAATGCCAAAAATAAACATTTCGGCAAATAATATGTTAACTTACGACAGATTTATAATATTTTCCATGTGTTACGATGTTAACTTATTTCAGATTTATAATATTTTCCCATCTGTTGGGTTATTATGTTTCTCATTTCATTTGACTGTCTACTCCCATCGCTTTTCCTAGACAACATTACATAAAATTAATATTAAAGAATATTTTTGTATCCGTGCTTTGTATTAATACTGAAAAAACTGAATTTTGGTTTTTCCATAGCTGAATTCTTAACGTGGGAATAAAATAGTTAATGTTTGAAAAAACAGGAATTTTCGAGTTATGTCCTGAAAGCTGTATCGATACATCGATCTTCTATCGATCAGTAGCTTGGTTTTATTTTGAAAGAGTGCGGGTTGATTAAGTTGATGTGCAATTTGTGTATTCTCATTAACTTATAATTGTTGTAATCTAATAAAGTTGATAACATAAGAATGAAGAGTTTTGGAAGCCCTTTCCAGTCGAAAACCGTCTTGTCGCCTAGAGTTCCAACTTCAGCGTCATCAAGTAGAAGAAGCTCCCTGTTGCCGGGAGGAAACAGAAATGTCTCGTCGTAAGTCAATACTACTTACAGCATTCATTTTGTCATTCACTTTATTTTTCGCTTTCATTCTTTTCTTTTATCAATCTGTCCTTGACAAATATATTTTTTCTCGCTTCTTATTCGACTATGTTTCAAGAATACTAAATGACCCAATAGCTCCAAAGAAGAGATGTATTTAGAGCCGTACCAATCCAAAATAACAATTATGTAGCCATAATCTAGTCGTGTCATTAAATACAAATACTGTGCTTCAAATAATGGGTAACAGTCCTGTCTTTATTCATTATATTATTTCTGCCACAACTTTCATTTGCTTTCACATTTAGGCCTAGAATCAACTTTGTAGGTTCCAGCATTACAGCTGGAGATTAGCTTTTGCTGTTACTGCTAAATACTGAAGATTTTTCTTTGTTCTTGATGTGGTTCTGTGCCTTTCTTGCTTTCTTATCCTTCAAACATGGTCAAAATCGTTGGGTTGTTGGATCATTGCTTTGTCCTTAGACACCACAAATATTTGAATACTAAGTAGGCTAGTCACCAAGTTGTTAAGCGTCATTAGATCCTTTTGTGTTCTTAACAAATATGTGTCTTGATTTAATTTTAGTAGGATATTTTATTTTCCTGCAGAAATAAGGGTTTCTAGTAGAGAGTTAACACAATTATTCACTTCTGCTCATTAACAAGTGCATGTGGACTGTCTTCAAGATGATGAAACATTGGTAATGCTGAAGATAGTAGCTATTAAGAAAAAGAAAGAGCTTAAATACATCACTATTTTCTTTCCTGTGTTTTTCAGGAGGTACAGTATTTCTGGCCAGTCAAATCAGTCTATCCAGATTGTTTGCAAAACACCGTATCATACAGTTGAGAGTTTTGGACTGTCACTTCCTGTATTGGTGACCGAAGTGCTCACGTTTTCAGATAGTAAGTATCAAAAATAATTATGTACGTGCAAAAAAGTGAAACTTTTTCCCTAGAATTCCGAATATTATCCTTTATCATGAAAACCTTTTTGGTTTTGGTGCTGAAATGAAATTTTGTTTCTGTCAACTTCTGGACAGAAGCTGTATATAATTCTTGTTTTTATATTCCTGAAAATCTGGGATTGGAACTTTCCCCCCCCCCCCCCCCCCCCCATTATCCCTCCTGAAACACATTCTTTACTTGTTTTAATTTGTGCTGTTTTGACTATTTTTTGTAGTGATGTGGAACTATAATTAGGCGTAGTATCTGCGTTGTTTTGCAATCAGCAGGAATTTATCTGACTGACTTGCTCATTTCACAAAATTACATAATTGTTTTCTTTTCCAGGATCAACAGCTGCAAGTGTGTCCATGTCAGCAGATGGGTGGGCGTGGTTCGTGTGTGGACGTCGTCTTCTCATTTGGCAGTATCGCCAGCCCCCTGGTCACTCTCGTCCTGCAAGCAGTCAGTGCCAAGAGCTAACATTGCCACCGAGTGATCTTGCACACAGAGCATCTCTAGTTTGTGTTTTTACACCCCATGGAAATCAGGTACATGAAACACCCATTGACTGTAAATATATGTATAATTCATATTTATGTACATATTTTTCAGATGCACTATTTTCTTCTTAGTATTTACCAACTAGTCAATGTTGAGGTCATTAGACCTTTTTACTATCCAGAGTTCACATTTGTGGTAGTTTGAGGTGGTCATTTTACTGTGTTTGCAAGATGGCTTGCAGTTCCTGTTACCTTGTTGAGTGATATTGTAGAATATAGGTACATTTAACAACATAAAAATTGACAGAAGTCACAGCCCAAGTAGCAGACTTGTGCAGCATTGAAGCTAATGAAATGTAGTGTGTCAGATTTTTAATTGCTGTTATGGGCACTCAGGAGATTAAAAATTACTTGAATCCTATGAAATAAGGTCCTGTCGATAGTGTCACCTCACATTAGATGGAACCACGTGGTGGGCCAGTGTTTGATAAAACACCACATTAAGTTAAATAATACTTGGGATTATCCTGCATGTGTGGGCAGGTTCTGCTGTCTAATCCATGAAAGCCAGTGAGAAGTCTGTAAACACACAATTTACTGTGCAATAACAAGTGACACTAAACAGTTAAACCAGTTTCTTTACAAACTATACCTCATTGGCTTCCTATCCATAAACATGCCATTGCTCTTGTGGAGGAAAGAGTATAATAGTACTGAAAAACCATGGTGTTGTATGGAGTGACAGTGAATAGAGACAAGATGAAAAGGCGAAAATGTTATTGTAAAGGAGAAGCTCTATGATGAATATTGATTGGGAGGGGACCAAAGAGCAACATCATTGGCCCTTTCGGATTAGGGAAGAATGGGGAAGGAAGTCAGCCATGCTCTTTCATAGGAATCACCCCGGCATTTGCCTGAGCGATTATTCATATAATTTTGAAACTCATCCCCGTTGATTTTTGAATGAATTATAAGTTGATTTTTGGCTGTGTGTATAGTGTACATGATGTCTCTACCAGGGGAATCCCCATCACATCTAGAAATACTTTCCTGTAGAGAAATGGGGATGGTGCTATACGAGCTGAGTGGAATAAAGCCGAACGTGTGAATGCAATCGCTGTTTGTGGTTGACTGGGTCTGTGTATGATCAGTGTTGTTATATTTACTAGCGAAATCCATAGATTCAGACTACAAGAGTGGAAATAAACGACTAACCGGAATAACAGGTAAGAAAGATTATGTATTACCTTCCTGGTATATCCAAGAAAGTGGGCGCTATCAAGTATTGTCACAGTTTGGAAATATCATAGATCCGGGACTAATGCGCAGAGCAGTCAGAGTTATAGTGGGAAAGTGGGTAGTCTTCACATGCCCGGTGTTTACATTATTTAGTGATCTTGCTGCTTCCTCTTTGTTCAATGATCTCATGTCAAATGAAAACAACACAGATTTCTGTGGCCAGAAGCTGTCAAGTGAATTAAAATACATTCACATAATTACGGAAGGCAAAAATTTGTTATTCATTTAAGATTTTATTTTATTTCCACCTTACTGACTGGCAAGCATTAATCCCCTTGCAGAACAATGAAGTTATTTTTGTCAATTTGCTAAAGAAATTTGGCTTTTATTAATCTTTTCTGCTGAGGCAGTCAATGTATTTGAAACGAAGTGTTTAATTCCACAATATTTGCTAGTTTCAACTGTTTGCTGCATTTCAAGTGCACATTTTCGTCTCGTAGCACGTGGGGCATTATGCCATAATAAAGAACGAACATGAGATAATACAGTAGTGGTACTCCAAGAAAATTTACATTCTGAAAACCACACTGAAAAACTTATATCATCTGGTCAAGGACTACTTCATTGGGAATCTGGACATATGAATGTGCGTGCACTTTAAGTATACACTTTAAATGTACACGTTCCAATGCTCTTGAGGTATCCTCCGATGTCTTGTTTCTTTTATGACATAACTTGAGATCTTTTAATGTTTTACAATTACGAACATATGGGCCTCCTATGTCATTGCAGCTGCGCAAGCACGGTGGCACCTGTCATCTGGAACTCTCTGGCAACTGCTGAAATGAACCTATTTCTAACAGGTCAAGGGGAAAATATTGTGAATGGTGATTTGAAAAGCATTACTTTCAAAGTAAATTTCCTTTTATGCAAGTTGAACTATGTGCGAGAATGTATGATGAATCACACAGTGTTTGACTCTCATTTAAAAATCAACTTTTTGATAATGAGCCATTTAGAAAAATTTTGAGCCCAGCAGATCAGACATTTATTGTTATTAAAAATTTTACTGGCACATTTGTGTGATTTATCTTAAAGTGTAACACACACAAAAATATCAACATTATTTGTGGAAGCTTCTTGCAGTTTATTAGCCTCAGAGGCCAATATTATATGTGAATGCTTTCCTTTTCTTGTAGTAACACCATGTATATCAATTTAAACCATTAACTTTTCTTGTTTGTGTGTTCGCGCTACTTAACATTCATGCTGCTAATTGGCTGACTACTTCACATGTCGTATGCTCTAAATATCCACCGTCATTTGCTGGCAAGATGACGTGACATGAGCTGTGACTGGCTTCCAAAAGTGCATCGCAGTCTTGATTTCAATGCTTGGGAAAGTAACATGCGGTCTTTGATGGAATTAGAATTTATACTTTCGTAATACAAAAATATGTAGGATACTTGTTGCTTCACATCAAAGATCTTTCCAAAAGGTGTTTTTTTTTTTCACCCTGAGTTTCATTTTTTGAAGTGCCGGGAAATTCTACGCCCTTGTATAAAATCATAACCTTTCAAAGGATTGATAAGTTTTACAGTTTTGAGGGAACTATACTGTCACTTAACCCAGAAAATGTGTGTTTTCACCTGAGATAAAGTGTACTTTTAGTTGCGAAATCCGGGAAATTTTTTTTCCTTGTCTGCGTATACACCCTGCTATAACATCCACGCCCCTATTTTATAGTCAGTAAAATATTATTTTTTTAAGTATGTGATATCTTGAGAGATAAGTGTGTTGTCAGAGAAACAGTTTGGTTTTGATAGTGCAGAGATGGTGTAAGAGGATCTTCACAAACCATGGAAAATGGACTGAAAACAATGATACCTTTTAATTATAAGAACAATTATTATTATCCCTGATTTTTTGTTGCTTTCTTCTTGTTCGAGTAGTCATGATGCTAGCAAGACACACTTTAATCTGCCGTCTGTGATAAGGTCTGGTATTATTACTATTACTTAAACTACCTATTGTAAATTATTGGAGAAAAATAGAGAATAATGTTATTAAAGTTTATCTAATATTTTCTGTAAGAATATTACTAGTCTTGATGCAGCCCCCTGTGGGTTCGGGGGTTAGAATAGGCCCGCAGTATTCCTGCCTGTCGTAAGAGGCGACTAAAAGGAGTCTCAAACTTTTCGGCCTTATATGATGGTCCCCTGTTGGGTTTGACCTCCATCTCTCAAAATTTTCCGAAGAGCGAGCCGATTGGGGAAGGGCGCCTTACTTGGTGCATTGTGTCCAACTTGCGATCAGACCTTTCGCCAGCTTATACACCGTTGAACTGCAATCCTGTCCGCTCTCCATCTCTTGGGCATGACTTTTTCTGCGTGCAGATAACACCTTGAACTGTGCAGTGCCTCTTTCTGCACCGACGGTGACCATGGACCACATGTTACCTAACATCCAGTATGGTAGCCAGTCCGTTGTGGTTGGGCCGTCATGTACCCTGTTGGTTGTAGCCCCCCTGACAACACAGGGATCGCTCTACTGATGCCTGCACCGTTAAATCCCCACGTATGCCAAGGAGTAGATGCCTATCCTCCTGGGGTATCGGGACTCCCGGCAACGGCCATCCTGCCAGGTGGCTCTTGCCGTGGCTGGGTGGCGCCCGTGGGGAGGGCCCTTGGTCGGAGTAGGTGGCATCAGGGCGGATGACCCGCAATGAAGCGTGGTACGTTGTCTCTCGCTGGTGACCAGCCACCAGCAGTCTCTAAGCGTTCTCGGGCTCAGTTTAATGCTCAGAAGTGCGATCCGAAAACGTTCCTCTCCCTGGCCACACCGTGGGAGGAACGTAAGTCTCAGGATGGCAGTAGCAGTTATTCGCCCCGCTTCTTAGTTTGTACGAGGGTTGATGGGGAGTCTTTTCTCTCCACAAAGCCTCAGTTCTTCGTCGAGAATTTAGAGGACAAGTTTGGGGAGGTGGAGGGCTTGTCAAAAATGCGCTCTGGGTCAGTCCTGATACAAACGGCATCCTCTGCCCAGTCACGACTGTTACTCGCTTGTGACATGTTGGGGGATGTTGCCGTTACGATCACGCCCCATAAGAGTTTAAATATAGTCCAGGGAGTTATTTACCATACGGATCTTCTTTTGCAGTCTGATGAAGAGCTGCACGCCAATTTAGAGCGCCGAGGCATACATTTCGTCCGGCGCGTTCATTGGGGTCCGAAGGAAAATCAGATTGCTACCGGTGCCTTCATCTTGGCCTTCGAAGGGGATACATTACCGGAAAAAGTCAAGGTGATGGTCTACCGATGTGACCGATGTGACGTTAAGCCCTATATCCCTCCCCCGATGCGGTGCTTTAAGTGCTGGAAGTTCGGCCATATGCCTTCTCGCTGCACTTCCAGCCTCACATGTCGAGATTGCGGATGCCCATCACATCCCAATACTCCATGTGCCCCGCCTCCCATCTGTGTCAAATGCGGGGAGCACCATTCACCTTGCTCGCCAGACTGCCGAATTTTCCAGAAAGAGCGTAAAATCATGGAATACAAGACCCTGGACCGACTAACCTATACTGAGGCCAAGAGGAAATACGACCGACTCCATCCTGTGAGAATGACATCTTCCTACGCTGCTGCTACAACACCTGTGCTAGCCCCGTCTGTTTCTCCAATTGTGGCCAGATCGACGAGTAGTAAAACTACTCCTGCCCCCTCGCCAGTGGGGGGGGCTCTACCCACCGTGTTGCTCCTGCGCCACCTACCTCAGGAGCAACACCATCCCACCCATCGGGGACGTCCGTCCCCACTTCTAAGCCGGAGAAGTGTCCAACTTCTTTGGCGTCTCACGCTCGCAAGGGGTCCATCCCTTCCCAGGTTTCTGCCAGCGAGAAGCCTGACGACCGACAATGGCGTAAATGCCCGCAATCAGCTGGTCGTAGGGCTTCACGATCCTCCTCCGTCCCGGAGACTGAATCGGTGAAGCCCTCCCAGCCGCTGCGACCCAAGGAACGGCGTGAGAAACCCAAGAAGAGCTCTCAGCCCAAGGAACTCATGGTGGCAGCCATCCCACCGCAACCTTCCAGCTCTGCGTCTGAGGATGCGGTGGAGATTCTGGCGTCCGCTGAGGACCTCGATCTCGCCGGTCCATCAGACGCCATGGAAAGCACTATCACAGGTGCTAAATCGGAGGCAGCAGGTGATCCAGCGGCGTAATCTCCCTTCCCAGTCCCGTCAAGCCTTTCTCAGCCATGGACAACACCATCCTCCAGTAGAACTGCAGCGGTTTCTTCCACCATCTAGCTGAGCTCCGCCAACTTATCAGCCTTCACCTTTTTCTCTGCATTGCTCTGCAGGAAACTTGGTTTCCGGCAATGCGAACCCCCGCCCTCCATGGCTATCGGGGTTATTATAAGAACCGGGCAGCTTATGAAAGGGTGTCTGGTGGCGTCTGCATCTATGTCCTGAACTCTCTTCACAGCGAGTCTGTACCTCTCCACACACCTTTAGAGGCTGTCGCTGTACGAGTGTGGACGCCACAGGCTGTTACCGTCTGCAGTCTTTACCTTCCACCGGATGGTGATGTCGCGCAGCATGTCCTGGCTGCTCTGATAGCTCAATTGCCTCCACCTTTCCTGTTACTGGGCGACCTTAACGCCCATAACCATCTGTGGGGTGGGTCAGTGGCAACAGGTCGAGGCGCCATCGTTGAGCATTTATTGGCGCAGCTTGATCTCTCGATCTTAAATGATGGTGCCTTCACACACTTCAGTGTGGCGCATGGCACATACTCCGCCATTGACCTTTCCATCTGTAGCCCTAGCCTCTTACTGTCTGTCCAATGGAGAGTGCATGACGACCTCTGTGGTAGTGACCACTTTCCGATCTTTCTGTCACTGCCACAGCGTCAGTCTTCTGGGCGCCCTAGCAGATGGGCTATGAATCAGGCTGACTGGGACTTGTTCTCCTCCACTGCCGCTATTGAGCTTGTCTCTAACGATGCCATTGATGCAGTGGTTCAATCGGTCACCACCGTCATCGTTACTGCCGCCAAATCTGCCATTCCCCGTTCTTCTGGGTCCCTTCGGCGGCGGATTGTGCCTTGGTGGTCGCCTGAGATCACTGAAGCGATTAAAGTTCGCCGGCGGGCGCTCCAGCGTGAGTGGGGATTTCGAAGTGCCCTCGCCGCTTGTCCTGATACTGCTCCTGGGCCAGATAGCATCCACTGTCAGATGCTGAAACACCTTTCAGTGGACTGCCAGTGACGCCTCCTCGATCTTTACAACCGCATTTGGGTCGAGGGTGAGTTTCCGTTATTTTCATGTAACTAGAACAGATCACTTCTGTGGTACACCGATGTTCATTTATCTGCTGCCATTTCACGAAAGCTTTTGGCAGTGAGTTTCAATTGCCGAATAATTCGGACATATATATTTACCATTGTAAAATAGAATTCACGTAAAGGTAACTTGAATGTATATCAAAATCTGTGCTATCAGAAACTATTTTAACTTCTACCACGCTTTGCTGGTGTTAGAGCATAAAACTTTCTCAGCTAAATCCCAGAAATCTTTTCAGTAACATTTGCTGATTCCAGTGTTGTCTCTTTAAATGACGTAGCTGACAGGTGCACATTGGTTTTTCACAGTTGTTTACTTTCACCCCCGTCCCCCATATACACATTTAATACGGCCATTGCACTATTATTTAACTTTCGATAAGCCTCATTAACTCATTAATAGTTTTCGGGCTATCATCCACATACTGCTATAATAGTTTACAATTGAACATCTACGAGCAGTAAGAAACTAATCACTGAAGTCGCAGTTCTTGAAGAATAGAAGGGTATTATAGAGCAGACACTGTCGTTAAAACACACGGCTGAAACTCGGCCGTGGACTGACTGTCCGGGGACCAGAAATTGGCCCCTTATACAAGGGTCAGAATTTTAATAGTTGCAACTATTTATCAGTAGATAAAGTACAAAGTTTTACTGACCTTCAAAGTAGTCACCAGCATTGTGTATAATCCTTTGCCACTGATGTGGAAGTCGTAGGATACTCTTAGCAGTGCCAGTTGTGGTGACAGTTTGAGGGGTGTGGTGTATTGCCGGACGAATATGTAGCAGTTCTGAAGCGAATGAAGTGAAGTGTTTCCTTCAGTTTATTTTTGTTCACATGGGTATGCAGTGACATTATGGTCATAATATTGTATATGCTGGAACTAGTGGTGTCCACCATGTTGATGACCTCGTAAGTCAAAGCAGACAGTTGGAATCTGAAACTTCCTTAATGCCTACATTTCAGTAAGTTTATCTGAAGATGGCAACTTAGTTTGCTGAAACCAGTGATCTTGGAAAAATAACAATCTTTGCTGATTGGAGTTTTTTTTTTTAAAACTATTATTTTACAATGAGATGGTATTTTTCTTGTGGACTGTGACCATGAATGCATGTAAAAGACACAAAGTCTTGATTTCTGCCCCATAAAAAGCAGATAATTCCTGCAATGGCTATGTAACTGTGGCAATATGTGACCAAGCAGCTTCCTGTGGACATAGAGTGCTTCCTGGAATAGACACAGTTTTTACACTGTCCAGTATAATGAGTAACATCACAATTCCACGATTGCTACTTCTCTAACCAGTGGAAGTAGTGTTTCCTGTTTCCATAAGGACCACACTCTAATATGCGTGTCATTGGTGGTGCAAGAGTGGACAGCTCCTCTCCTCTATAACACCCCCCCCCCCCCCCCCCAATGATAATTTTGTAGGTACAGGCACAGTAAGCACAGGACTCTGGACTGTTGCCAAATTTTTCTTGATTTTCTGTGCTGCAATTTTATGAGTACAGTGGCATATCCACAATCATTTGTGTGACCATTATCCAGTCATCTTATCAATAAAACATTAGACACCAACTGATGGTCTACCAGGGCATATGCTACAAAATCCTAGGAAATTGACATTGGGGAGATACTACATAAAGTAACAAATGTGATTTATTGAATGCGTGGTTCTCTGTAGCTTGTAAATATTTGTTAAGTCATGTAAACACCATGAGCTGAACTTAAAATGTATAACAGCCAAACCGGTATTTGGGTGTACAACACATCATCAGCGGCATCTGATACAGAGGACAACGAGCAGTTGTACGTACATCAATGTCTACAACATAAGTTGTATACATAACAGCAGAAATATAAATCTACTTACGTTATGTATGTATGTATGTATGTATCAATGAGATGAGTGTTAATTATATATTTTTTTGATGTTGAAATTGAGGTTCAGCTGGAAAACAAACAATGGTGCAGAAACCTAGAGCACTATTATAACCGTGTCTGTGTTAATATGTTAGGATATGAAATTCGTCCTACTTCATAGTACATAGATTGCCCCTGTGTGTTACTGTTATGTTATTAGACAGTGACAGTTCTTGGTCACATTTGAAATATGTAACTTAAACATGGAACAGACAGGTAGGCCAAAGAGTCTATATTACATGTCTTCTGCTATTCTGAGATCATATTTATATTCATATGTGACAATGGTTCTTAGATGTGAGATACCATGTTTGGAAAATTAGTATGTAAGGATTGAATATACTAAAAGTATGAAAAAGCTCTGATCAGAGATGCTGTAGTTGGCAGTCACACGTGCCTAAGGTATGTTTGCTTATGTGAATGAATGGTGTGTGTTTTTCCGACGAAGGCTGTGGCTGAAAGCTAATGTGTGTCTTTTAATTGTGTCTGTGTGCAACTTAGTGTGTGATTTCTATTTTTCTGAAAAACTTTTTCTACTCTTTGGACCCTTATAGTTTTCAGTGCCTTACTTCTATTGTAGAATAAGAGTCAAGTAAAGGTCCAGTTATATATAAATATGTAGCTACAACTTAGCCTTACTTTTATACCAAACGAAGAGGATGTATTTGTGAATCTACTGGCTTGTTGTGCATTGTAGAGAGTTGTCGAAAGTATGATCCATGGAACATGCAAATAACTAAATTTTCTGTTGCTGTTTTAGCATTATTTGCGTCTTAATTTTCACACTTTTGTTCTTGTTGTAACTTACATTAGTATTAGTTGAGATAATTAAATATTCCCGCTTACATATTGCAGTGTTTGGTGTGTCAACTCCTGTTACTACCCAACTTTGTACAACTCACAATTGACCATGCAAAATTCATACTTGCATATTGTGTTCTGTGACTTTGAATCTTTCAGGCTTTCTCTATCCATTTTCTCTGAGCAAAACATGAAAATAACAACAAAGTGCATCTATAATATATGGGACTATGATTTATTATTTATTTTTTTGTAATCACTTCAAATTCTCAGTGCCCATTCGTTGACGTGTTTCAATATTAACACTTCAGTCATTTGTTTCATGTTTTGTTAAAGGTACCATCCTGCATCGCTGTCTCACCAGAAGGCACAGTGCGGTATTGGCCAAGTGTTTTGCATTCTGGTGCCTCCGTAGAGCACGTTGTAGACCTCCAAGGTCAAGAATGCGACCAACTGGCAGATATATCACCTTTTGGCTGTGTTTTAGCAACAACTACAGCTACTGTAGTTCTAGTTCAACCACTGGTGCAGTCAGGTCGACACACACTCATTTGTCGCCCACTTAGATCTCCTCACGGTTGGCTCGGTGGTATTGGGCGGCGTGTGTCCTCACTCATATTTGGTGGCTTGCCCACTGCACACTCAGCAGAAACAGTAAGTTTCTTGTAAATAATAAACACAATTTAACATCCTTAGTATGTGAATATTATGTGTTTTATGTACACTTCAAACTATGGTGGATTTGACTGCAGTTAGTGTAGAAGCTAAAATGTGTCTGAAAGTTTTAGGCTTGGCGGGTTGTTGTTTTTTTTTTCCCCCCCACAAAAGATGACAGTGAGCAGGTATACTGCAGAGAACATCAGTAACCAGATGGTTGGCATAATTGGTAAATAAAAATTAGTTTGTCGTTTATATAATTGGTATTTTCTGAAACTAGAAGGCTCTATGCTTCAACAAAGCAGTTGTGAAATTTAGTGATGTTAACAGTGACTGGGTCATACGACAAGGGTAAACAACGCTGCACTACATTTGATAGAGGAAGGCAGCATGATAAAAAGTAATGAATAGTTCTTTAACATTCTTTTCTTTAGCTTTTTCATTTTCATACTATTTTTATGAGAGAACTTCCTAACCCATGTCAATTGTCTTTCTGCAGAAGCTGGTGAAGATAGTTGCTGTCAGAAATGGTGATTCAGCATCAGATGATTGGAATATATTTGTGCTAGCTGAACATTCACTGCAGAAATGGTTACTGTCTTCGGGGGAGACAGAAACCCTTCTCTTTGAGTGTGACATTAGTGTGATGGTTAGAGAAGGGTTCTGTGCTCTGTGGGTAAGTAACTTGATGCCGATAGTAGCAGAATAGTACCGTTTTTACCCAATGTAAGACGGCCCATTCCTTTTTAAGAGGCACCATGAGGAAGATTTTTTTTTTTTTTTTTTTTTTTTTTTTTACATATTCTGACCAATCAAAATTAAATTTTATTGACCTGAGGCATCTTCCTAAAAAGTTACATACATTTTTTGTTTAGTTAGCCTGTTGTCTGTGGTATCACCAGTTTTAGTCATTGTCATAGCAGGACAACTGTGAAACTTATATTTTTGTTGTCACAAATATTTGGCTGTTTCTTCCAAATATGTTGCGGTTTTCGAGTTTGTTGTTAAGGAGGGACCTGAGAACACGACCTTTCTTTTTAAGAAGTAGCGTCTTTCACTTCTGTACTGACATGATAATGTTAAACATCTCATGCTTCCAAACACATCGTTTGCCTGCCATTCTCTCTCATTGGCTGTTTAGAACCAGCTGCACACACACTTGCCTAGTATTCCTGTTACACCTCACGATGAGCACAACAACATTGTTGCACAAAACACTAAGCACACCACTACCTGCAAATTAGACTTGCACCATATTCTACAGAAATGTGTGCTATTGTGGAGTATGTGTGTGATTTTAAAGTCAGTTTGATTTCAGGCAAACTGCTTTACTAATGGTAGAAATTCATAAAAAGCCAGAGTACACAGTTCAGATTGCCTTGGTTGGCAGCACGATGAAATTTACTGTGTACTCAATACCCTCCCTCCCCACCCTTGTTGCAGTTCTGCTTGTTAGCCATGCTGGTGTTACTGTTCCCCTCTCCAACCATTGTAGTGCTGTGCTTAAGCAACAGTGAAACAAGAACAGCAATATCTTCTCTGCTACAATCCATATGTAAAAACAGCAACTGATATATAAATAAAAATTCGCAATCATGATTCAGTCCAGTTCTCGAACTTCTGTTCATCCTGCAGTCTAGTGACATCTGTCAGTACTGCTTCCACAACAGATCTTTCCACTGTAATTTATTCTTGCAATAACAATTGCTGTCAGTTTAATGTGACCTATTTTGTTTGTTAAACATTTAATTCTGAATTAGTTTTCTTTCTCATTTTATCTGAATGTCACTATCTTGTTCTAAAGCTGGTAACAATTAATATTCTAAGATATGATAAGCAAACAAATTTCTCAGTAAATGATTACAGTTTCCCATAACCAAATAAAACATTGCCTTGGGTTGAGAATCAAGTAATGGATTTGGAAGGACAACAAATTTGCCTTTGAATGTTACCTTTTGTTTGAAAAGGAGCATAAATGTGTATGTATTATATCCATACATATATGAGAACTTTTTATGCAATCCTGTTCAGATACAACAAAAATTTGTTAGTTGACAGGATTTAAAGCTATTTCCTCCACTGCCAATTGTTAAGCAGAGTATTAAATTGTAGTAGTGGCTAGTTCATCGTTTCTCAATGTCCCTTGCACTAGTGCTGGGAGACAAATGTGTGATTGTTCAAGCAAGATTGCTACTGTATCAAGTGCTCCAGTGTACCAGGAAAATCCTCATCCTATTTGAATGCAAGTATTGTTTGCTAAGCCCTACCCTTCAGGATTCTTCAAAGTAAACTTGTATGAAACTTCAGTGGCCAAAGCTTCATCTGTAAGATGATCCTTGTAGTCACCCATTAAGCAATCTAAAAATGTTGACCTCACCAACAATAGTTTCTTATGTGAATATGAGATGAGTATTTTTCGAATGTCAGATTTGGGAAGAACCACATCTTACAGTCAGGTAAGCACGGTAAATGCTGGAAAGTAGTTTCACAATATGGAAATATGTTGTCTTTATTCTACAGTGCCTGTCTCATGTAAATATGCTACTTTGTTGTTTAGACTGTTGATCCCATGTGTGCGTAAATTATGAGACAGAATTGTTCGCTAGTTTCTCGGCACTAGGAGGAAAACTACACTATCTACAAAAATTATTAGAGAGATGGGTTGAGGAATTTTTAAAAGGAAGGGCAGTTCACTCATACTCTAGGATCAGAGGGACCCATGTGTAGTGATGATGAGGGGAACCAAAGATCTTTGTCTGATAGTTACAAAAGCTAGGACAGTTTATGCTACTTTTACATGTGTGTATCACAGGGTGTGTACAATCCGGGAAAACCTGAGAATTTTTTAGAATTCCAGGAATTTTTCATTGTTTTAGCTTTCAGTCAAATTCTTGTGATTTTGACTGGTAAGAACCAATACTCTAACAAAGGATATTACTGTATCCCACTTCTGCAGAATAATACTGCAGCAGCAAAGCAAGATCGAGAGAAGAAAAAAATGAAAATAAAACTGAAGTTGCAAAGGAAATGCGCCATATTCAACAACAAAACACAGTGCTCATATAAGCGTCTGCCAACAGCAATGTGTGTCAAAGGCTTTAGGAAGACTATGCAATGCTTCATAATAACAAATTGCCTCCAAATGGATTTTTGTGCCCGGAAGCTATCAAATGAATTAAAACACGTTCGCATAATGATGGAAAGCAAAAATATGTTATTAGCTCAGATTTTATTTCCACCTTTATGCCAGTCAAGCATTAATCACCTCGCAGAACAATGAAGTTATTTTTGTCAGTTTGCTAAAGAGATTTGCTTTTATTGATCTTTTCTGCTGAGTCAGTCAGTTTATTTGAAAAGAATTGTTAAATTTCACACTATTGGCTACTTTCAGCTGTTCGCTGCATTTCAAGTGCATGTATGGCATTATGCCATAATAAAGAACCAAACATGAGATAATACAGTACTGCTTTTCCAATAAAATTTACATCTGAATCTGGAAATACGAATGTGCACTTAAAGCCAAATTTTGCATTTTAATGTGGTTCACGAAATTCCAATGCTCTTGAAGTATCCTCTGATGTCTTGTTTCTTTTATGACATAATGTAAGATCTTTTAATGTTTTACACATACGGACATATGGGCTTCCTACGTCATCGTAGCTGTACAAGTGTGGTGACGCCTGTTGTCTGGTGCTCTCTTGCAACTGCTGAAACAAACCTATTTCTGACAGGTCTGGGAAAATATTGCGAATGGTGGTTTGAAAAGTGTTACATTCAAAGAAAATTTCCTTTTACGCAACATGAACCGTGTGCGAGAATGTGCGATGAATTTCTTAAATCACCTCACGTTTGACTCTCCTTTAAAAATAAATTCTTTGAGGACAAACATTTAGAAGAATTTCGAGCTCAGAAGATCAGACATTTATGTCGTTATTCAAAATTTTATTGGCCCATTTGTGTGGTGTATCTTAAAGTCTAACACGCACAAAAAAGATCAACACTATATGTGGAAGCTTAGCTTCTCTTACATCTTATTAATCCTTGAGACCAATATTATATGTGAATGCTATGTATATTAATTTAAATGATGATCTTTTCTTATTTATGTGTTCGCACTTCTTAAGAGTGATCTTGCTATTGACTGACTACATCACGTGTCCTATGCTGTCATTAGCTGGTGTGATACGTGACATGAGCAATGACTGGCTTACACAAGCATATTGCAATCTTGATTTCAGTGCTTTGGAGTGACATGTGGTGTTCGGTGGAATTCAGATTTATACCTTTGTAATACAGAAATATTCAACGTACACGTTGCTGCACATCAGACATCTTTCCAAAACACTGACTCGTGTGTCTTTGGCCATAAGACTTGGCAGCCTAATTTGAAGGTGTAAGAATGCATTTCAATGTTTCATTCACCTCTGCCTGAAATATTTATCTTCATGTTTTTCAAAAGCTTTCTGGTTTCATCATGAAAATTAGTTTTTCCACAATAATGATGCCTTCTTGAAACTCTTTTAACTTGGAATACTGGACATCACATTTCCTAATATTTTTGTGCATCAAATAGTACAAAAACAAAATGGTAAAGTGATTTGTAAAGATCTTTAATGGATTTAGTCAATTAAATATCCATGTTTTTGTAGTATGTAAGCATAAATACAAAAATCACCAATTACAGCAGGTGAGCTTCATGAAGAGGTAAATTAACATGCCATCTGCTAGGGTTGCTCCTGTCAGCTAGTCACAGCACAAGATCCCTGAATTTGTGTAGATCTGTTGCTAGCAATGCAATAGAAATAGGTTGCTACAGGCAGTGTATTACGTATATTAATTGTTGACCGTAAATTCACCATAAAAAGGATCAGTCCTATTCTCTTCATATATTTCCTTTTAATAATTTTATATGGGTAACTGTATTCGCCTTTAACGTATCACAATTGGTTTCTATGATAGTTATCAATTTTAAGTCTGCTACATGTATTTTACCTAATGTGATTTTATCAGATTATGTTTATGTGTAAATGGCTATGTAGATGTACATCTAAGTCCACAGTAGCAGCATCTAGGGAGGATGTAGGCAAACATATTTCTGGTAGCTGCTGTACTTCAGTAGCCAGTTGCAATAATGACTGTGTGGATGATGTGGCCCATTCTACACCTTATTTTAGATCTATGTGACGATGCTGTGCTGATTATATGTTTTGACGATGCTATTATGGCCTTATCACTTTAGGGCATTGTGTAAAAAAGGGACGTTTTACCGTATTTTATCTTTACATTTTCCTGGTTGTGTGATAGTATATTGTGATATGTATTACTATATTATGTGGAAAGACACTGCTTACTAGGTGTATATATTTATATATTGTAGATCTGAGGATGGTCATTACGGACTGAAACTGGTCATCATCTAAAGAATTGATATTGTGATCAAAGACTGGAATAAAAAAAACATTTGACAGTATCAGATCACTGTTTGTATACACAACAATGTCGCAGTTGGTGAAAACGGAGAATGTTTATTACAATATTGTCTTTACTATTTTGTGAATGAAAATTTGTTGTGACAACCTAGTTTACAGCACAGCTGAAAGTGTTAGGCTGTGTTGAAAGGTGATAATTTGATTGTGCACTGGTGAGCCAATGAAAAGGTTCCAAAAGAACCTGTAATAGTACTTGTGTGTTATGGTTTAAGTTCTTTCATCTACCACCTGGTTGATCATGAAAAAAGCTATCATATGTGATGACAGTGACACTTGAGACATAATGTATTCTGTGCTGTGATCGACTGATAGATGTAAATTGAAAATCCATCATGTTAATATATGTGTTCACAAAGCCGAAGTAACTAAAGTGGTATTCGTATTATTACTAGCCTACTACAAAGATTTGCACTTTAATGGTGTGGCATATTGAAGATATCTCCCAAATGCATCACTTACGGTGCATTTCATCACGTGAAAAGCTCATAAAATGCAGTGTCATTTATTAAAACTGTTCCTGCATTGAGTTTAGGTGGAAGTAGGATATTTTCATCTTGAGTCACATCTAGAATATTAGTTACTTGTACAGAAAATGAAAGATCATTTCAAAGGTGTATGTGAACCATGGGTTTAAGGAAAGAACAGACATCCAACTTCAATCTTAAAGAACTGTCAGTTGCCAATATTAGATAACTACTGTTCTCAGGCTGCTGAGTGTTATGCATGGAACGGAGGAAAATGCAAATTTTGTGATATTTTCTTAAAACTATCGATTACGCAATTCCTCATTTTAAAAAATGCCAGTTTCACATTATCATTTAAACAAAACTTTCATGTCTCTGCCTGTCATCTGTTTTTAATAATAGTTGGGTACTAGACTGCTGAACGTAAGGATTGGAAGGTACACCGGCCTTGGCTTGAAACCGTCCAGCGGATTAACGAGGAATCATTGTGCTAGCCAACATGGCTGTGGTTTCTGGAGGTTTCCCACATTCCACTATGTAAATACTGTGTTGGTGCCCATGTTCCGCAAACATTTAGAACACTTTCTCACACTTGCACACAAAATTTACTCTAGATGCAGAGAGATTGTGGTACACTGCTTCTTTCCTGGGGAGTGAATACATGACTGATGATCTTCACTGTTTGCTCTCTTAAAATACATAAAGAGTTCAGCCGTAAATTTTGATCAGATTTATAGTTAGGGACAAATTGTATACTGGAAAATCAGATGACAGGAAACCACATGCATTGAAACTAGGATGTGTATTATTAATGTGTTTCTTCAGTGGAACGAAGGAATTAAGTAGTTTATCTGTACATTTCATAGCATATAGTGTGGTTGTTACTCCATGTGGGTCTGTGAAAGGTGTTGTATATGGCAGTATATACATTACAACCATTCCTCAAGCTTGGAATCATTACCCCAAGTGAAAAGCAGTAGTTCCTCCCTTGTGGTGCTGGTAGGTTGCTTTTTGTATCCAGTGGTTCGCTGGGGTTGGCCAGAACTATAAATGTGACAGGCCTTGAACCATCAGCTACTGGGCATCTCGGTGCAAAGCAAATGACCAACTATGGTTGAAGATGCAGTATATCCTGGAAAGTTTGACAGATAATAAAATCAATTTTAGTGACTATTTTCCCATTGTTCAGTCTTCACTCTTCTGTGTCTTCTTTGATACCAGCTTACATCCACGTTGTTCATCAGAAGTAATATGTTACTGTGCCAACAGTGGAAATGATTACTTGCTCTTCAAGCTTCTTGATTCGTTCTACTTTAAACCCCACCAACCCCTTCAATTTGTTGGATTTCAGCTTAACATCAAAACCTCTCTTCGCAGTTTCTTTCAAACGACTTAACAAGCGGGAAAGTGCCGGTAGATAGGCACAATAAAAAACACACACACACACACACACACACACACACACACACACACACACACACAAACACAAAATTTCGAGCTTTAGCAACCGGCGGTTGCTTCGTCAGGAAAGAGGGAAGGAGAAGGAAAGATGAAAGGATGTGGGTTTTAAGGGAGAGGGTAAGGAGTCATTCCACAAGCAGATATATTTAAAGGCAAAGAGTTTGGGCAGAGATGTCAGTCGAGGCGGAAGTGCAGAGGCAAAGATGATGTTGTATGACAGGTGAGGCATGAGGGGCGCCAACTTGAAATTAGTGGAGATTGAGGCCTGGTGGATAACGAGAAGAGAGGATATATTGAAGAACAAGTTCCCATCTCCGGAGTTCGGATAAGTTGGTGTTAGTGGGAAGTATCCAGATAACCCGGACGGTGTAACACTGTGCCAAGATGTGCTGGCCGTGCACCAAGGCATGTTTAGCCACAGGGTGATCCTCATTACCAACAAACACTGTCTGCCTGTGTCCATTCATGCGAACGGACAGTTTGTTGCTGGTCATTCCCACATAGAAAGTGTCACAGTGTAGGCAAGTCAGTTGGTAAATCACGTGGGTGCTTTCACACAATGAAAAATTGCAGCTACTGTGGTCTTGCCCAGGGCCAAGTTATGCACCGCACATCCATAAAGTTCTGAGACTGATTTTATTCCTGGTGTACAAGTGACGTCATGACAGTAATTATGGCAGCAGCTTGAACTAATAACTGTGAACGACAGATGCACATTCAGCCTGTCAGTTGTGAGCAGGCCGTGTTAAGTAGAAGAGGTGCATTTGTAGCTTGTCAGCATAGTTGTCACAAATCACAATAGATCATCATCTCTAGATCAAGTGCTGAAGACATTCTCCAGAATGTTTTTGAGAAGAAAAAAGCGTGTCAAAAGTTTGTCCTGCACACTATGAATCCCAAACAAAAATGGCGTATGGGAATCTTCTGCTACTTGATCAAAATGCAGTAAGCAGACAATTCTTTTCTGTAAAAAATTATTGTGAGTGGCAGGACTTAGTGTTAACAGTACAAAACTACCACAAAATGTCAAAAGTTCAGAAATTCATATGAAGGGTCAACACCCTGATGACCTAACATGCATTGAAGCTGTTCACACGGCTTGAACAACATTCTAAAAAAAGGACTTTTCTGACAGGTTTAAATGGTTGTATGAATGTTATGTGCAAAGGGGGGGGGGGGGGAGGGGGGGACACTATTTAGAACATTTCAACGATTAAAGCCACTGTCTTAATAACTTTTCTCTGTTTCTTTATAAATCCAGTCTCAAAACCTTTTGGTCTGACAGGATGCGCAGGATTTGTCAGAGGGCAGTCCTGGGGATAGGAACCCTCTGAATAATGGGGCTGTGGCAATCAACAGTATTGTTGCGCCAGCTACTCTGTTTTCATAGCGGGATAGAGTGGCATCATTCCAAGTGGAAAGAGATTTGTCTGTGCCTTTTTTTACTTTCATTATCAATATTTTTTTCTTTCTGCAGCTTCGATAATGAAAATAGTTTCCAAAACCTGCCTGTGAATAAAGTAAAAAAAGTTATAGCTCTTCGTTGGATCTTCTTATCATAAAAAGATATTTAAATATTTTGTGGCTGATAGCAAAAGTTCTGTAATTGGAACAATAAGCACCATGTATAAAAAAGACATTTATTCACCTTCAGAACAATGTCCATTGCCCACAGTATGCTTTTCGGCAACATGGTAAAATTGATGTCACATATTTGGATGTTACTAAGTCTGCTTTGTGCCTGTCATTCGTGATTCCCATGAACCAGGATAACAAAATGAATTCTGTTGGCATCCAACATGAGGAGTAGGCATATTGTTTCAGACAATACATGATATGCTTAACCAGTAACTTTCATTCAGGAACTGCAATGTGTAGTTAGCTACAGTTGTGCAGTAAATAACAATTTTGACCTCTTGTGTTGTATGTATATGTTACAACCGTTTCAAAACTGATTATTTATAGTTTGGCCTTCAAGTTCCTTGAACTTGGAGATGCCCCTTTGAGACAAGGGGAAGCTGGTGACTACTGTTCGTTGATTGTCTCTTGTACTCTGCATCAAACTTGTAGCACCAGCTATCACAAGTGATTGTCAGTTGATGTCAAGTTGGTTGTTGGTCACTTAAGTTAATGAAATCTCCAGCAGTTTCCGTTCATATTAGCTCCCAATTGTCATTCAATCTGTGTATTACACATGCAGAAGCAGCTTCCTGCACATCAAAATATTATGAATTCCTAGAGATCAGTCTTGAAGGCAAATTGCCAGTTTTGTGTGAAAAAAGGGTAGATTTTGGGAAAGTCATCCAGAACTTTGGGTTAGGGGAGATTACCGTATGGGATGAGAAGGAAAGACTAAAGTAATACTTACACCTGTATGCATCTTAGTTGCAGTTTTTCACAGACTGTAACAAATCTTGTACATCCAGTGCCCCATTAAAACTATTACATGAGTCCTCCCTCTTATAATGCTTGACTTGCTGCAGCAGACACATCAATCTGATGTACATTGTGCACTCCAAAATGTGAATATGCATATGCACACATTTTCAACCAATGCTTCCATTTATATAGCAGTTCATTTACCAGATATATGGGCACTAAATATTTGTGACACAACATGTGTTTGTACGTTTTCTTGATGTTGTCATAGTTGTTTCATGCAAAATAAATGAAATGTGTGAAGACTAAGATTGAGGATGGTTTATATGCTACGAAAAAGGCAAAAAAGAAATATATTTTTTATCTTTGTGTTTTGTAGCAGGATGTGGTGGCTGGAAGTGAGCTGGACATTTGGCTCCTTGACATGCAGTCTACTGATGATGGTCTCATGCTCCTGGCAGCTGCACTTAATTCTTCTGTTTCACAGCAGCTCCATTATGCACTTGGTGAGTTAATACTTAAGTAAAGAGGAGATCCTTATTGTCAGCAATGATCATACATTAAGATGCGGGAACTGATTTAGAAGCAGCTTTGCACAAATCCAGGTTCCACCATTCTCATTAAAGTTTTCATGAATCACAGCAGAAATGAAATTATTCAGTAAGATTATAACTGTTTCGTGGGCTCCTCAAACGTGTTCATAACAGCCTCAGTATGGGACAATATACACACACACACACACACACACACACACACACACACACACACACACACACAAGGAAAACCCAGGTATTTTTTCATTCAGGAGAAAAATGGGCAAAATCGAGGATTTTTTTTAGAATTCCTGGAATTTCTCATTGATTTAGTTTTCAGTTAAATCTCTAATTTTGACTGGTAAAATCCGACATTCTAACAAAAAATTTTACTGTTTCCTGCAGAATAATACTGCAGCAATAAAACATAAACGAGAGGAAGAAACCAAAATCAAACTTAAGTTGCAAAGGAAATGCACAATTACAACAAAACAGTGCACACACAAGTGACTGACAACAGCAAAATGTGTCAAAGGTGAAGACTATGCAATGCTTCATAACAACATGCTTCTGATGAGCATGATGTCACAACTTTTTACATCAGGTTCATTTGAGCAGTTGCCAAAGGGGACATGTACATTTGCAGTTGAGTCATGTATGAGCTGGTAATGTCTCCTGCAGTTGGTGACTTGAAGTGTGGGTGTTAGCTGCATCAGCAGTAGCAACAAGCAGCCAGAGGCTACCCAGAAAAAACAGATTTCTGTGGCTGGGAGCTACTGAGTGAATTAAAATGCATTCACATAATTACTGTAGTCTAAAATATGTTATTAGTTTCAATTTCCTGATTTTATTTTATTTCCATGGCTTTGGCAGTCAAGCATTAATTGCCTCACAGAACAATGAAGTTATTTTTGTTGATTTGGTAAAGAAATTTGACTTTGATCAATCTTTTCTGCAGACACAGTCAATTTATTTGAAACGAAGTGTTTCATTCTGCACTATTGGCTAGTTTCAACTGTTTCCCGAATTTCAAGTACATGTTTTCATCTGCCGGCATACATGGCATTATGCCATAATAAAAAAAACCAACCTTGAAATAATAGAGTACTGGAACTCCAAGAAAATTTGCATCCATAAAACCGCATTGAAAAGCTTAATGTCAACTAGGGGCCTACTTCTACGTGAATCTGGACTAAAAATTATGCACTTCAAGACAAACTGCATTTTAGTATGGTTTACAAAATTATGATGCTCTTGGAGTATATTCTGTTGTCCTGTCTCATTTGTGATGTAATGTAATATCTCACAATTAATATTTTATTAATAGTGAAAGTTTATATTTTACAATGTAACACCTCTTAATATTATATATGAACAAACATATTGGCTTCCTGCATCATTATAGCTGCTCGTGCGCAATAATACCTGTTTTCTGGCACCCTCTGAGAACTGCTGAAGTGAAGTAAATTCTAACAGGTTGCAGAGAACATATCAAATGGTGGTTTGATTGCATTCAAAGTAAATTTCATTTTACACAAGATGAATCTTGTCACATGTGTGAATGTGCTTTGAATTTCTTAAATCACAGTTTGTTTGACTATAATTTAAAGCTTAACACTTTGAGGTCCAGCCACTTAGAACAGTTTGGAGACCAGAAGACCAGGTATTTAAGTCATTAATGAACTTAAAATGTAACACATGCATAAAAAGATCAGTATTATATTTGAAAGCTTAGCTGTTCTTGTAGCTACCCTATGTTCTCATGTGTTGTTGTTGTTGTTGTTGTGGTGGTGGTCTTCAGTCCTGAGACTGGTTTGATGCAGCTCTCCATGCTACTCTATCCTGTACAAGCTTCTTCATCTCCCAGTACCTACTGCAACCTACATCCTTCTGAATCTGCTTAGTGTATTCATCTCTTGGTCTCCCTCTACAATTTCTACCCTCCACACTGCCTTCCAATACTAAATTGATGATCCCTTGATGCCTCAGAACATGTCCTACCGACCGATCCCTTCTTCTGGTCAAGTTGTGCCACAAACTTCTCTTCTCCCCAATCCTATTCAATACTTCCTCATTAGTTATGTGATCTACCCATCTAATCTTCAGGATTATTTTGTAGCACCACATTTCAAAAGCTTCTATTCTCTTCTTGTCCAAACTATTTATCATCCACGTTTCACTTCCATACATGGCTACACTCCATACAAATACTTTCAGAAATTACTTCCTGACACTTAAATCTATACTCGATGTTAACAAATTTCTCTTCTTCTGAAATGCTTTCCTTGCCATTGCCAGTCTACATTTTATATCCTTTCTACTTTGACCATCATCAGTTATTTTGCTCCTCAAATAGCAAAACTTCTTTACTACTGTAAATGTCTCATTTCCTAATCTAATTCCCTCAGCATCACCCGATTTAATTCGACTACATTCCATTATCCTCGTTTTGCTTTTGTTGATGTTCATCTTATATCCTTGTTTCAAGACACTGTCCATTCCGTTCAACTGCTCTTCCAAGTCCTTTGCTGTCTCTAGAATTACAATGTCATTGGCGAACCTCAGAGTTTTTATTTCTTCTCCATGGATTTTAATACCTACTCCGAATTTTTCTTTTGTTTCCTTTACTGCTTGCTCATTATACACATTGACTAACATCGGGGAGTGGCTACAATCCTGTCTTACTCCCTTCCCAACCACTGCTTGGAAGCAGTCCCTCGACTCTTATAACTGCCGTCTGGTTTCTGTACAAATTGTAAATAGTCTTTCGCTCCCTGTATTTTACCCCTGTCACCTTTAGAATTTGAAAGAGAGTATTCCAGTCAACATTGTCAAAAGCTTTCTATAAGTCTACACATGCTAGAAACGTAGGTTTGCCCTTCCTTATTTTAGCTTCTAAGATAAGTCTTAGGGTCAGTATTGCCTCACGTGTTCCAACATTTCTACGGAATCCAAACTGATCCTCCCCGAAGTCGGCTTCTACCAGTTTTTCCATTCATCTGTAAATAATTCTCATTAGTATTTTGCAGCTGTGACTTATTAAACTGATACTTCGGTAATTTTCACATCTGTCAACACCCCTACCTAGTATTGCCCCAGTTCAGAAATATCGTAGATCCGGGGCAGAGCAGTGTGAGTTGTAGTGGGGAGGTGGATAGTATCCGTGTGACCCATGTTAACGTTTAATGATTTTGCTCTTTCCTCTTTATTTATTGCTCTCACGTCAAATGAAAACAATATGAATTTCTGTGGCCAGGAGCTATTAAGTGAATTAAAATACATTCAAACAATTACGGAAGGCTGAAATATGTTATTAGTTTCAGATTTTATTTTATTTCCGCCTTTCTGACTGTCAATCATTAATCGCCTTGCAGAACAATGGAGTTATTTTTGTCAGTTTGCTAAAGAAATTTGGCTGTTATTAATCTTTTCCGCTGAGACAGTCAATTTATTTGAAACAAAGTGTTTAATTATGCACTATTGGTTAGTTTCAACTGTTTGCTGCATTTCAAACCCATGTTTTAATCTTCTGGTATGTATGGCATTATGCCATGATAAAGAACCAAACATGACATATTACAGTACTGGTACTCCAAGCAAATTCACATCCAAATCGGGACATACGAATGTGCATTTTAAGCCGAAATATGCATTTTAGTATGGTTCACGAAATCCCCATGCTCTCGGTGTAGCCTCTAATGTCTTGTTTCTTTTATGACATAATTACATGTACGAAAATACAGACTTTTTGTGTCGTCATAGCTGTGCAAGCATGATGACTCCTGTTTTGTGGCGGTCTCTGGCAACTGCTGAAAGGAACCTATTTCTAATAAAATATTGCAAATGGTTGTTTAAAAAGCATTACTTTCAAAGTAAATTTTGTTTTACGTAAGATGGATTTTGTATGAGCATGTATGATGAATTTCTAAAATCAGAGCTTTTGACTCTCATTTAAAAACCAACTCTCTGAGGATGACCATTTAGAATAATTTTGAGCCCAGAAGATCAGACATTTATGTCGTTGTTAAAATTTTTATTGGCATATTTGTGTGATGTATCTTAGTGTAACACGCACAAAAAAGATCAAATTTAAATATGGAAACGTAGATTCTCTTGCAGCTTATTAATCTTTGAGACCAATATTATCTGTGAAAGCTTTTCTTTCCTTTTAGCCACACTATGTATATTAACTTAAAACATTAACTTTCCCTATTTGTGTGTTTGCGCTATTGGCTGACTACATCATGTGTACTGTGCTCTAAATCTCCTCATCATTGTTTGGCAAGATCACATTACATGAGCCATGACTGGCTTACAAAAGTGCGTAGCAATCTCGGTTTCAATGCTTCAGAAAGTAACAAGTGGTGGTTGGTGGAATTCGAATTTATACTTTCGTAATACAAAAATATGCAGTGTAGGTGTTACTGCACATCAGCTATCTCTCCAAATATTTTTTTCCCTGTGTTTCGTTTTCTGAAGTGCCGGGAAATTCTACGCCGGTGTATGAAACCATAACCATTACCATTCAAAGGATTGAGAAGTTTTACAGTTCTGAGAAGTGTATTTTCACCCAAGAGAGTGTGTATTTTTAGTGAGGAAATTGAGGAATAATCCCGGGATTTTTTTTTCCTTGTTCGCGTATGCGCTTTGTGAAACATCATTTTTTTTCCATTTCTGACTGAGAAGCCTAATACCAGTTTTCATAACTCTAGTTTTAAATATATTTTAGTAGTTCTTTAATAATGATTAAAAAAAACTTTCACCTATTGTTTCACTCTCATAGGGGGTCAGGATGTGATTAGGAGTGGTGTAGGTAACCACTGTTTTCCATTGTTAAGCCATGTTATGAAGCCTGTAAACTTTAATGTAGGATTATGTTCCTTTCAGGGAAATTACCCACAGAAAGAAATAACGTTCCTGCAAAATTTGCATCATTCACACTTCTGAAACATACCACATTGTATCAAGAGACAGAGGAGCCTGAAGTGTTGGGTTACCAGTTACTGCTGTCTGCCCAGGGAGCTTATCTGTTCAATCAGAAATCTGTGATTGCATTGTCAGGTAGTATCAACTCTTAATACTTCATTTACAAGACAAGAAATTTGTCAATTTACAGGTAAATATCTTTATCAAAATAAGTTTTGAATCTATCTAATTGTATCAAATGGTGTTTAATTTTATAGCTTTGCTTTTTCACTATGAACGAAAGCTCAATAGTGTCACCTGGAATTTGAAGTCCTGTCCATAGGGAAATCTGTCGAATAAGTTAAAATTAGCAATTTGACTATCTACCCCTTTTATTTAGAGAGTCCTTCACTCATTTCCAGTTTCAGATTATAGATTTGTCACTTGCTTGTATTCGCAAGTTCTTTTCACTTTAGATGTCTGGGAACAAGAATTTGTTTTTTGAAATACCTTGTGGATGATTATTATTATTATTATTATTTCAGCTGCAAACTATGGGGACGAGCCAGACATTGTAGAATTTATGAGTCCTGGAGACCGTTTACTTGGTGGTGCAATATGTGGAAATGTTCCAATATTTTTTTCAAAGATTCATGGGCTGGTGGCCCTTTCATCTGTAGACATGGCTCCTAATGATTTTTTAAACAGGTATGCTATGTATGGATAAGATAAAATGCATATTGTAAATAAGAGATAAGTCTTCCAAAATAAATAATTCAGGTGTAAAGCACTCACTGAATAGTGGAACCATTGAGTCGTTGACAGGTGCACAAAAAAAGAATGAGAAGTGTTAAGCTTTCAAACAAAATGTTTTAACAAGCTAGGGAGAGTGCATGCCCCCCCCCCCCCCCCCCGGTCCCCCCTCCCCCCTCCCCCCTCCCCCCGTCCACACACACACACACACACACACACACACACACACACACACACACACACACACACACACACACAAGCCTGTGACAGGTGAGTTGCGAGGGGGCATGTTGCTGAGGGGTTTTGCCCCTCTAACTCGTCAGATGACGTTATTTTTGTGGGGCTATCAATGCAACTAAACATAATATAGACCACCATATGTAACACACAACCAAAAAATGAAGATTAACTCAAGTGTGATACCATTGGTGACAAGAGAGAAATAAGGTCATTTACTGAATCTCATTCACAGCACACTTCATCCATATTTAGAGTGTAAGAGGGAAAACTTCAGAGATGGAGGAAAAACTAAAATATATTCCCCATATTCAGTCATTTCACTCCTTGATTCTCTTGTTCATACTGAAAGTAGATACTCGTTCCACTAGTATACACCTTGTCTTCAACATCCCCTTAATTTAAAATTGATGGATTTATTTGCTTTTTTTGTTTCTTTCATCTTCTGAAGTATATGCCAAACCTTCCCTTCCCTTCCCTTCCCTTCCCTTCTCTTCTCTTCTATGTTAGTATCCCCTCAACTTCACCACCATCTACCTACTTAATTCATTCTGTACCATTTTCGACTACCATCTTTTTTACCTTTTCATTCTTCTTTTGTCAGGCCAGTTTTCTGCAGTAGTGTATGAACTGCTTTTATTCTGGAATTAGAATATCTGCTGTTGCAGGCTAATTCTTTCAGACTACCTGTGGATACAGAGATGATTACTTCTGACTCATTACATGAAACTGTTCTGCTTTTTCTTCCAAGATGTAAAACAAAATTTATCTCCATATTCATCCTTACATCTTCCCCTGTAACCTAAAGTGTTATTGGAAAGGTGCGCTTTTGTTAATCTGAATCCAGTTACTTTCTTCCATAATTTTAAGTTGTTGCCCCTCTTCTACCTCAAATTCTATGAATCTGGTTTTTTTACTTCCCTAGTTTTAGTTATGGTTTTCCCAAAAAATCATCTGACGCGCATGTGTCAAAGTATTTGTATAAAGGTGTGTGTAGTGGGTGTTGCTTTTCTTATTGTAAACTTACAAAGATATTCACACACAGATTTGTCAAATCATTATTTGTACACTATTTATTGGAGCTTGTTAAATTTTTCCTTCAGATTTTCTTTAAGCTGCATTGTATTGCTCTATCTATTGAACAGTAAATAACAATTCAGATACTCATTGTAAACATGTTGTTATTCGTCCCTGTCTCGTGAAGCTGTAACCATAAAAGATCCATTGTTCTAATGTATGTGCGACATGTATACGAAAAACCTTAACAATTGTAGAATAACCATTGTAGTAATTGACAATACCACGTAATATGTGGGAGATAAGATGCTTGCAAAATTATTGCATGTTTGAAAGAAATGACACTTTGCTTTTGTTCTGTATTCCAATTGCAGCAGTGTCAGTGTGGCTGACTTTCCAACTGTAACAGATGCCACTGTATCTCAGGCAACTGATGGGCTTGTAGCAGTGTCCATGACAGATTTTGAATTGGAGGAACTTTCAATCAGCAAAGACAGTGTTGCCAGAATGCGTGCTGCTTTTATATATCACATTAAAAATAAAAATAAGGTATGTATTAGCAAAAAAACAAAAAAAAATTCTCTCTCACACACATTTTTCTTTCTGTCGTGCAGCATGTACCATGTGGAAAGAGACTGTCTTGGAAAGGGTTTTGTAAACTTTATTTTATTAAAGATAATGTTAATTTGAATTGTGAACCTTACTAGAATTATCTATCAAACAAGAACACTGATTTTCAGATCACTTATAGACATGTACTATCAAAGTTGATAGGGTCAGTTCAGTGCGATTTTTCAGCTTTACGGGTCGTTGAAGTTACATGACAGAAAGAAGTGTACATTCTGCCTCTGCTATACTAGACTACATGCACAGCTGTGAAAATGAAAGCTAACTCAGTTACTGTACTCACTGTCCTTTTTGTTAAATAAATTTGACTTTTTTAATATGAAGTATAGTTCAATTTTGTTAAATTATAATTTATATTTTAATGGGAAGTGCAGTGTGTGTGATAAATTTTAGTGTGCCATGACTAGAAATTACACAGGAAGAAATCTAGTAATCTGCCATTCAACAAATGCTCTACGCTATGTTATAGATATTGGTAGGGTTTATGTTGACACTTTGAGGTATTCTAGGAAATCTACCTTATTTTCTTAGAACTGGAATGCAGTTATCTTAGCTAGGGTAGAGGAGCATTACCATGTTGATAAAGAAAACATCTGATTTCATACAATGAAAACAATCAATTTTGACAAAATAATGTAATTGGACGGATAAAAAAAATCTATTCACCAAGCGGTGGCAGAACACACACATAAAAGAAGGTTGTAATTGGGCAAGAATGCAGGTCAGGGGAGACTTCATGGCAAGTCTCCCCTGACTTGTGGTTCTGGGTGACTTTCCTATAATTTACCCCTTTCCCTAGACCTCTCCATTCCTTTTCCTTCACCCATCTTCCTTCCCCTTCAATCCTTCTGCCTGAAGAAGGAGCCACTGGCTCTGAAAGCTTGCCCAATCACAACCTTCTTTTATGTGTGTATTCTGCCTACAATGAATCCAACCCGATCATTTTACTATGTCAAATATATGGTTCAGATTATTGTTATTCTGAGTGATTACAACATTGAAATAGTCCAGAATTTAGCAATAATTATTACCTATGCCTCAGCAATAATGTAGCCTAATTCTACTCTGATTATAACAAAACTAAATAGAAGACCTTGCAACTGAACAATAGTGTCATCTGAGGTACAATACATGTACATCCCTGAATCGATAAACTGATGAAGAAGAACTATCTATAGTAGAGAACTGTAGGCAGCAGTTTTTGGTGTATGTTCAACCTGAAATAACAGCAGTAATGATTTTATCCAAGTTAATAAGGAATTATTAACAGAAACAGTTAGAGTGAATTTATTTGTGGTGATTTATTGCTGATGAGCACATTGTTTGGACTGGCATAATTGTGAAGTGACTAGATGTCCAAATTACATATTTTCCACTTTAATCAAGTTCCACTGTATTTCTTCTTCTGTAGAACCAGTTGGAACGATGATTTGCTGCTTCAAAAAGTTCGGCGTCATGTAGTGTAGTATGAAACTTATCTACTGTAGCCCAATACGCATGGTGAACTAAAACAATATAAAATTTGTACTTTCACTAAGTGCATTAGAAAACAACTTTAATTAGACATAAATCATTGGTGTGTCATATCATGAAGGGTTACTTAACAAATATAAACATAAGCACATTAAACTGTACGTAATAATATTTTTCACCTTTGCAGCTGCATGGAATAATACTTAGTTGTGAGCTAATAGAATAATAAGTTTCATGTGAAGTATTAACTTACATCAAAATGATCCTCATAGAAATACACACACATAGTGATGATTGTTTCATTTGGATCTCCGAGTGAGTTGCAGCCACATTTTACGCATATTCTCATTCTTTGGAACTCCCGAAAATAATTTTTCAGGAGTTTTTGTGGATGTATATGTACAGTGTGATACTAGACACCATTTGTAACTCATATTCCAAAATGTGAATTCAAAAACAAGATATCACTTTGAACGAGCTTTATGACAGTAGGAGCAGCATGCTAGCCAGTGGTGTCATGGGCATCACCTGACTCAAATGGAGTGTTTTAGTGGGCTAGGGAAATTATTTGAATTTAATTTGCTTTTAAAAACATAAATGCTGAAATTCATGAGAAAAAAGCATGATGTTGGTGTAAAATGACAGTTAATCATTTAAGATGATTTTCAGGAGATAGTCAAATGCACTGTTGTTAAGATCATGTTGTGATTATGAAGTTAATTTTGTGTCTAAATCATAGTTATATAGCTGATCATTTTACACAGAAAGATCTATCAAAGGGATAAGGCATTACTATCCTGTTTCCACAATGCTGATGCTATTATGTGCTGCATTCATTGCTGCTATTATTGTGTACATTTGAACACACTGAGATTACTCAAGGCTATACTGCTGAATCAGCTTGTTGATTGTGGATTAAGGGTACGTGCAGTGTTTCAGTCAGTGAGCAATTCATTGTTGTTCTGCTGTTGTTGGTTTTCTTCTTGTAGCCTTGGAATGAGGCGTAGAATTACTATTACTGGTCTTAAATGCCAGGCTGCCTCACACCTGTCACCAAATAAAATCACACAACTGTTATGTACGTCATTAGACATACGTAGTGAAAATGCATAGTCTCCCATTTGTAAAATTAAGGTACGTACACACACACACACACACACACACACACACACACACACACACACACACACACACTCTATCATGACACTTAATGTCGCTATAGCCGCCTTACTGTCTCCAGGCACACACCACTAGACCACTGGGCCCAACCTTTCAAAGTAGTTTGAGGTGTTACATAATAACATACCCAAATCATTTGATGTCTTCTTAAGAAGTTGAAGCCGGAAACAAATCTTTGTGTGACTTGAAGCTCAAATAACAACAAAAATTTAACTCTCTTCCTTAGAAAATGTGCCTAATCTGTCTATAACTTAGTTCTCATTGCTTCCCACTGAATATTAACACTAGAACAGTGGAAAATATGGTAGCCCTAGAACTGCAGGAAGTGGTCATTTGACCTCTATTGATATTTGCTTTACAGTTTCATTGCATGGTTAAAGTAATTTTTTAAATTCATTTGTATGTTACATACACATTTCAGTTGAAGCTTTACATTGAAATTCTGCAAAATTGTGTGTGTTAACCGAGAAATGTGACCTATTTCTAAAGTTGCTAACATTTCTTCATTTATTTCACTTGTTTGTAAAACTTGAAATAACGGTACAAGTAAAGTTCTCACAGATGTTGTTAGTCGTATTTCCTTTGCAAATTCTAATTTAACACTTCTTTCAGTTTTTTAATTTGTGCAGTACTAAAACTGCTTTTTCGTTAGGTTGGCTTTTTGTGTTCCATCCTGCTCTTTGTTGTTTCCCGTTTGTAAGTTCATTTACCAGCTGATGAATGAATGGAGTCTTCATCCAGGAAATTTTTGATCATTTGATTGCAGATGACCCTAGTGTTTATTACTGCCATTTCTAAGGAGTTGTAGGACAACAGATTGCTGCTCGCCATATAGAGGACACATTGAGTTGCAGACAGGCACAACAAAAAAGACTGCTATACATTTGAAGTTTCGTCCACAATCCTTTTCTCTGAAGTTGACGTCTCAGCAGCCAGAGACGGTGGTCGTTTGTGTGAGAGTTGTACTTACATGAACGTTTGTGTGTGTGTGTGTGTGGTGTGTGTGTGTGTGTGTGTGTGTTTCATACTTCAGAAGAAGACTTTGGTCGAAATCTCAGATATATAGCAGTCATTTTATTGTGCCTGTCTGCAATCCAGCATCTCCTCATTATATTGAGTTGCAATTCATCCTTTCCATAATGCTGTTGTTATTCCATTGTGGATTTTCCGCTATTTGATAGTCTAGAAGATATACTAGGCCACCACCTGTAAGCAACGTTAGTTGAATATTTTATGAATCACTAGATTGACGTCCACCCGTTACTTTTGTTGCATTGTAGAATTTAAGTTTCTGACTTCTTTCCTTCTTTGCTCTTACTACATCAGGATCTAGTACGCTGAGAATATTGACATTCATAATCTTCTTCTACTGTGTGTGTGTGTGTGTGTGTGTGTGTGTGTGTGTGTGTGCGCGTGCGCGCGAGCGCGCGCACTCTGGCTTATCAGTCTTTTTTTCCAGATAATAGATGGAATTTGTTCTCATTTATGCAGTAGGGGATTGATCAGTGAATCTGGTTCATTGTTGTCACTAATGACATTTTCTTCAGTTGAAGTTTCTTAGGAAGCTGAGGTGTTGTGAAGAAGTTGTTTGTTGTCATGTTCCGTCACTAGTTTACAGATGGCTCCATGAGATGGACAATGCACACACCAAAAGGCTGGTCGCCAGGTCGCTATTCCTGCTTACCAAGGTATTGAAAGATTTTGCAAATGTACTTGGATACCACCTCTGCAACTGTCTTAAACTGAATCTACATTTGCAACTTTTATGTGGCATAAACGGAGTAAAACTATACTTTGCTTTGCTTGAAATAACTGCTCATCACTTGTAATAATCTCACCACAATGGTAACAGCAGAGCCAGTTTTGCACAATTTTGTTCCATATTTCAGAGGTAAAAGTGAACTTGTTAGCAGGGAATTGTTGAGCTTGGTGTGGCTAATCATTGAAGCAGAAGAATGGGCCAAGTTCATGGAATCTGTCTTGTTTCAGACACCCCAGGAATATGATCAAATGCACAACATACCAATAGTTGCCTCCAATTCCTCTAACAACGTGGTCCGTATGGTGATTTTTTTTCATTCCGAACATTTGATTCAGTGTGTTTATTTATTATAAACAGCATTGATTCATCAAAAAGACTTTGGAAGGCACCAGTTACAGTCATCCACTAGGAGTCTAGCATGCCACCTGTCATTGAAATGCCATGTGCCATGTGCCTCTCGTGCAGTGGTTTCCTCAATTGTGGAATGAGGTCAGAGTCACATGAACTGAGATCTGATGAGTAGGGTGGATGGGGGTGGATCCATCTTGTAGCATGGCCAATCTCACACTGAATATTTCAGGTGCTGGTACAGAGCCATCCTTGCAAGGGCTTTCAAATGTATTTACTGAAGTTACAGCAGTGCCACATGTTTGTGTAATATACCGTAGTTTTCCATGACTTACAAAATGATGATAATGCTGTTGTGTGTAGGCAAATGTTAAAACTAAATTTTGTTTTTGTTTTAAAACATAGAACTGCTGTGATGAAACACAGTAAATGTGAGTGTTAATGGCATGCAATTTTCACTCATGTCTAAATTTATTTCAGTCCCAAAGTGAAGAAATTATTGAAGACCTTTTCCCTGAACACACAGAAACTATCAATGAAATTGACAATGTTATTGATACCGTCATTGTGAAAGTCAGTGAAGACCTAATAAATGATATTCCAGCTGCTGATCCTCGCTGGAGTGAAGTGAGATCATCAGGTAAGAGTAGGTTATCTCTCATAAACATGTCTGCAAGTGACGGGTTTTACATTGAATGAATTGGAGCAGTGCTTAGCACAGTTGAAACACTAAAAAGTGCTCTAGTCTTAAGAGTAACAGAACACATCATATGATTTCATTTAATAACATTGCCCTATCCTTTGTGGACAGAATTATTAAGCAATACAGACAAAAAAATTATATGTGCTGTATTTGTGCATCATAAAGGTCACAGTAAATATATTTTGATGAGAAATACAATTGATGTTTATATAATTTATTTTGTAGTGTTACATTTGGAATTTAAGGGTACAGGTGAATTAAAAATTGCCATGTGAAAAATTGTGTGTGTAGTTTTTTATGTGAACATACTTCTCACCTGTATAATACTTACTTTTTGTTTAAGACTAGGAACTTTTATTCTTTAGTGCACAATTGAGTATTATACTTCTTACAGATAATTTATTCATTTCCCTTTCACATCAGCATTTCATATCTGCTTGTCTTCTCAGACATAATTGGTCAATGTTCAACATTGTCCTGACGAGCGACTTCAGTCTGAAGGTCGAGAAGATGTTTACAGATTGATGTCTGAAAAGTACAGAAATGGTTCTAAATAATACTGTAGTACAAATAGAGAGGTAAAAGCTGAAACACTGCCATCTTAAGGGATGCTTCATGTAGCATCCTTACTTGTTGGCACATAATCATCATCGTAATCACTATCAGTAGAGGAGGCACTCGAGCAACTATCATCACTCTCTCTCCATATGTTCCACCTGCCATACCAGCTAATACGCTCTTCTTCTTTCCATTACAAGCCACAGTATTAATTTCCTATTATAACAACAGTTTTCTTGTGCATGCATAAGTTGACAAATGTCTATTGTTTGAAAAATCTGCTTACATATTTTTTTGGGTAATGTCTACCACAATAATTTTTTATTCAGATATTCCTTACTACTACCTATATCATACAACATTTTAAAAAGTTCATAACATGCCATTTTAAGATTGAGAATAATAAATGTCAGTAGCTGAAACAAATTCATACACAATACGCAGAAATCCGAATATTCAATTGGCAAAGTAGTTCAATAAATTGTTACGGTGTCACACCTGTGACTAACACAATACATCTGTATAAAACTCATTGACACACATTGTATACCTTTGTAATCTTACTAATAATCACATTTTTTCTGACTGTTTTTAATAAGACAGTGTTAAAAAGCAATAGTTTGTGTATGATACACTTTATTAGTAGTGCTTATATGAGTCTGATGTCTCCAGTTGGCACTGCCTGCTGCTTCATCAGTTGTCAAATTATATCATCTTCCGTGAAGTTGAATTAAGCTCAGGAAAGAGTGAATAATTCTGCTACAAAAATCTTGGATCACTTACTCATTGATATGTGACAGAGGATAGAATTCCAAAGAAAATGATGAAAGGTGTGATCCATTCAGCTAGGTGAAAACGGAGACCTAGAAGAAGAAGGTGGAGTGACGATGTAGTAAAGGATCTCACCAGTATGGGAGTCTGGGGTTGCGAAAAAGAGCAGCAAATAAGCGAGAAGTGTGGAGGCAGATCGTTGAAGCAGCCAAGGCTCACCAAGGGCTGTAATGCTGCTGAAGAAGAAGGAGGAGGAGGCGGAGGAGGAGGAGGAGGAGGACTCATTGATATTAAGTGTACTTCAATAACTTTTCTTATATGTTGACCACTTTTTTTATTTCCAAGAACACCTTACATATTTCAACTTTCCGTCATTATCAAAGGCTACAAAACTTATTAGAGTTCATTCAAATGACTGCTTCATCTCACAGCATTTTCATGCATTTGCATATTAAATGTCTGGCAGGTAACAAAGTTAAATTGAAACTGAACAGAAAAAAAACATTATTTTGGATTCACTTTCCATAAAAGACTTATAATTTACAAAGGTGGAAGCTATTTAGCTCAAAAGTGTTATGAACCTGGTTGTGTTATTAAAATAATATTGTTTTCTGCTTTGTGAACTAATCTGTAAATGGGTAGCATGCAGATATGTTTAAATACTAGTGAAGTTAATATGTAAACTGACCCAGTACACACCATTACAATACAGCGCTCAAAGTGACCCTTGGAACTTGTAATTAACTAAATCAACTTTATGCATTGGAGGTGATAAGTCATCAGATCTTTCTTGCCAGTAATGAAGTCACATGATGGGGCTGCTGAGAGAACTGGAGATTTCACAGGAGAAAGCTACTTTAAAGCAGTACAAAGATGATTTGGATAGCCAGTGGATAGCAAAGGTCCTGCTGGCAGATTTCTTCTGTGTCCTAGTAGAGCGGTCATAAAATATGTTGAGTGATATACATATGGTTTTTAACTTGTGCAATGATCACAATTTCTTGAGCATTTGGAGAGAGTTTCGTTGCCATCAGTCAACCAAAAGTTTGAATGTGTGCCACTGTGGAGTGACATTATATATCTTCTTTCAGCTAAATACTGGAATTTTAGGAAAAGAGGTTGATTCTACATGTTTGTTATTTCTTTTAGATGCAAATACAGAGCATATTTTTATTTGTGGATGCTTCCCACCAGGAGATGGTCATCTGGTGGATGCAACAACAGGCGGCTACAGGAACACTTGTTACTGACGACCTGAGTTGTAAGACTGTAGTGATTGAGATCATCCACTGTGAGCAATATAGTGAGATTTTCAGTTTGTGATCCATATGTATAGGCATGTGATCAGTACATTACAGTAAATGAGCTCAGTGGATGCTGCAGATATTATTTAATTCTAAACACTGCATACGTGATGAGATGTCGGTGCAACCTGGCAAAAGAAAATGAACCCTATACTATCTGTGAAAGATTTCTCTCACTTTGACAAGGATTTTGAGAAGACCCCCTAAGTTCTTCGATTTTTATTGGGTGCATCCAGAGGCGTGTCACTATATTTTGCCTGGAGTAGAGGGAAAGTCATGAAAACATCTAATTTCAGAGAGATAGTAAAACCACTGCGTGCCTCTTCAAACGTAATTGACGAGGCCATTTCCTGCATCACAACATGGACCATCAAAAATGATATTAATAAGCACATTTCAAAGGCAAAGCAAGCACAGGTAATGTACCTTTCGTATCGTAACTAGCAACTGGAAACTGCTTCTTCAAACATGTATTGAGGTCAACCCTGATTTCACACACAAGATTGTTAAATGTTAAATTTTGTCATCAACAAGTGAGATGAACACTATACTAAATCATTATAAGAGCAACCACAAACTGAAACACCCATCATATTTGCTTCATGACGTGAAAATGGAGGTGTCACTAATGCTTGTGTGATCAGAGGGAAATTTACAGCATATGTATGTAAATATGAACCAAATATACGTGTGTGTGTGTGTGTGTGTGTGTGTGTGTGTGTGTGTGTGTGTGTGTGTGCGTGCGTGCGCGCGCCAGTCAATTGCACTGCTTGTGGTATAGGTGAAACCGAGGCATTTGTAGTGCCTCTTACTTGTGTGATGCTTATGTCAAGTGGCATCTAACACAACTGTTTAATTGTGACCATATACCACCAGTGACCCACTTTCATACTAAGATCATTCCATACTCCTGTCCCGTGTTTGATTCCCAGCTGGGTTGGGGATTCTCTCTCCCCGGGGACTGGATATTTGTGTTGTCCTCATCATTTCATCATCATCCATTTTTTAAGTGCATTGTCTGAAAACTACCTTGAGCAGTTAAACAGAGAACCGACTCGTGGCAATAACATGTTAGACCTTCTGGTGACAAACAGACCCAAACTATTTGAAACAGTTAACACAGAACAGGGAATCAGCGATCATAAAACTGTTACTGCATCGATGATTTCAGCCGTAAATAGAAATATTAAAAAAGGTAGGAAGATTTTTCTGTTTAGAAAAAGTGACAAAAAGCAGATTTCAGAGTACCTGACAGCTCAACACAAAAGTTTTGTCCCAAGTACAGATACTGTTGAGGATCAGCGGACTAAGTTCAAAACCATCGTACAATATACATTAGATGAGTATGTGCCAAGCAAGATCATAAGAGGTAGAAAAGAGCCACCTTGGTACAACAACCAAGTTAGAAAACTGCTGCGGAAGCAAAGGGAACTTCACAGCAAACATAAACATAGCCAAAGCCTTGCAGACAAACAAAAATTAAGCGAAGCAAAATGTAGTGTGAGGTGGGCTATGCGAGAAGCGTTCAATGAATTCAGAAGTTAAGTTCTATGTACTGACTTGGCAGAAAATCCTAAGAAATTTTGGTCTTATGTCAAAGCGGTAGGTGGATCGAAACAAAATGTCCAAACACTCTGTGACCAAAATGGTACTGAAACAGGATGACAGTTTAAAGGCCGAAATAATAAATGTCTTTTTCCAAAGCTGTTTCACAGAGGAAGACTGCGCTGTAGTTCCTTCTCTAGATTGTCACACAGATGACAGACTGGTACATATTGAAATAGATGACAGAGGGATAGTTGTTGTTGTTGTTGTTGTTGTTGTCTTCAGTCCTGAAACTGGTTTGATGCAGCTCTCCATGCTACTCTATCCTGTGCAAGCTTCTTCATCTCCCAGTACCTACTGCAACCTACATCCTTCTGAATCTGCTTAGTGTAGTCATCTCTTGGTCTCCCTCTACGATTTTTACCCTCCACGCTGCCCTCCAATTCTAAATTGGTGATCCCTTGATGCCTCAGAACATGTCCTACCAACCGATCCCTTCTTCTGGTCAAGTTATGCCACAAACTTCTCTTCTCTCCTATTCGATTCAATACTTCCTCATTAGTTATGTGATCTACCCATCTAATCTTCAGCATTCTTCTGTAGCACCACATTTCGAAAGCTTCTATTCGCTTCTTGTCCAAACTATTTATCGTCCATGATTCACTTCCATACATGGCTACACTCCATACAAATACTTTCAGAAATTACTTCCTGACACTTAAATCTATACTCGGTGTTAACAAACTTCTCTTCTTCAGAAACGCTTTTCTTGCCATTGCCAGTCTACATTTTATATCCTCTCTACTTCGACCATCATCAGTTATTTTGCTACCCAATTAGCAAAACTCCTTTACCACTTTAAGTGTCTCATTTCGTAATCTAATTACTTCAGTATCACCCGACTTAATTCGACTACATTCCATTATCCTCGTTTTGCTTTTATTGATGGTCATCTTATATCCTCCTTTCATGACACTATCCATTCCGTTCAACTGCTCTTCCAAGTCCTTTGCTGTCTCTGACAGAATCACGATGTCATTGGCGAACCTCAAAGTTTTAATTTCTTCTCCATGGATTTTAATACCTACTCCGAATTTTTCTTTTGTTTCCTTCACTGCTTGCTCAATATACAGATTGAATAACATTGGGGATAGACTACAGCCCTGTCTCACTCCCTTCCCCACCACTGCTTCCATTTCATGTCCCTCAACTCTTATAACTGCCATCTGGTTTCTGTACAAATTGTAAATAGCCTTTTGCTCCCTGTATTTTACCCCTGCCACCTGCAGAATTTTAAAGAGAGTATTCCAGTCAACATAGTCAAAAGCTTTCTCTAAGTCTACAAATGCTAGAAACATAGGTTTGCCCTTCCTTATTCTAGCTTCTAAGATAAGTCGTAGGGTCAGTATTGCCTCACGTGTTCCAACATTTCTACGGAATCCAAACTGAACCTCCCCGAGGTCGGCTTCTACTAGTTTTTCCATTCGTCTGTAAAGAACTCGCGTTAGTATTTTGCAGCTGTGACTTATTAAACTGATAGTTCGGTAATTTTCACATCTGTCAACACCTGCTTTCTTTGGGATTGGAATTATTATATTCTTCTTGATGTCTGAGGGTATTTCGCCTGTCTCATACATCTTGCTCACCAGATGGTAGAGTTTTGTCAGGACTGGCTCTCCCAAGGCCGTCAGTAGTTCCAATGGAATGTTGTCTACTCCGGGGGCCTTGTTTCGACTCAGGTCTTTCAGTGCTCTGTCAAATTCTTCACGCAGTATCGTATCTCCCATTTCATCTTCATCTACATCCTCTTCCATTTCCATAATATTTTCCTCGAGTACATCGCCCTTGTATAGACCCTCTATATACTCCTTCCACCTTTCTACTTTCCCTTCTTTGGTTAGAACTGGGTTTCCATCTGAGCTCTTAATATTCATACAAGTGGTCCTATTTTCTCCAAAGGTCTCTTTAATTTTCCTGTAGGCAGTATCTATCTTACCCCTAGTGAAATAAGCCTCTACATCCTTAAATTTGTCCTCTAGCCATCCCTGCTTAACCATTTTGCACTTCCTGTCGATGTCATTTTTGAGACGTTTGTATTCCTTTTTGCCTGCTTCATTTACTGCATTTTTATATTTTCTCCTTTCATCAATTAAATTCAATATTTCTTCTGTTACCCAAGGATTTCTACTAGCCCTCGTCTTTTTACCTACTTGATCCTCTGCTGCCTTCACTACTTCATCCCTCAAAGCTACCCATTCTTCTTCTATTGTATTTCTTTCCCCCATTTCTGTCAATTGTTCCCTTATGCTGTCCCTGAAACTCCGTACAACCTCTGGTTCTTTTAGTTTATCCAGGTCCCATCTCCTTAAATTCCCACCTTTTTGCAGTTTCTTCAGTTTTAATCTACAGGTCATAACCAACAGATTGTGGTCAGAGTCCACATCTGCCCCTGGAAATGTCTTACAATTTAAAACCTGGTTCCTAAATCTCTGTCTTACCATTATATAATCTATCTGATACTTTTTAGTATCTCCAGGGTTCTTCCATGTATACAGCCTTCTTTTATGATTCTTGAACCAAGTGTTACCTATGATTAAGTTGTGCTCTGTGCAAAATTCTACCAGGCGGCTTCCTCTTTCATTTCTTTGTCCCAGTCCATATTCACCTACTACGTTTCCTTCTCTCCCTTTTCCTACTTCCGAATTCCAGTCACCCATGACTATTAAATTTTCGTCACCCTTCACTATCTGAATAATTTCTTTTATTTGATCATACATTTCTTCAGTTTCTTCGTCATCTGCAGAGCTAGTTGGCATATGAACTTGTACTACTGTAGTAGGTGTGGGCTTCGTATCTATCTTGGCCACAATAATGTGTTCATTATGTTGTTTGTAGTAGCTTACCCGCATTCCTGTTTTCCTATTCATTATTAAACCTACTCCTGCATTACCCCTATTTGATTTTGTCTTTATAACCCTGTAGTCACCTGACCAGAAGTCTTGTTCCTCCTGCCACTGTACTTCACTAATTCCCACTATATCTAACTTAAACCTATCCATTTCCCTTTTTAAATTTTCTAACCTACCTGCCCGATTAAGGGATCTGACATTCCACGCTCCGACCCATAGAACGCCAGTTTTCTTTCTCCTGATAACGACATCCTCTTGAGTAGTCCCCGCCCGGAGATCCGAATGGGGGACTATTTTACCTCCGGAATATTTTACCCAAGAGGATGCCATCATCATTTAGAAAAACATTTAAAATCACTCAAAAGAGGAAAGGCCGCTGGACCTGATGGGATACCAATTCGATTTTACACAAAGGAACTTGCCCCCTTCTTGCAGCAGTGTACCATATGTCTCTAGAAGAGCGTAGTGTCCAAAGGATTGGAAAAGGGCACAGGTCATCACCGTTTTCAAGAAGGGACGTCGAACAGATGTTCGGAACTACAGACCTATATCTCTAATGTCAATCAGTTGTAGAATTTTGGGACACATTTTATGTTACAGTATAATGACTTTTCTGGAGACTAGAAATCTACTCTGTAGGAATCAGCATGGGTTTTGAAAAAGATGGTCGTGTGAAACCCAGCTCGCACTATTCGTCCACGAGACTCAGAGGGCCATAGACATGGGTTCCCAGGTAGATGCCGTGTTTTTTGACTTCTGCAAGGCGTTCGATACAGCTCCCCGCATTCGTTTAATGAACAAAGAGCATATGAACTATCAGACCAATTGTGCGATTGGATTGAGGAGTTCCTAGATAACAGAACGCAGCGTGTCATACTCAGTTGAGAGAAGTCTTTCGAAGTAAGAGTGATTTCACGTGTGCCGCAGGGGAGTGTTGTAGGACCGTTGGTATTCACATTATACATAAACTATCTGGTGGATGACATCGGAAGTTCACTGAGGCTTTTTGCAGATGATGCTGTAGTATATTGAGAGGTTGTAACAATGGGTAATTGTACTGAAATGTAGGAGGATCTGCAACATATTGATGCATGGCATGGGGAATGGCAATTGAATCTCAATGTAGACAAGTGTAATGTGCTGTGAATACATAGAAAGAAAGATCCTTTATCATTTAGCTACAATGCAGCAGGTCAGCAACTGGAAGCAGTTAATTCCATAAATTATCTGAGAGTAGGCATTAGGAGTGATTTAAAATGGAATGATCATATGAAGTTGATCGTTGGTAAAGCAGATGCCATACTGAGATTCATTGGAAGAATCCTAAGGAAATGCAATCCGAATACAAAGGAAGTAGGTTACAGTACACTTGTTCACCCACTGGTTGAATATTGCTCCCCAGTGTGGGACCCGTACCAGATAGGGTTGAGAGAAGAGATGGAGAAGATCCAACGGAGAGCAGCGCGCTTCGTTACAGGATCATTTAGTAATTGCAAAAGCATTATTGAGATGATAGATAAACTCCAGTGGAAGACTCTGCAGGAGAGATGCTCAGTAGCTCGGTACGGGCTTTTGAGAACATACCTTCACTGAGGAGTCAAGCTGTATATTGCTTTCTGCTACGTACATCTCGTGAAGAGACCATGAGGATAAAATCGGAGATTAGAGCCCACACAGAGGCATAGCAACAATCTTTCTTCCACGAACAATAAGGGACTAGAATAGAAGGAAGAACCGATAGAGGTACTCAAGGTACCCTCCGCCACACACTGTCAGGTGGGGTGCGGGATGTGGATGTGGATGTGGATGTAGATCCTTATCATTCATGACAGTGGCTAGATTGGACTGTGAAAAAATTGGGACTTTATATGGGCACTGATGACAACGCAGTTGAGTGTCCCACAAACTGATCATCATCATCATCATCATCATCATCCTCCACCACACTCATAGCTGCCGTTGATTGTCACCTGTTCAGATAACTGTTGTGATATAAGGGTTAAACCTTTAAAGTGCTTGGCCTCACTGTCCCATAGAGTAGTAACAGGCTTATCTTCTAAACACTGAAATACAGTGCAAGGAAGTGAATAAGCCATTTTGTGTGACCTGACAGATGTAGTGGAGCACATGGAATTGCACTCATTTTTCTAGTTGCATATTAACACTCCACTAGGAGACATTTTATCCTTCCATTGTGATCTCTTACAAAAATTGGTAACTATCACATGCTCAGGACTTGAACTTGCCTACGGCTGTTTAAACACTGACTACACTCGGTCTGACTAGCAGAGATTTGGCCATCAAGGCCTGTTTCCACTGTACATAGTGCACATACAGACAAAAACTTATGATTGCATACAGAAATGTAATATTGAATCACATTACTAGTGCTAAGATAATTTTCCACATGTTTCAGCTGTCAGTATTGGGAGTTCCAGTTCTCTCCAGATTCTCCATCAACTGGAAGGAAAACAGAAGGCTTTGGACCTGTTTGTACAGTTTCTGAAGGATGTGAAACTGTGGGATAGGGTAATACAATCACTATTACTTAACTTTGTTAAAGTTAGGAAAAAATTAATAAAATATGAACTGTGCTCCCACAACACAAAGAGAAAATTTTGCAGTTGATTTGTATTGTTTTTTTTACTTGTTTGTTATACTGGTTTCATAAGTAGTACGTGTTTTGCCCTGTGTGGATGTGTGTGTATTCTCCTTGTAGTATGTATTTTAAAGTTGCATGAAAGAATACACCCTTGTAGTAGGCTTTATATTGTTCAGTCTCGTTGCAGACATTTCTCTTCTATCGGGTTGATATTTCTCACAAAATAATCCTGTGTACATTGTGTACTCCCATTATGCTGATGTAATACTTTTATGTTCACACAGGGTATGATTGTTACTGCACTGTGTTTTTTAACCATGGTGAATTTAACTATCATGTAAAGTACAGGATCCCAAATTGACATAGCAGTCCTCATCCCAATGACTCCTCCACCTATAAACTCTGCCAGATAGATACCATCCCAGAAGTCCAATCCTTGATTAAAGCCTTGGGCCCTTCCAAGAACATGTCCCCCACGCACATACCTTCTACACGCTCCCAAAAATTTACAAACCCTACAATCCTGCACGCTCCATTGTGGCTGGTTATTGCAGCCCCACTGAAATAATTTTGGCCCTCATTGAGCAAAACCTCCAATCAATTGTCTGTAATCTAGCTTCCCTCGTCTAAGACACTAACCACTTCCTTCACCGACTCTCCACCATCCTCACCCCTTACCTCTTGGATACCTATTTGTCACTGTTAACGCCGCCTCCCTATACATCAACATTCCTCATGCTCATGGCCGTACCGCTGTTGAACATTACCTTTCCATATGTCCTTCAAACTACAAACCCACTACATCATTCCTCATACGTCTTATAGTGTGGTTCAGGTTCATTGATGATATCTTCATGACTTCATGATCTGGAGTCAAGGCCAAGACACCCTATGCTTGTTCCTTCACAACCTCAACACCTTCTCTCTCATCTGCTTCATGTTGTTCTCCTCAACCCAGTGTGCCATATTCCTAGATGTTGACCTCCTCATCTGCGTTGGTACCATCCGCACCTCTGTCCATGTTAAACTCGTCAACCACCAGCAATTCCTGCAATTTGACAGCTGTCATCCCTGTCACACCAAAAAATGCCTCCCATAGAGCCTGGCCACCCAGGGACGGTATGTCTACAGTGACACAAAGTCCCTTCCTCAGTACTCTGAGGGGTCTTGCCAAGGCCTTCACAGACAGACACTATCCCCGCGAGACCTAGTCTGCTAACAGATCTCCCGTGATTTCCACACACACTGCAAAACGTCCCACCACCCCCAAGAACCAGCAACAAAGGAGTGTCCCCATTGTCACCCAGTACCACCACGGACTGGAAAACCTGAACCACATCCTTCGCCAGGGCTTTAATTACCTATGCCCTGAAATGAGGGACATCTTATCCGAGATACTTCCCATCCCTCCTAAAGTGGTATTTCATCGCCCACCCAATCTCTACATCATAATATTCCGTCCCTATGCCACTCCCAATCCCAACCCATTACCACAAGGATCATATCCCTATGGAAGACCCAGGTACAAAACCTGCCCAATCCACCCACCCAGCACTTCCTATTCCAATCCTATCACAGGTTTATCCTACCCCATCAGGAGATCGGCCACCTTGAAAGCAGTCATGTCATTTACCATTGCTGCTGCAGTCATTGAACAGATTTTTATATTGATATTCTGACCAACTATCCACCAAGATGAACGGCCACAGGTGGCACAACATGCAGCTGAACACAACACACTTGATACCAATGGCTGCTTCACTACCCTACCCATCTGGATTCGTCTGTCCACCACCAGCTTTTCTCAACTGCACAGGTGGGAGCTATCCTTACAACACATCCTGAGCTGCCGTAATTATCCCGGGCTCAACCTACAGTAACATACTGTCCCCACACCCACCAACCAACAGTTTCCACCCTCTCTATCGTATCATCTCCTCCCCATTATCATCTCCCACCCTGTTTATTTGCCATCTGCCAATCGCCTATCTTTCTCCGCTTCTCTCTTTTTTTTTTTTTTACCCCCAGTTTCCTGCCCCATGACCTCTTGATGCTGCACCTGTTGGCAGTCTAGCGGCTTCACATTCCATCAGACAGCATTTGTCTCTCTCCCCACCCATACACTACTATCTCTTCCCCTTTCCCACCCCCTCCAGATTGCTGCTTGCATCCCACTTGATAACTGCATTATGGCCCATGATGCAGAACTTGGCAGTTGCGCGTGCGTGCGTGTGTGTGAAAGAGATTAGATTAATACTTGTTCCATAGATCATGAATAGGACACTTCGTAATGATGTGGAACGGGTCAGGTTAATGAAAGATGTCTCTACAAGGTATTACATTACACAAAATATTCCATGACACTAATGCTTAAGTTAGTTTTTTTCCCTCCCTTAATTTACATCTAAAAATTCAGCCAATGAGTAGAAAGAGTTGTCATCTAGAAATTCTTTTAATTTATTTTTAAATGTTGGTTGACTATCTGTCAGGCTTTTGATGCTGCTTGGTAGGTGACCAAAGACTTTTGTGGCAGTATAATTTACCCCCTTCTGTGCCAAAGTCAGATTTAACCCTGCATAGTGAAGATCATCCTTTCTCCTGGTGTTATAGCTATGCACACTGCTATTACTTTTGAACTGGGCTGGATTATTAACAACAAATTTCATAAGTGAATATATATACTGTGAGGTTACTGTGTGGATACCTAGATCCTTAAATAGATGTCTGCAGGATGACCGTGGGTGGGCTCCAGCAATTATTCTGATTACACGTTTTTGAGCAATGAATACTTTTCTACTCTACGATGAATTACCCCAAAATATGATACCATACGAATGCAGTGAATGAAAGTAGGCATAGTAAGCTAATTTACTGAGATTCTTATCACCAAAATTTGCAATAACCCTAATAGCATACGTAGCCGAACTCAGCCATTTCAGCAGACCATCAATGTGTTGCTTCCAGTTTAACCTCTCATCAATGGACACACTTAAAAATTTTGAAAATTCTACCTTAGCTACAGAATTCTGTTCAAAGTCTATATTTATTACTGGAGTTGTGCCATTTACTGTATGGAACTGTATATACTGTGTTTTATCAAAATTTAAAGAGAGTCCGTTTGCTGAGAACCACTTAATAATTTTGTAAAAAACATCATTTACAATTGCATCACTTAGTTCTTGGTTTTTGGATGTTATTACTATACTTGTATCATCAGCAAAAAGAACTAACTTTGCATCTTCATCAATATGGAATGGTAAGTCATTAATGTATATCAAGAACAGTAAAGGACCTAACACCGAACCCTGTGGGATCCCGTACTTCATAGCCCCCCAGTTTGAGGAATCAGCTGTTGTATTAACATTACATGAACCACTTATTTCAACTTTCTGCATTCTTCCAGTTACGTATGAATTAAACCATTTGTGCACTGCCCCCCTCATACCATAATGATTTAGCTTATCTAAAAGAATTCCATGATTTACACAAAGGCCTTTGTGAGATCACAAAAAATACCAATGGGTGATGTCCGGTTATTCAGAGCATTTAATATTTGATCAGTGAAAGTGTATATAGCATTTTCTGTTGAAAAGCCTTTCTGAAAACCAAACTGACATTTTGTTAGTACTTTATTTTTACAAGTATGGGAGGCTACTCTTGAATACATTACTTTCTCAAAAATTTTTGATAGAGCTGTCAGAAGAGAGATTGGGCGATAGTTGTTGACATCCGACGAATCCCCCTTTTTATGCAATGGTTTTACAATGGCATATTTCAGTCTATTGGGGAAAACACCCTGCTCCAAAGAGCTATTACATAAGTGGCTGAGAATCCTACTTATCTGTGGGGAACAAGCTTTAAGTATCTTGCTGGAAATGTCATCAATTCTGTCAGAGCTTTTACTTTTCAGTGAGTTTATTATTTTACTGATTTCAGAGGGAGAGGTTGGTGGAAATACAGTTGTTTCAAACTGCACAGGTATGTCCTCTTCTATTAGAAGCCTTGCCTCTTCTAGTAAAGATCTAGATGCTATTTTCTGCACAACATTTAAAAAATGATTATTGAAAATATTTCCAATTTCAGATTGTTTGTTAGTACACTTGTCATTCAGTTTTATGCCACTAAAGTCTTCCTGTGCTCTTGGTTGCCCTGTTTCCCTTTCAATAATATTCCAAATTGCTTTAATCTTCAGGGAATCAACATTGAAATCCCCACAAATGATAATTTGCTTCCCCCTGCCTGACAGATAGCACAATAAAGCATCCAAGTTTTCTAGAAATAGCTGGAAACTTCCTGAGGGGGACTTAAACACTGTTACAATTATGAAAGTGCCCTCATTTAGTTTTAGTTCAGTGGCACATGCTTCCATATGTTGCTCCACACAAAATTTTTTAGTTCCTAAATTTTTTGCGCTGTGGAAGCTTTTGACATATATGGCAACTCCTTCTCTCATCATATTATCTCTACTTACATGTGCAGCTAATTTGTACCCATTGATGCTAACCTTTTGCATATCAGTGACAATGTGATGCTCAGACAGGCATAGTACATCTATTACATTCTCAGTTTCTATATCTTCTAAACAAAGCAGAAGCTCATCAATTTTATTCTTCAGTCCCCCAATATTTTGATGAAATATACTAACATTATTTTTCATTTTACTTTTGTGAATATCTTGAACTTTTTTAACATCTTTAGTACTTGTCCGGCTGAGTTTCCCACTGGACACTGATCTTACACTAATGTGTGATGTGCTTGCTTCTTTTGTGAATGGTGTCTGTCTATCTTACTGCTGAAGGCTGTGGCCTAAAGCTTTATGTAACTGTCTTTTAACTGTGTCTGTGTGCAACTTGGTGTGTCTTCTTTATGGTAAGTAGCAGTTGTCTTCTCCTACATTGAAAATAACAAGTAGTTTTAATCACTAAGTAAATGAGCTACATATACAGTATGAAGTCCTTCATCAAAGGACTTTATATTGTGATGAAAGCCTGGAATAAAGAAACATTTGACGTCTACTTATTATGCAGGTTAGCTGAGCTAGTTGTTGAGCAGCTAATAGACGGTCTAATTTTTATTGACCTACTATGTTTACTGAAGAGACGGTTCAGTTGCTTTAAGTCTACTGATAATGATACTTTCATAGAAGGCTAAATGGTCTGTGCAGAAGATCTTATAAACTACATGACTTCTTTCCCTAAAGCCCTTACCATTGATAGAAATTGGAATAAGAGCTTGGTTGAAGATATGTGAAAGAGATTTTTATTACTGTTTATTGAACGGGAGTACCATTTCAGGGGATTGAAGAGATAGGAATGCAGTATGACATCAGGTTAGAATATTTATGGGTTAACTGGACATTGTAATGTCACTAGACAGTGCTGGCTGGAAAGGAGGAGGAAGTGATGGATGATGTCTCACACTGGTGTTTCACACAAAGAAACAAGAAACCTTATCGGAATATGAAACTTCCTGACAGATTACAACTGTGTGCCGGACTGAGACTCAACTCGGGACACACACCATTCGCACAAGAAGCAAGCACACCTCACACACACACACACACACACACACACACACACACACACACACACACACACAGGACTGCCAACTCCTGCATCATGGGCCAGAATGCAACCATCAAGTGTGATGCAAGCAGCAACCTGGAGGGGGCGGGAAGGGGAAGGGAAAGGTCCCGAGTTCGAGTCTCGGTCTGGCACACAATTTTAATGTGCCAGGAAGTTTCATACCAGTGCACACTCTGCTGCAGAGTAAAAATCTCATTCTTATTGGAATACTTGGTTGAAATGTTAAGATACAAAGTAATTCTTATAAATTAGCCTGGCACATCTGCATATGAAGCCAGTTGGAAGGATGCTTCCATTTTTCAAGCCCCAAGTACTAATTGGCTGTCACACTTAAAGCGCTAACAGTATTTTAAAGTAAAGAAAAGTCCCACAGGAAGAAATTCTAACGTAAGTGCGACATAAACTATAAAAAGAATTTTATTATTACCAGAATCAAAGCAGACATCAATTTTGAGGCCATGTAGTATTCTGTCCACTTGCAAGAAATGTCCCTTCAGTTCATTGTAACAAGATGTGGGAGAGGCACGTAGTATGCCTCAGGAAAAAGTGGAAATGTGAAAGAATGAGAATGGTTTTGGACACAGTTAGTTTGTAGTAGTTAACTATTTAAAAGAGTGTGATGAATACTTCTTTAAATATTAGAAATTTCTTTCTGGGTGGAAAGATTTGATAGTACATTTGGGGGGGGGGGGGGATATCACTGGAAATAAAAAGGTTGATGGAGTGGAAGTATGTACATAGATTCTAAAATTGGTCAGTACTGTGATTGGTACTGTGAACCCAAGAACTTCACTGACTTTTGTTTCTCATTTATAAGGCAATAAAGATAAGTTAGGAGATATCAGACAAGGTCTCCAAAGTCTCATCTAGTGACTGTGAAAGAAGCAGCTCCCAAAAAACAATTATGGTGGCAGTTAACCTCACAAAGGAGTACCTTTTCAGTCAGAAGGACACACTTTTTTTCTGGCTCCTGAAAATTATTATGCCACCCCCACCCCCCAAGAAGTCTTATCATAAGCAGAAAAAGCACACCTTGTGCACACATGACGGCTACCATAGGTAGCTCAGACTGTAATGCGACTGTCAGTTGAATAATTCCTTTCAGATATGTTTCACCTAAAATATTGGAAGGAATTCACTTTGAAAATTGAGCCGTTACTTGAGAAAGGTAAGCTGTTAACTACTCTTCAGAAATGATGGGGGCAGGGGGATATAAAATAAAAAATAAAAAATTATATTTTAATAGGAAGTTTTGTTGTATGCTTTGCCTCATACCTATGAGCAGTGATTCATGTTTTGTTCAATCAGTTTTCAGCAGTCTCCATTAGAAGAACTCCAATGCCAACATCATATGTTCTGGGAGAACATGCAGAAAAAGTAGTAGCAGCAATTTCACTTCACTTGCTTCAGCCACAGTAAGTCTTTAAATATTTTGTAATGTAAATTACCATTATTAGTATAGAAAAACTGTTAAACATATATTTGAGAAGGAAACCCCAATATGTCTCTGCTATCTTGACTGGTAAAAGATGATAGAATTGAAAATAAAACTAAAATAAATGTCTTTTTAAAGAATCAACGATGTTAGGAAAAAAATAGATTGCTATTTACCATAAATATGAGACACTGAATTGCAGACAGGCACAACGGAAAGACAGCTGTATATTATAGCTTTTGGCTAAAGCCTTCTTCAGCAAAGAAAACACACGCACACGCAAGCACGCACACCTCATGCACACATGACCACTACCATCGGTAGCTCCGACTGAAATGCGACTGTCAGTTGAAGCTCACAATTACAAGAACAAGTCACAACAGTAGGGAGTGTCCTCAATCTCTCATCTGAAGCATTCTTCTCTCCTGAATTATCTGTATTTTCTAAGTGTCTCGCACATCAGTTAGTATTATTGGAGGACATCGAAGAAGTTCAAAAAACACAGCTTGTTTTGTATTATTGTGAAATGGGGGGGGGGGGGGGGGTGCCATAGATATGGCATGAAAATTGGGATGGCAGTCATTAAAACAAAGGTGTTTTTCGTTGGGGCAAGCTCACCTCTTGAAATTTCAGTCACTAACTTTCTCTTCCAAAGGTAAAACTATATTTTTGGTGCCCACCTACACCAAGAGAAGTAATCATCCTAGTAAAATAAGAGAAATCAGAGCTTGCATGGAAAAATTGAAGTGTTCCTTTTTCCTGTGCTTTCCAAGGGAGGAACTGTAGAGAAATAGCTTGAAGCTGTTTTGACTAATCCTGTACCAGGCACTTCGTTTCGAATTGCAGAGAAATCATGTAGATGTCCATGTCAGTGTGTTCTTACTGTGTTTATTTTTGCCATTCCTTGGTTGCCTTTTTCCTTATTTTTCTTTTTGTTAACAACGATTTTACACTGAGGTGACAAAAGTCATGCGATATCTCCTAATATAGTGTTGTACCTCCTTTTGCTCAATGTAGTGTAGTAACTCAATGTGGCATGGAACTCTACAAGTCATTGGTAGTTCCCATGCTGCCTCATAGCTGTTCATAATCGCAAACATATTGCCAGTGCAGGAGTTTGTGCATGAACTGACCTGTCAACTATGTCTATTCATATTGGGATTCTGTTATAAAAGATGTAGCCAAAATTAGATTACATTACAATGTTTTAGCTGATAGCCAGGGAATGCACTCAGTAGAGCATGTAAGTGGGCCATGGGCTCAGAGCAAAAACAGACAAGTGTCTCTCATAGCATCGATAATTTCAAATGTTGTACCAGCCTTATATGAATAGAACACTGTACCAACTCTGGCAGTCAATAATTTTAGTCATAATGATAAAGCAGGGGCAGTTTTTGAAAGCTCTAGAATTTAAGTTAAAAGCTCAGGAAGTTTCATTCAAGGAACAGTTCTAAACTGCACTATGCTCGGAAACAAAAATCCTTTTTTTTTTCCTGCATATAACCCTGTTGCTTCTGCCATGATTGCCTGTCCTATTACTTACTTAAAAACAATGCTCAATTTAACAATAATGAAAATTACTGGATGGGGGAGGGAGAGAGAGAGAGAGAGAGAGAGAGAGAGAGAGAGAGAGAGAGAGAGAGAGAGACAAAGGTATAAGTCTCTGGATTGTTTCTCTTGCACTGAGGCTCACCTTCCTTACCCCAGTTGCATCCCCCTCTCCTCTACCCATCCCCTGCGGTTCCCACATCCTCCTCAACAGGTGCTGCTTTCTCTTTCCGGCTAAGGATGTGGCCCCCTTCTTTGGCGTCCACCAGTTATTAAGCTCCCTCGTGGGACTTGTTCCCCAGCGTCTCTTGGTCTGGAGTCCTGGTACCATAGGCCCACGGCATTCCTGCCTGTCGTAAGAGGCGACTAAAAGGAGTCTCAAACGTTTTGGCCTTGTGAGATGGTCCCCTAACGGGTTTGACCTCCATCCTTCTAAATTTTCCGAAGAGCGAGCCGATTGGGGAAGGGCGCCTTACAAGGAGCGATGTGTCCATCAAGCATTACCATCTCTAGCCAGGTTTGTCGTCATCGCTTAGCAGTCCCGCTCACCTACCATCTCTTGGGCGTGGATTTGTTCTTGGGTGCGGTCTCTTGCAGTCTGCTATGCTGTGCCGCTTTATGCGCCAATGACGATATTGGACTACATCACCTGAAATCCAGCACGGTAGCCAGTCCGTTGTGGTGGGGCCGCCATGTACCCTGTTGGTTGTAGCCCCCTGACTACACAGGGATCGCTCTGCTGATGCCAGCGCCGTTAACTCCCCACGTATGCCAAGGAGTAGATGCCTATCTCCTTGGGGCATTGGGACTCCCGGCAATGGCCATCCTGCCAGGTGGTCGTTGCTGAGGCTGGGTGGCGCCCGTGGGGAGGGCCCTTGGTCGGAGTAGGTGGCATCAGGGCGGATGACCCGCAATGAAGCGTGGTACATCATCTCTTGCTGGTGGCCAGCCGCCAGCAGTCTCTAAGCGTTCCAGGGCTCAATACTACGCAACTACATATGACCCCAAATCGTTCCCCTCCCTGGCTACACCATGGGAGGAACGAAAGACTAAGGATGCCAGCGAACCATACTCGCCCCGCTACCTGGTGTGTACGAGAGCTGATGGTGAATCCTTTACATCCATGAAGCCTCAGTTCTTCGTCGAGCACTTAGAGGACAAGTTCGGGGAGGTGGAGGGCTTGTCCAAAATGCGCTCGGGCTCGGTTTTGATCAAATCGACGTCCTCCGCCCAGTCCTGCCGGTTACTCGATTGTAACAAGCTGGGGGATGTTCCGGTTACAATCACGCCCCATAAGAGTCTTAATATGGTCCAGGGCATAATATTCCATCGGGACCTTCTATTGCAGTCCGATGACGAGCTTCGCGCCAATTTAGAGCGGCGAGGTGTTCACTTCGTCCGGCGCGTACATCGTGGTCCAAGGGATAAGCAGGTTGCCACCGGTGCCTTCATCTTGGCCTTCGAGGGTGATACTTTACCTGAGAACGTCAAGGTGATGGTCTATCGTTGTGACGTCAAGCCATATATCCCTCCCCCGATGCGGTGCTTTAAGTGCTGGAAGTTCGGGCATATGTCTTCCCGCTGTACTTCCGGCCTCACATGTCGAGATTGTGGACGCCCATCACATTCCGATACTCCATGTGCTCCGCCTCCCATCTGTGTAAACTGCGGAGAGCACCACTCACCTTGCTCGCCGGACTGCAGGATCTACCAGAAAGAGCGCAAAATCATGGAGTATAAGACCCTGGACCGCCTGACATACACTGAGGCCAGGCAGAAGTTCGAACGCCTCCATCCTGTTCGAATGCCTGCCTCTTACGCCGCGGCTACTACTGTTATGGCCCCATTAGCTCTCCCTCAGACTGCCACCTCTCAGAGCCGGAATGCTACACCTGCCCCCTTGATGGTGGGGGGCACTTCACTCCCTGCTGCTCCTGCACTACCTGCCTCAGGAGCAGCAACCCCCCAACCATCGGGGACATCAGTCCCCACTTCTAAGCTGGGGAAGCCTCAAACTTCCCCTGCTCGAATAGCACGGAAAGGGTCCCTTGGGTCCCTTCCTTCCCAGGTTTCCGCCTCTGGGAAGGGTGACGTCAGCCAATGGAAGAAAAGCAGACTAGCGGCTGATTGCAGGGCTTCCCGCTCCTCCTCCGTCCCGGAGACTGACTCGCTGGAGCCCTCCCAGCCAATAAAACCCAAGGACCAGAGAGACAAGACGAAGAAGAAGACCTCTAAGGCCAAGGACCACGCGGTGGCATCCACCCCACTGCTCCCTACAGGCTCTGCGTCCGGGGATAAGGTGGAGATCCGGGCGTCCGCTGAGGACCTGGATCTCGCCGGACCCTCAGACGCCATGGAAGCAGATTGTACTGGTCCTCCATCGGTGGCAGCAGGTGACCCAGTGGCGTGATCTGCCTCCTCGGCCCCTTCACGCCTTTTTCGGACATGGACAAAGCAATACTCCAGTGGAACTGCAGCGCTTTTTTCCACCACCTTGCTGAGCTTCGCCAACTCATCAGCAGTCACCCTTTCCTCTGCATTGCCCTACAGGAAACTTGGTTTCCGGCAATGCGGACCCCTGCCCTACGTGGGTATCGGGGTTATTACAAGAACCGGGCAGCTTATGAGAGGGTATCTGGTGGAGTCTGCGTCTACATCCTTAACTCTGTCTACAGCGAATGTGTACCTCTTCACACACCTTTAGAGGCTGTCGCTGTAAGGATGTGGACGCCTCAGCCTATTACTGTCTGCAGTTTGTATCTTCCGCCAGATGGTGATGTCTCGCGTCATGTGTTGGCTGCATTGATTGCACAACTGCCTCCTCCTTTTGTGTTACTGGGCGACTTTAACGCCCATAACCCCCTGTGGGGTAGCGCCGCGATTACTGGCCGGGGTAGAGATGTCGAGACTCTTCTCTCGCAGCTTGACCTCTGCCTCTTAAACACGGGAGAGCCGACACATTTCAGCGTAGTCCATGGCACATTTTCGGCCATCGACCTTTCTATCTGCAGCCCCGGACTTTCACCATCCATCCACTGGAGTGTCCATGACGACTTATGTGGTAGTGACCATTTCCCCATCTTTCTGTCACTACCACAGTGTCACTCTTCTGAACGCCCCTCCAGATGGGCTCTGAATAAGGCTGACTGGGGCTTGTTCTCCTCTCTCGCCACTATCGCACCTCCTTCCCCTGACACCATTGATGCGGTGGTTCAGTCGGTCACCACCGGCATCGTTTCTGCGGCGGCATCTGCGATTCCCTGTTCATCCGGGTCCCCTCGGAGGAGGACTGTGCCTTGGTGGGCGCCCGAGATCGCAGAGGCGATTAGAGATCGCCGGCGGGCTCTTCAACGCCATAAGCGGCACCCGTCCTTGGAGAACCTCATCGTTTTTAAACAGCTCCGTGCCCGTGCCCGACGCCTTATTCGCCAACGGAAGCAGGAGTGCTGGGAACGGTATGTTTCCACCATTGGCGTCCGTACCTCTGCATCGCAGGTTTGGGCTAAGATTAGGCGACTCCATGGCTATCGGCCGCCTGTCTCTGTCCCTGGGCTTTCGCTGAATGGAGTGGTGTGTACTGACTCCGACACGATTGCGGACCGGTTAGCAGCGCACTTTGCTCAGTGTTCCGCATCTACGAATTACCCACTGGCCTTCCGCTCCCGGAAAGAGCGGTTGGAAAGTTGGAGGCTTTCCTTTCACACGCGCCACGCGGAGTCGTACAATGCTGCTTTCAGCGACTGGGAATTCCAGAGTGCCCTATCTGCTTGCCCTGATACGGCTCCTGGGCCAGACCGCATCCACAGCCAGATGCTGAAACACCTCTCTGTGAATTGCAAGCGACGCCTCCTAGATGTTTTCAACCGCATCTGGGTTGAGGGTGTGTTCCCGTCTCAATGGCGAGAAAGCATCGTCCTCCCCGTGTTGAAACCTGGCAAGAACCCACTGGAGGTGGACAGCTACCGCCCCATAAGCCTCACCAACGTTCTTTGCAAGTTGCTAGAACGTATGGTGAGCCGGAGGTTGAGTTGGCTCCTCGAGTCTCGAGGCCTTCTGGCTCCGTCTCAGGGTGGGTTCCGCAAAGGCCGCTCTGCCGTCGATAATCTGGTCTCCCTAGAGTCTGCCGTCCGTACAGCCTTTGCACGCCGCCAACATCTGGTTGCCGTCTTCTTCGACATGCGGAAGGCGTACGATACGACTTGGCGATATCACATCCTGGCCACACTTCATGGGTGGGGTCTTAGGGGCCCGCTCCCGATTTTTATTCAGAATTTTCTGTCGTCTCGTTCCTTCCGCGTGCAAGTTGCTGCGTCCCATAGTTCCTCCCGGGTCCAGGAGAACGGGGTCCCACAGGGGTCTGTCCTCAGTGTCTCCCTGTTTTTAATTGCGATCAATGGGCTCGCTGAGCCGGTGGGATCGTCTGTCGCAGCTTCGTTGTATGCAGACGATTTCTGCCTCTACTACAGCTCCGCTGGCATTGCAGTTGCTGAGCGCCAGCTGCAGGGCGCTATCCGCAAGGCGCAGTCGTGGGCTGTAGCGCACGGCTTCCAGTTTTCGGCCGCTAAGACCTGCGTTGTGCATTTCTGCCGGCGTCGCACGGTTCACCCTGAGCCGCGCCTTTACCTTGACGGTGAACCTCTTGCTGTGGTAGAGACGCATCGGTTCTTGGGACTGGTATTTGATGCCCGGCTAACTTGGCTGCCTCATATTAGGCAGCTTAAACAAACATGCTGGCGGCATTTAAACGCTCTCCGTTGCCTTAGCCACACCGGATGGGGTGCCGATCGGTCCACCCTTCTCCGGCTGTATCAAGCGCTGATCTAGTCCCGCCTTGATTATGGGTGTGTGGCTTATGGTTCGGCGTCGCCATCAGCGTTGCAATTGCTGGATCCCATCCATCACTGCGGGATCCGACTTGCCACAGGAGCATTTCGGACAAGCCCTGTTGACAGCTTACTTGTGGAGGCTGGTGTTCCTCCATTGCGGATCCGGCGCGACCGACTTCTGGCCGCTTATGCTGCCCACGTTTGTAGCTTGCCAGGGCATCCCAACTACCGTCTCCTGTTCCCGCACTCGATCGTCCATCTTCCAGACAGGCGGCCCCGGTCAGGGTGTACGATCGCGGTTCGCATCCGGGCTCTACTGTGTGGGATTGAGTTTTTTCCTCTCCCACCTGTTTTCCGGGCCAATCTCCGTCTGCCCCCTTGGTGTGTGCGCTGACCATGCATTCGGCTGGATTTGGCACAGGGTCCGAAAGACTCGGTCCCTCCTCCGGCCCTCCGCCGCCGCTTTGTTGCTCTCCTTGCCGAGTTTCCCGGATCTGCCGTGACCTATACCGACGGTTCGATGGTCTCTGGTCGCACTGGTTACGCTCTTACTCTAGAGGATCATTGTGAGCAACGGTCGCTGGCACCCGGGAACAGTGTATACACTGCCGAGTTGGTTGCCATCTATCGCGCCCTAGAGTATATCCGCTCCCACTCAGGTGAGTCCTTTGTCATCTGTAGTGACTCCCTGAGTGGTTTACGAGCTCTTGACCAGTGCTTTCCTCGTTCCCGTCTGGTGATGGCCATCCACGAGTCGCTCCATGCTCTTGCCCGTTGCGGCCGCTCCGTGGTCTTTGTTTGGACCCCAGGTCATGTCGGCATCCCGGGCAATGAGCGGGTTGACACGCTGGCTAAGCAGGCAGTGAGTTCACCGGCTCTGGAACTCGGCCTTATGGAGTGTGATCTCCTGTCGCTTTTGCACCAGAAAGTGCTTGGTGCCTGGGGTGACGAGTGGCGCACCCTGCCCACACCCAACAAACTTCGGGCGGTGAAGGAGACGACCCGTGTGTGGCGCTCCTCCATGCGGGCCTCTCGGAAGGACTCTGTCGTCCTCTGCCGGCTGCGCGTTGGCCACACGTGGCTGACGCACGGCCATTTGTTGCGCCGGGAGGACCCACCGTTATGTCGCTGCGGGGCAGCTCTGACGGTGGCCCACATTTTGGTGGACTGCCCGCTTTTAACAGGACTCAGGCAGACGTTTGCGCTGCCTGATACCCTCCCTGCCCTTTTATGTGATGACGTTGCTATGGCGGACCTCGTGTTGAGTTTTATTCGGGCAGGGGGTTTTTATCGTATGATTTGAGTGTTTGTCCTTTTATTTCCTGTATTGACTTGGGCCTTTGGCCTGTGGTTTTAAACTGTGGGTTTTAATGTCATTTGGTGGTTGGCTTTTCCTTATTTTCATGGTCGGCCAACCACCTTCACACTCGGTGCGATTTTAGTTCCGTTTGTCTGGTCTTTGTCTGCCTTTCTTGTATTGTGTCGTCCCTTCTCTCAGTTCTCCGTTTTTTAACGACTGACAGTTTTTATTTCGTGTGATTTTATCGTGGAACAAGGGACCGATGACCTTAGCAGTCTGGTCCCTTCAATCCCACACCCAACCAACCAATCCTGCTACCATAACTCGGCCATGGCACAGACAGTCCATGCGTCCCAAGGTTGCCTGCTCTCTCTTGGTTCCAGATCTTGGAGAAGCCTGCTGTCCCTCTGTGCCCTCCCCTCCACAATGTATGAGAGAGAGGAGGGGGAGAGTAGGAGGAGGAGGAGGAGAAGAAACACAAGACCTCCCAGTGCTTCCAGAGGTGCTATCTCCCCCCTCACACCCTGAGTATGACCTGTTATTTATGGATGTCATCCTGTCTTCGTTTGTGACGGATGGTGACATGATGGTATGATTGACTCTAGTCCGTACGCGTCCCATTTGGATACCCACTCCTTGCTTGTTCCGTGCAACTTTATTGGATACTGCCATCACCTCCCAGAGTTGCATTCCTTATTGCCTTTTATTCGGCAGCTTGTGTCATTCTCCAGGATTCTCGTTTGACTGATGTTCACTCATCGACCCCTTGTGGGTTCCGTGCTTTGTCAGAATTAAATTGGCCCTTTGAGGGCTTCCAGTGATGCATGTACTTTGGTTCATATGGGTATTGCTGTCCGGGTCGACTGGGGTCACGGTTTGCAATATCTATCTCCCTCCTGTCGTGGCACCTATGTCTGCTGTCCTAATTGCACTCCTTAAACAACTCCCTCATCCCTCCTTTCTCCTCAGGATTTTAATGCCAGTCACCCTTTTTGGGACCTTGCTTTTTATCTAGTCAGGGGCTCCTTATTGACCAATTTCTCATGGACCACAACCTGTACCTTCTTAATGATGGTTACCCTATCCATTTTAGTGCCACATATCACACTCTCTCTGCTATTGATCTTTCCTCTATTCCCCTCCCATTCCTCCTTCCTTACACTGGTCGCTACACGGTGACCTTTGTGATAGTGATCACTTCCTGTCGATGCTCTTGTTCTCTTCCTGCCTCCCAGTGGCAAGGTTACCCCTTTCCATCATGCTGATTGGCCTCTATATACCTCCCAGGTCAGTTTTTCACCCATGAAATAGTCTATGAGTTGTCCAATAAGGTAATTGGTGCTGCCGGCATTGCTATTCTCTGCTTGATAGGTTCCATCTGCCGTCAGCAAGTCCTGTAGTGGAGCAGAGCCATCGCCAATGTTATCCATGATTATTGTTGTGTCTTGCAACATCTTAAGCGGCACCCATCCTCTGCTGGTCGTATTACCTTTAAATTTCTTTTTGCCAAAGCACAACAAAACAGCAAACGGATGCGCTGGAAACACTTTGTCTTCTCTCTAGGTTTTTCTACCCCTCCGTCATGGATGTGGACTTTTTTCTGCACCCTGCAAGGTTGCCAGTGGCATTCTTCCATTCTGGGCCTCACTCTTCCAGGTGGCCTTTGTAAAGATCCATCAATTCTCGTGCAACATTTTATGATCTATTTGACGATGGCTTCAGTGTTCGCCTCGTATTGAGGAGCCTTCCTCCTGTGGAAGCAGCAGGCTGAAGCTTCCCGCTTATATTTAACCCCTTGTCAGGTGCAATCCTACTGTGAACTTTTTTCTAAATAGGAGCTTCTTCTGGCCCTCTTCTTTTCCCACCATTCAGCTCCTTACCCTGATTCCACCCATAACAAGTGCTTCAAACCTCAGTCCTCCACAACAACAATATCTCCTCCAGGTGTTTAACCTTCCCCTCTCAGTGGAGAGACGGTATTGTGGTTCCTGTCCTTAAGCAAGCCTGGCATGGGTCCATTGTCTCTTGATAGTTTTTGGCCAGCCAGCCTGACCAATGTCCACTGCAAGTTACTAAAATGGATGGTAGCTTGTCAGCTCAATTACGAATCTCTGCACCTTTCATTGCCTTATCAGTATGGCTTTTGGGAGGGATGGTTTCTGATCATCTGCTTTGATTGAAACCACAGTTTGATATGCCTTTTCTCAGTACCGCCATCTTGTCACAATCTTCTTCAATCTTCATAAGGTTATGACAGCTTGGAACCATCACATCCTCTTTATGCTGCATGAGTGAGGTCTTCAGGGTCCCCTCCCAATTTTTATTTGCCCATTCCTGTTCACCAGTTGTTCAGGGTTTTCTGGGGTCTTCTTTTTGACAAGCTTACTTGGTTGCCCCATATCCTTCGTCTGAAGATGACTTTTTCCGTAAACACCATGTTCCTCGCTTCCTTGCCTACCCCTTGTTGTAAGTCTTCTCTGGCTCTATGGGCATTAGTTCTGTCTCGTCTGGATAATGGTTGGCAAGTTCCTTGATCAGCTGCCCCTTCTGCTCTGCTCTTGGACCCAGGTTGTCCATTTAGCCACCAGGTCTTTTCGTGTCAATAGTCTTTTGGTTGACACTGAGGTTTGTCCCCTTTCTATTCGGCATTCCGAGCTCCTAATTTCCTGTGCCATCACTATCCAGCTCTTTTATTTATTTATTTATTTATTTATTTATTGTTCTGTGGGACCAAATTAAGGAGAAGTCTCCATAGTCATGGAACGAGTCAATACATGAAATTATAACACGATATTAGAAACAGATAAAATGAAATATAAAAAAACATATTTAGGTGACAAGTCGTAAATTTAAATAAAGAAAATCAACAATGGAACACTGGAATTTGCTTAATTTTTTAGCTCTTCTAGGAGCTCCTTGACAGAATAGGAGTGAGCCATGAGGAAACTATTCAGTTAGGACTTCAGTTTGGCCTACTGCTAAGATTTTTGAGTTCTTGTGGTAGCTTATTGAAAATGGATGCAGCAGAATACTGCACTCCTTTCTGCGCAAGAATCAAGGAAGTGCATTCCAAATGCAGATTGGATTTCTGCCTAGTGTTAACTGAGTGAAAGCTGCTAACTCTTGAGAATAGGCTAATATTGCTAACAACAAACTACATTAAAGAAAATATATACTGTGAGGGCAATGTCAGAATTCCCAGACTATTGAATAGGGGTTGACAAGAGGTTCTCGAACTTACACCACATACAGCTTGAACAGCCCGTTTTTGAGCCAAAAATACCATTTTTGAATCAGAAGAATTACCCCAAAAAAATAATACCATACAACATAAGCGTATGAAAATATGTGAAGTAGACTACTTTTCATGTTGAAGTGTTGCTTATTTCAGATAATGTTCTAATGGTAAATAAAGCAGCATTTAGTTTCTGAACAAGATCCTGGACATGGGCTTTTCACAACAGCTTACTATCTATCCAAATGCCTAGGAACTTGAACTGTTCCATCTCGCTTATAATATGCCCATTCTGTCTGATCAAAATATTGGTTCTTGTTGAATTGTGAGTTAGTAACTGCAAAAACTGAGTCTTACTGTGATTTAGCATCAAATTATTTTCCACAAGCCACGAACTTATTTCCTGAACTGCATTATTTGATACTGTTTCAATATTACACACAAGATCCTTCACTATCAAGCTTGTGTCATCAGCAAACAGAAATATTTTTGAATCACTTGTAATACTAGAAGGCATATCATTTATATGAATAAGAAACAGCAGTGGCCCCAGCACCGACCCTTGGGAAACGCCTCACTTAACAGTGCCCCATTGGGACTGAACATCACTACCACTCTCAATATTGCGAAGAATTACCTTCTGCTTTCTGTTCTTAAAGTAAGAGGCGAACCAATTGTAAGCTACTCCCCTTACTCCATAATGGTCCAACTTCTGCAGTAATATTTTGTGGTCAACACAGTCAAAAGCATTCGTTAAATCAAAGAAAACACCTACTATTTACAACCTTTTATTTAATCGGTCCAAAACCTCACAGAGAAAAGAGAATATAGCATTTTCTGTTGTTAAACCATTTCTTAAACAAAACTGAACATTTGACAGCAAATTATGTGAATTTAAATGCTCCAGTAACCTTGTATACACAACTCTCTCGATTACTTTAGCAAACACCGATGGCATAGAAATAGGTCTATAATTGTCAACATTATCCCTGTCTCCCTTTTTATAAAGTGGCTTCACTACCGAGTACTTTAATCGGTCAGGAAACCGAGCACTCCTAAAGGAAAAGTTACAGATATGGCTAAGTACTGGGCTAACATACATAGAACAATACTTCAGTATTCTGTTAGATACCCCGTCATATCCATGAGAGTTCTTGGTCTTTAGTGATTTAATTATTAACTCAATCTCCCTCTTGTCAGTATCATGGAGGAGCATTTCAGGTAACAGTCTCGGAACACTTTTTTCTAAGAGCACTATATGATTCCCTGCTAGGACTAGGTTTCTATTTAGTTCACCTGCTATATTCAGGAAGTTATTATTAAATACTGTACATATGTGCGACTTATCAGTAACACGAACTTTCCCACTATGCACTGATTCTATATCCTCGACCTGTCTCTGCAGACCAGCCACTTCCTTTACGACTGACCATATGGTTTTAATTTTATCCTGAGACTTAGCTATTCTATCTGCATACCACATACTTTTTGCGTTCCTAATAACATTTTTAAGCACGTTACAATACTGTTTGTAATGGGCTGCTGCATTTAGATTTTGACTGTTTCTAATATTTTGATATAATTGCCACTTTGTTCTACAAGATATTCTTATCCCTCTAGTGAGCCACCCAGGCTGTCTGTTTGTGCTGGTACCCTGCTTTGAACATTCTAACGGAAAGCAACTTTCAAAGAGTACGATAAAAGGCCATTCACCTTTTTGCTAACAGAATGCCCTTCTAGTAATGAGGAATGAACAAAAAGATTGTCTATGGTTGTTCTACTATTCCCTATTTGCACTCTCGTTGGAAAGAATACAGTTTGCATAAGATTATATGAATTAAGGAGGTCTACCAGCATCCTCTTCCTTGCACAATCACTTATACAATTAATATTGAAGTCACCACATATAACTAACTTTTTGTATTTCCTATAAAGTTAACCAAGAACCTCTTCTAGCTTTAGCAAAAATGCTGTGAAATCGGAGTCTGGGGATCTATAAATAACAGTTAGAAGTTTAGCTCTGTTAAATTTAACCACACCTGCATAACATTCAAACACCTTTTCAGTGCAGTGCTTTGAAACATCAATTGACTCAAATGGGATGCCGTTTTTCACATACATGGCTACTCCTCCACACCGCAAAGAGCTCCTCAAAAAGCTGCCAGCCAACCTGTATCCTGGTAAAGGAAGCCTCTGAATTAGCTCCTTATTTAAGAAGTGTTCAGATATACCAATAATTTCAGAGTCAACATCTATAAGCAGTTCACTAACTTTATCTCTAATACCTTGTATATTTTGATGAAATATACTAATTCCCTCATTACTTGGATACCTAAGCTTTGTCAAAATTGGTTCCTTTGTTAGAGAGACTTCCCTTAAGCAGGAATACCTATCAGCTGACTACAATCTAAAAAGGTGCAGCTCTAACACCCATTACTGCAGGAATTTTCCCATGAGTGATCCCACCAATCCCACCTATAAGCTTTGCCAACCTCCCCTTTCCATACCTGTTGAGGTGCAGGCCATGTCTAGTGAAACCATTGATGCGGCCAGGGATGTCAGCTCTGAGTATTAAATTTTCTACTCTGTGTACCTCCAAATAAACTATGAGTTTTTCATGGATTTTGCCTTCTCTGCTGCACGCACACAAAATAAGTAAAATTCCATTATTTTCTGTCTTTCTTGGCATCACAGTTTTCATGTGTATAATTTCTTTAAAAGCAATATTATTGCACTTTGTTTTTCAGATACAGCGTGGTGATTGAAACGAACATCAAACTACTGCTTGCAGATGAAAGGAAAATGCCAACTGGAGCTTTAAATTATTTTGACATCTTTTATCAAGAGGTAACGTGTACAAATAGGAAACACTCCTGCTAATTTTGTGCAGAATGATGTACTCAGCATATTTTCCATTAAGCATTCTATTGTTAAGATTAGAACCATTCAAAAGTCTGGCAGCAAAAAAGAAAATCATGTGCAATGATATGAATTTGGTCTGATAACCACAAAGAGGTTGCATTGAGTGGCTTAAACATAAAATACACACACACACACACACACACACACACACACACACACACACACATAGTCACTGATTGGCTTTGAAGCCTGACTGAAGTTAGTAGGTAGGTAGCACTCTCGGCTTGAGTTGGTAATGGGCATACAGAAGAGGCAGGGAGGGGAAAGATAACAGGGTAGGGATTGGGGAATGTGCTACAATGCTTCCTATGGGAGTGTGCAGGGCTGTGGTGGGGACAGATAGAGGGCTGCCTGATGCAGCATTGTGGGCCTGTGATTGGGGGGGGGGGGGGGGGGGGGGAGCAAGGTAAGTGGAAAGAACTATGCAGTTTTGCTGGGAGGACACAAGGTGCGTGTGAAACTGGAGTGAGACCAGGGTAGGGGATATAGGCAAGTGTAGGACAGGGACTACTGAAGTTTCAAGGAAGGTATGTTTGCAGGGAATCACACAAAGGCAATTGAGAAAAGCTGGAAGCTGGTATTGGTGTGAAGAAGCCAGATGGCGTAGGCTGTAAAGTAGTCATTGGTGTAAATCACACCATACTATACAGCATGCTTGGTGACTGGAGTGTCCAGCTGTTGTATGGCCACAGTTTGGTGGATGCCATTGATGTGGACAGATGGCTTGTTAGTGGTCATGTCCTCATTGAATGCCGAACAGTGGTTGTAGTTAGATTGGTAGACCAGTTGGCTGCCTTAATGTGTGGCCTTGCCTTTGATGGGATAGGAAATACCAGTGATATGCCTGGAGTAGGATGTATGGAACTGGTGTTGCCTCTAGGCCTTTTACTGGCGTATGAGCCATGAAGGTAAGAGTTTAGGAGCAGGAATGGAACAAGGACAAAAAATGATATTTTGGTCAGGGATATACCAGTGTGAGAGGGGACAATGTTTATTTTTCAGGGCACTGTGAAGAACAGATTTAAGTGTTTCCAAATGTGGGTGCTACTGAACCACGAGGGTGGTACTCGTTGTGGGGCATCAGCAGGTATATAAAAAGTGGTAGAAGATTGGGAAGATCTATTTCTTGACAAAATGGGGATGTTTATTGTGGTTTGTAAAGTCCTCAGCAAGACCCTCAGTATATTTGAGCAGGGACTGCTTGTTACTGCAGATGCAACAGCTAGGCTATGTGGAAGGGAACATCTTGGTATGGATTGGGTGGCAGCTGTCAAAAAGGAGGTATTGTTGGTGTTCAGTAGATTTGATATGGATGGATGTACTGATGAAGCCATCCATGAGATGGAAGATTCACCAATGAAGGTGGCTTGTTAGGCTGAGGAGGACCAGGTGAAGCAAAATGGGGGGAGGGGGGGGGGGGGGAAGGTGTTGAGGTTCTGGAGGAATGTGGATAGGGTGTTCTTAAACTTGGTCCAGATCGTGAAGATCTCATCACTGAACAAAACTGAGGGTTTTGGGATTCTGGGTGGCTAGGAAGAAATGTCTAGATAGTCCACTAATCGTTTGGTATAGAATGGTACCATGTGGGTGCCCATACTGTACTGTGGATTTGTTTGTTGCTGGTACTGTCAAAGGAGAGCTAAATCTGGGTGAGAATGTAGTCAGTCGTGGTGACCAGGAGGGATTTAGATGTTTTAAAGTCATTTGGGCACTGGGAAAAGTTGAGTTCAGGGCAGCAAGGCCTTGAGCATTGGGGGGATGTTAGTGTAGAGGAAGTTGACATTGACAGTGGTGAGCAGGTTGCCAGGTGATAAAGGGACAGGATCTGTGGAGAGTCGGTAGAGGTAATAGTTAGTGTGTTTTATACAGGAGATTAGTTATTTAATATCATTTATAATTAAAATATAGTATAGAGAATGGTCATCAGAACAATTAATCATATCCATGAGAACAGGCCGGCCGCAGTGGTCTCACGGTTAAGGCGCTCAGTCCGGAACCGTGCGACTGCTACGGTCGCAGGTTCGAATCCTGCCTCGGGCATGGATGTGTGTGGTGTCCTTAGGTTAGTTAGGTTTAAGTAGTTCTACGTTTTAGGGGACTGATGACCACAGCTGTTGAGTCCCATAGTGCTCAGAGCCATTTGAACCATTTGAGCCATGAGAACATTGTTGAAGAATTCTTGTATCATGTTCCTGTCAGTATTCCTATAGTCTTCCCCACTTTAGATATGTAAGAGCTTGTAATTGTCACATTTATTCATTTTCATTGTTTTACCGGGTTTTGTTTACGTCCTTTCAGTTAGAAGGGCCGTAAATCTTAACATTAGAATTTGTCCCCTTGCACCTTTCCTCCTGTTTAGAAATTTATCTCATTTGAAACTGTGAACTCCAAGACATGACAGTGTACAGTGACAATGGTTGGGGTAAAGCAGTATGTGCTCACAGAACATTTGGTAATCTAAAAGTGCCCCAGGATTGTGCCATACAACAGACATCTCGGGGAACCTCGTCCCGTCTCTTATCTTGGCTGGGTGCTGGTTTGTCGTTTCCTGGGTTTCCAAGGTGGGGTACTGATGAGCGCTACTAGTCCTCATAAATATAAGCTTGTGATAAGATTTTGAGGCCCTCGTGCAGTGAATGGTGGAATGTTATGTGCCACAAATAAGGTTCCGTGTTAATTCCCAGAATACAAAGATGGTAGCAATTTTGATTCAAAACCAACCTCAGGGTGTACTTTGCGCACATGTACTGAAATGTGATCAAGATAAAATCATTACCAGACAACCTGTGTAGCACCTATTGGACCACAGTTTGTGTTGGACATGCTCTCATTTTCAAGGATCTTCCTTAGTTCATAAAGTTTCTTGTGAAATTGAAATATCACTCACTGAGTCTATCAAAAACATTCCCAGTGGATCTAGTGGTCCACTAGTTGTTAGTAACACTCAAACAATAAAGGAAGGTTGTGGGGTTAGCCTGCCACAACACAAAAAAAACATTAAAGTTAAAAATGATAAGTAACTATTTAACTTCCTCCAATAATAATATGGTATTTCTGGAGTTTTTCCTGTGTGTGGATCATCTGGAAGGCTTGTGATTATAATTTGAAGCATAGTATTGTTGAACACTCCACACATGGTGCTTTTGGAAACATGTTCCTATTTTTCTGTGACTCTTTCATCACATTATTTTACCGAGTGAGGTGGCGCAGTGGTTAGCACACTGGACTCGCATTCGGGAGGACGATGGTTCAATCCCATCTCCAGCCATCCTGATTTAGGTTTTCCGTGATTTCCCTAAATCGTTTCAGGCAAATGCCGGGATGGTTCCTTTGAAAGGGCACGGCCGATTTCCTTCCCAATCCTTCCCTAACCCGAGCTTGCGCTCCGTCTCTAATGACCTCGTTGTCGATGGGACGTTAAACACTAACCACCACCACCACCATCACATTATTTTATTATACCAAGTCCATCATATTCTATTCGATCATTTTACACAATGGAATCATGTCTGTCAACTTAGTGTTCAAAGTGTAACCATGTTTGCAAAATGTATATCTGTGGGTAAAAGGCCAGGTTCTTTTGTCTTTATTTGTGAATGACTTCACAGTTTTTAGTTTGTTTTAATGGTTTGCAGCAGACATCGTCCAACTGCAGTTGGTAGTTAGAAAGTTGGAGGAATGGCTACAACCAGTCAGTTCTAAGTTTTCGAAAAATGTGTTTGTTTTTAATCTCCAGAAACTTAAAATGAGAGAGACCTTTTTAAATGACAGAGATTCAGAGAAATACCTGGACTACATTTTAATCAGAAATGCACATTGCTGCCCTAGTGAAGATAATGAGAACTAATACTTAAGTGTTTAATTTTGTAAAATGTATTGCTCATAGCACTTGGGGAGCAAAGACAGCTTGTGTGTTCAGATCTGCCTGCCTACAAGACCTGAAGATATATGATGCATTCCACCATGAGGGAATTAGACTGACAACAGGTGTATTGAGAATCAGTCCAGTTTTCGTGCTCTGCACATAAACAAACAAACTGCCTGTTACCTCTTCATAGTATAAGTAGCATCTACCGGAGACACCTGCATGCCATAGCTCTGCTCACCTATCCATGGAATGACTGTTCAGTAGTCATCCATGAGCAATAAGCCCTTTGGTATTCACAGAAAGGGTTGTCGTTTAGTAAGGGATGTGCTGAATGTTGATCTTTTGTGCCAAGGTACAATCAAATCAGCTTCTTGTTGTCTCAACACTTCCAGATCATTAATGGGCATTCATCTCACAAAACAGCGTCATGATAAACATTTTGTTATCCAGAAATTGATGTTAAAACTTCCCAGTGATTAGTTGGTAATGTTGAGTACCTGGAGTGGTTGGTAAGTAATAATTTTTCCTCAAGAAAGACACTAACTAACTAACTATATTTTGTATTTGATTTTGATGAAATTAAGTCAAAGTAGTTCTTTCATGGATAGCAGCATGTGTCAATGACTAAAATGTTATTTTTTAAATTTTTACACTGTTTTATTTCATGTATGATAACATACAATGAGCATTAACATTTACAGTTCAATAGCATAGTGCAATCTTTTATGTAGCAAACGTTATATCAGTGATATGTTCTCTGTTTTGCACAATGTTTACCTGTGATATTGCAAAGTGCCCTTGACATTTATCCATTACTGGCAACATCCATAGAGGTAGTAAACACTTCATCTGAACTCCAACAAACTTATGTTGTTCACCTTTCTATACAGCATCCACATATCGATGAGGCTTTTGTCAGGGCAGAATCTAACAAGAGGCCAGTACCATTTCTTGGAGCAGAAACTGGTTCTATACAGACCTCTGTTTGTCAAAAAGACTGATATTTACCATCCCTTTGTTGTAGAGTTGTACTAAGGTGGGTTGAGGGATGGTCACATGCTTTCATTGTGCTTCACTTCATCTCTTGCAGGTCCCCTTGGTAAGACAATCATTGATTTGCAGATTTGTTGCTAATGTCACTTGGCTGTTGTCGTGCTGTCTTAGCAGTGTAAAGTGTTCATTTTGAAGAACATAAGATCCACAAGGTTCCTTCTGTCAGTCTTCCTGTGGTGCTTTTCAATCCTGTCTCTTTGGTTAGGGCCAATGCAGTGTAATTCATGTTTGCGTATTGATTCCAAGAGTGGCAGAAAGGTTAAATAGTTTTGAACAAAGACAACAGAATTGGGAGGAATCATTAAAATGCAGAAAGTGATAGATTTGTTCAAGCCTGTTTCTACTGAATTAGTTACTTATAAGGTAATTCTAAGTATCTGTCCTTGTCTCCCAATACATTCTTCTAAAAGGGACTGGATTGTAACCGGAAAGAATCATAATTCCAAAATATTTGTGTAACTCGTCAACTGAAAGTTGAAATTCTAAATATCCTTTTGGAGCATCATATTTCACTGTCTCCTTACAAATGTACTTCATAAATTCTTCATTGAAAACTTTGTTGAATATGGTTAAAGGCATCTTATGAAGCTGATTCATTTTAGCCACAAGAAAAGGCTCTGATATATTACCAGTGAAATTTACTTGACTGCCAACATTCATGGTTTTCAGTTCCTTTGATAGCCACTCCCTTGTTATTGTTTTCTATTTCTTTGATAGTGCTGGTGTGTTTTTATTTCCATTGTTGCTTTCTCTCACAGGCTGCTCACCAATATTGTTTCTGTTTCCTTCTGTAGTGGCCAGTACTATCACTGGCTGCAAGAGAACTCTTTTTACCCATGTCACTGAAACTAACAAGTCTTTCATCTTGACAAAGAGCATCATCACAGTTGAATTATTTCCATCACATGGTTTAAGGAGGAGAAAATCTATCTCACCAGCTCGTTCTGTTTCACTGCAGATACTATCTTCATGTCAGAGTCTCAAGTAGTTTTAGAATCTCTTCTGCATCACAGGGATTTTCAGGATTATAATAGTATTTATTTGACCTGACAATAAGATATATTACATAAGAATCCACCAAAATGACCTCAGGAAACAACTGCATCTATTATTTAACTCTAAAAGTAAAAAAAGAAATGTTCACTGAATTAAATTTTAAAGTAGTTGTAGTTTCCCATTGTATGATATATCTTATGGCAAAGTATTACTCTATTGTATAAGCCTAGATAAAGATTTTACAAACAGAAACAACAGTGTGTTTAATTGTTATTCTGATATAACACTAAAACCTTAAGCCAAACTTTTATATCAATACAAGCAGTTTCAGTATAGGACAAAATTCTTACCTGTCGCACATTGTGTTGGTTCAGAGTAGCACTAACAGGAAGTATCTGTGCAATAATGATATTTTTGTGTCACTGAAAACTACTATTGTGGTGGGGAGCAGCACCCAATGACCGTATTCACAAATAATTGTAAGCCGTTCACACCATTCAGTCTAGATGTAACAATACAAAGTAAAAACACATGTGCAGCATATGATATAACAAACTGAGGGCATTAATGGATTAAGGTGCCATAGTTTATTCATGAAAACTGGTTTTACAGTACGAAATCAGTAAACTGTGATTACTGTTCTAGTATATCACCAATAGATGGGCACAGCATCAATGATCATTATTTTAATTAATAAATGTTAATTCTTGTGTACTTACAGTCGTTTGTAGCTAATGTCCATTCAAGTTAACACTTTGACATACATTTATTTTGTCTTGCACTTCATTGCAACTACATTATTATTATTATTATTATTATTATAATTATTGTTTTCACTTAAAGACATAGTCCAGTGGTGCAAATAGATTGTATCCTGGCGAAATTTATATATTACAAATTCTATATTCAAATGTAATCTGTATTTTTATAGGTTACCAACATCCACAAAATATTCCACTTCATTTCAAAGTGGTGTGAAGATATAGCACATAGTGATCGCCGACCACAAGAGATTGCAAAGCTCCTTGTTGATGCAAATTCCGCAATACTGGTAAGCAGATGTTGTTGTTATTATTGAGTGAAATTTTGAGTTATTTCAAAAATATAAAATTTCCTTGATGTGTTATATTACAACAAATTAATAAAGTTTTAAGTTTTTAAACTAACTGAGATTATCTTCCCTCACTGCCTCCTCCGCCTCATTCACTCTCAACCACCACCCCATGCCCCCTGCCTCCATCTCTCACCACCCCTGCCTCTGTTGCATTCTCTTCCACCCACACTCCCACCACCCGACTTGCACTTTCACATCTGCTTCACTGTTCCCCACTTGCAATTGCACCCCTCACACCCCCATCCGTGGCCCACTCACACTCTCGTACCCCCATTCAGTGCCTTCCCCCCACCCCCACTTCTACTTTCTCAGACCTGCCCTGACCCCCTTACTCAGTGTTTCTTCTAACTCCCACCCCGTCTCTCTCTCTCTCTCTCTCTCTCTCTCTCTCTCTCTCTCTCTCTCTCTGAATTAGAAGACTTCTGCAGAAAATTGAAAATTGTATGTGAGGAACACCTGAGAAGAATCTCAATCAGTTTTTGGAGATAAGTTCCCATCTCTTACATCAAGTAAACTACCACTTTGTTAAGTAAGGTAGATTCATCTTGAGAGTCAAAGTGCTTCTGAAAAATGAGTGTCTAGATGTGATGGAAAGAAAGCATTGTTTTTTTAATGAAGCTGTGTAGCTTTTGATTTGTTTAACGATGTGTCACCTATGCAGGCAACTTCAGATGTGGACAATAAATTAGCTTTAAAGCAAACTGAAATCATTACATAACTCCTCCTACTCCATAAAATTATGTAAAACTGTGTAATTTTATAATGCTTGTATGTGGGGTCGTTGACTGTACTTAAGTGTAAATCACTAAGCATAAAAAAGGATAACTGGTAGCAAAGACTATTCTAATGCAAAAGGCTATCTTGTAAATGGTCAGTATATTGTCTCTCTCTCTCTCTCTCTCTCTCTCTCGCTCTCTCGCTCTCTCGCTCTCTCTCTCTCGCTCTCTCTCTCTCTCTCGCCTCTTCTTTTTCTTTTTCTTCTTTTTCTTCTTCTTCTTCTTCTTCTTCTTCTTCTTCTTCTTCTTTTTTTTCTGTTAAAGGACATTATAAATGAGTGTAAACTAACTTGTTAGAGACTACTATGAGGGAGTGCATTTATCGTCCAGGGAACAAGCAAACAACAAACCATATTCTTTGAATAACTTGAGGAAATGCTGCCTGATAACATTGGAAATCACAGATATCTTGATTTTAAGACATTTTCCAATTGGTAGCTCCAAAATGAGAATTTCAAACTATCAGACTTTTTAACTAATGTATCCAGCTGCATTCTCGTGTGTTATTGGAGCATAGGTATCTGCGCTGGAAAAAGCTTAAATTTCATAACTAGATAGCTGCTGCTCTTTGAGCAATATAGTTAAGTCACTCGTAACAAATGAAATCTGCATCTTTCTTATGATACAAATTCCCAATCAGTAAAGGCAAGGAAGTGGCCATATACAGTTTATATGTTGACAAAAAAACCATTTTGACAAACAAAACCATTTTTATAAACCATGAGTCTATAAAACCAAAAAGCGTTATTACCTTACTTTGGAACAGTCTACATCTTAATTCCATCATTTGGTATCTGTGTCCAAATCCTCTGACTGTAAACTTATTATGATAGTTTCTGGATTTATATTCATCTTCACCTCCTTACCAGTCTTTCTGCTGCAGCCTTTCAGCAAGCCACACAGAGTTTACCCACACTGAAGGAAAGGTGCTTTCTATTGCTTCACGCACAAACTATTCACCGGCTACTGTCTTGAATGTTTTCTTCTCTTCTGACACGTAGCATTTAATCTGTGCCCAGATCAGTCAGATTGTACTGGCAGTGGTATGGTTGCAAATGCAACTATGTGTGACCACATTTATGCACAAGTAAGTAAAGTTTGTATGTTTTGTCACATGACTTGTATAAATTATTAGCTACAGGGAGTTTGGTACAATTTTGGTTCACACTGTGCGGGATGTTTTTAAACCTAAACATAATATCTTCTTTCATGGTATATGTACATCTTGTTTGCTCTGTAACTGCTGAATGATAATGTGCATTGTCCATTATAATGACTGACTTCGTAACAAGGTGTAACAAGAAGTGTCCATTGAACCACTTCTTGAAAGTGACAATGTTCGTTGCCATATGGTAGTCACTGCTATTTTTCTCACTTCTTAATACAAGTTTTCTCTTCAGAACAAAACCAGGAGAAGAGGCAGCATGCAAAATAATTATCTGAAGACCTTTTCCTATGGGAAATGTAACTGATAGTATTATCAGTCATTTTCCTGGAATGACTCTTGATTTGCTCATACACTGTTGAACTACCTTCTTGTCTTACTGTGTACACGTTTCTAAGCAGAGTAGCTTGTGCTGCAGCTATGGCACTTCTTCCCAGTAAAAGCTTCCTTCCATCATTATCTTAACGTAATGGAAATCAATGTCTTTCAAGTTCTTTGCACTAGTGTAGTAACACATTTTAAGTCAATTTTCCCGCACATAACTTTGGCAAGTTTTTGTGATGTCAAAGCTTTATACACATTTCAAACATGTAATGCCTTAAAATATCCTTGTCAAAACAATCCATTTGTGTCATAAGTCTCTTGCAATGTTGATGCATCCATGGGACACAAAACCAATTTTTCTTGATGCTTCCGACACTTTCGTTAACAAGTTGCTGTATAATTCTCTTGCCAACACCATATACTTCTGCAGTCCATTCTTATGTCTTCAGAATGTCATCAACAGGTGTCCTGCTTTCAGAGTCAGATTTTAAATAGTTTTTCATGTGGTAAATGCTTCCCCTTGCCAGCTTGTGAACCACTTAACATTTATTGCCATCAACTGGCACATTTATTTGGAAATTACACTCACACTTTTATGGATACTCATTCACAGCTTTACTGCTACAAGACAGTAACACTGGCATTTGAAAGAATAATTCAGTTGCTCTGTGAATAAAACTGTGTTGTCATGAAGAATAGCAACAAAACAGCCTACAAGGCAGAGATTCTCAATGTCTAGCAATAATTTTTGGCTAGCTGCTAGAAAGGAAAATGAATCGTATTGGCTGTCACTGGTTAATGGAGGTGTTTGGGCTAGATGGCTGAAAATTTGGCCATCTTCATATGTGATATGGATTATAAATGCATAATCATTTATGATAAATTGTCACTTGTACTGAAAGGAAAGTTTTTTCTCATTTACTACTACTTTTGCACCCATCATGGATAGTAAATTAAAGAAAAAATTTGTCACAAGCATCATCAAATTATTATTAATAATATTTTTATTAATTGTCATTATGTTGTTGTTGTTGTGGTCTTCAGTCCAGAGACTGGTTTGATGCCGCTCTGCATGCTGCTCTATCCTGTGCAAGCTTCTTCATCCCTCAGTACCTACTGCAGCCTACATCCTTCTGAATCTGCTTAGTGTATTCATCTCTTGGTCTCCCTCTACGATTTTTACCCTCCACCCTGCCCTCCACTGCTAAATTTGTGATCCCTTGATACCTCAGAACATATCCTACCAACCGGTCCCTTCTTCTTGCCAAGTTGTGCCACAAACTCCTCTTCTCCCCAATTCTATTCAATAACTCCTCATTAGTTATGTGATCTACCCATCTAATCTTCAGCATTCTTCTGTAGCACCACACTTGGAAAGCTTCTATTATCTCCTTGTTCAAACTATTTATCACCCATGTTTCACTTCTATACATGGCTACACTCCATACAAATACTTTCAGAAACGACTTCCTGACACTTACATCTATACCCGATGTTAACATAATCCTTTCCTTGCCATTTCCAGTCTACATTTTATTTCCCGTCTACTTCGACCATCATCAGTTATTTTTCTCATCAAATAGCAAAACTCCTTTACTACTTCAAGTGTCTCATTTTCTAATCTAATTCCCGCAGTATCACCCGATTTAATTTGACTACATTCCATTATCCTCTTTTGCTTTTGTTGACGTTCATCTTATATCCTCCTTTCAAGACACTGTCCGTTCAGTTCAGCTGCTCGTCCAGGTCCTCCACTGTCTCTGACAGAATTACAATGTGATTGGCGAACCTCAAAGTTTTTATTTCTTCCCCATGGATTTTAATTCCTATTTCGAATTTTTCTTTTGTTTCCTTTACTGCTTGCCCAATATACAGATTGAATAACATCTGGGATAGGCTACAACCCTGTCTCACTCCCTTCCAAAACCACTGCTTCCCTGTCATGCCCCTCGACTCTTATAACTGCCATCTGGTTTCTGTACAAATTGTAAATACCCTTTTGCTCCCTGTATTTTACTCCTGCCACCTTCAGAATTTGAAAGAGTATTCCAGTCAACATTCTCAAAAGCTTTCTCTAAGTCTACAAATGCTAGCAATGTAGGTTTGCTTTTCCTTAATGTATTTTTTAAGATAAGTCTAGGGGTCAGTATTGCCTCACGTGTACCAGATTTTCTATAGAATCCAAATTGATCCTCCACGAGGTTGGCTTCTACCAGTTTTTCCATTTGTCTGTAAAGAATTCACGTTAGTATTTTGCAGCTGACACTTATTAAACTGATAGTTTGGTAATTTTCACATCTGTCAACACCTGTTTTCTTTGGGATTGGAATTATTATATTCTTCTTGATGTCTGAGGGTATTTCGCCTGTCTCGTACTTCTTTCTCACTAGATGGTAGATTTTTGTTAGGCCTGGCTCTCCCAAGGCTGTCAGTAGTTCTAGTGGAATGTTGTTTATTACTGGGGCCTTGATTCGACTCAGGTCTTTCAGTGCTCTGTCAAGCTCTTCACGCAGTATCATATCTCCTATTTCATCTTCATCTACATTCTCTTCCATTTCCATAATATTGTCCTCAAGAACATAGCCCTTGTATAGACCCTCTATATACTCCTTCCACCTTTCTGCTTTCCCTTCTTTGCTTAGAACTGGGTTTCCATCTGAGCTCTTGATATTCATGCAAGTGGTTCTCTTTTCTCCAAAAGTCTCTTTAATTTTCCTGTAGGCAGTATCTATCTTGCGCCTCTACATCCTTACATTTGTTTTCTAGCCATCCCTGCTTAGCCATTTTGCACTTTCTGTTGATCTCATTTTTGAGACCTTTGTATTCCTTTTTTGCCTGCTTCATTTACTGCATTTTTGTATTTTCTCCTTTCATCAGTTAAATTCAGTATCTCTTCTGTTACCCAAGGATTTCTATTAGCTCACGTCTTTTTACGTACTTGATCCTCTGCTGCCTTCACTATTTCTTCTCTCAAAGCTACCCATTCTTCTTCTACTGTACTTCTTTCCCCCATTCTTGTCACTTGTTCTCTAATGCCCTCCCTGAAACTCTCAACAACCTCTGGTTCTTTCAGTTTATCCACATCCCATCTCCTCAAATTCCCACCTTTTTGCAGTTTCTTCAGTTTTAATCTACAGTTCATAACCAATAGATTGTGGTCAGAGTCCACATCTGCCCCAGGAAATGTTTTACAATTTAAAACCTGGTTCCTGAATCTCTGTCTTACCATTATATAATCTGTCTGAGACCTTCCAGTATCTCCAGGCCTCTTCCACATATACAACCTTCTTTTATGATTCTTGAACCAAGTGTTAGCTATGATTAAGTTATGCTCTGTCCAAAATTCTACCAGGCATCTTCCTCTTTCATTCCTTACTCACATTCCATATTCACCTACTGTTTCCTTCTCTTCCTTTTCCTACTATGACTATTAAATTTTTGCCTCCCTTCACTATTTGAATAATTTCTTTTATCTCATCATACACTTCATCAATCTCTTCATCATCTGTGAAGCTAGTTGGCATATAAACGTGTACTTCTGCAGTAGGCATGGGCTTCGTGTCTATCTTGGCCACAATAATGCGTTCACTATGCTGTTTGTAGTAGCTTATTCGCATTCCTATTTGCCTATTCATTATTAAACCTACTCCTGCATTATCCCTATTTGATTTTATCTTTATAACCCTGTATTCAACTGTCTGTAAGTCTTATTTCTCCTGCCACAAAATTTCACTAATTCCCATTGTATCTAACTTTAACCTATCCATTTCCCTTTTTAAAATTTCTAATCTACTTGTCCGATTAAGGGATCTGACATTCCACGCTCCGATCTGTAGAACGCTAGTTTTCTTTCTCCTGATAACAACGTCCTCCTGAGTAGTCCCCGCCCGGAGATCGGAACGGGGGACTATTTTACCTCCGGAATATTTTACCCAAGAGTACACCATCATTATTTAACCATACAGTAAAACTGCATGCCCTTGGGAAAAGTTACAGCTGTCATTATATATATTATTAATTAATAATTATTAATGTTGTTGTTGATAGTTACCCAAGTATTATTAGAAAGAAACTATATTCTATCATTTACAGATACAAATACATGTTCAATTATGGGATTTTATGAGATAGACATCATTTTAAATGACTCACTGCTTGCAAGGGCAAGAGCAAGAGCAAGGTCAAGACAAAGACTCAGAACAACTGCTGATAAAAATTTCATTTTCTGTAGGTTAAGGTAGAATATAAGTTCTCTCTCTACACTCTATAACAGTTTGTGTTCTGTTATTAAGGACCTGAAAAATTCACTTTTGTGGTAAAAGCAGATTTAGATGTGAATCCTGCCTCAAAATGCAAAAAGGAAGAATTATCTGATAAATGTCTTTTCACAGAAGATTGTATCCAGATGAACTATTTTGTGAGATATTGTTTGAAACAGCTTTATTTTTGCAAATGTAACCAGTTTTTGGTTACTTGTGTTCAACATCTTCTAGCAAAGCCTAAGTGTGGAAAAGTAATGTATGTAAGAATGTGTTTACAAAATAAAAATATGTATGAACATAGCAATGTATCATTATGTTTACATGCCACCATATTTCGAGAACAGAATTTTGGAAGTCAGATATGGCATCTGGAAAAAAAGTTCTTCCAGCCTCTGCTTTAGTCAGCACATTTGCTCTGTCTCTCCATTAAATATTACAGGTAGGTAGGTTCGTGATCAGTTTGATATTTCTACTTCCGTAAAATGTTGCTCCATCCAAACAAACTGAAAATTTTTAAAAACTAGATGTTACCAGACAACCCAAGAAAACTTTAGAATGGTTGAGCATTGACTTGTAAGCAAAAATTGATTGTGGAAGTGAAGAACTGGCAGCTAGGACAGGATTCTCATAATTGATTTTGGAGTATTTACATGACCAACCCAAAATTGGTTTACAAAATCAGGTTTTGGGAGCTCCATTCAAACAGTGTGTACGTGGAGTGTTTAACATGACAGTTTTAGCTGACAAGTATTTTAAGCTTGGTTGCTCAAATACCAGTAGAGATCAGGCCTGATGTACCTCGTTTACAACACAGTCAGCCTCAGCAAGCAATTGCACACTAGCCATTACTGAATGCTTTTTGTTTCTTTTATTTTTTGGAAATGAATGAAGAGACTAGTCCTGCTCCAGCACAGTGTTTGACTATGCTCATTTGCAACATCAGAAGGGATTAATGATGTCTATCAGCACATGCCAGTTCTGTTTTTGCAGAAATGCAGAACAATGGGGCAGGTTGCTACTATTCAAGGAGGAGGCAGGACTTGGTTCCTTGCATTTCTCTTTCCCCTCTGGTGGCCATAATTCTAGTTTGTTTAAGCTTGCAGTCAACTGTAAGTTTATAGGATCAGCACTTTGCACTGTAACAAACAAAAAACAAAACCTGTCAATGTATTTCAAGCACACCAAAAGTCTTCCCTAACGAGCGAACAGAGTTACTTTCAGTTCTACTTTTACACGAAGTACGTCATCGTTGGTTTTATCTGTAGTAATGTCAAGTGCCCATGAAAGGTCAGAATCAATATTCTTCCAATTTTGTACTTATGAAGTTAGGTAGGAAAAGATAATGTTGAGAAACACCTTAAAACAGAGCAACACTGTTCACTGATGGTAAAATCCTGCTGCTGCCCTAAAGAAAGAATCATTTGTTGGAAGCTTAAATAGAGCCATAAGAAGAAAGCAAGGAATGATCTTGCTGGAAAAAGCTGATGAGCTTTTTCCAAAAGCAGACATTCCAGTCAGAAAGCTTCCCAGTCACCACTTCTTCTTCTTCTTCTTCACTTTATTTTTTTATTTTCTTTAAACAGTTGGTTTCAAAGCACTAAGGATTCGTCTTCTGGCACTTAACATGACAATCCTTTAAATCTGTGTTATCATTTACAAACAAAAACATTTAACGCAGATTTCAACAAAAGCATAAGCGAATTTTGACAAAAATATATGTGAATTTCACCAAAAGTAGATGCTACATTTTCAGGTATCTATGTTATGCATAAGGTGAAAAGATAAAGGAAAATTGAAGGGGCTTAAGAAATGCACTACAGGAAATTCTGGAAATAGAAAGGTGGATAACATGGCTAAATTTCACCAAATCCTAACAACAAATCAACATTTAACTTATTGTAGTAATTTTCAGCTAAGTTATTTATATGAAAAGAAATGTGTGTGTATATTATACATCATTCATTTTATTGAGATCTTCTCTTAGTCTCTTGTCATTCATTATTTTCCAGTCTGTTCTGCAAGATGTTATACAGTTTCGCCAACAGAGGGCAGAGATGTTCTCACCTACCACTCCACTGCCTCCATCCATCACTGAGTATATTCCTTGGACTGCCGCTGTTGGTAAAAGTGGAGTGCGAGATGCTTTAAACAAACAGGTAAAAAATGATTTCCTCCAGAAATAATTTTTTTACATCCAGCTGAAATGTACCTTGCTTATGGATTAAAAATGCATTCCAGATAAGTGTATTCCAGACTGTGACTGACTGCAATCCATATCTTTGGATTTTGTTTTATTTTTGAATACAAAAGCCTAAATACCGGCCCCCATCTAAGTGCAGTTTTAGTTACCTGACATGACTTTACTTGTTGCCTTCTTATTTTGCATTAAGTACTCTTTTGTTTGGTATTTTAGTTACTGAAAAATTTCATGGTGATAAGTTTTTCACGCCGTTATTAGCAAATTTCACTCATGAATTTTTAGTCATAAATTCAAAATTAAAAGTTTATTTGGATTGTATACTTAAAAAAATTCTCACTTACTGGACTCATTGTGGTCAGGATTCATTTTCAAAATGCTGTTTTGCATGCAGTCCTGTTATTATTTTTCCGTTAGAAGTTAAATATGTCTCTAAAATACAGTATGAATCAAATATTTGTGTTATTGTGTTTTTGGATTTCAGCGAAAACTCACTCTTGAGTGTGGATCCTCCATTACAGGGGATATTGTATTAAAAAATCAACTGTTTGATCAGTTGGTCAATTTGATTGATATTATTCTTGATGGACACAAATGTCGTCTTGAAAGTATTCGTGGAACTGAAAAATTTGATGGCTTATTTCTGCAGTATGAACGTGAGCGGATGTCTCTGATTCAACCATTTTGTAAGTTCCAACAAAAAGCTATTTTCATAATCAGAACCTTTTTATCTGTTTGTAACAGAAAAACTCATAGACAAAAATTTCATTATCAGGATAAAATTTAGTTATAGGTATGGATAACAGTTACAATTAAGTAACATATATGTTGGTCATGGGTACACGTACAAAAGCACCCCATCTTTGGCATAAAAAAATGATGCTGATAAACCAGACCCATCACAAGATACTTGATGTTCTGTTCAGCTTCTTTAAAATTTGAAGTGCTTTTGGAATAATATGGATGCACAGGACATATAAATGCAATATTACCAGAAAAGAGGTTCATTTCAAGTGGAGAGTGCCAGCAGGTGTTCGTGTACTCCTCACTCCAGTTCACAGCCCTATACAACTCTGGCCATACACATAGAATGCCTAAAAGGAGCCATTTCCAAACTGTCACGTACAATTTGGCATTGACAGTCTCACCTTCAAGGATGAAATTTCAGTGAATCATTTTCTTGCTGTTAAAAAAGGTGGTCAGTATTACCTTGAACCAAGGCTTTTGGTGGCAACTTCTTTTGGGATATTAGGAAAGTAGGGAACACTATTGATGTGTTACTAGGACCTCTGGATTACTCTAGAAACATAAAGTAATATTTTCTGTAATTATGGTCTTCAGAAAATATGGATGCTGGTCACCTGGCAATCTTCAACAGTTTTCATTCATCTGTTTATCTATTCATCCATTCATTCAGTCATAGTCTGTCTTCCATAAATCTCAGGAAAGGGAATGAATCAAGTTATACACAAACTGAATAAAGTTATCACATTCACAACTATGGGAATTTATTCTAGATTACCCTTAAAAACAGCTACTCTGTAAAAAGCTTCTGTTCTTCTTGTAAGCTGCTCAGCTGCTGCTTGTATCTAGCACTTCATGGTAAGCATTTAAGCAACTTCTCATATAAAGATATCAGATGTGTGTATACTGGAAAAGTTAAAACATACAAAAAGAAAAGTACCACACCCCCCTCCCAAAAAAAACACACACACACACACACACACACACACACACACACACACACACACACACACTACTGTAGTCTGAAGCAACCGTAGCCAAACTCTTGTGTCTGTGGTGTGTGTGTATGTGTGTGTGTGTGTGTGTGTGTGTGTGTGTGTGTGTGTGGTTTTTTTAAGAACGCCCTACAGGCTGAAAGCTTTATTGGTGACAGTATTTTTTGCTGTACCTATCTGCAACTCAGCATCTTCGTTGTATGGTGAGTGGCAACTTCCATATTCGAGCCTGGATTTCCATTTGTTTAAAAGTTAAAACTTGTTTCATGTAAATATCAGTGTCGATAGGAATGTAAAACCCCAAGTCAAATTATTCTGGTGAGTTGATGGCCAATAGCAAGCTATCTTAGTTTAGTTTAGAGTTTTTGGGGATTTCCAGTTACCTGCCTGACATCTTCAGGCAACCTTTTAATGATCAGTAAATCACAAAGTAATGCCCCATTTTGCATTCTGTATGAAAATTGCCCTTCCTTCTCTAATCCAATGAGACCGATGACCACGCTGTCTGGTCTCCTTCCCCAAAACAAACCAACAAACCAACCAACCAACCAACCAACCAACCAACCTTGTTTGTCATCTGTGCACTGTGAAACAGATTTACCCCTTGCCCAAATTCTCAGTAATTGATGATGTAAACAGAATTCTTGCTAATCACTAATTCCTTTGATATCATTTCCACAGTCAGTCACTGATTTTGCGCTAACAGCTATGTGAGCTGTCCAGTGCTTTCCCGTTTGTTGACAGTTGACTCAAATATTACTCACAAACGAAAACTTTCTTCTCTTCCCAAACCAATGTAGCTCCTTATCACAGCTCCCATTCCTTACTTTTGCATCACATAAATGTTCCCCATTTCTTGTCATATGTAACAAATTTCGTTACGTGAACATTTTTGATCAAATTCTAAGTTGATTTCTGAATGAATCGTAAGTTGATTTTTGAATGCATGCATAGTGTACGTGATGTCTCTGTCATGGGAATCCCCACCGCATCTAGAAATAAACTTTCCTGCAGACAAAAGGGGACAGGTTTATACGAGCTGAGCGGATAAAGCCGAGAGGGTTAATGACAATCACTGTTTATGTGGTTGACTGAGTTTGCAAATGATCAGTGTTGCTATAATTACTAGCTAATTCTGTAGATTCAGACTACCAGAGTGGAAATAAATGGCTAACAGGAATAACAGGCAACAAAGATTACGTCTTGTCTTTGTGTATCCAAGAAAATGAAATTTTGACATAAAATTGTTGGCCAGACCGCTACATTACCAAGGGCCAGTTATACTGTCCCCAGATAGCAGCTGCTAAAATTCTATTCTGGGAGTAGCGCAGAAAACGCATTGTACAAACATGTAATAACGCCTCACTGGAGAATAAATGTAGGATAACTAAACCAGTGATTGTGGCGGGGTTAGTGAAGTTAACTAGAGAATAAATTTTTACACTGGCAGAAATAGTTACAGAATCAGTGATGACAAGATTGTTTGTTAGAACGAGGAAGGAGAAGAACGGGGACTCTCACAAGTTACAGGAGAATATGACAATTCCAAATTTATATAAAAATTTCATACTAATACTTTTCGATCTCATGCTTCAGAATCTAGAGTGTATGAATGAAGTGTGAATTTATTTCCCAACATAAAACTTTTTGCTTGTACTAGGCCTAATAGACATTTGATATTGGTACTTCATGAATTATATTCTGTCGTTTTATAAAAATGATCATTTGTGCCAAAACAGTCTCGTTTATTTGGTGTGTGTAACAACTGCTGCTATATTAGGTAGGCCTATTTCATTTTATCTAGCAGACAGTGACAAAATACACATTATCAGATCGAGAAACCACACCAGTCTTGGGTAGTATTTGTATTAACAGCTTTTCTAGTATTAGACAGCTACATTTCGATTTTTCACGTAGCAAAACGTTGACAAAGTATAAAACTGTGGCAAGATCAGAGAGAAAAAAGCTAGGACTTGAGGTTTGAAGAAATGTGTACTGCCTTGCTTGTCTCTTGTCTTTACTCATTTTTATGTATCCGATATTTAATTTTATGTCACACAAAACAGCAAGTTCTTAGCTAATAGGCAGTAAAGACTGCAGATTTTCTGCCGGTTACAAATCATCCCATCCGGTATTAATTGCGAATTTTTTTTAAAGAGGGACAGGATATCAAATCGGCCGACTGGGAGCAGGAGAGGCACCACAGGACATTTTAATCTCCACTGGCATGAATATAGTTAAATGGTACCCATTACAAAATATACTCTTTGAATTCCACAGAGCGAAATACAGAGACGTGCGATGGAAGAACGCTGTGTGAAGAGGCGTGGCACTGCACTTAGGCATGCTTAAGACCAAATAACATGTCCTATGTTCCCTCGAACATATATTTTTTATGTATCAGACTCTTCAGAAAGATGTGTGTTACAAAATGAAGATTTTTTGAAAAGTTGATTTTTTTAATTTTTAGTTTTTGGCATCCTACCTCAAACACTTGAGGGAGGCAGAGCGCCACTATCTAGTATTGCCCTGGTTCAGAAATTAAAAATGATTATTTCTGTGGCCAGGAGTGAATTAAAATACATTCACACAGTTACGGAAGGCTAAAATATGTTATTAGTTTCAGATTTTATTTTGTTTCAACCTATCTGACAGACAAGAGTTAATCACCTTGCAGAACAATGAAGTTATTTTTGTCGGTTTGTTAAAGAAATTTGACTTTTATTAATCTTTTCTGCTGAGGCAGCCAATTTATTTGAAACAAAGTATTTAATTCCACACTACTGGCTAGTTTCAACTGTTTGCTGCATTTCAAGTTCGCGTTTTCATGTTCTAGCACATATGGCATTATGCCATAATAAAGAACTAAACATGAGGTAATACGGTACTGGTGCTCCAAGAAAATTTACATCTGGATCTGGACATACGAATGTACACTTTAAGCTGAATTATGCATTTTAGTATGGTTCACAAACTTCCCTTGCTCTTGGAGTATTCTCTAATTTCTTGTTTCTTATATAACATAATGTAAAATCTTTTAAATGTTTTATACATATGAATGTACGGGCTTCCTGCATCATCGTAGCTGCGCAAGCGTGGCGACGCCTGTCATCTGACCCAAGTGCTGAAACGAATCTATTTCTAACAGGTTGCAGGAAAATATTCCGAATAGATGTTTGAAAAATTTTACTTTCAAGTAAAGTAAATTTCCTTTTACACAAGATGAACTCTGTGCGCGAATGTCTGATGAATTTCATAAATCGCAGTGTGTTTGACTGTCATTCGAAAGTCAGACCTTTTAGGACGACCATATCAAATATTTTCAAGCCCAGACCAGACATTTATGTTGTCGTCAAAAATTTTACTGGCACATTTCTGTGATGTATCTTAAAGTGTAACACGCGCAAAAAAGATAAACATTATGTATGAAAGCTGAGTTTCTCTTGCAGCTTAATAATAATCTTAGAGACTATGTATATTAATTTAAACCATTATCTTTTCCTAGTTGTGTGTTTGCGCTACTTAACAGTGATGTTGCTATTGGCTGACTACATCACGTGTCCTATGCTCTGAATATCCGCAGCCATCGGCTGGCGAGATTGCTTGACATGATCTACGACTGGCTTACAAAACTACATCACAATCTCGATTTCAATCCTTTGGAAAGTAGCATGCAGCGTTTGGTGGAATTCGAATTTACACTTTCCTAATACAAAAATGTACAGTGTACATGTTGCTGCACATCAGACATCTTTCCAAAATGTGTTTTTTCCCCTGAGTTTCATTTTCTAAAGTGCCAGGAAATTCTACGCCGGTGTATAAAACCACAACTATTGAAAGGATTGAGATGGTTCACAGTTCCGAGGAAAAGTATATGTTACTTAACACGGGAAAAGTATATTTTCGTCTGGGGGAAACTGTATTTTTAAATAGAAAAACTGGGAAAATTCTGGGAATTTTTTTTCTCCTCCATGTATACACCCTGTAAAATGCACCCAACCAAATGAGATACGTTACGTAATGCTATATAGACTGCCACAAGACATTATTACCTCAGGGTTTTTTTTTTGCCCCCTGTTACTTACAATATTAAATGCATCGTGAATGTTGCCATATAGCAACATCATCGAAAATATTAGTCAAGATATTGCTCCATGACGTGTTTTCTAAATTGAATCATTACTTTTTATTACAGTGATAATGGAAGAATATGAAAGGGCAGCCATTCTAGCAGAAAAATACTGTGATTTTCAAATGTTAATTGAAATTTGTGAATCAACAGAAAATCAAGAACGTCTGGAACAATATACGAAGAAATTTGCAGACCAGGTATGATAGTACATAATTTATAACTAATAAATGTATGATGATAACAACTAGCTGAACTAAATTTACAATTTTTTTGTTTAGAATTTCTCCCATTTCCTTTTTAATTGGTACATCCGTGAGAATAAACAAGGCAAATTGCTGGAATACTTCAAGGAGCGCAAGCTGTCTCCTGACCAGCAGCATTCATTGACAGAATTTTTGACGAAGTATCCTCATTTGTCATGGATAGCTAGTGTTTTTAGTAATGAATTCAGTGATGCCAGCCAAACATTACATCATCTTGCAAAGGAAGAAACTGAACTTCTGTGCAGAAAAAAGGTATTCATAAAGCAGTACATGTATTCAGTTGGTTTAATGAGAGATACAGCATTATCTGAAGTATTTAGTATGTTTATTTGATTTAAATATTTAAAATAGAACTGCTTTATTGGAGATCATTATTATATAATTTGCACATTTAGTTCCTCGCTATTTCATTTCTAAATTTTCCAGCGGTTTTAGAATACTTCAACTTTTCTCTCACAATAATTTTTTCACTACCAATAATTATCAACTGTACATCATTACATTCTTAAAAGTTAGAGGCTTTTACAAACTATGATAAAATTATGGTTTAGTTTTACATAGATATTTATGAAAAATAAATACAAACTTGGTTTCTTCAAAGTGCAAACAATTTCATGTAGCAGGAGCTGTTACGTAAGGACAGTGAGGAAATGTGCCTATATCACTTGACAGTTGTCAAAGTGAGTGACAACCAGTCTTTCTGTGGAATTTCGCAAGTTTAAGCTTTGAATCAATTAGCTTTTAGTTTTTAGATGATTGTCTCACTAGAGACACTACATTTTCAACAAAAATTTATGAATTAGAGATAACAAAAGAGCATTGGTGTTGACACGGTATCTTGCCAGATGTAAACAAAATTTCTGCTTTCTACAAATTTTGGAAATTGTATCCTCATTCAGACAGTCATTCCCACAATTTCAGTGTACATCTGACTGAAAATATATTTTTGAGATCTCAGCATTGTTGTGCATGAAGTATTTTGTAGTAAATGAATTATTCTGATTTACAGTTGTGAATTATACAAATTTTGATTGTTTGAAAAATCATTTCTCCTTAATAACAATTTGTCCATTTTATTTGGACTGTTGAGCTCCGTGGCCGTGGATAATGATATTTCACTGAAAAAATACGGCAACCAGCCACTTTTTAATGCGTTTTTTTATTTACGCCAATATGCATTTCGGGTTTGCACCCATCTTCAGCTGGCAAATTACATGGATCTTCAGTTATTACAGTAGTACAATCTCGACAGCAGTTTGGATGCTGCAGCAAGCCTGTGCAAAGCAACGACTCCAATCAGTTACTTCAATTTCGCGAGTTTAAAGTCACACACTATCAGCTGTTCATTTTACTTACTTTCTCCTCTCCTTGTTTTTTCCTGGCTTTTCTTCTTTTTTGCAATGACACAAACACTTTTTATCACGTATTTTGCACAGGCGCACTGCGTTATCCGCCATGTTGTCGACTGACAGTTTTTGTTTACATACAAATGGTTTATCTATGGACAGAGTTATATTTTTACGAAAGTTTTGAGGTTCTAAGATTAGCTATTGTTTTCTAAATATTGACTTGGCTGATAGAAGTAGTCTAACATAACACATTTATACAAAGCAGTAATTCATACATTTACAATATAACAAAGATATAATTAAGATATTAGAATTAAGATTTTTATTTTTTTTTACATGCATTTGCTGGGTTTATAACAGATTATGTTGTTTGTTGATTGTGCTTAGTAAGTGGATTGATAAGTAGAGTGTGGAAGTTTTTTAGAAATATTCGGTTTGGCAGCTCTGTTTGCTCGTTAAGTATGTCAGAAGGGGATGCATGTTTATGTGAATAAATTTCGATTTCTTCTAGGAGGTTCATTCTTTTTCCTTTGTTGGCTAAGTGGAGAACTTGTAGGTTATGGGATATGTCTGTTACTTGATGTTCTTCTTCTGCTACATGTTGGGCGAATGTGGACTTATTTAAGTTTTTTAAACGAAGAGCATCCATGTGGTCTCGAAACCGTATGCTGAAGTTTCTCCCTGTTTGGCCTATGTATGTTTTTGGACATGAGTTGCAGTTAAGTTTGTATATTCCTGATTGATTGTACGGTTTGGTATTATTTTTAATGTTATGGATAGCTTTGTCCTTTATTTTGTTATTTGTATAGTAGCTGATTTTGATATCTGTTCCTCGGAACAAGTTTGCTATTTTATATGACAGCTTTCCTACAAATGGCAAGCTTACATATTTTTCTTTTGGCTGTGTTGTGGTATTCTTTAATGTAGTTTTGTTATTGTGTTTGTTTATGTGGGGATTTATCTTAGAGTTTAGTTCATCTATTAATTTTGGATTGTAACCATTATTGTAAGCAATTGCTTTGATGGTGTTTAGTTCTTCTATTTGGTCAGCTGGTTGTAGTGGTATTTTGTGCATTCTGTTTAGCATTGTTCTGTATGAAGCCGTCTTATGTTGATCCGGGTGGCAGGATGACTTATTAATTGTGTTATCTGTGTATGTTGGTTTCCTGTATACTTGAAATTTGTGTTTGTTGTTGGAGCTACTTATGCAGAGATCTAGAAAATTTAAACCTACTTCTGTTTGGTGTTCTACAGTGAAGATGATGTTCTGATGCATTTTATTCATTTCTTTTGCAAGGTTATCAATTTCTTCTGCTGTGCCATCAAATAAGACTATTATATCATCAACATACCTTCTGTAATAAATTATCTTAGGTTGACCCATAAAGTTAACTGTCCCATACGTCCAATTGTTAATTCTCGGAGCAGCCCAACTTATAAAATCAGCAAGAAACTGAATGAGGTCCTTAGCAACACATTCAAATTTGAAGAGACATACTCAGTAAAGAACAGT